>NC_085048.1:54440429-55158554 GCF_963662255.1 Cinclus cinclus | reverse complement strand
TTGTCAAAATGCCTTTTCTCACTCCACCAGCTTTCACGTTTGAAGCCTTGCATAAATGTGAACTTTTAATGTCTTTCATGAACCAGACACTGCAAGAGCCTTCAGATCTCATCCTGATTCACTTTAAAGATTTCCCATTCACTTTTTCAAGAATAAATAGGGGTTCTTTTCTTAGTGAGCTTTCCACTTTTCTCTGGAAGGGACATCTGCAGGAGTTTGGTCTAGCACCTACTACTCTGCAGTGGATTATCTTACTGCACCTCATGTTTGCCCTGATATTGATTAGCCAGGGGCACAAATGCTTTACCCAAAACCAATTACCACAGAGTCATTTGTTTTCAGGGACAGGCTTTCCCCATAAATATAATATTGCCTGGCAATACTGTACCTTAGTGGTGTTTTCAAGATGAGACAGAGATGAATAAGGGCAGGGAGATTTTGCCAAACTGTACAGGGAATCTGAAAGGAAAATGAGTTTCATTTGTGATAGGGAAATTAGGGCCTTTCTGCTACAATTTACCACTCTGCCTAGTTAGAGAGGGGAGCAAGGACTGGTTAACCCAGAAGGAACTATGTCTATGAGGAAATACTTGGAGCCAGATGCTGAGCTGGCAGAAACCAGCAGAGATCCACTGGAAAGAAACTAATTGATTTATATCAAGCTTGGATGCACAACTAGGATGGAGTTTTCAGAGCTGAGATTTACTATTGAAAATTGTCAGGTTTGTGGGGGCAGGGGGAAGAAGGCCTGCCAAATAATTCACAGAAGAAGATGGGATAACTTGTGTTCTCAGCAGAGCCAAACGATGCATATGTTCAGCAGTTTGAGATAAGCCAAATTCTGGAGCTCTACATCTCTCACTTGCAAACATCAAAATGCAGCAATGATGCTTTTCATTATCTTTCTGCCTCAAAATCTGACTTTCTGGTAAAAAAGTGAATTACCTGATAGAACCACTCAGCTTGTATGGCAGCAGGATGCTGCTGCTTCCAAGCCCCTTTTAAGACCCAGACTATTTCTTTAGTGAAGATGTCACACTCCTTCATAAGTCTGGCTGTGTTCATGTATTTTTAACACAGCTGTATAGCTGCAGTAAGCACCTGATGAAGAAAAGTAAGAGTAGACATCTCTCATGCATGTGTATTGCCATATATGAATATTGAAATAATCTTTCTTGTTCATTTTTATTCATATTTTGCTGGAATTATTAAAAAGTGGTTTTCATTTGGTTGTTACAAAAGGAGCTCATATAGCTGGAGAAACACAAAAGATTATCTTCAGCAGTACTGAAGGTATGTTTCAAAGGCAGACACAGAAGTCTCAAAGCTATATACAGGCCAGGATTTACTGCCCTGTCTTAAAAACTTGCTGTCTTCTTTCCCTTTTTCTCCCCAGATCTTCCTTCTATTCTTCTTCTGTTTTTACATCTTTTCCACTTCCTATTCTTCACAGCCAGCTGGCCTTCTTTGGCTGCCTTTATTTCATGTACATGGAACCATCACACTTTAAAAAGTGTGATTTCCCTTAAGGTACGTAGTCATACTCCAATGTTTGCATCCTAAAGAATATTTTCTTTCCAAGAGCAGTGTGTAGTTTTGATTCCTTCCTCTTTCATAGGCAGCTTGGCCTTCAGAGAGAAATCTTACTGTACCTTCAAATCTGCACCTGTAGAAGATGGTATCAGAAGGTATGATTCCTTTTGCCAGCCCGTTTATCACAAAACTCTTACAAGCACATGTGCCTTCTGTGCTCTGTGTTTTTGGAAAACTTCTCTATGTTTTCTTGTATTATTACTCCTATTGGCACTATTACAGGATTATACAGTTCAGGCAAGGGCCGCAAACAGAAATACAGAAATAAGACTTTATTTCCAGTAGACATTATGTAGATAAAAATCAAAATGCAAAGTACTGTAACTCTTCACCTGCAAAATAATAAGAGGAATAGCATGAAGCAGTAACAAAGCAAATAGTTTTTTTCATAAATTATAATAATTGCCCTCTTTTCTGGTAACTCCTGTTGGGATATGTAACTATTCTGGCATGAGCAAGAGTGAAAAAGGATTTAATGAAGAAAACCTCAAGCTGTTAAAAGTGATGCTGGATATATAGCAGGAAAGGTGAGGAACAGTGCAGCCAACTTCATATGTCTCTGGTGCTACTAAAGTTGCTGAAAGAGACTGTGTTGACAATAATATAGCAATAACAATAACAATAACAATAACAATAACAATAACAATAACAATAACAATAACAATAACAATAACAATCATCTTATTTTCTCTCATTTCCTTATAGTTTAAACTGAAACCTAATATTGATAGAAACAGTGGCATCACGTGCTGTCAAGGGTACATTTCCATTCTGGAGTTGAGGGTGTCCATTGGCACAGTAACAGGTCCTCCCAGGAAGGGAGGAAGGGCAACGCAAGGCATGAGCAACAAGACAAAACAGAAGAAGAAAGAGTAGCATCATGGGGCTTCCTGACAACCCACTCTGCTTAGGAAAGGAGGATGCATACCAAGGGGAAAGACAAAGGGAGGCTGAATAGAGAAGAGGAAGATGAGGTTTTCTGCCTCCTGTTGGTAGAGGTAGAGCAGGGGAAAGAAGGGGTATATGTAGAAGAGGAAGGAGAAAAAGCCAGGAAATGTCACAGAAGTGGCATAAAGTTAACAATGGGACAGATTTTATAAAAAGGGAAAGTGTGGCCCTGGAAGTCAATCAGGCTTAAGAAGACCATTACCTTGGCTGCAATCTCATGCCCATGGGCATGAGCCCATCAGCATTTTATTCTCCTCTGAAACAGGTCCTCTGGCAAGGCCTCTATTTACTACCTTCTAAACCCATAAGGAACCTGAACTATGCCATTTCTACTTGCTAATTTAACCACACTAGGTTCACAGAAAGCATTTTGTAAGAGGGACGTGACCTGGCTTGTTAGCACCACATGTTGTAAGATACAGAAAAGGATCTTTCATACTTCAGAAGTCTTGTTTCTCAATTGCTGGTCTCTTACTTTTTAACTTCTTTGCCGTTTTGAATGGATTTCAAAACAAATCAACAGACACATAGAGTCTTTGGTTATTTTTGGCCAGAGTTGGATAAATGAATAGTCCAGAAAGTTTCTGACATCGTGCCAAATGTCTATGTGCCTAAAGTTTAAGACTCATGTTTTCCAGGAAACCTTGAAGTTTGCCGAGATTTATGCTTTTGATATTGTCATCCATTACTGTATTCAAAGGAGTTGTCTGCATAAAGGTTGATAGAGGGCAGTCAAACCTTTTGCACTGAACAAATTATATCATTAGGTGTCTGCTTGTGGGTCAACTTGTTCTCAAGCCCCAAAAACTAAACACAGCTGAGTTCTAAATCCCCTGACAAATGAAGGCTGTGAGCAAGGATCATGAATAACATATGGCAAATGGAATTTCCAAACACCACACTGCCATACAATATACACCTGATAAATGGTTGTCCACAGTGATGCTGTTGAAAAAGGCACTTGATGCAAGCCTCATGCATGGCAGAGAAACATTAACAGAATTCTGCAAGATATTTCAAAGCTGGCAAGGCATTTATATGAATGTATTGTCTAGTCCTCCCTTCTCCAAGTAAGGACAGCCTCCTTGTTTTCTTGCACCTGGGAACAAAGAGAAGTAGTAAGTTCACTTGTCATGCCTGAAGCCTGTGGGGCAAGAAGTGTTCAAATAAGAAAAAAGACAGGATTATGATAAGGAGAAGAAAGAAAAAGAGAAAATGAAGAAAATGACAGCAAAATATTACTTAAGATTAAATTTTAGGTGCATTTGTAGCCACAAAATTTAAAAGATTGCATGGCATTTTCCTAGATGTACAGCAAATAATTTTGTCCACCTAAATAAAAATGCAAACACAAGAACCATTTCCCCGATCATCTAAAATGCAGCCATCCCTTGAGCAGACTTGAAGTTGGACAGCACAAAAAACCACTGGGTTTATTTATAAACAAAGTGTGGGATGTCACATGTAGACTCACCTGGGCAGCATCACAGCCCCAAAATCAAAGTGTGTCACAAGAACTTGGCCAGGAGCCCAGAGCAGAAATTCATAAGGTAGGCTATTGACCACAGGCAGGCAGTTAAAATGGATAGTTTGTTATTTTTCTAGATGTTTTGGGGTTTTTTAGGGTGAGGGAGGGAATTTGGTTTGGGGTTTTCTTCTTTGATTTTGTTTTGGCAGTAATTTCTGGAGTTGTTAGTAACATTGGCATCCTTTGAAAATCTATATATTTTTTGTATGTGTACATATGCAAAAATATATGCGTTTGTTACTGCTGGCTAGCCTCTTGAGGTGTTACTTACCCTTGGTGAGATTTAAAAAATAATATTGATAATAATAATATAAATGTTTCAAATGTGTAATTTTCAGAAAAGTTAAAAAAATTAAATATTTTTTCATTGAACTAGACTGTTTTTTTAAGCTAAGAAAATAAATGGAAGGATTATTGGGATGTTCCATTTTCAAGTGTTCTCAGCACTTTCTTGGGAGTTTCATTTCAAACATGAACTAAATATAATAATTAAAAAGTGATTAAATAGTGCCAGGGACAGAAAGTAGTGAGTATGTACATTCAAATTATTTTTTAAGATGCAAATAATTTAAAATTTTTCATTATAGTGATAAAATCAGAACATAGGAATTCATTTGCATTGACTCTAAATTATATTTTTAAAAAATCTATGTCTCTTGAAGAAAATCTCTCACCTTATTGACAGCACAGGGAAATATATAGATTTATTTCTAAGCTTCATCCAGTATTTTCATATAAACATTTGCATAAGCACAAATGAGAAAGTCACACAAGGCAAAAGTGGCAGGGAAGGGGAAGAGAATAGCTTTTCCTTTAGCCAAAATTGCCACCAAGAAAGCAGAAAAAGGCCACGTACCCATGGATCGCCCGAGTCAATTACAACTGGCCACTTAACCGATGTTAATGGGTTAAACCAGTGGTCATGTAGCAAGAATCACCATCACTGTGAGACCCAACTCACCACTACTCTGGCTGTTAGGTGTCAAGTTCAACTCTCACAGATTGCCCAGTGTGGTCTCAGAGCCAAATTTTCAGATGTTCATCCATGCACAGAATAATGCACATGTCACTCAGGGCCTGTGCTTGCTCAGACAACACCTCCATTAAGACTTCAGAAGAGAGATTTTCCTGCCTAGAGGTCATGTGGAGTCTGTTGGCAGTCTGGTGTGTAGTTCAGGGCATGGCTAAGTGCCGCACCATTCACAAAAGGCAATGTGTTAAGGTAACAGTTTAAGAATCACTAATTCATGAATCTAAGTCTGATAATTATTTTTATTGCCACTGATAACTTTTACAGTTTGAACTAAAATGTATGGATGTGCAAGTCAGAATTGCTTGGGGAAATCATACATTAGTCTAGATTATGTAGGAAGTCAGATTAGATGATTGTAACACTTCCTTCATGACAGAAAAATTCATGACACTATTAGATGTTTTGTTAAATTGGAGTCTAAGTGATAAGCAAAATTAATAGATTTCTGTATTTCCCTGGGTGGTCTGTCCGTAACACGGGAATATTTGTGTTTCTGTGCTCTGATCTGCATGTACATGCAATATATATGTGTGTATGGATCTAATGCTGATAAATAAATAACCTGATTCTCAGACTGATTACTTAAAAGCCCCATAGAAGATTGAGGAAGTATACTTTACCCACTGATTTTGTGCATAAAGTAACTCTTAATCAAATTAGCCATTCTAGGGAACAAAACAATCCCTTGCATTTCAGCAGGACAGTCTGTATGAATAAACCTTTGCAGGACTGGTCTCTAGATGTTGCTTAGAGCTGCAAAGAAGCTTAAGTGGTGAACATGTCTTCTGTGGATGTTTCTTTTTAGCCTGTTTCTGGCTCTATACCATCATGATTTTGTCGCAGGAAACATCTATGCTAAACATCACTGTCAATTCCAAGACAAGAGACACATTCAAAAGCACATGGAAGCTTTTTTTGTTACCATAAGTTGCCCGCAGAGGGTCCATTCATTCTGTTTGCTTGTTCCACTGTGTAATAGCTCAACTCAAGTATCAACAAGATAAGCTTTTAAAAGCAGAATATTCCCAGCTGTTGCGGTCAGGCAGCAGCAGCAGGTTCCTATCTGAGGACAGCAGAACAGCCCAGTGCACTCGCAGTGATGGCAGTGTCGAGGGGAAGCATGTGTTCTCTGTACACAGTAGCGAAGGGTCCAATAGACAGCAATTAGCACCAGCAGAATGAAGATGAACGGTCATATACATAACCTTAATAAAAATGTCACAGAAGAGAAATCTCACACCATATGGATCCATGCTGAACTTTTTTTTCCCCCCCTTTTTTTTCTTTTTTTAGGAGCAAGACAGCTCCATTTCATTATGGTCTTTTGCATTAGTTTCTCTGCCTCGTTTTTTGCAGCCTTCTTCCTCCTTGAGCTTTATACAGATGCCGATTCATACAATAACAAAGAAAAAAATATATTTTCATTTCTGTATTTTGATTGCACACTCAACCTGAGATTTCCATCAAAAATATCTTCTGCTCAACCTTAGCAATCTGAGTAGGTAACTTGAATGTCATTAGATCCCATTTTTACTCACTTTTGGATATAAATTTGCAAGGTTTTATTCCTGCTGAATTTCTGTAGCTTGACAGTGGGTATTGCTTGTTCTCAGGTCTTTTACTTGTGTTTTAGACATAACAAAGACTATAAATTCTGTCATTATAAACATCACATACAAATAATTGTTTGTAAAAAACTTTGGCAAAAAGTCTATGAAGTACGAAGCTGCCTTTATGCCATCTTGGAGGTGTCGTTTCCATTTTCCACCTTGAGATAAAAATCCAAAGGCCAGGAGGAAAAATGTGCTGGAGTAGGAATAAAAGGAGTGCTGGAGTAGGAATAAAGGTCATATTTGAGTTCTGTGCTTATTCTTTTAAAGACCTATCTTCTTCTTTCCCTGATCAAAACAGAATATTACTGATGTTTTGCAAGCTCCATTTGAGGTCTGACAGCAATATTTTGATGCTTTCTGCCTTTTCTCCACTCCCAGTAATAGGACTCATGCTTTTAGTATGTAGCTGTGATTTTTGTTTATTGCATTAACAGAAGATAGGGATGGATGGGATCTTCTGAGATCTTCTAACCATCCCTTTGCCAGTAAATTGGATTAACTATTCATAGCTGGAGATGTTTGTTTGAACGCCTTCTATGAAGAAGATTCTGCTATATCCATCTTTCTTCTCCAGGAAAAAAAAAAAAAAAAAGATGACCTCTATCTTCTTTCTAAATCTAGAAAATTACTAAAATACAAAGAGTTATCAGTCTCACATTTTGCAAGCAAGCCTTATGTCTTTTTGTTATGTCTATATGGAAATCAGGTTAAGTTTTTCCTCTTTGTGACATCCCCTTGCATGCTTACGAGCTGTTGTCATGTCTCCCTCTGTTTTCACTAGATTAAACACATTTCTTTCATGTAACATCCTCTGAATCCACAGTAATGTCTTCCAGGCTCCTGATTATTCAATTTTCTCACCTCAGGATTCTCTCTTTATTTGATTTGTAGCCTTCTTGAAGCACAATGCCCAGAATTATGGGCTTCAGCTGAAACTGAGTGCTGAGGTGGGATAGGATTTTACAATTCTTGCAGACTACATTTCTGCAGGAACATCGCGTCTTTTTTCAATAGACAAGAACAAACATGAGGTCTCCTAGTTCCATTGGTGCGTCAAGGAAAAGCTTGACATGGCAATAAAATGACTGATCATGACTTGAAAACATTCAGAAGACAGATTTTGTGGGAAATACCTCCATTTTACACAGGATTCAGTCCTTCCAATGCTTAAGTTATATGGACTCTTTTACTGATGGGAGCTTTCTCATTGAAATAAATGACGGTGCTCATGTGTAAAAAATTTAGTTGCATGATAATGATTGAAGGATTGGGACCAATATATTTCAAAGAAAACATAATGGAAAACTCCAAGTGGGAGTCTGGATTTCTCTTGCCTCTTGTACTACTGCTTTTCTGTTAATCTGGTGTAGTATTTCTAAGGGCTGAGTAGTCCTCATCCAATCCCCTGGAAGATTTCTTGCAGGAAAGCAAATCTATCAAATTTTTACTTAGAGAATGAAAATATTATTACCTCAAGGAACAAAGCAAAACTCAGAAATACCCATGGGACTACAAGTGTAGAAAAATGCTAGTATTCAATCTCATCTTCCCTCTAGTCCCCCTAGTTTAGCCTTAGTGATGACAGCAATCCACTTACAGCATGCACTGAGATGTGTCTATCTTCATTTAACTGTGCTCACTTGTGGTCACACAGCCATACACTCTATGCAGATGGGAAACGGATGCATGCTTACAAAAAAATGTCTTTAGCAATTTTAAATGGAGTGAATAATGAATCATTTCAGGCTCAAAATCCATAGACGTTTCTCTCCCTTCTCTAACCCCTTTCTACACATTCCCTCTATGATCTGAACATTAACACTTGGGGACTATTGACTTGACATGATTCAGAGGTGGCTGGTTTCCATCAATATTTCTAAAATCCCTCTTATTATCTTGCATATGTCAAAGTGTGATAAGAAGAAAGATGAAGCTATTTATAATTCAGAATGACTGATACCAAAAGGTATTTAAAGTCAAATCACAGTATGTCAGAGTTTACTTTTAAATAAGCTTAAACAAAAGACACAGTTTGAAAACAATTAGTAAATCTGACAAAATTAACTTTGACCTTACAATCTTATAAATGCCAACACAACCCTTCTTCCAGTGTCAGTACGCCTGTGTGTGTCTGTATGTGTATTTTCAGCAGAGCAGTAGTTTTACAGCAAAGAGCCATACTGAGACTTAACTCTCAGGGAAGAATTATGCTTCCCTGCTCAGGAGGTCCCCTTGGGGGAATGTGCTATTTCACTGCTCCCTTATGCTGGAAATCCATCTGTACAGACAAGTCAGATTAGTGCTTAATTATTTTCATTCTTTCTGGTAAGCAGACATTTTCTCCCAGCCCAGCCTTTCAGTCATCTCCACTCCTTTGCTTACAGAGGAGGGTCGTTTTAGGTTTTTTCCTAATTTCTCTTAGTCTTCTCAAAAAAATCCCAAAACAACCAAGGGAAAATATAAACTTTCTGCTTTCCACCCAGCCTGGGAATGGAGATTGTAAAGACACAAAAAAATGTGCTGGTGAGCTTGTAAGTGTGTTAAGCCAGGAGGCAATTCCCTTTTACCCTGAATTTAATAGTCCAGCCATCAGAACCCTAATACCAGCTGGAGCCTACGCTTTCTTCTTTTTGTCAAGACTGTCTGCAGAATTCCCTGGACAGAACAATTTGCATGTCCTCCCTCTAGACGGAGACAGTCCTTTCTGTAGTCTGAGAACACCTAGAAGTTGTTCTGTATCTTGTCTGACCTTCATAGTTTTTTCTTACTGAGCTAATTCCTTGTCCAGCCACCAGGCAGCAAAATCCAATATCTTCCTGGCATTTTAGGGGTCTCAGTTATTGGGACGTAGTAGTAGTATTGACTACTGGATGATGCACAGTTTTGCTTTCTGTGGTTCTATGCAGCTGTTTGTGTGTTACTGGTTCATTTCTAAGCCTGAGGACTGGGTTCATGCACCTGATATTTTGTTTCAGTCCTGTCTTCCATTTGCATGCCAGCTACACAAAGAAGACATGGGGTGACAAGCCACAGGGTCACCAAAGTGAACTCCTCAGTGAAGGAGATGGAGCCCAGATCCCTGTCTTTACAGTGGCACATTTAAGCACCCAGGGCTTGACAAAGCCCGAAAGATATAGGTGACATTTCTATATGGTCTGTGGAGCATCATGGCTTCACTGGGGATAAATAGTGTCTGACCCATCTGGTGGCCTTCTGTGATGGAGTGACTGAAAGGCTTGATAAGGGAATAACAACTGACTTATCTACCTGGTCTTCCATAAGGCCTTTGGCACAGTCACAGTCAACAACTATACCTTCAAATTGGAGAGACATGGTTCTGAAGCATGAGCTATTCAGCATCTAAGAAATTGCCTAGATGGATGAAGCCAGAGAATTCTGGTCAATGGCTCTATTTCCAGATGAGGGTGTTGAGAAGCAGTGCTGCTCAGGGCTCTGCCTTGCAACAAGTGCTCTTTAGTATCTTTACCAATGACACAGATAGTGAAACTGAATGAACCCTCAGCAAGTTTGCAGATGACACAAAGCTGAGCAGTGAGTTGACATAACAGAAGAATGAGATGCCATCCAGAGGGACCTGGACAAGTTTGAGAAGTGGGACCATGAGAACCTTATGAGGTTCAAGAAATCCAAGTACAAGGTGCTGCATTTAGGTTGGGGCAATCCCAGATGTGAGCACAGAACAGAAAAAGAAACCATTGAGAGAAAACATGTAGAGAAGGGACTTAGAAGTTCTAGTGGATGAAAAATTGGACAGGTTGGATTCCTTAACCTCAGATGATAGGAAGAAATTCTTGGATATGAAGGCGATAAGACACTGGAGCAAGTTGCCCAGAGAAGTTGTGGATGCCCCATTCCTTCAAGGCCAGGTTGGATGAGGTCCTGAGTAACCTGATCTAGCAGGTGGCATCCTTGCTAGATCATGGCAGGGGGATTGGAACTAGATGATTTTTAAGGTCCATTTCAAGCCAAACTGTTCTATCATTCCAGGATACTATTCCCCCTATGTTCTTTCAGCCAGAACCAAAAGACATTACATTCTTTCAGTAGATTTTTACTGAGCTAACACAGTCTTAAAATAACTTCTTCCTATGCAGAGGAATCTACCACCCATCTTTCTAGATTCTTACACATATTCCCTCTTTCCATACTGGGCGATACCAAACATCTGCCCTTTGAGCTGTCTGCCATCTGTCACAGATATTTTTTCATCATCCTCCTAACATTTTGAAGTGTATTCCTTGATTGTCACCCCTCCCTGGACATGCTAGTGAGATTATAGAAGATGTCTGGACAAAATTTGTCCATTGCTGGCAAGCAAAATTTAAATGCTTCCACTTCAGTAGTCTGAGAACTCAGTTTTTGAGTATGACATGAAATTTATGCAATCCGTGAGAACAAATTGCCAATTTTGATTTGTAATTGCTTAAAAGCCTACCCTTTTATAAATTTTCCCTTAATCCTGCTGGCAATTATATTCCTGATCTCTTTAGATAGAAAGTAGGCTTCTATGCAAGTTTTAGAAAAATTCAATGTACAGACTGCTTTTTAAAACTTTATTAATCAAATTAAAGATTGATTAATATGCATTTGTATATGCAGTGACAGTCACTTATTAATGCTTCTGTTGAAAGTGCTATGCCTCCTGGCTCTGTTTATTTTCAGAAGACAGCTCCAAAATATGGGTTTTCATTTACAAGTAAAAAAAAAGTAATCACCCTTTATGGCACTAAAAATGATTTGGAGAACCTAAGCCAAGGTCTAATGGGTTGCCTTGCATAGCCTGGAGACAACACAGAATTACAGCCACACTGTGTGAATCACTTCATTCATCTCTGTCTTTTCTTTGACTTGCTTGTTGTTATTTATTTACATACTATGGGCCAGACTCTCTCTGGTGCCAGAGCTCCACTCAGCAGTTTGTAGATGGGTCATAAGGAAGTCATTACAACTCTCTCCAGTTTTGTGAGCACTCCTGGTCTCTGCACCATTTCCCTTGATTGCCAGGCAGTCTCATGATACATGTCAAGTGAGGTTCTTAATGGTGAACTAACTTCAATGTGACTTACGGATATGCCAAATTCGTGGCATGTGCTCTGGACTCTGGCATATACTGCTGTAAATAAAAGTCACCTGAATTTTTGATCTTTAAAGGTAAGTTTTCTGAACCTTCACGGTGCTTGTGTGTGACCAAAAATGGATACATGGCCATTTTTGATGAAGATACTTGATCTGAATAAAGATACAGAATTATACGCTGCCATCAGTGATGGAAAAGAAGTCGCAACTCAGTTTGTTCAATACCTGGGGCAATTGATCTGGAGGTTTTCAGGAACTTCTGTATAATACAGAAGTTTCCACTTGGAAAGAAGGGACTTTGGAAGGTCCTTCCCAAGTGAAAAGATTAAAAATTATGGCACGATGGATGTCACTACTGGAAACCATTTTTGTTTCCTTCTCACTTGGTATCAAGCACCACAGCCCAGACTTTTCACATCTGTGGGATATTTGAAGAAGAGCCTGGAGAGCTGCTGCTGCATTCTGAGCTCAACCCACCCACTTCAGGCACTCCAGAGAGGTGTCTGGTCACCACAGACTCTCTCTGTAATTGGAGGAGAAACATATCTCCAGAGAGTGTCTGGCCACTTGAGATCATCACCTACTTTAAAGAGAGCTGAAAACAACTTGGATTCTAACATATGGATTGATGTGAAGTGTCTAAGGTTAAGTGAACAGGCTTTTTAACTATTTATCTTCACGTATGAATAGTCTTATGGAAAGATAATGACAAATTTCCCTCTATTAATTCCTTCGTGAATTAACTTGAATGTTTATTGACTTGATTATTTTCTGTCCCACAAAATACTAAATTATTCTTGCAACACTCATGTTCAGTGACAGGACCTAATGGACAAATAGGGAACAGAGACCCTAGGGGTGGAAACATAAGTTTCCATGCACCTTCAGGGCCTAGTATGAAATTACAGAGTGCAAATTTTTCTCACTCTTTTTTTCTTTTCCCCTTTCTGTCACAGCAGAGTTCCCTCTGATGGAAATTTTTCATTGCACCTGTAGCTAGACCTGCAGTGTCTCCTCAAGCATCTCTGTGCTAGAGGCTAGGGCAGAAGCCATAAACTTACAGCAACTGTGTGTGACACTGACATCGCAGGGATGCAGTCCCTCAGCCAAATATTGCTTAAATAAACCAAGGGACTGCTTGCCAGGTAATGGGGTCAGTGACTTGCATAGAGGGATGCATGTGTACACATATATGGACAGGTGCCTACCTGTGCACTTGCCCACGAGTCTCATTTACTCAGAAAGTCTTGCTAAAACACTACCAATGTATATAGCAACCTGTTACAAGATACAAACACGAGTACCCTAGCTGGAGTTTCCTGTATCACTGTACCACTGATATTTTTTACTTTATGGCTGCTTGATGCAGGAACAGATTTAAAAGTCATTGTATGAAGTTCAGTTACGGAATTGCTACTACTTCAGATTTCAAAACCTCTGAAATACCACACTGATACTCTTCTCTGCTGCTCCCCTTCTTCCAGGCACTCTTCTTTCTTCTGCACAACTTGCATCCACCATTCAGTTCTATTCTGTACATCTGCCCAATCCAGAAGCCTGAGACCTTCCTAGATTTTCCCAGTTTCTTTTCCTAAATAGTCCTTGTACACTGTGTACATCCCAAACCAGTTTTCTGTTCATTGAATCTCAGGCTACCCTTCCAAGATCCTTGTCCCGTCTTCCTGTGACAGTGAGAGCCCAGGGGACCGAGTGCCTCCCTACAAATCTGGATCCTGCCTGCCATTCAGATCATACCGGTTACAGAGAAGCATTGCTGGGCAAGGTCCTGATATTACTGGGTAAGGTGCAGGGATCAGCTGGTTTGTACGAGACCATTTTTCTGGGAAGAGGTCATAGAATAATGGAAACATAGAATCACTTAGAAAAGACCCAAGACCATCAAGTCCTACCTTCAGCCAGACATAATTAGTGAGAATGAATTTCTGAGAAAATTTTAGCTGCTAAAATCAGACTCTATATTCAGTACACTTACTCTGATTTTTCAAGGCAGTAGAATCTTGTTAGAAAATGACTCATACTTGGTCAGCACAAAGGACCCCTTCCCTACCAAGCCTGAATGTCTCCTGGAAAGCAAGGGAGCATTTGGAGAAATAATCCACTAAGAAAAATACATTCAATCCTAGGATGAAACTGGAAATTGTGTCAGGCAATGTCCATAAACTTGGAATTTCATCTTAGATCAGTAATGCAAAATTTATGTTCAGGTGTTTCATC
Source organism: Cinclus cinclus (assembly GCF_963662255.1). NCBI lineage: Eukaryota > Metazoa > Chordata > Aves > Passeriformes > Cinclidae > Cinclus > Cinclus cinclus. The sequence goes on along the minus strand of NC_085048.1, from coordinate 55,144,507 downwards.
TTATTTTAGCCATCTCACTCAGATGCCCATTCCTATGGCCAAAGAAGAGAAGCTGACTCCTCCAGAGAGTCATTAATCCCAGCTCATGCAAGGAAACAGGTTAATCCCTCAGCCCAGCACATGCAGTCCTGCTACAGAAGCCTGAGCCAGGTACACTTCTTTTTGTGGTAACACTCATGCTAGGAACTTCAGTAAAGAGACATGAATGTGAAAGTGTTTCTCAGGCTTACTCTTCCTAAAGGAAGCAATTGCACCTAGGAGAGCTGCTGCCACAGAAGCTGTGTCAGTCTCCACCAGCCCTGCCCTGCTGTTCATGCAAATCATGCATGGCTGGGTGATCCTGCAGGTATCTTTTTGAAGAACTGTTTCCTAAACTGGGAGAGAAACATATTTGTTACCTGGGGTGGCTCCTAGACCATAAATCAAATGGTAACCCCATGCAACTACCTTATAGGGCTTTTAATGAACTGCACCCCATAGGTGAAAGCCAACAGCAATATTAGAAATGGTGTTTATTTTATAGCCTAGAAACTGCATTTTAAATGGTAGTCTAGGTTTATATGACAGTTCTATTAAATATAAAATAGACCCATTATAAAGAAAGCCCTTTACATCTGCTTTTATCTGTGTCTAAATGGCATGCCCAGCTCTGCAATTCCTCAAATGAGACATTTTTAGAACTTTATTTATGTTACAGCCATAACAAACTAGCAACTAGAAAACTATAATGGGCACAAACGACTAATAAAAATGAGATTGTTGAAAAAATACTTCTTAATAGCAATTTACAAAGGATCCTGATAAAACAGAACTGAGGCTGCGTTTCCCTGGAAGGTTGCCACCGCTGTAATCACAGCCATTTGGCAACAGGTACTCCCCCTCTTCCATCTTCTGTGACCATTTCCCTCTGAGAATGCTGAAAGCCAAGTACCCCGAGGTTATTCCCCCGCCCTGCCCTTAAGCAGTTGGTGCCTATGGATCCAGAGACACCCTCGGGGAGTTCCCTTTTCTCCCCTCCCACCGTGCACAGCTCACCTGGAGGAGAAGAAATCTTAAGGGCTTTGTCACTTGCTCAGTGGGGAGCAGGGCAGCAAGGCACAGTCTGTCCCGGGTGTGCAGAGAGTGTCCTGCTTCCTCCTGAAACCTGCATCACTTCTCTGGTGAACTGATCTGTTTATACAAGATGGCTAAGATGAGCAGGTCAAACTTTTTGTTTACAGACTGAAAACTATTTTGCCCCGAGCTCAGTAACAGCTCCCCAGGCAAAAGACTGGGAGTTGAACTCATCTCTTCTGCAGGGCAAGTTTTGTGGGATTTTGACAATATCCATGTGGCCATTTGTGTGATGTTATGAGGAAACTTCCTACCACCCCAGGAAAAGAAGCCTTCTTCCAGATGTGCACTTGCTTGCAACAGACCTTCTCACTAGGCAAGGGAGGCAAGGGCAAGACAGAATGTTCAAGTAAAGGTCAAAGTCCTTGGTCTGATCTAATTGCAGGTAGTGATGAATATCCTTGAATATGAATTGATGTCTTAACCAGAACAACATTCTATCTACATAAGGAGGAAAAGTTCCTCCTAATCAGATTTTATAACACACAGACAAGAAAAAATTTAGAAAATGTTCAAAGGGTTTTGAATCAGCAGGGGCTGAAAAAACTATACAGTGCATTAGAAATAGAATGTGATATTGAGATTTAAAAAAATACATCCTGTCACCTAAGATTTCACTGGAAACTGAGTGTTCATGACACTGCCTCGAGCATACAGACTGAGAGACTGCTCAAACTCCATGCAAAGCAAGATTTAAAACAATGTGGGCAGCCACTTACCCAGCCTCTTCAGTCTTCCTACCTACCAGAAGCATTAGAAATAACACCCATGTACCAGGAATCTCAATCCAGCTCCCCCAATCGGACTCACATCTTTCTGCAGTCTTGCACTCTTAACTCATCCATCATGCTTGCTCCTAGTTTACATTGCATTGAAGGTATATATTATGTCCTTACAATTCTTTCTTTGCCCCAAACAGATTCAGCAGGATAGCCTGAATTATCTGAGACTGGTGTTATGTACGAAATAGAGCATAGAGAGGTACGAAAAGGGCTTTGAAAATACAGGTACAGGTAGACACGGAGTATGCACACAGGTTCAGGTATAAATGCAAGTGATAGATATTTGGTACACTGTGAGGCTGTATCATTGCTGAGATTTGTAAAAGCTCAATTTATTACAGCTCTGTGGCTGTCAACATGCAGAGTTAACTTTCACATAGACCACCTTTGGATTTTGCACTGAGAATGAAAAGTTTGACCAAAGACTAAACAAATAGAGAAAAATAGCTATTAAACTCCCATCAAAATTATGGCAGCAAAAGTGGCAGCATCTGTTTAGGGCTGGACTAGATGCAGCATATGGATAAGCCTCAACTTGGGTAGCAGGGCTTCCACGTTAAATACAGACAAACATTTTTCTGCTTTTCTTGTTGTTTTTGTTTGTTGTTGTTGCTTTGTTTTGTTTTAATCTGAGAATCAAGGAGATTAACACAGATATTTCCCCTAAAAAGATTTAACTAACATGAGCGTAGTCTGGTGTCTTTCATAGCCTGTTGACTGATACAGCAACATAGATCCCAGTTTATTTGAACTGATCCTAAGAGAATTAGCAAAACAGAAAGAGTAAGCAAAATCTGGTTTCTTTGTTCTCCAGGGTAGCCAGTGAAAATATTTCTGTGAACAAGATAAGTACGATCTGACCCAAAGAAACATATTTGTCAAATTCACAAAAACGGGAAAGTCAGTAGTAGCTATTGAGAAATCATAGTCATATTTTTAAATTGTCCTGCTGAGGAGTGCTTTTAACCATATCTCCCCTTCCCTTTCTGTCTCCCCCTTCTCCCAGACTTTTGTCCCAAGTACTTAATTGTGAGTAAAATATTTGTACTGGGAAGACATCAAAGGCACTGATTTTAGAAATTCGATTTTATATAACACAAGACCCCCAAACTTCAGAAAAATTTCATTTCGTCAGCTATCACTAATCATCTGTGAACCTGGTGCTCTACCAACTAAAACACAATCTTATGAATAATGGATTTCCCCCACATCTGAAGTGTAAGAGTAATTACAAATATGGATACAGGAAAATTACGCTTTGTGTGGTTCTCTTTTCTTCTTTGGCAAAAAAGTGCAGAAATGAACTGATACCTCTGCTTTGGAAAATGGGTAGCCTGCAAATTTAAAAAGTGTAAAGGAAATATTCAAGGAATATTTGGGGTTTTGGGTTTTCTCGCACATCTGTTATAGCTGTTTTTTTATTTTTTTTAAATCCTCCTCTTCCACTGTTCTTCATCTTCAAAGCCCCACTCAAATTATGACATTAAAAGGTGCCAGGTATCTGCTAGCAGAGAAGAAAAAAACATTCTTTCCTATTTCTGTGGCAAAAAGAGTGCTCTAACACTTTAGGGAATGAGCCTTTGGCGTGATTAGAACATTTTCACCTTTACTTGAATCAGACTGATTAGAAAATGGGAGGCTGACCTGAGATAGGAACGACTGCATTTCTACTGCCTTCAACAATGCAGAACAGCCACTTGGTGACAGGGAAATGAGATGCATTTGGAAACATCCTCCCCTGTCTGAGGACAGCTTTCCTCCTCCTTTTTCATCAGAAGAAACATTTTCTTCGTATTCCAGGGACACATACAGAGCATGAGCATTCAGTGACTCATAAAATTGTTTTTAGGACAAGAGTAGTCAGATCCAACATCTCAAAATCATTAGAATGTGAACCAAAAAAACCAATTTAAAATTAGTTGGGCCATACCCATTAATTAGTGAAAAGATAGGTGTACAAGACTTCTGAGAAAGGAACAGTAGTGATTTAAAATAAGTATTTAATTAGATACTGGAGTCATGTTTTCAATGTGTAAAGAGTTATCTCTTTCTTGGATGACAGAAATAAGAAAAATCAGTAGAGCAGGAAAGAAAATAAGTCAGTACTGCAGAAAGGAACATATTGCTCAGTTCTTATCTGTGACAAGCTGGTTTTCAAATCAAATCCAAACAAAAACTGGTCCCAGAGACATAAAGGCATAATTCACAGTAAAATCAAAAGAAAATTCATGTATCCCCTGCAGAGATACCCCTTATCCATCAGAAATGAACAGCAAAATTAGGTACTTGCCATGCCATGTGAGGATGGTAAACCTCTCTGCAGAAATGGGAATTTTATCGGTGACCAATTGCATTCATTCTGTCATATGCTGTTGTGGATCTCTCTAATTACTCATTTATGAGTATTTTACCATTAACATCAGCCAGAACACATCTGAGAATGTGCAACAACAATAAGAAAATTGCGCTCTTCATTCATTTACCAAGTTGCAATTTTGTTTATATTGCTTTCCTGATCAGCTCTAAAGTGTGTGCTTGGTTATCATCTACAAATGCAAACATGTATGTTATAACATTCCAGTTCAAAGCAAGAGACTGGAATGAGAGATTTTGGTTAACATTTGTTGTTTTTGTTTTGTGATTTTTTTTCATTCCGGAAGTATTTATGGAGAATGTGCATCAATATTTTCAATGTCTTCCAGTTTCTGGACCCCAGAAATTTCTCTCATGGAAATACGGGTACTTGCGTAGACAGATTAAGCTGTTTCTTTTGTTTATAGGTTTGGCTTTCATAGCTACAGTTACTTTCTTCTCTATAATTCTTCAAGAATTTTCTCATTTCATATTAAAACCTAGTCTTACACTGGTAATAAAAAATCTCAAAAGATTCAGGTTGCATGAATTTAAGTATGAGTTTGAATATGAAGTATGAGTTTGAACCAGAACCTTTTATGTCTAAAGTTCTTGAAGAAAAAAAATAGGCTGTCTCTTATTAATTGGTTAACATTCAGGGAAATTTCATCAGTCTTTTTTTCTTTACTACAAAATGCAGTTAAAAAATACTTCTCTGTCACTTGAAGGTCATGAAAGGTTGCAGAGACTGGGTTATCCCACCCTGTACTTCCGAATGTCTTCCAGTCATCTTATTTTTAGAAACTAGAACTAGAATAAGAATAATATTGTCATGTGTATGCAACAATTTATACAAACTCTCCTCACCAATTCAAGATTTTTGAAAAGAGTTGGACATGTAGATCTTAGGGCGACCATTAAAAGCATTTGGGATTAACCCAATCCATTGTCTGGCCACATTAACAAAAGAAGAGAATGAGCAGACCGGTATGAATTTTATTCTAAACCCTTAAAGAGGATACGAGTTGTAGCCACTTCAAGTGATGCAGAATGAAAATGGTCTCTAAGTTCTTCTTTCTTCTGAAACTGGACTTATATTGAAAATGTATAAACATATATTTTGTTTATAATATATGCAAGTCAACCAACTTCTCTCCTAGGAGATCAAGGCTTATTTAAGGCCAGGAAAAAGTTATTAGGGAAAATAAAAAATGCAGCCTAGAAAGAGCAAATCTCTTCACCTGCATTTATGCAGCTGAAATTAGATTTCATCTCTTCTGATTCAAAGCATTGTTTCTGACTCCTAGGTAGAAACTAGTGGGTGCATTGGTCACAGTGAGGCACTGTAATATGATGCAATCACAAAAACTGTCCTGTGAGCTTGGTCCTGCTGTGCACTTTAGGGCTGCATGTTAAATCCTAAACACAATTTTTTTTAATGATCTGGCTTTTTCACTTGAGCACAAATAAGCTTTCTCAGAGGTGTCTGGTAGCAGTTGTCCTTTCCTGGATGCCCAAATGATGTTCTTTCAAATTCCAGCTTAGTTTTCAACTGGCTTATAGCTGAATCCCACAGGATTGTTTGGCTGAATATGATTTAAGCTCCAGCATAGTACTTGTTGGCTCTTTCTTCCGCACACTTTACCTCTGTTAAACCTCTCACAACTATTTGTCTTTTATGCAATCCAGACACATGTTGCATGGTCATCCCTACAGGGCAACTGTGTCACCAGTTGAGGCTCACAGCCTGACTGACTTCATGGGCATTGTCAGATTGTCAGCATCTCCTGCTTCTCACCACTTCGCTTTTTCACTAATGGTTAAATAAAAAGGAAAAAAAAAATCTCGGTGACTAGCTGGGTAGCTGGGGAAGATAATAAAGATATGAACTCTTACCTCTCCTCCCAAAAGATGCAAACTGAACCACCCATTGATCTGGGAGGAACTCATTAGAAAGCCAAAATAAAGCACAACAAATCATGTAAAACATCTGCAAGTGACTTCAGCTATAATACATGAGAGGGTTTTCTGCATCCCAGATAGCCCCAAGTTCAACTTTCACCAAAAACCAAGGATTGCTTCAGGGTGAGAATCACCACCTTTGCTTGAGTAATGTGAGGTGTCGGGGGTTCAGGGTTCATGCACTGAGGTGTTGTTCTGAGTTTGTGCAAAAAGACCCTGCTATCCTCTGCATCACCAAGCAATATTCTCTCAAGCAGTGGCTTTCCATAGGAGTATTTTTAGAGTTTCAGAAAGTAATATCAAAATAAGATGGCTGAGTACAGAGAAAGATTATATTCCAATAATCACTTCAAAGAGAATGAGGAGGGGGGAAGGCATGTTTCTAATTTCTGTACAAAAACAAAGGAAGTAATTTCTTTCAAGGTTTTTTTATTTGTTTTTTTCAAATTGCACAGTGCTCAACTTTTAAAATAATAATCATTCTTGACAGCCATTTAATAATTGTTAGTGATCTATAGCTTTATTATAAAGTACTCATCTAATGATGTATTTCCTTTACCCTAAGGGCCAAGTACAAAGCAGGGAAATTATCTCGGCGATACTTTTAATAACTTCCTGTGGGATTGCAAACTCTGGCTGAAGCTGTCTCTGCAAAAGAGTTAATCATGTAATTTCACAGATTAGACAACACAGGGTTACTAATGAGAAACTTCAGTTCAGTGATAAACTCTTTTTTTTTTCCGAGAATATTTTGAGAGGCCTGTAACCTTTGGCTGACACCCAACGAGGCTATTAGTTTAACCATGGGATGCACTACCAAATGTACAAGAGTCAGCAGAACTCTTCCTTCTGAAAATTTCTCGTAACTTTCTGTGAAGAAGCCTTCGAAAACCCAGAAAGAATAGGCGGAAGGGAAAAATCAGGCAACAAGGAGCTGATTATTGGCTTCCGATAACTGGCATGGCTTCAGCTTCCAGTTTCTTTTCAACAATGTCCGCTCACTATAGCAACGCAAGATCCCATTTAAATGTCATGCTGCCCTCTGTTCTATAAACATGTATCATCCATCACTAAATATTTAGATCTGAATTGTTGGAGCTGAGTTCTGTGCCAGGGGTAAGGGGATTAATTCCTTTCAAGGCCCTCACATGATGGATTTTTCACTGAAGTAAACATCCGAGAAGAGCTCACACTACGGCCATAAAATATATAAATAAAGTTTAAAGTTTAATTAAGTCAACATTATTTAAAGTGGTTGTCATATTTTATGGTGAACTCTCTGTGTTTATTTTGTATGACTCCTCATAAATAGTCTCTCCCTTTCAGACAAAAGGCACGGCTGGGTTAAAGTTAAGGGTCCCATGCATGGTACGGGAAGGAGGATCTACCGGGCCGGGGGGATCCAAACCGCTCCATATCGGGTCCTCTGCTATCTCGTGTCTTCCTAATGAGCTGAGATGTTGTGCAGACACAGGGAAAGCACAGTGGAGTTTACAGCAGATGTGACACAGGGAAGTTCCTTGAGTGGCTATCTGGCCTTGGTGGAGGGAAAGCCTCTGCCAGCCCACTCCAAAGGCTGCTGCTGTTGGGCGGGCAGGCAGCAGGGAAAGAAATGGGGTCAGGAGGGGGCAGGTCAAGAGGGGCAGTCCCCCCCACCTCCACCAGCAAGGGGATTGTACCATGTGCTGGGAGAAAGCTGCTCCCCTCCCTAAACAAGTCACTCAACCCAACAAGGTATATGTCCAAGAGGAAAATTGTATGATGTCATTATGTGGCTGATTGTTTGGAACAGAAAAAGTAATTTTAAAAGTGAAAGAAAATACGTGGAAAAATTCACCAAAGTGATTTTTAATCAATGCTGTCCTGCAGGGAGTTCTTGTAATGCCCTGATAAGGATTCCTAGATAATTAGTTAAGGACCCAGTGAGAAAGGGTGAACCAAATGCTCAAGCTCCAGGTCAAACCTATATTCAACTTCTGCATTTCTTTTAACTGCCATGGGCTGTTCCTGCCCACAGTCTCTGCCTCTGCTGCCCATCTCTATGTCAGCCATGTCTTACATCCCAGTTAAGAGGGTTGTTAGAACAAAACTGTTGTGAGATACTCATATTCCTGAGGGACATGTACTGTGTAAGTTTGAGGCCTCTTTTGTTTCTCTTTTTCTCAGGATTTTCTCTATCTGTGAAAAGGGATTGCATCTATCTCTGAAAGGGAACTACAAACATTGCCAAGACAGTAGACTTCAAAGGCAGAGGTATTAGCTGTGACAGGAGTTTGTTGCTGTTTTTCTATGAGACTGAGAATAAGGCATTTGGTATTTCTTATTCTCACTAATGAAACTGGAATAACAGTATTTTATCTTGTTTAACCTGCTTCAACTGTAAAGTTCCTATGAAAGGGCTTGTCTTTTACACTGTGTATGCAGTGCTTACACCAAAAATGTGTAGTCTGGAAATAGTCACCTATAGCTGCTATCATGCTGCAAACACTGGAGCAGAAGAAGAGCTTGTTTCCCCTTTTGATTCCAGTTATTTCTTTCTGAACAATTTTTTTGCAAATGTGTGAGAAGAGACAGAGAAAAAATGTAGGTGAATGTTATTCCTGTCCCTGTGTATGCTCATTCCTCTGGTACCTATTTATAAAGTAAGTATGTGCATGTGTATGCATGTCTGCATATGTACATGCACACATAGGCTTTATTAATTCTCAAATACCCATGTTTTACCTATGAACATGGACATGATCACTCAAACTCAGAAGCACAGGTCATGCAGTGTTTGTGAGGGGAAATGCAAGGCATGCTTTGTCCAGACAGAACACATGCAAAAACACAGACTAAACTGAACTGGATTTACCAGACAGTAAATTCTCTTTCTAGCAAATGAAGCCGCATGATGAAAGATCCCTCTGCTTTCATTCTGTATCAGTACTCATTATGCTGCCCCAAAATCTTTAGCATTAGGTAACACGATCATGCTGAAGGTAGTAAGAAATTTAATGGGGTCTTAATCTGCATGACAGGTTAAAAGCTATGAGAGTTTCTAAGGCTCTATGTGGTATAAATGGAGTGCAAACCAATATTATTTGATAAGATAGGAAGAGGCCCAGCTGAAGGGAGAGCATTTTCCTACAGGCTCTGGACTTTTGGTAACAAGGGAAATTGTTAAGATCGAAAAGATGAAAAGAAAGAGAAAGAAAAGAAAAGAAAAGAAAAGAAAAGAAAAGAAAAGAAAAGAAAAGAAAAGAAAAGAAAAGAAAAGAAAAGAAAAGAAAAGAAAAGAAAAAGAAAAGAAAGAAAGAAACTTACAAGACAACAAAGAAGTTTCATCAGTGCAATTCCAGAACAAGCAAACAGTTCTGAAGAAAAATACAGAGATCAAAAAAATATTTAATTTGTATGTAATTTAAAAGCAGTAAAGATTTGTTTAAAAACAGTTAAGGAGTAACTAAAAACATTAATAGTGGCCAAAAGTTACTATTGTTACTTTTAATGGCATGGAGGGAAATTCAGACGGTGCAAAGAACCAGCTCTAAACTTACTCATTTTGTAAGTCCTGTCCCCTGCGTTTGTCAGCCAGCAAAAGTGGCTCACAGGGCCTGAGACTTCCTTTCTGGGCAGACAGAACTGGGAAATGGGAGACACATTCGATTGCTCCAGCATTTGTCACACAAATTATTTATTGCAACGTGCAGTGATATTTGTGTCTCATAACGTCTGCTGCACTTCCCTGGAGGAGGTTCCCATTTGTGGGGTCATGAGATCACCACCCTGGGGCTCACACACTGGAAAAGTTCTACAGAAAGGACTAAGCAGGACTGGCATGCAAGCATTGTTTAGCCTCACTCCCTGACGTCAGGATGGATTTAGATCCTAACCTACAGGCTGCACTCCTGACAAGTTGCATTTTAATGCATCACTCTGCCTTCCAAAGGTCAACCAGATAAGCCATCCATAAAATGCACTATTAGTGTTAAATTCCTCTCTTCCCAGCTTGTCCCCCCACCTATGGTGTCAGCTGCTTTGGCAAACAGCACAGCAAAGGCATGGTGTCTCTCCCGCTCCTGATCTTGCATGTATGAATGTAAGAAGTCTGCCACTTAGTCTGTATCCCCAAGCACCTTGAAAGCCGAGAGCACAGTAAAGTATTAATTCAATTTCTGAAATACTAGAGGTGGGAAGCAAATATATTTGCTATTGATATAGAAAAATAGATACATTTTCAAATTAAGACCAAAACCAAGTACTATTTTGCTAATATTTATAAAAGGGGTGAGTGGAATTTACAGGAAAAAAAATATTGCATCTCATTTCTGATAAGTAAAAAAATTTCTCCTTTTGTGGCAGATATTAGATATGCCAATGCCTTGTTCAATTAAGAGAACAATCCCCTGGAAGGAAGAATTCAAGTAGTTGTTTTTAATAACAGGGGCATAAAGCAATGAGATGGGGAAATGGTGATTAGGCAGACTCTTTGTTCAATTAATATTGAATTTATAAAGCTGTGTGAAATAGCTCCAGTGAGGAAGACTGATGACAACTTTTCTTGGTCAAGGGATTCATCACAGATTGGATGAGAAAGGCGTATGTCTGGGAAAGGTTATACATGGACATTAGCTTTCAGTTTGGCATAAGTGTTTGTTGGCTGTGCTGTGGATATTAGCTTTCTCTTTCTCCTTGACCACAAACATGCTCACTGTCAAACAGGCTATATATATTTATGCAGAAATGTTTATTTTTGACAAATCAACAGTTTTTGACAACAAAATAAAAAAGCATTTTCACTGGTGAATTCTTGGGCAGCCCTTGCAGTCAGTGCTCCCAGAATTGCCTTTGCACCACCAAATCATTCCCACAATCACAAGTATGCAGTTCCAGCTACTTAATGGAATTTGCATGTGTATGTCAAGGGGCAGAATTTGGCTCTTGGTCTAAAACATGTGGAACACTTTTTAAAGAGAAAGCCATTTAGCAGTGATGTAAGTCTTTACAGTGTCCCTATTTCGTCTATGTAATATTCCAGTTTTATAAAATGGTATGAATATGTGAAATGTATCTATATTTGGCTTTTATAGCAGTGTGCAACTGTCCAATGAGCCAGTCAAGAATACGTCAGTTAGCTGACATTTACCAAAACTGTCATCTCTCAATAGTAATCCTTTTGTTCCAGTAAAAATTATTGTGATTCTCTGTACTCAGATTGTTTCTGATTTCCTTCCTTTCATGCCAAAGAGAATTCCAGTGATTTCAGCAAAGCTTCCCTGGCATAAAACTGATTCAGTGTACTAGTAAATCAGACTCTGGAAGGAATCCTGGTCTACTGAACTCAGCAGAAATTTTGCCATTGATTTCCAGGGAACATTTCCTATAAAATAATAGCATCTCTTTGTGTAGATGTAGAATAATAATATCAGATACACACAATATAAGTAGTGCTTTATGTTTCTCTATACAGAAACAACAGAGAACTTTTAATCTTGACTTTTGCTTTAATCCTCACCAGTAAGTATACTCTGGGCTACAAATACATCTGGAGAATTCATCCAAAAAGGTATAAACAAGAGGTATAAGCTAAGTCTTATACAAGGCATACTGAAGTCAAAGCTTGGTGTAGCTGACCTAGATATTTCTTCGAGAGGAGTGTGAAAATAAACAGTGCCATGAAGTGTTTGAGTTTTACTTGTTTTTTGGCAAACAACCTGGTCCTGATTCACCTCTCACTTAATTCTATAAGTGCTATAAATGATAAAGTCAGATCTCATCATCTGGAAATAATAGAAGAATGAAGAAATGCTGTGGAAATTGTAAAGAATTCTTGACCATGAGAAGGCAAACTTGTAGTTTATCAGTTTCTGGTAGGGACTAGGCTTCTCCAAGGTAGTGTGAGGAGATCCTCTGGTGTACTTTGAACGTGTCTTTTTAAAATTTTTTTACTGTCTGTGAGCAGATATTCCCCACATGTGGGGGGTAAGAGCAGAGAAGAGCTCATGGAGTGATTAAGAGCTCATTGAACAGCCCCACCAAAGGGTCCACTGGGCATCCTGTCTTAGAAGAAGAGACCAGAAAAGCTTGGCAACACAATAAAACCTAAGGGAGAACGAGGTTACTTTCTACAAATACACAAAGAAGGAAGAGGAGAAAAACTAGGAAAAGGAGAAGTCTAAACAGATGAAAAATATTGTCACAAGCAGAAATAGTTATAAACAATCCAGGAATTAATTTAGGCTTCAAAGAAGAAGGTAGTTTCTGGGTCATGTTTACATTAAGGCAACAGATAAAATGGGAAGGTTCAAGGTGAAGCTGGTAAGTGTGTGCACTGACTGTAGAAGATGGGGCTTGTGAGAATGAAGAGTCACTCTTGCTATCATTCTGTGGTACAGGGCAAACCTTTTAGTCTCAAGTTTGTTTGCTAAATCAGGAGTAGTTCTCCTGTTTCAAAAAGCTGGCAATAAGGAAGCATTATCATCTCCTCCCCTATGAAAAATCACTTTAGTGACTTTGGCCTGATATCTGTGTAGCCTCAGAAAAACTATCTGCCACCAGAGGGGTGAGGAATTCTTAAGGAAACAGGTATGTCCCACACACATGCATGCTCCACTCCTCTCTGTGTCTGGGATGCCTCATATAAAAAGTGTTGACAGCTGCAGTAGGGATTTTACAAGAGGTATCCATTCATATTCTACAAGGACCAAAAGATCCACATGGGAATATTTAATATAAACAGTAATAGTTTCCCACATCTTTGTTTAGAAAATAGCCTGAGGATTTCTAAACTTTAGAATTGTATTTATTCCAGAAGAATGGTTTCACTTATAGCTGTATAAATCTTTCCTTTACTTAAACGTAAAGGAAAGAGTGTCGCTTGTGTCTGAATATTTAAATACAATATTGTAGCACATAATCATACTGCCATACTACTGCCAGGAAGTACAGGTAACTCTCACCTTGTGTAGTTTTTCTTTACAGTGCAAGACCTGATCTGCTGGGACATTATCTGTCTACAATTACAAGTGTGAATCCTGCCAGACTTCCAGGAAACACAGGGCAGTTGTTTAATTTTCTTAATAGAACAAATAATTGTAAAATATTTCCCTGAGATTTCAATATTTGACTTGCAAAGAAATCTAGGGCTGAAAAATTGAAATCCTTCTTCTAGCTAGGCAGGGTTCCTAACCCCATGATCAGTCTGTGGAGTTTAGTACTTTGGAAATCCCAGTCTTACCATTAAGTGCCTAAGAAGGAGCTGTTAGATACCGAGCTCTCTGGAGAATCTGCTCTGAAGTGTCCTAAAGGCCATTTCTCTTAGCTTGCCTTTGAATATTTTAAATGCATTTTTGGCCTACTTAGCACTTTTAAACATTCCTAACGTCCTTAATAAAGCCTGCTGCTATATCACTCTTGTCACTACTAGCCACAATCTGATATAGCACATGCAACCTCTCTTGGAATTGGCAAATGTAGGGGAGGGGAGCAGAAGCTATCTTCCTGTTAAGAGATAGCAGTACAGCACTGCTGGCTTCTAGCACTTATATATCAGGATGGGAAATAGCTATGAGACTGGAGTGCCTTTATTTCCTTCTTTTTGCCTGCTGATTTCTGAGGTTTAACTGGTTGTATGTGTCAGCTCTTCTCCACAGCCATGTGGGCTAGAGTGCACCAGATATTAACAGTTACCAGATAATGGTGTGCTGTGTATTAGGTATTCTTGAATCATTTCCCCCTACACACATATCTGTATTTTTACTTTCCATTTTCATAGCTATGCCCTCTGAATAAGTATAAAAGTGCCTGACGATCTTTCCTGTTACATTGGTTGAACATTTGTGTCCTGTTGCGTTCCTGAAAACAAAAAGGATGGAAGAAAAACAGAGGTCATAAACTGCTGCAAAAAGCAGCGCCTCTTCTTTCACACTACTCACCTTCAGGAAATAACTGATACCTGAGTTAACAGTAGGAAATTTTGCTACAATTTCCAGCCTGTGAATTCTGAATAGTGTATGAACTCACAGAAAATTTAGAACAAAATTAAGACATCATAACCTTAACAGATGTGTGGACCTGGCAGGGCTTTTTTTTAATTTTTTTTTAAGTCATAGTGTTCCTCATATTCATTTATCACTGTTTCAAGAAATGGCTGATGACATAGATTGATAGATTGTTAAGTGTGTTACAGATGGCATAAAGTGGCCAGTGTGAATGGTACCACCCAGTTTAAGGGAGAAATACAGAAGCAGAAGAGCCAAGCACTCTTCTGTTTGTAGCTCATGAGACCATTGCAAAAATAGAGGGGTCACTTGTTTGAAGTCCGAGAGAGAAGGTTCTTTTACAAGCTTGCTGACTGCTGGAATTTCTTTCTGGAAAATAATGGAAATATACTGTTCTGGGCTCAATTCTTTGATACCAGGAGGAAGGGAATAGAGGTATTAAGACATAAAGAACCTCTTCCACTCTAGGGTACCTAGAGTTATTTTCTTCCTTTCTACACAAATGATATGCTGTGTTCCCTTCAGATAGACACATTAAGGGAAAGCAGCAAGATGATGAGTGTCTTCCTCACCAGTGCAGTCATTGAAGAGAACTAAATTTAAGTAGGTTACCTCTACTTAACATTAACATTAAACAGTAGTTCATTCTTTACAAAGCCTCAGTTTTTGTAAAAATGATGTTTTATATGAAGAGGATCAGAAATTCTTTCTTAAACTTTCATACAAAGGATGCATTGTTCTGATTTATCCATTTCCTGGAATACATGAAAGACAGAATAATACAGCATTGTGGTATTTTCTAAGAGCTAGGGGAAAAACCATCCCAAACCAACAAGTAATCTAAGTCTATTCAGTTAGATGTTTAGATTCATTACCAAATGTCAGAGTTTGGAGAAAAGAGTTAATTTCCAATTCATTAATATTTACTTTTTCAGTAATCAAGTGTATTATTGGTGCCAAAAGAAAAAGCCAAAAATATAAGAAAACATTCACTGAAGGGACTACTTTGTAAAACTTGGTCAGTATTGGAAATAATGGGTGTCAAACTGCTTTTATGAAGTGAATCACTGCGAATATATTCTCTTGTTCTAGTTGTTTCATCTTTTGAAATTGTGATTTAACTGCAGTTTGCAGTGGATAAAGTATCTGTGTGCTCAAGACTACTTTTTCTTGATCATGTGTTTTGCAAAAGTTTTCATAACTGGGCTTAGCTATTTTGGTTGGTTTTATGCTTCCCTTTTGCAGCCTCTCCCCTTATTCTTCTCTCTGGACTTTTAACAACTTTTCTTCCAAGCACACCAATATTTATGGCGTGCCCTAAAGGACAGTGTCCCTTAAAAATATATTCATAAAAGCTAGTACAATCCTAAAGTACAATGAGTTCAAAAGAAAAATAGTCTGGAAATGGGCTTTAAGATGAATACTTCAGAGTCGTTATCTGAGGTACACTGGCAGTCTCTAATGAGACATTTGTAATTTAATTGTGTCATGGAGAAACTATAAATTCCCCCAGAACCCACATCCAAGTTGTTTTCATAATGAAGATAAAGTAACTCACATACCAAAAATCTTTTGACTATACTATATACTTTATCTTCCAAAAAGATAAAGAGGGCCTATATCCTATTTATGTCACTACACTCAATTGCATAACCGAGCTTACAACAAGTAGAATAGAGGGCAAGAGTCAGTCTATAATAATTTAATACTCTATGATTCTTTACATTTCTCTTTTAACCAAACAATAATTTGGAGGAGACCAGTTCATATCAATACCAGAAAAGAAGAAGAAGAAAAATAACAGGATTGAGAATATTCTAAAGAATATGAGAGATTATATTGTGTTTGATATTTTCTCCAGGGAAAGAAACATTCTAATACTACATGACTAAGCCACTCCTACATCAGATTTCTATGCCTTTGGATAGACATTTGTAAAGATTGTTATACCTCAATTAATACCAAAATTCTGCCTACTCACTTCAAGCTCCTAAATAAATTAGGGCAAGCTCAGCTTTCAGATATGGAAATATCTTGTGCAATTCACCCATTTGATCATAACAATGAGCCCTCTGGGTCCCTCAGCTGGAATGGTGTATTTACTTCTCTTGCAGATTTAAGCAACTTTTTCCGTGCTATGGATTTTCTTATTAAATTGTGCAGGAGATAATCTCCAAAGTTCCATCTTACTGGGAGAACTACCTCAAGCATTGAAAATTATTTGAAATCAAAGCAGTTTCTAAAATCAAACTTAAAATTTAACAGATATCTAAGCTTTCAAGTTTTAGGCAAAGTGGGAAATAAAATGCAGGAGTGGGAGAGAGAGGAGGAAGAAGAATATTTTAGGTTCTAATTCTACAGCAAATATTGCAGAAATATCAAATCCTAAAAGAACCTGCTTTTGACCATTTACCTCATTTCTCACACTCAGGCAAGATACTTGAGAACTGTGATCTAAATACAGGACAGGAAGTGATCATTCTTGTATTTCTATTCTCTTTTCAACATAAACTGTCTCTGCTTTTTAGGAAAAGGTATCCTACAATGAGATAGCTTTTCAAAAGCCAGTTGGAAATTTCTCATGTAACATCAGCCTGAGAATCTGGGGCTGCCACCCTTGCAGATACTGCCTACAGCTCAAGGTCTCAGACGAAAGACATGAAATTCCTCTTCAAAAGCAACTCCAATATATATTTTTCACTTTTTTTTCACATTTTAAAATATGAATGAATCTTTTAATATGATGAATCTTTTAATATGCTTTCTCCTATCTGAAGATGAGTATTTTTATCAATAAATGGCAATACTAAAAAAATAATTTTAAAAACCCAAAAACCTACATCTAAAATAATCTGTAATTGAAAATAGGTTTAGCAAGATCCCTTGCAAACTCTATAAACAATATGATAATGATATTTTTCATTATTCTATTTAATTTTCTATTCCAGAGAGAAGATACAGATTGCACTGCAACTACTGAAACCTGAAACGAGAAAATAAAAGCATTATGTATAGAATCAAAGAAATTTAGAATAATTTAGGTTGGAAAAGACCTTTAAGATCATCCAGCTGAAATATTTACATAGCACTGCCAATCCCATCACTAAGCCATGTCCCAAAGTGCCACATCTTCAAGTCTCTTAAATACCTTCAAAGTTGGTGACTCAACCAACCACTTCCCTGGGCACCCTGTTCCAGTTCCTTCCGTGATTGAATTTTTCCTTGTATCCAATCTAAACCTCCCTTGGTGCAACTTGAGGCCATTTCTTCTTGTCCTGTAACTCATTATTTGGGAGAACAGACTGACCCCCATGTCACTACAACCTCCTGTCAGGCAGTTGTAGAGAACAATAAAGTCTCCCCTGAGCCTCCTTTCTCCAAGCTAAACACTCCAGCCCCCTCAGCCATTCCTTGTGCTCCAGACCCTTCATAGCTCTGCTGCCCTTCTCTGGAGGTGGTCCAGCATCTCAATGTCTTTCTTGAAATGAGTGACCCAAAACTGAGCACAGGATTCAAGGCACAATCTCACCAGTGCCAAGGACAGGTGGGACAATCATGGCCATGCTCCTGCTGGCCACAGTCTTGCTGATACAGGCCAAGATGGCATTTTCCTTCTTGGTCACCTGGGCACACTGATGGCTCATGTTCAGCCAGATATTGATCAGCACCCCCAGGTCCCTTCCTGCCAGGCAGCCTTCCAGACACTCTGTCCCAGACTGCAGCATTGCAATAGGTGGTCCTCTAGGGATACATGAAAACTGGTCAGGAAGGATTACAGCCCTTTGACAATTTTGATGTGATTCTTCAATGCCTAATACCTTGTGGAGTTATGTACAGGCCTGTATAAGGAATATGGAAGCTGAGGAATGCAATAATGCCTGTATTTCGTATTAACTTTTAGTGAAAATAAAATAATATGCATTCTAGTCAGTGCAATGTGTTAGAGCTCACATTGCAAATAGCTAAATGAAATTTTAACACCTTGATTTTACAGGAAGTTAGGCTAGACAATAAAATTGCTTCTTCAGGCTTTAAAAATCTAGGATCCATGCAGTAAATATCTGCGTTGGGTTCAAGTGAATGGAGACATGTTCTATTGCAGCTGGAATGGACAGGAATTTTCAGGAAATACAGTCCAGTATACACCAGAAAAGGAATGGGTTGTTTCAAATAAAAGTTTGTGTGACTTGTTGCTAATTCCAAAGAAAGAGGTTACAGCTTGCAGATGAGGCACGGGCTGTAAACTATTCAGGATGACTTTCATTGCTCAGAGGGTATAATTAAAAGTATGAAGCAAACTGCCAAAATCTACAATAGAAGTGAATAGTGTACACCAGGTCAAAAGGGATCTGGAGTAATTTCTGGAAGAAGAGACAGTGAACAGCTGTTAGCTTGAGTTTTTAAGGGTGAAGATGATCAGTTACTGTATGAATTGATTGGTATTTCCTGGACATGTTCTGTTAGTATTAAAAGTCTTGGAGCTTCATGTGTCTTTGTTTGTTTCTGGCAGCTGCATCTACCCAGGATGTCTTCCATTGACTGGAAGTGTATATTGATGAGTAAAATTTCTGAAGTTATCAGAGAAAATATGTGGCTGTGAAGGAATTTACCTGATTTTTCCAGGATGCAATTCAGATCAGGCAAAAAAAGGATGGGTAGCTAACTCCACCATTGAGAGTTTTGCCTAGTGCCTATATCTGGGAGCATGGATCTAACCAATTGCATACACATGCCTATGTAAATAATATCCAAACATCTTCATGCACCCTTTAAGTCTCATTGTCTCTACAGTCTCTGTGTAATGTACCACATGAAAACTGGAACAGCAGACAAATAGACAGGGCTGTGGAACATCCGACCAGAGGATACTGCAACTGTCCATGGATCCTATCTCAGTAACTCATCCAGCCAAACCGAGAAGCACGCTGTCATCTGAAATGGATAGAGGGAGACACAGGTAAAACTGAAGGGCTACAGAAAGTCTGAGGCTTACAAACTTCTTGGATGCTGTAATCCTCCCAGTCATGCAGTACCACTCAGGTGATTCATCATCTGCAAGAGAAGGGATTACCACTTCTGTGGCAATTATGAAATCACTAGAACAACTGATGTGACTTCAAAAAGTGTATTTCCGTATTGCTGGCACAGATGAAGATATGCATTCAAGGAGGAGGTACTAGGGTGAAAAGATTGTAAGCATTTGGATTTTTTGGAGTAATTCTTGGAGCCCTCTGTATTAACTGAAACACTGAGAGTTAGGAAGTTCTGCCTGCTCCATAGCATGCCTCGAGCTCCCATTTATCTGGAAGTGCAAATCACTCTTCAGCAAGGTCTTCTTCAGGAGACATAAGTAGCAGGTGTGGGGGAATTTATAAGCCTGGATTACACCATTTCCACTCTCTTTAACATGGAGCAGCAACCCACTTTCACAGCACCAAGCCAGGGAGACCAAGTGTGAAAGCTGAAGTTTTTTTGAATACTGGACAAGTTATCTGGGACACAACTGCAGTCCAACATGAAATCTGCTCGCACCAGAGCAGCAGCACGAAGAAGGTCTTAGGCTTTCTCTGCTCTCACTGGCACTGTGCATCCAGTGCAAAGAGGAAACAGCTACTTCTGGCTTTGTTCCAAATTTACAGGGCCCTGGGGGAAAAAATATCATGCAGGAGCAGCTTCTGTGGATAATCCTGGTAACATGCAGCCACTCTATTTTATACCTCATTACTCAGAAGGTTTTATAAAATTTAAGTAACATTAGTATCCAACCTATACGTGGAAAAGGCCCATAGATAACTAATTTTGCTCCTAGGCTTTTTTTTTTTTTTTCAGTATAATCTGAGTCACCATTTTCAGATGTAGGAGCAGCAGAAATAGAAACAGAAATTCTCGTTGGAATAGACCCAGGGAAGTTGCCTCAGTTTTCTCTCCACTCCCTCACAGGTTTTCCTTGGCTCTCCATAAATACAGCAGGAGATTGTCCATACCTCAAAGGGCTTTTAATCTAAATAGTATCAGAGATTTAACAGAAGTCCAAATGTTTCAGAATTTTCCAGCTTCACATACCACATGGATTACTAGTGGTACAGCTCTGCTTGGAGTAATTTGAACTGCACAGGTTAAGACTCCTGTGGGGTTGGACCATGTGTAAAACCATTGAATGTTCTCAGGGATTGATTTTTAAAGGACTTTATGATTTGTGCAAAGTGCTTCTGTCCCTATTTTCAGTCTACAAGCTCTTCAAATATACTAACTGGAAGAAGACACCTCAGAGGGACTAACAACACAAATTACAAATTGCATTGTCAATTGTCAGCTGGGTTGCTGACACATGACTCTTGCTGCTGAGCCTAACCCTGGCTTTTAGTGACCACAGTTGGCTTGAATCAGTAAATCTTCCCATTCTAGTCCTATTTCCAGAATAAAACTTGTAAACATGACTCTAAACTCTGTATGGATTTCCTTGATTTTCATTTGTCATTCCTCATGCTCAGAGGTTTAGTTAGTTGTCTTTTGTGGTTCATGACTGACTCTTAATGAAGCAGATGAGATCTAGATTTCCCTGGAAATACCTGGCAAGCTTACCACTAGCTCAAATAGAGCTGGGATCAGTTTCCTGTCACTGGAATTTTGAGTATATATATTTTTTTGTATATTATTTGGGTTCAATATTTCCTGTTCATGGCATATCTATGGGACATTTTCTATTAAGAAAATACTGCCTTGCTATGAATCTTTTAATAAGTTTTGGTGCTTGCTTTAAGCTACTGTTCCTTCTTTTGAGAAAAGTGTTCAATGGAAAATGTGCAGGTCTCTTTCTTCACTGAATTTACCAAACCCAAAAAAACAACCAAACAAAAAACCAACAACAAAAAAGAGAAAACCTGTAGAAGCTACACTAAACTTCTGCAAAGAGATCTAATATTTCTTTGGTCTTGGTTTCATTTCAGCTCTAAGCACTCTAGCAAATCTTGTATCTAAACCACTTGGCCCACTGCCTTGCCTGAATAGATGTTTTTGTGTGTTAGGCCTCCATGTTTAAAAAGATATTTGTGTCAACACCAGGTGGCTTTGGTTGTTCATTGATCTCACAAAGAAGAGGTCCTACCAAGTCCTCTAATACTTTAGAAACTTTTTCAATGAGAGATTTTTTTTCCAGATATGGTTAAGGCTTCTAAATTTTCACGAGGAGCATCAGTACTATTTTATGAAGATATTTTATTTTGTGATGATAAAACCTTACTTACAGGGACTAAATTAATCTTCACTTGGAAGCACTTGATTTTGGTACTCCAATATCCAAGATTGTTAAGTGGTTTTTGTTTTGTTTTGTTTTGTTTTGTTTTCAAATCTTCCTTGGTTACTTTGTCTTATAGTACAGAGAAATTGAATAATTCTGAAAAAGCAGTCTGGAACAACACTCCAACTTGACAGGGCATAGAGCTTAAAACACGTACAAAAGTACTCTTATTCTGAAGGGCTGATGCCACTCCTCTTTCAATTTACAGCAGTTACTTATTTGTCCATTTTAACCATAATCAGGGCATCTATATTCCTACCTGGGATTTCCTGGTCTAGAAACTAAGTATAAAAGAACATGCTTCTCTCAGGAGGTGTCTGATCTGAAGGTAGACTGCACACATGCATTAAATCTGAAGCTTTGAAAGTACACTGGGTTTTGTGCTTAAGTGTAAATGAGCCGTATAGACAAAGTGTAATTAAACTGATCCTGCCGAGGGTTGTTGGAGGCACTGGGAGAACTGGTACAGTCAATCTGCTCTTGCATGGCCAAGGAGGCCCAGGGTTCTGAAGTACAAAGCACTTAGGTAGGAGGGAGCACAGCTGTCTGACAGATGCCCAGGAGTCCCGAACAAGTCCAAAATCCACTATTATTTTTTCCTAGACAGCACTTCTGAGTGAGTTTTCATGGTGGCCTTGCTCGCTGCAGTGCTCAGAGTCTCCTTGCTGGGCTGATGTTTCTGGGGACCTGTGAGGCTGTGTCTCATCTCCTAAACTCCTGCTGAGCAAGTGGGGTTCACAAGTTTCTGATCCTGTGAGACAATATCTGCTGAGGCTCTTGGGGACTCCCAGTTGCTTCTCTGGGATGGGGATTAGGCTGGTTGTCTTCAGCATGGGAGTTTGTCTGTTTGTCAAGGGCCCAGGAGTGCTGCATGAGGAAAACAGTGGAGCTAATGCATGCTGCTCATTTTCTATATTTCTTCCACATGATTGCTGGCAGATGTGACCCGTGACAAATCCTTGAAATATGGCTGTGCAGACAGAGATGGGACAGATCCAAGGGTAAAAAGCCTGTGCTTGGGAGATGCTGTGCTGTGACAGATTGCATGAGTTCAGATGTATCTCTCTCCCATCTCATGTTTGCCATTGCTTACTTAGAGGAAAGCAGAACTGCTGAAGAGGACGGCTGGGCAGGATTCATTTCCTTACTCCCAAAACCTATGGAGAGGGGAAACACATGCTACTCCAAACACTAAAGCTCTCCTAACAATATGGATCATTTGAGACTGAGGAGTGGAACTGAAATGACAGAGATAGTTTGTGCCAGAAGTGCATTTTTTGTGAATGCTGAAATCCTGACATTCCTGGCTAGCCCAGTATAAATATGGCCACCCAAGTGCTGTGCCATTACTTGAGTTCATCTGTGGAATAGCTGTTATGTGGTTTCTTTGGCAGTCCAGCGATTCCTTGAACTGAAAGAAAACCATGGCCTCGTTCTCTGGGGCTGCTGTGTGGGGGCCAGCATATGAAAAAACCCAAACACGCCATGACCCTGTGAGAGCACATGAGCCTGCACACCCCTGTCAGCGTGTGGCAATATCAGTGCTTGAAGGTTTCCTGCACTGGAACTGGCCTCTGTCCTCCCTGCCTGCAGGGCTATAGCGAGACCTGACCTGGGAACTGATTTCCCTGTCCTCCCTCTTAAAACACAAACAATTTCTCACAAGTGTAACGAGAGGAAGAGGCAGCACATTTATATTAAGCTTGCACTTGGCTGGGTGTGTTTATGCTTTGTTTCTAAAGACTGGACTGGGCACATTAGTAACTAGGGCAGGACAAAGTTCAGTTTTTATGATGCCAAGAGGACTGTGGGGGAAGATGACCTGGAGGTTGATACTGGGGCTCCTCCCTGGGAATTCTATTTTTTTTAATATTTGCAGTTTGTTGTAATCTTGTCCCTCCCAAGGGAAATAATTTGCACTACTCAAGACATTTCATAAAACCCAAAGAGAAGTTCTTGTTTTGCTGAGAGACAACAGAGAGGAATAAACACAATATCCCATAACAGCAAAGAAAACGTCATAAATTTCCATTCAGATCCAAGGTAGAATTTTTTCCAGAGAAAGAGGAAGCCTCTTCTCAATTAAGATCTGGCAAAAGAAAACTCCAAAACCCCTCTTTGAACTGAAAAGAAAAAATCAACAGAAATTATGTGGAGCCTGTGTACTGGGAAGTCATGGGCTCCAGTGCTCCTTCAGGTGCTTGCCTAAGCTTTTCACACTACTTGGGAGTATTTTTGTTGCTCCAGCTATAATATAGGAGTCAAATATCATCCCACACTGTTTTTATGGTTAATGGATTGCACTGCTGCACTGTCAAACCTCAGGGGTTTATTAAACATAAAGCAGTGTGGGAACAGGGGAGTGAAGAGAGTTTCACAGTCTCAGCCTAGTGAAAAGACAAAATTTCAAGATTATCAAAAGTATTTAGAAATGTAACCTTAATTTATTTAGGGCCAAGTTCATTAACCTGAAAGGATCCTTACATTCTTTACACTAAGCCCCTACATGGATTGAAATAAAAATTAACTGTATTTTAGGTGTTGGGACTGCAGCATAACATTCTGAGGTACAATTCACCATTTGTGATTGGGGCTGACAACTTCTGAGCTCCTTGGGCACAAATTAAGTCTATTACTCAGCCAGCACATACTTGGGGTGGAGGATAGATGTCACCTCACCTTAAAGCCTCCACAGACAAGATGAAATGCTAGCAAGGAGCCAGGGCTTCTGTCCATTCTCACGAACTTCCCTGGCTGGAGCAGGGCCAGCCTTTCTAACCTCTGACTACCTTCTTCAGTCCAATCCCACGACACTTTCTCCTTGTTCAATGCTGTGCAGCAGCCTTGAGATAATGGGGATGCTGCCAGAGAGAGCAGGGCCAGCTCAGGGACTGCTTTGTTGCTCTCCAGCACCAAAAAATTCATTGCCCAGGTGTCTTTCCAACACACTGATCTGCAAGTGGGCCATGTTGTCCCATGCCAGGGTGTCAGGACTTAACTGCAGGTTGCTTTTGGAGCTTTGAGTCTCTTGCTCACTGCATAGTCACCAGCAAAATCTGGCCTAATCTGACCTCATCAGTGATGTTCTCACCTCCAAGGTCCCAGCCAGTGTAGAAAATACTTGTCCCCAAAAGAAACGAACGTGAGCATGACAAAAATATCACATCTATGCAAGTAGGCATGCATGTATGTAAGGATATGTATAAACTTTCCCTCTGGGAGCTGTGTTGGGGATGGAAAAGTTTGCAAGCCCTGCAATGGAGCAGTACCGGCAGGCGAGAGAAAAATAGGAAAGTACAGCAGCTGCAAATCCTCATACAACATCTCACTTAAAATGTCATGTGGGCTACTTGGTTTAAATTGTCACCCCTCCAGCAACCACAAACAATGCAGAAACAGCAGATGTGTTTTCTATTTAGAATTAAACAGTTTATTTCAACCACTGTCATTGTTACAGAGGGAAAATAAATAAATATCCATGTTAATGTAAACTTCAAAAGGTAGTTTCTGGCATGAATGGCTATTCTGAATCCAGATTTCACTGAGAAAACTAGGATTTGACCATAGATTTATATTTAATTTTTTTAAATTTTATTTTTCTAATAAGGATGCTGGCAGCTCAGCACGTAGTAAAACTTAGACTGGTCAAAAAGATTTTTGGCCAGATATAGCATCCAATAAGTCATGTCATTTGGACTTAATGGTCCAGAAAATTTAAGTAAACACCATAAATGTCTTTTGTTATTAAACTTTCCATTGAAACATTTTGTTTAACTCTTTCTTAATTGAGAATAAAGATGACATTTGGGGCATATATTTACCTATATGATAATCCTAGAGTCACCTCATTGAAAGTTAAAGATTGGCCATATTCTTAATCTAGTCAAGCACTCAGCAATTAAAAGAATAGTTGGTGTGGGCATATTTTCCAGAGAAGTTAAGCTAATGATGAATTTGACCTTTAGAGGCCAGGTCAATTCAGTGCACAACTCTTAGTTTTATAGGTCTATCACTTTGTACTTTGTAGGGGCAAGAAGCACCTGAAGCAAGAGTGACCATACAAATATTATTAGATACTTTTTTTTTTAAGAGGAGACACTCTTTTTAAGGGCTGTTGCTGAGTAGTGCAGTGGGGGCAGAAGTTAGGAAAATACAGTCATTTTGTACAAAAATCAAAAGTACGGTTTCATTTAGTCATCAATGCCCTCTCACATTGATGCTTACATTTAAGATGCAAAAACAAAGAAGACCTCTGTCTAGCTGTGAATATATTTTGTCTAAATGAAGCTTGATTTGTTTCCACAGCCCAAGGAAGATTCCAAAGCTGAGTATCACTGTGTTCCTCTGTGTGTGACACGGCCTTCACCAATACCTTTCTTGTGTTTGATTTGCAGCCAAATTTTAGCACTGCACCAGGCAGCTTGTTTCCAGATTCTATATTTTCACCAAGAGTTTTTGTCTTTAGGCAACCAAAATCACAATTTTTCCTGTTACTCCTGCTGACCAAAATGGGCAATAGAAGAGCATGTGTGACCAGCAATCAGCTGCAAAGCTTTAACTTCCAGTAGTTCTTTATGGTCTTGTAACACATTCAAGTCAATGCTTGGATCTCCACAGTTGTCACAGTTCTGCAGGTCTTCTTGGTAGTTAACTAGATGTCTGCAGACAGTGCAGTCACCAGGACAAGCCAAAATCTGTGTTTGCATTTCAGAATGAATACAAGCTGGAGAAGACACCGTGTAACTCAGCGTTACCATAACTGGGAACTCCAGGTTCCCAGTAAGAAAGGAACATTTTGAGAGCAGCAAAGTTTCCAGGTGGTTAAGGCCTCAAGGGATCATTAATTCATCCAGTCCAGGGGTTGACCACACCATTGAGATTCATCAACATGAAATCTCAATAAGCCTCTTCACACCATGGAGCGCTGATCTAATTCAGCTGTCCCTTACTCAGAGATCAGTCTTCAAGGTTTGTGGTGGGGGGGGGGGGAAGAATAAGAAGCCTCCTGTCTGGATGAGATGTCGGGCAACTGAGAGCAGTGGAGTGTTACAACAGGATTCCCTCGTCACTTCTCTGAGCAATTGTGGCTAAAATTGAGATTAAATTGCATCCCTTGATTACTTTAATGTAACAGTCAATAGAATTTCTGTGAGGTACAAACACTTTACCTTCTCATCTGCCTCTGCCAGCTATCCTGATGAGAGGTAATATGCAAGTAGGCAAGGGCAGAGTTGATTTCAAGGAAGCATAGTTCTGATCTCTGATCTCACTGGTACACACTCACTGAAGTTAAGTCTGCAAAAATTAATGAAATCTCTTGGAATTAAAACATCAAGGACGGTCTGTGCTTTGCACATCTCTGTCAGTGATTTTCTGTCAGCCCAGATAATTTGTCAATCTTAACTCCTTTCCTGGTTTATGTGACCTTAATATAGATCAGAAAGAGTTTTCTGAATGTGATATTGCACTCAAACAGTTCTGCTGAAGCAAAAGAACTGGATCAAGATTCCTAGATAATCCATTGTCAGACAATTTCAATGTGCGTTAGAAATATTTACAGGAGGAATTACACTGAAAAAGGTAGTACTTAGTAACTTCCCTGCATTTGTACCAAGCTAATTTTCAATTGTAAATGATCCCATAAAGGTTACATATTTTCCCAGAACACTAAATGCACTCCTATATTATAAGACTGAACTGCACAATTGAAGAAACCTGTAACAAAAATGGAATGGACAGAAATCCACTACTAAAAGGAACTGAAGAACTTAATTAAGTGCATCACTGAACAACAAAGATCTTTAGTTCTCAATACCAGCTTAGCAGTTCCTACTCAGGAGCATCGGTAAGGTCTAGCAATTGGATTGTATGTTTGTATATATGTCCTGTTTGTCTCTATATTAATATTATTGTCTTCCAACATTTAGTTGGCTAAAGTCTGAGTGAAGGCTGATGGGGAAAATTACATCTAAAGAGGCAATGTATTTTTATATGCTTCTGCACAATTTAAAATTGATTTGCAGCAGCCTAGACACTTGAGCAGATAAATCTGAAGCCAGTGTAATTTTCTAGCTGTTTGCTTTTCTTTTCTTTAATCCTTATATGAAATAATTTTCGGCCATCACTCTTCAGGGATCTTAAGGTCAGACCAAGGAAACTTCCAAAGCAATATGAAGTTCATACTAAAACAATGCTATCAGACAGAAAAGCTAAATGCTAATGTTATCTACATGTCAGAGAGTATGGATAAGTTCTTACAGCATTTCTTTGGCAAAATGGATTTGCTTCCTTACTACGGAAGTCATGCTATTGCTATTAGTCTCAACAGAAACAAAATGAGATTCTAACTCAACTATTTCTGTTTCATAAAGGGAAAAAAGCCATTTAAGAGCTAGAGAATAAGGAAATGCAAATATCTGATTTGGTTATTTTCCTTTTTGTGAGCTGCCTAGGAAAAAAAATTATTTGCTGGGGCTATTTTATTTTCTTAGCTTGTTTGCTACATTGAATTATGCAATTACTTATGCCTCTTCTAGAGATACTTTGGCATATTTAACTGTGCAACAACATTTATTCTAATAGACATCATGCCAAATTCTGGCTGTCTTGATTCAATGAATAGCTCTGAGACTCCCATTTCCAAGGTCAACACAATTCAATATGCAGTGTACTAGATTATTCTGTGATATCAAATAAAACATTGAAATTTGCCTTTACATCCTTTTCTCAGTAAACATGATTGGTGGCAAATTTATTCAGCAGAAAAAAAAATTGTGACCATAAAATTGGCCAAATAATCTCAAATTTATTCAGTTTTTTTTAAAGTGTCTAGTAAAGCAAAATAATTGATATTAACTCTGTAGCTTCAGGTAGTAATTCCTCTGTCTCAACACAGGGCACTTGCCTCTATCCAGGTCAATCATAGTTTGATGAAGTCATACCAAATAAATAAAGGCATCTATGAGGCAGAGTTAAGGGGTAAGACTACTTTATTCAATGTAACATTTTATTTTATTTTACTTTAATAAATTTACCAGTATTTTAAGACAGATATAAGTACTAGGACTCCCTAAGTGCCTTCTTCAAGTTGGTTTTCTTTGTGGTGAGTGACTCTTAAAATAAGGGAAAGAACTGCTTTCACCTCTGCAGTGTTATTTCTCAGGAGTCAGAGGATGAAACCTTTGTTTTCCACCTGGGAAGACAGGTTCTTCATCCTCACATCAATACAAAATAACTGCTTAAAATTTTGGTTTCTTCTGAATCCTGAACCCTGAATCTTGACTCATCTTGGAGCATCATTCCTAATTTCAGCCTTCCGTATCTTCCTTTTAGGGACTATAAGCATCCCTTCCTGGCAGGGCTGACAAGAGTCATTGTACTACTCACTTGCTTCTCATATCTACAGGAGCTCTGCTCAAGATTAGAAATTTTTCTTACATTGAAATGGGTGCCCAGACAAGCCAGAGAGAGTGGAGCCCTCTACACCTCCTAGGAATGAGGCAGAATAGCAGGTGTTCAGAAGCAATGGTCACAACTTATAATATACTGAGTATCTATCTCCCCCCTTCCTGAAAAAAAAATAGAGAACATAATTTGGTTCTGATTTCCTTTGCAGACAAGTAAATTAATCCAGACATCTTAAGACATCTTTTTCCTCAGCTTATGATGGGAAATAAAAATTTCATGGCCATTTCTGTTTAACCACATGCCCCTATCACAGTAGGATTACTGGGTTTGAAATGGAGGAAAATGTCCTTTGTGAGAAAAGGGAAGACAAATCTGAAGGAGATGAAAGTAGGAATGAGGAGGAAAGAATGAAAAGACTTCAAAGGTTAACATTTAAAAAATGTTCAGTGTAGGAGGTGAAAACAAGGGATGATGGTACTTGTCACCCTATGAATTACCTATGTTTATTAAATGGTTTTGTTATCAAATGATCATATTAATTAAACTCTAGTGTGACACAGTGATACTATTGGGATGATTGCATTCAGTGACATTGGCAGTTCAGGGTCGTTAAGAATCCCAAGGCAACACCTATATTTTCCTAAGAATTTCTTTCACTAACGGGCAAACTCTATTTTGGCTGCTTAAATTGAAAATAAAAGAATTGTTGTCAAGACTGAACTATCTCATCTTTCAAAATGAGGGTAAGCTATGGTCAAATGTCTTTCAAAATATGGGTGGAAAGGGAAGGAAGCTCTAGGTGTGAATGCTAGAAAAAAGAGCTGCCTCAGATCTCACTCAAGAAAGAAGAGTTCCCCTCTCTGCCTGGCTTTCTGGTGGCTGCTGTGGGTAAATGTGGGCAAATTGTTTGACATTAACTGCTTGTAGTTTGCTCTAGGGTTTCTCATGGATTTGTTGTACCCAAGATTTTCAGTTATATAGATATATATGTAAGTACTGCAGCAGAAGATTTTGCTTTACTCAGCTTACTCTATGGTCTGACTATGCTTTTGTTTCTCAGTATCTGGCAAGCCGTTGTCACTCCAGGAGACATTAACAACACCCACATCAGTCATGACAGTTTAGGCATGGTGTTAGGATGGTGTCCACTGTGTCTCATTTTTTAGGAAAGTTGGCCTCAAACTGGACTTAGAAATACATGCAACTAATGAGCATGACAATGCAATGAAGCATTTAGACTGGCTGGCCTGACTGGAATTTTTTCCTTAATGAAATGAATATTTTGGGTTTTATTGGTTACCATTTTTCACCCATTACTTTCAGTCTATAACCATGTCACTTACTGTATTTTTGATTGGCATTGTGCAACAATGGGTTGCAACAGGGTCTCAGGTATCCCTGAACCAAGTCAAAGTAGTGCAGTGACTTTTGGACATTGCCCTGGTCTGAAAAAATGCTGTCCTTGCTATTAACATAAAGATGCTCTCATCAGAGCTAGTAAAATCTTGAAATAGAGAAAGTGTTAATTCCCAACTTGATACCTCTTCAGCTTTAAGACGGAGCACTCTATCTGGGGTGAAAGCCTGTTCAGTGTCATGTCTTCGGAGATTACTGGAACCTGTTTAGCGTTTTAGAAGCTAAGGGAAAAATACTGTTTCATTGCAAAGTAGACCACTGAGGGACACAAAAATGATAAGATGAACTTCTGACTTAGAATACTGATCTCCCACACATCTATTAATTTCCATATGTTACTTTTCATTTCACCATTTCTTTATATACATAATGTTGAACACTAAGTAGAATCACTAGTTTAAAACTAATGAAACCAATTACATTTTGTACTTTGTACGCAGTTATTTGTGCAAGAAAGACTTATTTCTTTGTGCATACGAAATACAAATAATCTTTCCATCTGGGTAAAACAGTCAGCGACAAGAGATCCTTGAATTGGCATGTAAAATGAAAAGGAAGGGGAAAGAAGCCAGAGGAAGTAGTCCGGTATTGTTTAGTCACAGCCGCAGCAGCCATCCCACAGGATGCATCTCTAGCCAAAAGGGAGAGGGGTGGTCCCCCTTCCAATGATCTGACCCTTGCAGTGCTGCAGACCTGTCTGCAAGGTGTTGGAGCCAAGGAATATGCTGGTCAGGAAAGCCTGAGACATAGGTGCAAAGCAGCAAATTGCAAACTGTGACTGCATTTGCATGGGACAGCAAAATCCTGCAGGCTTGGTGCTGTCTTTGAAGGGACTGGCAAGATGCAGATGGGCAGTAAGCAAACAGCTTTCAAAAGCCTGATCACAGCCAGCACTGCAAACCTCACTGCTCCTTCAGTTCACCAGAACTTCTTCATTGTAGTCTTACTTCTGATTCACTCAGATGCCTTATGCCAATCAAAGAATTTCCTTGTTGTTGCTTACTAACACAGCAACGTTAGACACAACAGTCAGCTAGATACAGATGTCTGCTTCCAACAAAATTAGACCATGGGCTTTGCCCCACACTTGGAAGGAGGAGGATTCTTCAGTAACGTAGCAGGGCCAAGCTAAGTCTGTGTTTGCTTTTTAAAAAGAAAGCAAAATTATGCAGATGTAGAATTTTGTGTGACCAGATGGATTGTATCTGGAAGTGTTTATAATTTTTAATATTTTGAAACCAGATGTTGATGCACAGACATTGCTGGTTGCAGCCATAGGAAGCTGAGTTAGAAGGACACTCTCTAATATTTGTTAAGAAATTACCATGTTTTGATCCAGTTAAGATCAACTATTAGTACAGAATTGGCCAACCACTGCTGTAAACTGTTAAAAAAATAGGAAACAGATGCTCAGTAGAAAGAAAGCTATCAGCCAGAGCATTCCTGATCCTTTTATAAAATGTAGACTTAAATACTTTTTGTGTCCTTTAATGAACTGCTATAGAACAACTTTAGTAGTCAAAATATTTCACAGGATTACACAAATGCAATTTTTCATTTATTATTTCCACAGAAGTGGTGTCCCTGGAAAAAAGGGCACAGAGGTGGCACATGCCAGGTGATAAATGTGAAGTGTTTCTGTGGCTAGAAC
Organism: Cinclus cinclus; assembly: GCF_963662255.1. Lineage (NCBI taxonomy): Eukaryota > Metazoa > Chordata > Aves > Passeriformes > Cinclidae > Cinclus > Cinclus cinclus. Next base: position 55,112,545 of record NC_085048.1, on the reverse strand, counting down.
TCTACACAGATCTGATATGGGTAAGACTGATGGCATTTTGATTGTAGGAAAGCAGCAGCTTTTATTGCTCAAATAGACTCTGTCTGTGTCGGCGGGGGAAGGAGCAGCCATATGTACATTATGTCGCAACGTCTACAAATGTTAACAAGTATATGTTAATTGATCATATTTGCAGGAAGGATGACTGCAACAGTGCTCAGAAATTGTGAATGGAGTAGAGATTTTTCTGTGGAAGCCCACTCTGCTGCTACATTGAAGAATTAGCTCTGCTTTTCAGATTGTTTTTCACTGGTTGCAAAACTGAGTGATCTGGTCCTGCTCTATTTTTCTAGCTGAGAACGGTGATGAGTAGCAGGCCTATGTTAATGCAATGCCTGCTGTCCTTCTCAGAGCAGTGACTTCTGTGTCAGAGGAAGAAAGGAGATGGGTGGAGACCCTGAAGCAAGAAAATTGTCTGAGCTCCCGAGGTTCTGTATTCATTCTTTCTGTACAATGGAGATATTACTGTTTATCTGCTGCCTCTTTTTCAATTTAATATATACCAGTAATGATAATTAATGTCTAGTTGTTCTGAAATTTAGTCTAGTCAAACCAGAATCCTTCCCTTCGAACAACTTAATGCAGATTGACTTGATACTTTGAGCAAATTGAACAGCTGGATCTTAGCTTCATGAGGAAAACACAAGCAAGTTAAAAATGGAAAAACATCTTGAAGGTATTTCTTAATGTATTCTGGAAACCAAGTCAGAAGGATCCTTCCTTACAGCAGGGATCTTTTGCAAAACATTTCTGGAGAGGCATTCAAGTTGCTGCCTGTCTTGCCCGTGTCCTTGCACAGCTCTTGCACTGGAACAAAGCAGTGAATCCCAAACTGTGACTGCTATTGCACATGGTAGCATTCCTGCAGGCTTGGTGCTGTCTTTGAGAGGACTGATACTGTTCTGCCCGTGTTCTTGCAGATTTGGGAACTGATAGCAGGTGATGGGATGGACAAGAAAATGTGATCTACACAGTACTCCTAGGTTTCCTTCATCTTCTAAATGGATCAGGTAGAAAGGTAAACTCAACAGTCATAGACAAGACTGCACGTAATATGAAGTGATTTGAGATAGATTTAGATTAAATACCAGTAGAGGGAAATTCAAAATAAGATTATTTATTCTCTTCCTTGGCCCACAGGCTAGACTCAGTTATCACAGTCCTTGGCAATTTGCACCTTAGGTAAGTAGTCCTAAGGTAATTCAAGCCCCCCATCCTGCAGCATAATCATGGAAGGGACTGACCATCCATGTACCATACACTTCATGGAGTGGCTCTCAAAACTGCTGCCGTGTTGTGAATTGTCCCAGTTGATTCAGATTTTAAAAATGCTGTTTCTCAAACAGAGCAGCAGTAGTTTGTTAAAAACATCAGACTCGATTGCTGCCCAACAAAAATAACACTCTCCATGCTCTCCTCCCTGTTTAGCACGGTCTCCAGTGTTTATCAAATGAATTCAGCACAACCACAAACTGGATTTTTTTCCCCTTTGTCTTTTCCCCAGATTAGATGTGATTTGCACATGGGGCTAAGGGAAAGGATACCTCCTTTGCGTATATTTTAGCAACCAAATAGTTTAGTCTTTTGTTCACAAACAAGCTGCTGCTTCTCTTTTCCCTGTCCTTGCTTTTGGAGGCTATCCCAGATCTCAGCTCATGCTAACCAGAGCTATATTACATCTGGCACTGTCCCTGTGATTGCTCAGGCAGCTGGAACAAGTTAGATTGCATTGTTTCCTATGACTTCCTCTTGCATATCAGTTGCCATTACTCCACCTCTGCTGGAGCACTTTTCCATCTATGTTCTCTCCTTCTGTTCTGTGCAAACTGCCAGAAGCTTTCAGTTTCTTCATTTCTACTGTGAAGCACAGAGAAGACCAAATACCCAAAAGCAGATGCTAAGGAAAACGTAGTATAGGCTTTTGACCAAAGCAATACAGATTGCAACTAATGCTGCTATCCTACTGCCTTTTGGCCTGTCCCTGTTCAATATGGGCAATTCTCTTTCCTGAGGGAGGACAATGCAAGACGCTTTTCAATCATTCTTTTTTTTTTTTTTTTAGATTACAATTCTGAATACTTCCAGTGGCCTAAACCCCAGGTCATGTAAAACAGCAATGATGTTAGCAGGAAGGTTTTGGCAGGCGATACTTTGTAAGGGGAAGCTCTGTGAGACTGTTAGGTATACAAAGTGCTCATTCTCTTGAGAGTGTTGATATGAAGCTGTATCCATCAAAATCCACCCTGGGTAAGCTACCTTCTCCGTCGTCCCAGAGAGCTGGGAATGAATCAGACATGAATTAATTTCCATGATAAGACACAGTCACTACTTGTGCTGTCATTTACAGCTCGTTCCTTCCCAGCCAGGTGTGGCTGCAGGTCAGAGACTGAGCCTCTGCCCAGGTGAGCTTTGCAGCAGGTGCTGCCATAGTTCAAGTTATTGTTTCTCTGCAAAAATGCCATTGTCTAAGAGCCATTTCATCACTTCAAACACACCTCTGGATTATCCTTCATGCCACATGAAGGATGTTGTTTTCCCCTAGCAACTCCATGAGCTGTGGGCTTGAATTTATATTTTCTAATTGCAATTACTTATGGTTACAAATGAAAGAAGGCATTGCATTTGACGTAGCATGGATAATGTGGAAGACATATACATTTTTTATAAAGTACAGATACAGTCTAGCCATTAATTTCTGGTCCAGCACTGGATTACTATTGTTTATTTGTTAAGTGCCAACTATGTGCTCAGAGCTGTGGAAGACTCAAAGTGAAGACAATCCCAGCCCTTAAAAACTTGGATCTGACATTCTCCAAAAGTCAAAAGAGGGTTTTGATCAGGTGTTCCAGTTCAGGCTCATCCTCATTATGAAGTGGTGCTGAAAAAATCCAGATGCTCAATAAAGAATTGTTGCATTTTCTTGTAAAAATGTAACATTTATAGCAAATGACTAATTTTTCTAATGAATATTTTGGAAGTGATGTTCATATAGAGAAACTATAAACTGCAATAAATTGCATAGGGGTTGCCTGATGTTTCTGGAGACTAAAGAGAATGGAAACTCTTGGCCAAGATGATGAAAACCATTTAGACAAGGTAGGGAGTGAGTGCCGACATGGTATAATCTTTGGCATCCATTAAGGACTTGAGGCTATATTATCTGGGTAAGTGCTGGACAGACACGGAGTGAGGTATCAGAGCCTGTTATAGCAAATAAGTGTTAAGACTCTGAGAAGAGCAAAACTCATACGTTGATATACAGTGGGAACTGAGGACATTTCTTTTTCTAGCCATTCTTCCTGGGGGAAAAAATACTTATGAGAAGAGTGACCTACCTTTTATTGAAGCAGGTAGGTAAAGAGGAAGGTTGGGAAGGAAGGGGTTAACTTTCTGGTGCATATGGCTGGGTTAGCACTCAGTTCTTCTCCCAAAGCACATCAACCCTGTGTACTGCATTGCTCATGCACGAGATGAAATTTCTAAGCCATAGAAAAGTGGCACAAAACATGTTTGTGTGCGTGTGTAGCTTCTACCTTCCCCTAAACCTGCACCTCTGTTCCTGTGGGATTGTGGGCCCCAAACACCTTGCATTTAACATGGAAAACACTCACAGTAGACAGGAGGTACACATTTTTCATGTGTGTAACCTGCTTTAACTAGAAGCAATGTATTCCAGCCTCAAACAATTTATTCCTCATTACTACTCACATGACAAATAAATCCAGCTGACACATGGGACACAATCTAAAGCCCAGGGAAAGTTCCCACTGATTATCAGGCATTTCAGATCAAACTATCACCAACTAGAGAAATACTTAAATTTTTAAAAATGATTATTTAAAAAAATACACCTATATATATATATATATATTTAATATGTCATAAAGAAAGCAAACACCTGTTCTTGGTAATTTTATTCCATGTTTGGGTGAACATTTTGTTCAGGTTATTTCTCCTCCTGTATTCCTTTCTCTCCTCATCTCCCCAAACGAGTCACCTCTGATGTTGCATTAACATAACTCCGTGTGGAAAAATCACATTCCATTGCAGATGTCTCAAGGCTGAAGCAGGGCGAGTGACACACCTGTGTGCTAGACCTACTGCGTTGTTTAGCACGATAATAAATGAGTGGATGTGATTTGCTCAAGAAATGTGTACAATTACAGGCAAAAACTGTAAACAATTAAAAAGCCTTTCCACCGGGATAGATCCTCCTGTCTTTACTCAGACAATATTCCCACCACTTTCCTGTCTAAACACAACCTTATTTGCAGTTCAGGTTTATCGTAGGCAGTCGGCAGGGAGAGGAAAAGGGGAGAGGTGTGTGCTGGTGCTTGTATGCGGAGAAGCTGTTCTAAGGTGGAGATATAAAGAGTGGAATGACCCCTGGTGCTCTTGCTGGGAATTACTGGGAATTCGGTTTAGCACGGAGCTGCACTTCCAGCGGAGCCCCACAGACGGTCCCGTGAGCTGGAGCAGCGACAGGCACGGCGGCTGAACGCGTTTTCCCAGATCCGTCTCCCAAGCTCGGTTTGCTTCAGTGGGAATGGCATTTGTAATAGCTAAACCTGAACGTGCATGAATTTCTGCTGATTTCCAGCGCGTATCAGCGTCTTTTCGGAGCGTAAAATCACGCTGCTCCTTCCTTGAAATGCATTCTCCTCTGGGAAGGTGGATCAGGTGCAGTGAGAGGATGGGCAGGGAGAGGCACAGGCAATTTACTGATTCCCGTCTATACCCTGCTGCTAGTGATGGTGCCAGGACCGGCCGGGGACAGCCCGCTCCGTTTTCAGGTTCAGGCACTCCTGTGTGCCCCCAGGCTCCCGCTGCACTCGGGCTTATCCCCCCGTGCCACCTCCGTCTCACTCCAGCACCACTCCTGCCCCGCGGCCCGGAGCGCGGCCTCCTCCTCCCCCTGCTGTCTGCGGACAGGTCTCCAAACCCTCCCTGGCACCAGAACACGGGCGGACCAAGGCCGGGTCCCCAAGCAGCCCATCATCCCGGGCTGCTTTCCATCAGCTCGGCCAGGGGAGGCGGCGCGGAGCGTTCCGTGGGCCGGAGCCCGGCGCCGGGAGATGGCGGTGTCTCCCCGCCGGCCGAGCTCCCGCGGCTGCCGCAGCGCAAACCGCAGCCACAGCGAGCGCTCCGTCCTCTCGTCCTGCCCCCCAGATACCCTCAGCTCCGCGTTTGCACAGCCCCTCCTCGGTAAGATGGCGCTGAAGGAGAAACTTGGTGGCTGTGGGAGCAGCCTGTGGCGTCAGCTGAGTCGTGGCGATCCTCCCGTACCTCGCCACGCCGTGGAGCATCTTCCCTCTCCTCCAGCCGTCGGACTGCCTGCCCACCCGCTGCCGCTCCCTGCTCCCCGCGCTTCGGGATCAGGACCTACACAGGCCACAAAGAAGGCTGAAATTACTCCTTCTGAGCTCTCTGCTGGTGACACTGAGGAACGATAAGCTCAGAATCTGCTTGGGATCAACATGTATGAAAAGAAAAGAGGGGAAATAGTCTGCAAACATTCATAGGCTTCATTATTCTAGGCAAGAACAATCACATCGCTGTTCACCTGTCACTCATGATGGCTCATCTCTGCTACCACGGGCTGAGTGACAGGAGAAATAACTCCCGTTTTTCTGGGAGGCCTCAGTGTGAAGCAGAAAGGGAGGGTGACATTGTCCATCTCATCACTAGCCCATGGCTGGAGAAGACAACTGCTTTCAAGCATCACAGATGTTCAGAAACTAATACCCCAAGTACTGAGCTCATACCCTAAGGGCTGCTGAAAAAAAATGACTGTATAGATCTCAAGCCCTGACCTGTATCAACCCCCAGCCTTGTCCCAACTCCACTCTGTGCTTTTCCCATCCCAGTTTCATCCCCATAGCTCTTTGTGCACCTGATTCAATTTGGCAATGAGGGGCCACACTTCCCAGACTTTTCTCCTCCATTAGCTGGTCCCATGTCACATCTCCTCCCCTGCACATGCTCAAGTTTAAGGGACTTGCAGGGTGAAAGTAGGTGTGTCCCTGGAACTCTCAAATTTATCTTTTCTTGAAGAACAATAACAACAACAGGTTTTTGCAAAGGTTTTTCCTTCCTTCCTGAATTGATGTTTCAAAAGCAAAAAAATAGTCTCTGGATTTGTCTTCTTTTATCAGTTCCTTTATGTCTCTCAAACATCTCTGGACTCTTAGCTTACTTGGCCAGAGTATGGTGCCAAGGTTATAGGTTTGATCCTTGTATGGGCCATTCACTGAAGAGCTGGACTCAGTGTTCTTTCTTGGTCCCTCCCAATTCACAATATTCTGTCATTCCACACATTGTCCAAGTCATCTTTGAGAAACAGAATTGACATTTTTCTGACTGATACCAGTAATGTGTCTATCTGAGGGTACTAGTATACCAAGAAAGTGAGTGTATGCATTAGTCTGTGCTTTCACTACTGTTTGTTTGATGTGTGAGCTGGCAAAGCATTTCACAAAATTCTGTGCTGAAGCATCATGATAATAAGATCAATTCTCCTTCCACAAGAAAAGGTTGTAATCTGTTTTCCATTTGTGTCAATGTGTTTGTGTTGGAGACTGCAGAGTGGTGAGGCCAGTGGATCTGGGGATTTATAAAACATTTATCCAAAACATGGGTGGATGTCTTCTGTCAAGACAGTTGCTCAAAAATTTGTTATATCCTACAAGTACTAATTTTATTCACTGTTTCAGAACACCTATTGGTATCTACTACCAATAATTTTCAGTCAGCTTCCAGAATAAAATAGGAAATGGAAAAGCATGGTAGCAGCTGTGAATTTTGTTAAGTAACCCCTGAAGGGTTGCAATTGAAACACTGAAGCTGACATTGGTTTGCTGTTCTTTCCACCAATTTTACCAAAATGCTGAGTAGTAAAGCCTTTAAGAAGTCACTACAGCTAGAAACCTTTGGAGAAGGGAGGCATTCAATACTATCCTATTTTTGAGGAAACAACTGAATATATATGGCCTCCCATCTCTCTTCAGCCCAACAGATGCTCTTGATCAATTGAACTGAAGTTTGCTGAAAGATGTACTAGCACTGGCAAAGTCTTTTGGAGACTATCAACTGCTGTGAATAATGCTATGAATAAGCCTATTTAAATGGCTGAGGTCCAAGGAATTTGAGAATATCAGACACCTATGAGATTGTCCTACTAGCTCCATTTCATTTGTTTCTTCTAGAATGAATCAATTCAGAGAAAATGTGTGACCCCAAACAGGTGTATAAAAAAAAGACAGGATGACACCTTGCTTAAGGTTGTTGACAATCTGTTTTGCACAAAGTCTCTCTGCAGGAAGAGCATGGGAACGCTGGCTCTTTTTGTTAAGCCAGGGACAGTGCAGATAGCTGAATTACCCACTCTCAATATGCTATGAGCTCAGTAGAAAGGAAACTCATTCATGGAAAACACTGTTTTAATCTTGGCTTCTTTGAAAATCCGGTCCTGGCTCCTGGGAGCTTATGGAATGTCTCCTGGCATTGTCTCTATGGCCAGCTCCTTGCCTTGTTAAGCACAGGGTGGTAAAGTTGCAGAGATCCCAATCTGTCCATTTATCTCTGCCTGTTCTAACGCTGAGAGCTGGAAAAGCCACACACACTGCACTGCAAACTCTTTGGACCACACTCCTGCCATCTCTGAAGGATCTCTTCTGTAGGGAACAATAGGTCTGGTCTGGTTTGCTGATAAATTAGAGAATTTGTCTGAGACATAAATTTGGCTTACAGTGGAAGCATTTGCCTAGCCGAGAGGCATACTGTATCAACAAATGCATTTATTGGATTGTTTGCCATCACTGAAGTCATCGTTTTGCAGCCGAGGCCAAATGTTACAGTGCATGTCTTCCCTCATCTCTCAAACAAATCACAAGACTGCTTACACAACTCTGAGAAACTTTCTCTGCAGACAGCATGCTGTGGAGCTAACACTTGGGTAATGTTACACACGTGTAATCTCAGTTTATTGGATGACCATCAGCTTTAGCGATAGCAATTCCAGGAGGTTTTCTCAAGTAACTCTCAAATACTTGCTACTTTTTAGTTTACGGGTCAAGCAGCACAATTTCCTTTTGAAATGGCCTCTGAAACATTATTGCCACATTCTAGGGTGAAGTCTGAGTAGTCCTAAAGGTGTACTAATCATGAGACAAAATGGATCTTTACTCCCTTGCCATGGTTTAACCCCAGCCAAGCCCCATGAAGTCACACACTCTTTTCCCCCACCAGCTGGATTGGGGAGAGAATCAGAAGGGTTAAAGCTGGAGAACTCGTGGGTTCAGATAAAGACAGGCTAATAGGATAAGCAAAAGCCATACAAGCAATGCAAAACAAGGCATTAATTCCCTGCTTCCCGCAGGCAGGCAGGTGTTCAGCCACCTCCAGGAGAGCATGGCCTCATCACATGCAATGGTTACTTGGGAAGACAAACTCCATCACTCCAAATATCCCCTTCTTTCTCTTCCTTCCCCCCACTTTATATTCTGAGCATGATATGATATAGTCTGGAATATCCCTGTGGTCAGTCAGAGTCACCTGTCCTGGCTGTGCCTACTACCAGTTTCCCATAAACCCCCACCCCCCCCTTGCCAGTCTGGCAGTACAAAAGGAGAAAGAAAAAGCCTTGGGTCTGTGTAAACCCTGCACAACAATAGCAAAACCACCTCTGTATTATCAACCCTGTGCTCAGCACAAATCCAAACCACAGCCCCATACCTGCCACTGACAAAAAAATTACCTTAGCCATAACCAGCCCATCTCTTGACCACTAAACTTGTTGAATCATTATGAAATGTTATTTGGCATCCTATGATCTCAGACTGCAAGGGCCATTATTACACAGCTGAAAATCCACCTAAAATACCTGGACCCAATGTTCTCTGTTGACTGGAAGTAGCTAGTGCACTCATCTATAGAATGAAATGCTTATCATTGGTTTTAAAAGAAAAATAATAATCCTGAAATAATGCAAATGCTTGATTACAATTAAGATAATTTTTAATGCACAATAGTTACAAAGCAGACTAGGAAGAGCATTAGGAACTATGCACTAGTGCTAGTCTGCAAAGAAAATGTAAAAATGCTGTATGAACAGAGATACTCCATCAGAAATGTCAAGAAAGGATGAAATATTGAAATATTTATTTCAGCTACCCGGCATCCTTGCTGAATGCAAAGCTGTGCACTACAGAATATTCAAGAAAATTAATCTCATGAAAGGTGGGAGTAGGAAGAAGGGACCGCTGCCATTGCCAAGTACAATTACCCTTTTCTGGCATGCTGCCTGATATACCTAGACAGGCTAGATCTCCTGGATAGTTGGTTTAATCACATCTAATATGGACAGTTGCAGAGGAGATATATTTACTGAAGAAGTGATTGCAAGCAGGAGAGTAACCGTTCCCACAGCTCCAGCTTTAGAACTCCTGATGGTGCTCCAAGCATCTGCTTACATCTGTAGAAAATAAAGCAGTTGTCTTTTCTTTTGTCAGCCTTATCACACTGAAGAAGCCAAACATAAATGACGGTATGTGGGTTTTCCAAGCCAGGCCTTAGTGTTACATGTACTAAGCTGTTGTGAAAGGGGAAGTAGCTAATGAGCCATGGAATTGTAAGCTGGACCATGAGAAAAGCTCTGCAGTGGGGAGTAATCTACATGCTGAAAACCACCAAGGAACTCTGGAATAAGTACAAAGGTGGAGAAACAGTAAAGAAACGTATCAGGCAGGATTACACTAGAGAGTCTGCTGTGTTATTCAGTTTGAAGTTCCCAACAAAGCAAATACTAACACATTTGTTTTGTATTTTATTGTTCTGTGATTCCAACACTGTGACAAGGGTTCTGGCTTCTTCTATTCATTATGTTATCCTGAAATCCACATTGATAAAAACTCTGAAAGCACCACCTCTCCAGATGACAGAACATCATGGAGACAGATTGTCAGTTTACTGCTGTGAGAGTCAAGAAAGACTTCCAGTTACAAGGCTGGGAGTATAATGCGATGATTTATCATAACAATATTTTTCTTGTAATGCATCCCAATATTGAAATCCATGGTTACCAGAGATAAAGGGGTTCACCCTCTTTTAATTCAGAAATATGCCAAAACAATGTCATCCACTTCTTTACTCACCTCATCTTCTTAAAACCGTTTAAAAGCAACTATTGTCCCAGAGCCCAGTGGCTGCTTTCTATAGCCAGATGTTTTGTTCTGTGGTGTTATTGTATCCCCACAGAGGTCACAGCTATTGCATCACTGCAGAGATCACTACCAGTCTTCTTAGCAGAGACAAGATTCCTTTACTAACCTCAGTGATCAGTTTGAGTGCCAAGTGTCTGTAGATTTGCATACTTGAATGAAGGACCTGCTGACTCTGATATCTACAGGTGCAAGAAAAGATATTTAAATTCACAACAATTATGAGGCAGATTGAAAATCACTAAAGACAGGCAGCTGAAGAAGGTAAGGAACTACATGTTCTCCAGATATTTTCTAGCATAAAACCACAGAGTAGATTGTTGTTCAGCAGCGGTGGGGACAAGAGAAAGCTACTGATATATAGATATATATGTTTCATATATGTTTATGTATGAAAGAGGTTGAAACACTGGGTAGCAATTCCTGGGTAGTATCTCCTTCAGCTCATACGTAAGGAGTGTTATTTCCTCTTAAAATCCTTTTCATTATAGACTTAACACCAATCTCTGCACATGGAGCAGAATGGAAAATTTCAACAAGGATTAATGAAGTCTCATGGGGCCCTGGTCAGAGAATAATAGATACAGATAAAGGCAAAGCGTTGAGATTAATTTCAGGAGTGTGATTCATATCCTGCCATGATGTGCCAACAAAAATCACCTAGTGTGTCGGTTACCTGTGTGTTAGAACAAAGTAGCAGCATCTTTCCACTCAATAGGGAAGAACAAAACTGTGCCTGTCTCCCCAAAAGCTCTCACCTAGGCTTGCTTAGTGGCAGAACATTGCAGCTCTTGGTGGGGTGTAATGGGACAAGTAGCATGAATGGGATTTACATGAGAAGTAGAAGGGGGTGTAGCAGCAGTACCCACCTGCCACTGGGTTTCCTCTGCTCCATCCTCACTGCCACATGCCCAGGGAATGACTCTTCCCCTACATGTGCCCCACAGCAGCAGTTGCCAGCAACCAAGGCCACTGCAATACATGATTTATGGTGAATTTGCACTTACTATTGTATGGTATTGAAGCACACAGAATCCACAGCATTTTGTGAGGAGATTGCTGGGTGATGAATAGGCTGAGAAAGGCCATGGAAACAGTATCATTGTAACACTACATAAATATGTTATTTTTTCCTTTAATATTAAAACACCTGATTTCCTTTAGCACTGTAAACACATTACTTTATTAGGTCTGGGAGAGCTGATGAATTTAAAGTAAGTTTAAAGTCATTTTCAGCAAACAAGTGGCAGCCTCTCTGCTTTTTAGTTGGAGGTGAAGGAAAGAAATGTTTATCATGAAAACATATGAAGCAACAAAAGGGACAAGAGAAAGCTTTTGCCTACACTGAAGTTTCTTACAGACAAGAGCCACCCAGGTGATATTAATGGAAAACTGTTAGAAAACAGGGGAAAGACAGGACATAATCTCCTTGAAACAGTTGGCACAATTTCAGTGTTTTGTAGCTAATAAATTTAGCTTTCAGGAGGAAGTTCAAATAAGAGTAATTTGCTAGTTTTTTAAGAATGAAAATGAAGACATTAATTATGTGCAATGTTACTGTCTGCTAAACGAGGCAATTTTGGCTAGGGTTTGGCAATTTCTTTGCAGACACAAAGTTTAACCGAAGGCTTTTCAACCATAAAATTACTGCCCTGTAAAAGGACAGATAAATGTCTAAGCAAGTGCCTCATTACTGTCAGAGCAATGATTTATTTTTTCATTTTACTGTTGTGTTTTCCTGCTTATTAGAGTTAAGGTTGAGTCAGCCTTTCCATTTTAAGTAAACTTCCTTTAAGGAACTGCAGTTTAACCAGGGAAGAAAACTCATTTGTAAGCATTTAGGTAAAGAGAAAAAATAAAAACACTGGCAAGCTCTTGGATACCTTTTGGGGTGAGCAGTTCTTGACCCCTTGAGGCCCCAAATTAGCTGTTTCTTTTCCTCTGTGAATAGATGCCTCCCAGCTAGGATACCTGCTCCACTGAAAACCACCTCAGTTTAAGGAAGATATAAAAGCAACTCAGAGAGAATCAGCAAAGCACTGGGAGCTGCACCCCTTGCTCCCTGGAGGCTACACAGAGACATGATGCTGCCTGGTTCATTGCATCTCCCCAGTGGAATGGTGGCAGGCAAGGTTGTGGTGGACAAGGTGAGGGGCCAGGTGAGTGGGGTGACTGCCCCCCTTAAGAAGAGACCTGTGCAGAATTGGCTCTTTCCCTTTTCAACTGGTCATGGGGGTCAGGCTGCATCACTGCATGTGTTTTGGCCACCAGGCCCTGTTGAACATGACTATGTTCCTCATCACGGCTATTCAGAGCTTGTAATAAATTCATTTTAGCTCCCAGTGAGTAACTGGAGAGGCTGGGCTTCACTGATTATCCTACCTCCATCAGCTGCCATGTATCAGTGGTCGGTGGTGATTATTTAGAATAGGACTGCATTTCATAATTCAGTGTGTATATGCCATTTGACTGGAGCAGCTGTCCGTACTTGGCTCCATTTTTTTCTCTCTCCCATTTTTTTCCCTCCCTGTTTTCTTTTAAACATGAGTGATCATGAGGTACAGATCTCGTTAGGGTTACTGGTTTGCAGGAGCTGCAGAGGTATGACACATGCTCCAGCCATGGCTTGTACCATAAAATCAAGTCAAACAAAAAGCTTTCCATGTGAGAAAGATAGCATTTGAGGCTAATGCATCTTTATAAAAATAACACTATAGACTACTCATGGGATATGCTAATGAGATACAGGCAGAGGCCTCCCCCGAAATCAGACATCCCCAGGACAGAGCAGTCCCTGAGTGAGCAGCTGGATGGGAGTCTGACTGCCAGCCAAGGCCACCCCAACACCACCCCAAAAAAACCCCAAAACCTGCTATGAAGTCCTACTGCTAAGTGCCAGGAGTTTGCTCCACTATCCAGGAGGCTCACAATACTAGACATGATCTCCTTATGTTCATTATTTTTTTTTCACTTACTTTTATTTTTTCTGATTTTAGAAACATTATTCTTCAAAACTGGACCAAATTAGAATAGTTTTGAGTCAGAAAACTAAAAACAAAGACCCTAATCCAGACAAGTTGAAAGCAAAGAACAAGGGCTTGATATGTCAGCTGAGAGCCACAGTCACCAGACTCCTGCAATGACTCAGACTATTTTTCTGGCTGGTGTGGTGGGCCCTTGATTCACTTTCTCTATATAGGACTAGAAATGTTCCACTCATTGACACTGGTGTGTGCACTCCCAAAACACATTTTGGTTTCAATGACTCAAGAATTTCTAATATTTTCCAAATAGCTCCAGGTTTTTTTGCTTTTTTTTCATGTAGAAAAAGTGTGTGCTTCCTGGTGAAGGGCACAGTAGATTGTATAGTACTGTGTTTCCACATGAATCACTTTCCATTTTCCTCTCTGCTGCACTCCATTCTCCCAGACACTACCAGCAAGGCAGAAAAATTGAATGTAACAAAGCTCTAGTCTGGCCTTACTCCTTCACATAATTCCTATAAATCCTGTCCTTCATACTTCTCTGCTCTCTTGCTTCATGTTTACTGAAGTGAATATGTGAATATCTAATAGTCCATGTTTAGATGGATGCTGATGCCTAAATTATCCAGAGAATTTGAAAAATGGAGGGGTTTTTGTGTACAAAAGGAGTTTCTTTGCTTGTCCACTTAAATTTCTGAAACTTTCTGGTGTTTTCTTCTTCTCTACCTTTACTTCCCAACCAGAAAAACAAAGTCTTCATTATTTTATTAGTTATTTCAAGTTAGATGCTCAGTCCTTTGGAAGTCAGATCTTGAAATCTGTAGACAAACTAACATGGAAAAACAAACTTGTGATGTTTTGACTTTCTCAGAATTCCTTCTACTGCCTGGGTTTTGGAAATTCAAAAAAGTTCTCCCAAACTTATAAATATTTCCAAAATATTTCAGAATCCATTATTTGTTTGGAAAAAAAAAAAAGAAGAAAATTAATCAGACAAGTAAACCCTAAAGTGCATTTTTCTGGAGGAGTTTTATAGGTAATGGATATTGATGAAGGAGCATTTTTGCACTCAAATGAGGAAGAGTCCACCCATAAATGTTCTCAGTATGATATTTTTGCTTTAGTTCATCACTGTGATCATCATGTGCAGGACACAATGACAGCCATTTAGAGGACTGAGTTTTTCAGCAATGAGAAATGAAGGTTATGTTGTGGTATCACACATTTTCTGACTACCTTTTATCTCAGTCCTCTGAAATGTTACTGCATGTCTCTTCTCTGGAGTCACATGCAAACCCATTTGGGAGACATGCCATAAAACTGTTTACTATGGGTTTTTCTGCTCAGTAGATGAGATTTCTTTGTATTTTGTTCACTTGATTTTTGATAGATCTTCCTTTTTGTTCCCAAAACTGAGAGGGCAGTAGATTTACATCCAGAACAGCTGTGTTTGTAAGAGACATGCTTTAATCTAACCCCTTTCAAAGAAGCCCACTACTTACAAGCTGTTTTTGTGGCTGAATCACTGTGGCTACCAAGGCTCTGACACTTGCCATGTAGTTCCCAAGATCATAATGTCACATCGAAATGTGCTGACAATCCTGTGATCCCACTTTGGCCTCTGCTAGCAGACAGTGGAGGGACTGCCTCCTCCAAATGAAATTCAGTACCTCACTAAAAAAAGTGAAGTACTGCTCCCAAAAACATTTAGAGTTTCATGAGGGTGATCTTCAACTGGAAAGGCTACTTGCTCCTCAGTAGCCCAGTCAGTCTCCTGAACAACCCATGACCATAAAGCTATTAGCATAACATTAGTGAGTGAACTGGCACAGGGATTTAAATGCATACCCTTTTTGTCTACATATAATTAAATTGGTTTTTCCTGTATTTTGTCCCAAGGACACTGCAAAAGAGCTGCTAATTGACTCTCAGGCTGCATGTGGGGCAAGGCACAGTCCACAGGTGAGCCAGTGTCTACCAGACCACATATATGTGCTCAGGGCTTCTCCACGTGTGAGTAAACAAGGGCAGTGTGGACCTCAGAGTCCCAGCTCACACTCAGCTCCTCTAAGAGACACTGCATCTTTCAACCACAAACCAAACAACTTACAACATTGTATAGTGCAGAAAATGACACTTCCAAGTGTATTTATTGAGAAATAGTAAAGATGTACATAATTTTACAAGCTTTTAATTTTAATTTACATTTTTCTTAAATTAGGTAGGTCCTAATAAACTATAATCTGGTAATACATGACAGAGACCCTTGGCTTCAAATCTCCAAAATGCTGCTATTTCTGGGGTTTTGGCTAATGTCACTTCAGCTCCTCTTCAGAGATACTGAATACCATATTCATTTACAGCATATGCCTGGTGTCAATCCTATAAAGCAGGCATGTCTTTTGAACTGAAACCCTGGATCTGGATACAACTTCACTACTAAAACCTAGTTTTCCTGTTGTGGGTCAAGTCTATACTCTCCATAAACTCTGCAGTTCCAATGGGATGTAAGATTTCATCTGCCCCAAGATGAAGAGTGCTAGTATAGAGGACTTGGATCTGGCCTCATCCCCCTTATCAATGCTTACACTGGAATACACTCTGCATCTGCTACAGATGCAAACACTGCTGCTCACACTGGATTCAGATGGGAACATATATCTTTGTGCACAGTCTCCACAGGCATCTAAAAATAAGCATAATTTTTAGTTTTTTTCTGCCCTATTTTACTGAACTGCACAGAGTTATGTCTAGAATACTATCCCATGGCTGTAATCACACAATATTTCTATTTTGCAAGCTGACCACTCAAATGCCTAATGAATGTTCAAGTTCTGTACTGAGAACTGCTAGAGTATCAACAAAAGGCATTTTGTTCTATATTTCATTTCCCCAAAATACTTGCAAATGGGACCTTGTACTCAATCTTGGTTGTTGAGGAGAGGCTGAAGGGAAGGTAGTTTCTGATTAACACACTTCTCAGTTAAAATGCACTCAATGTCAAAGTGACCAACCTTCAGTTTAATCTTCTTAGGTCCATCAGGAACAGTCTGGTGTGACTGTCTCTACCTTGGTTATCTTCTCCTCTGTATTGTTCATGCAGGAAAGTATATCAGACTAATTTCTCTCTACAAGGCAGTCATGTACTACACAATTTTATTTAAAGATATGTAGCAATTTTTTTGCTTAGCAAGAGAGTATTCATGCTCTGAAATTTTGTTTTAGAGTTTTAGTGTTGCGAAGCCTTTTGAGTTACATCCTTGAATTTTCTCTGGATACATGTTTGTGCGGATTACTTGTTTCAACAATTAACTTCTGCTATGGTAGCACACAGAACCTCGTCATGTTCTGTAAAACTTCCCTCCTTTTGCCTCCATCTCCTCTCTAGAATTCCATGTATTTATTGAGCTGTATCTGCCACAGAAGGCTAAGCACAACTCCAATGAAGGCACTGCAAACCTTTAATAAGAACCAACGGCTATTGCTGGGCTACTATTTGTTCTTACATCTGATTAGGAAAAGAACACCCAAAAGCTGAACAAATAACTTGAAAAATAATATTACTTCATGCATTTAAATAACACTATGACATGTCAAAAAAAAAAAAAAAAAAAGAAGAGAAAACACTAGTTAACCATACAAATTTTTTGTTTTTTCATGTCTTTTACATTGAGATTTTTATGTTATGCTGGAACTTGAGAAGGGCTTCAAAGTTCTTTCCCATTCCAGTAGAAACACTCTTTTTTCCACCTGAAAAACTACAAAAAGCTGTGCTACAGATTTTTATGACATGTATTTCCAGGTACTGAAAATATAAAGAAGGTATACATATTTTTTTTTTTTTTTTGGATGCAAAAATCTATCACCAAAAATATCTACCTAGTCTACAGTGATTTCATATGTGGCCTGTCCCATGTGATGGCTTTAAACTGTGCCAAAAATTATTGTTAGTTTGTTGTGTGGTGACTTGTATATCAAATTCCAACACAGCAAAGAAATCCATTTTTATGAATTTATAGAGGAGTTTCACCTTGGACTTGTAGCGCCTCCAGGATTTCACTTACTAAGTAACTTTATTAAACCCTTAACAAAGTTTAGATGAACTAAGTTACTACCTGGTAACTATGGCATATGATGGCTTCAGAGCACAAAGAGGGAAGATTTTCACCTCTGTGCTGACTACTGTGCTCATGCAGACATCCTGGAGTTTGCCTTTAACATATTCTCATGAAAATGCCTCTTCCCGCAGTCAGTGCATATGCAGCCTCAGGTGTCTACACATACAGTGTTAAAAATTGGAAAAGTAGTTTCCATCTTCTGCCACGAGAGATGAAGCAGTTGCCATTGTTTCTAGTGCTCAAGCAGCACATGGAACATTAAGGGCCCTGTGTGCAATATGGATCTTGCTCATTTTCCATAGCTGAAAGCTAGAATGTTCAAAACTTGCAAGATAATTATTGCTGTATGGACCGTAAGTTTTAATAGAAATTGTGGGAGCTAAGGTGCTGTATTCATCAATTTTTCTTCATGAAAATCACCTCCTTATCCTCTCCTCAGATGCCTGACATGCTATTGAAATTTCTGATTCAAAAACATTTAGAGTTGTCCCTGTGTAATTTTGTTGAGCAATCAAAAACAGATGAGAAAAGTCATGCTGACCCAAAACAAAATACAAGAAAATGTGGAACAGAATGGGAAAGTTACCAAAATGCTGTTTTCTTTACCAAAGTGAACTATTCTCCCAAAATGGCTGATGTCATCAAGCCAGCAATTTCAGCAGCTTGTGTTGATCCTGAATATGCTAAATGTAGCATCATTTCCACATCTGACTGATGAGAGCTTCTTTACTAATTTTTCATTCCTAATGAACTTGTGTTTTATTCCCCATCTGGGATTAACTCCACATTTTCAATCTCTAGTAATGCCACCTGAACACTTTGTCTGCTGGGTGGGACTTTTTTCTGTTATACACAGAATGCAGATGCACTCACTGTATGGCTTTCAATGGACTCAGTAATGAATGAATATGGCTCTTAGTTCTCTTGCTGGAGAATCAGGAAATGATGCTGAAGGTGTTAAACACTATTTCTTCTTTTACCTTTCCAGGTAGCGGTCCCCAGTATCAACCTGCCAATATATTCTTAACTTTTCTCCAAAAATCAGTGGAATTATTCAGAATCCAAATAAAAACACAAACTTTCCTTTATTATTTTTTGCTTACTGCAACAAATACTTAAATTCTTTGATGCAGCCCTGCTCTTTGATTTCTTTGAATTTCAAATTTGGTCATGTCAAAAATTATCACAAAGGTTTTTTTTGTTTATCTACATAGTTTTTAACCAAAATTACATTATAACACACAAACACAGTCTTCTCTTTAAGGCACAACACATCATATGCACATTCTGTTTGCCAAACTTATAAAAGAGACAATATTATATAACCCTTTCCCTCCCCTGCCAACCCCCCCCCACAAAAAAAAAAAAAGAAAAAAATTGCATCCACTTCCAAAATCAGCTGCTAATAAAGTCACAGTAAATTATTTTCATCAATAATTTACACAAATTACAGGTCTAGACAGGATTGTCATTATACAGTCTGAGTGCATTCCAATTCAGATTTTTTGGGTTAGGTAGGCTAAAGTCTGGTTCAAACCTCAGTGCTGAGAATATATCCCATTTTGAGGAATGTTGTTGAACACCACCTTGTTGGCTGGAAAATGAGTTTTGGTGCTTTGCCAGTTCAAGTCCTTTGTTCACTCCTGTCAGGGCTCACTTGGTGTGTACCAGCAACCTCCACAGTTTTAATTCATTTAAAAACGTTGCATATATAAGACCATAGAGCTTTCTTACGTAGCACTAATGTTTCAACTTCATTCAGCAATCTGAATTCTTCAATCTGGAATTTTCAATTCCAAATATTTCTTCCCTTCTTAAGACAATTCATATGTGTAAAGCCAGAGGCATTGAATCACACATAAAAATTCAGTGTACTTGAAATATTTATATATATATATATATATATATATCTTTATATATATATATGTATATAAAGATCACCAGCTTTAGAACACAGTTACAAATACTCTAGTTCCAGTGCTTGATGGAGAGCCAAGAGGTCCGAATGACTGGATATCCTCCAGAAAGGCATGTTGTGCTGTGTTTGTTAGAGGAGGGAAAAGGTCAGCAAAGATGAGCACTGTGACACTGGCTGGCATAGGACACACAAGAACAGTTAAGAGATTACCAGCACCTACTTTACACTACTGTGTTTCTGGATTGATTTTTGCTATTCAAATACTGACAAAAATCAGACCAAAATAGATCTGAGCTTAGTAGCTCAACTGAAGTAAAAATAATTAGATTATATCTTTTCTTAATGGTTTCTTTGGAAAACACCTGTTACTTAGTAAGAGCTACTTGCTTATTGTTTGTATGCAAGCCCATACAAAGGAGCATTAATAGGAAATCCTTTGATGCTCCACTTATTTGACTGCAAGATACTGAATCGTCATTTAAACGACTATAAGACATCCATGAAAAGATGCTTCTCACTAAGCACTTCAAAACAGACCTAAATTACATTTTTTCTCTGTCCAGGCAGAAAAAGAAATCTCTTTGGATAAGAAAATAACACATTTCTAGTTTAAGAAAAGATAATTTGTGCTGCAGAAAGCATCAGTGTCTGTGAGAGATGCAGTATATGCACTATTCTCCTTCAACAATTCATCAGAACAGGAAAAAACTCCACACTTCCATGTTGTGTTTAGATCTTTTTGAAATGTGCTATATTCATCCATCTCTCTGAATTCTACATCTATCCATGCAATGTAGCCAATGTTAAGGAAAAAGCATGCCCAACCACAAAGCACACAATCCAACCACCACTGTTTAGTAAAAATTATTGAAGACCCATCACCAGTACCGTACCTATATTAAGGAACCATTTGGAATGAGCATTTTGGTTATTTTCATTTTGTTTCCACTCCAACCTACAGTGCTAAGAGAGTGCTTTATTTTGCTGCTCCTAACACAGGATTTACGTAACTGATCCTGTTACAGGTATTGTGAGGCAAAAAATTCAATTTCTGCACACTTCCAGGGGTTATACTGGGAAGCATGGCATAAATTACTAATTTGATCTGTTTCTGAACATTAGAAACTTTTCTGCTGAAATTAGACTTCAGTTATGATAATGAGGAAACTAGGAAACAGTTCTTTTTTGGAAACAGTCTCTACATTGTGTTTTTTTTCCTTTAGCAGATATGTGTTTCTTGAAGAAAATTATTTTTTTATCTTGTTTGCTCCAGTAAATTATGGATCTTCATCTATCTTAGAAAAAAAAATTGCACAGTCCTTTAGATGTTTTCCACATTCTCTGTAACACTTGAAACATCACCAGTTTCAGCATTTTAAGAAAAACACCACCCAACCATCATATCATACCCTTTCTATCTCTTCTGTTTATATTTTAATTTGCTTGAAGTTTGTCTGACATTTTTGCTGCATTATTTTCCCATCTGTTTAAAAAAAAAACCTGTGTTTTTTTTTTTCTTTCCAGAGTGAAGTGAAGCAAATGCTAGAATCCAAATGGTTCATTTTACTCTAAGTGTTGATCTCATCATGCTCTTGTTGGCTTGCATCTGTGGACTGAAATTATTTGTCATTTTGTGCAACACTGACAGAAATGCAAACAGAAAGGCTTGCATTAGTAGCTATGTATCACACCAACATTTCAGAAGACAGGTTACCTTTTTTGCTGCCTGCTCTTCTTCTACACCATCCCCAATTACAACATATACTACTTTTCTGCCAAACCTTTGCATTATTCGTTCAAAGCAACTTTCTTTTCCTGGAAGATAAATGAGATAAGAGTTCAGAGTGAAGTTACCTGATTAGCTGCATGTTCCTCATCTCGGCCATCTCCAATCACAACATAAGTTATGTTAGTGCCAAATCTGGACACTATACGCTCAAAACAGCTCTCTTTGCCTGAAAAACAATGCACTATTTATTCAAGCTATCAAGTGAGTTATGGTGAAGCCTTACAGAGGACTTTTGCAGTGGTAAGACATTGCTACTACTATTTTTAAAAAGTTCTCAGCCTTAGAATTTAGAGCCAAACCTGGTAAGAAGCAATGTGACACTAAGACGTTTCAGATAAAATCAGATCTCTTAATCATTACAGGAAAACCACTAAGATAAAGGAATAAGCAGCACTGCAAAAATGAATATCTTAGTGAATAAATAATTGAATTTAAATATTTCCTTATGATTGCAATAATAGTCTTATAAGGAAAGTAGAAATTTTAATTCTAATGTATCTGCAACGAGTGATGTAATGAAAAAAATTAATTAAACGATGACTGTCAGTTTTGCCTGACACTGCTAGAATTTGCACTGCTTTTTCCCCTGTGAAAATATTTTAAGAAACATATTGCAATGCTTTTGTCAACGAAGTGACGCATTCCGTGCTATAAAGGTTGCTGTAGCTACAAAAATGAAGCATTCCTGAATTGATGATTGGTAAATTCTGCACAATTATCAGTCATTGTATGCTGCATCACATTTCACAGGAATGACAGCTTCTCTTGTTTTACAGTTTTGGACACAATTAACAGAATCCATACATTTACAAACTATAAAGCACAAAAGGCACACAATTGTGAACAGAATGGGGAAGTGTCCTTTTGTTATCCAGCAACACAGGTTCTGTTAGTAACAGGTGTCATTCCCATCACTGACATACTGTGCCTCAGGAAAAGGTTTGTAAAGCTGTGGCCTGGCTTGCTGAAGGTCAGAGCAGAAGCTAATTTAACAGAATTTCTGTTTCAGATTTGAATTCACAAAAAAAACTTTTCTTCATTCTTTTCTGCAAGTTTTTTGGTTTTTGCATCATACTGAGGAGTTTCAGAGGCTTTTCATCAGCATTTCTATTCCTTTAGGCATCACTGAAAATAAGGTGAATTTGGAATTCTTTGACATAAACACACTTTAACACATGCAATGCCTAAATATTATAACTAAAACTGGTGTCAGGGAAGGGTTTTGGAATACATCCCTTACTGGAAAAAGAAACTGGTAATGAAATGTAGTCAGAATGGATGAAAGAATAATTTTCTTACCTATTTTGGTTGCACTGTATATGTTTTCAATAGGAAAAGCTCCTCCTAGACTGTATAGTAGAACTTTTGCAAGTGCTGGGATAAGCTGCGTTGTTGTTACCAACACATTTACACAATTACTCCTAAAATGAGAGAAATAGTTTAATTTTAAATAGTTTTAAAACAGTACCAAAATGTTGATGAGATGAACCAGCTGTGGAGAGCATATTAAGGATCCTTCAACATTCAGTTTCATTCACAACAATGGTCAGGACCAGCATTTACAGAAAAATTTACATAAAACCCTCTGGTGAAGTCCTTTAAAAATAAGTAGACTTAATTTGTAGGAAATATTCCACACCAGTTTATAAAAAATGGGTCTTTGAAGATGGGTCTAATAAAATTCAGATATTTAAGAACACCACCACTTTCTGAAATAAGGTAACTGAATGCTTTGAAAGCATAATTTTCATGCTGGCAATTAATTGCAGTAGCTACCAGCAAAATAGAAGAGTTAAGAGAATGCAAAACCATAATTTGTTTTATCTATGTTTTATCTACTCTTTTATCTACACATTTCTTCACCGTGTCTTCGCTTTCCTCAAGTTTCAAGAGTAAGAGTATCTCCGAAGAAGAGTGAGAGATAAGAATGATCATGTTAATAAGCTAGCATTGAATTATGAGGATGAAAACTTGAATGGAAAAGTTGTGCAGGCCAGAGAATTCAGAGCTGAGCTAATTTAGGCACTCAGAAGGGGGAACATGAGCATGACCATGATGTGAACATGGAGTTGAAAGTAAATACTTGTGAGGTTTCCTCATTTCCACAAATTCCAAGCAAGACCCTAGGCTGCTATTTTCACCTTTATATATCTCAATTTCCTGTTAGTAACCTATCGGTAATCTTTGGTTGACCACAGTAGCTTCTGAAGGTTTATAGCTGTACAGTTCTTTGAAGACATGACAAAAGACTATTATTTAACAATCCTGAGTGAAGGATAACAGTTTTCCAGACTCATCCACCAGTGCTTAACTGGCCTTCATTCACAAAAGTCTCTCTGAAGACTAACAACTCAGAAAGAAAGGCGGAGCTAAACAAAACAGCTTACACAAATTTGTTACATTTTTTTCTCCTGAAGTGCTTCACACCTTGTTAAATAAATATTTAAGAGATAAGCATATTGCAAGAGTTGTTATGTTGAAATTAAGGTTTCTGTGTCTTTCCAAGTTTGTTCTTTCCACGTGACATTGAGTCTTTTCCCATACATGTTCAGAAAGCAAGATGACTTAATGTTGTTCTTTTTTGGTGGTTTAAAACCAGGATTTTTTTAGGATTTCTGGTAAGATACATATTGCATGGCTTACTCAGTAGCAGCAGGGTTCACAGTTTTATTGGAGGAGCAGTACATTTTATGTCTCCATATTGGGAACTCAGACTTTTAACTTAAAAAGAGTTAAAAGAGATTTTTTGCTCTTCTGAAAACTTAAGATTTATACTCAGATATACTAGTTTGCTTGGAAGGAGAGAAGAAAAATGCCCTAATGTTCTGGTATCTATACAGTATTCAGGTAACACTGTGAATAGGCACAATCATTGAAGGACAGAACAGAGAGCTGTGGAGTTCAGAGAATGCTGTCCACAAGGTAATTAATTAAAAGCTGTCTCAGAATTCTACACATTGCTTTCAGTGTACATTCATTTGAGAAGACATTTCATACTATCTTTAGTAAAAGCTGGAATCAGGATAAACAAAACCACTTTCCACTTTTCCTGTATCCTATTCAAAAGTTATAGTGGATATGGTCTGTTCCTTAAAGGCACTAATTTATTGTAATCTAAAATGTAAAAAAAATCCATTACATATCTAGAAAACTTTTTTACAGCAGACTCAAATACATACCTTGTGCTGATAATTGATAATGATTTAAGTGCATTTGTTAGCCAGGAGTCTGTCAGAGCTTCAATCTCTGCTCTTAATTGCAACCATGCATCTCTTTTAGCGGGACCCAGGAGACCTTTTATGAAAGAAAAGTGAGAAAAATAGAATTAAATTCTGTATCAGATGGGGTTTATGGTCATTGTTTCTATTTTAAATTCTACTACAACTTGAAAAAAATATCAAGGAGAAAATCAATTGTCTACAATGATCAGGAAATCTTTGGTTGTATTTGTACTTCACTATATCAAGGAATGTCAGGTAGTATTTCAGATAATAATAATAATTAGTTGAATTTCTTTATATATCAGGCTGCATTTCAAATTATTCCTTTCAGAAATACATATTTTTTTAAACAGTTCCTCCCACATATGTTATTCTCAAATTATTGGAGGCAGTGACAAGTAGATCCATGTCATTGGGATCACAGGTGACAAAAGAAGACACTTCAGAATAAACTGGCCTTTGCAGTACCTGCTCATGTTTAAAACTGCTCTGCTTATGACTCTGCTTATTGTGTGAACCTCAGGTTACACATATGAAAATATATTTTCTTGCTCGTGGCTTGCTCTTCATGTTCTGTTGTTGGCTCCTTTTACAGCATTCACAGGCTGAAATGGCTCCACATCTTATGTTCTCGTATATGTTAGTCCTTAAGTTAGTCTTCAAAATCTCTTTTTGGGTATAAATTGTCAGACATTTAAAAATACCCAGTTTTTTGAATGTTGAGACATGAATTTGTTGGAACCAAGGCATTTTAAACATAGATTTGGTCATGGAAGAGCAGTGAAATAGGCTTCCTGACTTTTAATACCTCTCTTCTCATCACTTCTCAAGTGATGATGACTGTCTTCAAAAATCAGAAGTGAAATAACCTGAAAGTATATAGGAGTAATCTTGCCTTCTGATACTTTCTAGGAGCTCTTTTGAAATAAACAGACACATATGAGCTAAGATTATTAAAAGGGCTAAAATGGGGTGGGGGGGGGGAAATGAAGAAACTTGCCCATTAAGGATGGCATATATATCAGATGCAGGATATGTGGGAGACAATAAAAACCTTAATCCAGTGCACCATTTATCAGCACTCTTTTTGCAATGTTTTGTTCCTCTCAATGTGTTTTCCTGTGCTGTGCTCTTGGACTTGTTCCCTTATCAGTGTTAAAGATTTTATGAAACACAGTAGCTTTAGAATCTTAGATGCATCAGAAGATATAAGAAAACCCAGTAAACTTTTGGTTAACACTGTTTCAAGAACTATTAATGTATAAAAACTCTATTCACAACACCAATGAAGGGCAAAGTATGGCAAGTGAAAGTCAGCCCTCTACTACCCCCCTTTGGTCCTATTGCTTCATCCTGTGTAAGGAAAGGCTGAACTACTAACAGTGGAAATATGCGACTGTAGCAATTACTGAAGACTTCTAAGTCTTCCCTGTCCTCACAGTCTATTGTTGAGGGGGTCAGTTGACACATTCCCCTCCTCAGAAGAAGGTCACACAGGACTCTCCAGAACAGATTCTTTTGGCTCTGCTGCATGATTGCCTACAATCTGCTGGTGCAGACATAAGCGAATCCATGAATTACAACAGTAACAGCAAAGCTCTTGTCCCGAATGAGATTTGGGCTTATTGGAGACAAAACTGTGTAAGCTACAGAGTCAACAAAAGTCATGCCTATTGGCATAGATAGAATTTTCTTGCATCCATGGGTGAAAACAGACTAGTAGGTACCCAGCAGAAAGTTTAGGCGACACTGCTGTTACCAACCAGGTCACGAAGATGTAGGATGGAAATGGCCATCCACAAACAATTTATGCTGTGGAAACTATACAATATCTTTCCTGGAACAACAGCAAATCTGAAGTAGAATAAGTGGTTTTACAGCTCAGTAAGGGAAGACTAGCCTCTGAAGGAGGAAAATGGGACCTGTGGAACTTAAATGGAAGCTTGCTTGGTTTTCCCAACTGCATTTCCCCTGCACAACAGCATGTGGCTCTGCCTTTACTGTCAGTAGCTTCCAACAGCCCATGGTTCAGTCATATCACTCTGCATTCCCTCTGTGTCTTCCCAGCCTCCTTCCCTAGGTGGCAGCTCATCACCGTGCAGCTTAGATTGATCAGCATTCAAAGTTGTTTTTGGAATTGAACTCACCTCCTATGTTGTTCTTGTAAGTATTATACAACTCTTTTACTCTTCTGTAACGGAAAGCCAGCTTCCTCATCCAGTCAACCCCTCCTCTTACACCTGTTGGCAGACAAAGGTTTGCACTACTTGCAGCTGCATGGAAGCCATCAGTTGCAAAACTGTAGGTACTGCAAACACCCAAAATACAGTAAAAATAAATACAATGTATTCCTGTAAATGCTCAAATTATTTAATCTTAAAAAAAAAAGAAAAAGTAAGAAAAAGAAAAAATTCTGTATCTTACCTTAGGTCTTGTCCATTATCATCAGAAGAAACATCATCTATATGAACTTGATCGCATTCCTGTTAGAAAGAAAAAAAAGCAAAATGAAATGACAAAATTATCTTATGATAGAGTGCAATCACCATTCCAAAAGGCATGTGGATGAGGCATTTGCGGATAAAATTTAGTGGTGAGCACAGTGGGCAGGGCTAATGGAGATATTAGAGGTATTTTCCAACCCAAATGAGCCTGTGCTCCCCACAGACTTAGGACAAGGAAATGACCGGTGCAGGCCACTGGCTGCACCAGAAGATGGCAGCCTGTGCACACCCAGTTTCCTACAGCCATCAACATCTTTAAAATCGTGCAACCTTCAACCCCTACACAGTCTAAATCACTAGTTAACACAGACCTTTAGAAAAGCAATATGCAATTTTGGTGTGATTTTGGGGAGTAAAATTATTTTAATTGCAAAAAATTTACCACAAAAAAATTCAAGTCTCATTTACTGTCTCCCTAGTATACTGGTTCTTGAAAATCACATAAACCTTATTTTCCCACTCCCTAAAAGGCGTTAATGGTGAACCTCAACACACATAAAAATTATGTTAAGTAGTTTGGACACTTATCAGGTTCTTCTATTAATTTATGTGAGTGCCTTTGGCTGGAAAATCACATATAATCAGCAATCCTACAGAACTTGATTATTTCCTGGGTTTGGAAGGGATGGAAGAATATGGAGGGAACTGAGGTACATTGGGAAAATGCATTCCCCTCCAAGATAGTTTTATAATTGGACAGCTATCAAATATTCTTATCTGCACAGTGGTTACAGTGCAAAGATAAGAAACTGCAGTGAAAACAAAAGTAAATATATAAGCCAAGCCATCATGCATCACATAATTGTTTTCTGTAGTTGCTTGAACTAACATCTTAACCCGAAGACACACCTGAAATTCAGTGTCCATTTAAGTCAGCACTTAATTCAGGCTCTCTGTGACATACAGGGATATATTTTTCTAAGTTTCCAATCTTTGTCTCATCACAGTGGTAAACTGTACAGATAAAGGATAAATCTGAACAGAGGATTGATTTCCAAATGTGAAAGCCACAAGATCCTAGAGTGTGAATTTGGAGAATTATCCTTTCATCTTTCTGCTTTGTTTGCTTTGCTATGAATAAAAAGAGACTTTTACTTGCATGAACTAAATTGTTAAAAAAGGTCCAAATTTGTATAAAACAAACACATATAATTTAAGTTTCAAATACATAATTTCATTGCATCAAGCAAGCAATTACAATTTAAAATATTGTGTCAAAGCTATAAGAATGAGTTGCCACGCTCTGCTCCTGTGGCTTAATCCATTAAACCAGGATAACAGAGCTGTGTTCAAGGAACAGAAATTAAGCATTCTTCCCCTCAATGGAGAAATAAAATATTTTAGTTCTGTCTGAGATTATCTTGAGCTGTAGAATGTTTTAAAGAAGCTACTTTTGGATGTAAGTAGCAGATGAAGAGAGAAAGTAAAGAGGAAGTGGCCGCTGAAATAAAAGATTAATTTCTTTATCTGTATTAATTATTTACACTCCAGAAAAAAATGCAAATTTGCTTCACCCAGTGTAGGACAGGAACTCAAAAATCAGACAAAATGGGGAAAAATTCTGGCTCTATATTTTTGCAATATATGGCAAATAATCCTAATCACCTTCACAGATTTCCCTGGAATTGGTGAAAGTGTTAAGTTTAAAAGTTTAAAAATCCTTCCTGTGGATTTGAAGGTGTACTAATTAAATGAAGGGCACACAAAAGCCTTGATAGATAAGGAGTGTCTGCTGCTGTTTGGGTTTTGTTAAGTCTTTCAGCTACACTGTTCCAGCCTTGAAAATGCTAGGTAAATGTTCTGCTGATAATCTCATTATTAAGTTAAATATGAGTGGGTGGCAAATGCTCAGCTGTTCAATTTCTTTTTTGTCTCAGTTTGTTCATTGTGATTCTGTGACTGACTCCAGGAACAGGATGAGGGGATTGTGCAGTTTTCTGATTACTCACCCCCTTTTCTCTGCAAGAAAGCTGTTAATTATATAGGAGATCAAACCCAACAGCACTCCCCATCTTCCTCCTTTTCTCCCTTCCTCTTCTCCTCTATGGATCATCTCCTCTCTACATGCTGGCAATACACATTTTCTGACCAGCAAACAAGCTCATCTGCCCATCATTCCTTGTTTTCTTTTACTTTGTTTTCTTGTCTTCTCATCTAAATCAACTAAAACGTTTATCTTTTACAAATTCACTTACATGGTGTGTGAAAAACTTGCATAAAAAAAGAAAAAGGAGGCAGTTTGAGCAGATTTGAGATAGTTCTCTACTTTTCTCAAAAGAAACATGAAACTGGTGGCAGAACAGTACATCTGAGCTCCCTGATAATTTAAATATTAAGATAAAATACTTTTCAAATCAGCTACAGTACTGGTTAAGCTCAAGTCACAGTGGCTGGCAGTGCAATGCCAACATTAAGAATCATAAAAATACATTTCCTATTATAGAAAATAATGGAAAGGAATCTAGCTATAATATCTAGCTTTTACTTGAAGCAATACTAATTTAAATTATATCTGAGAGCAGTCAATTCTTTGCAGCAATTTTGAGAGCCTGAAAATTTGATAGCGGAGAATCAACAAATCATCCATAAAACTTATCATCCTGGAATAAACAGTAATTTCACTATCCAGTAAAATCTATGCCTTACCACACTGAACATAAAACTGTTATTAATGAGGGGATATTCAGCACTAATCCTTCTAAGGTTATACAGACAACCCCTTTTAATAAATATGCTTCTGTCTCTGTTAAAACTAGTTTTGCGTGCCTCCAAAATTCTGAGACTTACCTAAATCCTACTTTAAATTTCTTATTTCTCTTTCTAATGAGAGAAAAAGGACAAAATCTCCTTTAAAATATGGTACAATAATGATAAAAATGGAAATATAATTCAGTTTGTTTGAAATTAATACTCTTTTTTTTTCCCCCTACATTGACCTGATAGTGGAGTGGAATAACGGAGTTGGAAGATTCATGTATGAATTACTACATGCAATTTACAGAAATTGGTTCTTTTGGTGTACATAATAGGCCTGACTGACATTTCTAAATGCTGTCTACAAATTAATACTGAGATATGAAGAAAAACTTAATTTTATTCCTTACCTGGTTAAAAAGAGAATACCTTAGTTTGGCTGTTACTACAAATCTGAATTCCATCTCTAAGCGTTGTTTAGGCACATGAACTTTCTGGAGCAATAGACTCCTATTTTCATGGCAAAACACCAACAGCCCTCCCAAGTGATACTTCTCAAGCTAGCTAAAATGTATACTCTGAGAATGCAGTAGCTGGAGAAAAGCCTAGCCTGAAATAAAAGTGCAGCTTGGCTGATTAGAACATGGGTTACTGGGTCAGCAGGGAACGTTTCAGCAGATTGGAATTTCTGCATCAGCAGTTGTTGCAGAGAGATGGATTTGCATAGAGGAAGGAAAACTTTATTTTTGTATGTGATAACTTCAATAACTTGGTTATTATTCCTACAACCTGCTATGTTTGCAACCAAGAAAGACGGAGAAAAAAAGAAAGTTTAGAGGATGTATTGACTGGAGTAAATATTAGAGGAACACTGGTTCAGTAGTACATTACAGTAGTCATGTCCAGGGCCACGAGGTTTACTGTGAGCTGAAGATGAAAGCAAGACAGAAGGTACAGAACCTGAGGGCTCAACACTGAAAAAGTGATGTGATGAATAGATAAGCAATCTATCTGCCTAGCAAATAAAGGCCTATCTCACTTCCTCCAGTGAGAACTGAAGGACTCCTGTCTTGATGGCCATGATCATCAGCAGCTCATTTCTGCTCCCCTGGGGAGGACAGAGAGAAGAAGACAGACAAAGAGAGATGGGGAGAGGAGGGGAGATGATTCCCAAGTCAGACTCTGAGAATTCTCAGAATTCATTATACCTTCATCATGCAGATGCACTGTAATATTCAGTAATGGCCACATGCTCAGCAGACAGGTTTATTAACAGCATATTAAAGGATACCTCTACATACTTGGGCACTTTATCATATCTGCTAAGAAGATAAGAAATTACTTTTCTTCTTGCACATACCAAAATGTATCCATACAACTCATCTCAGCACATGAACCTTGGAATTTTGGTAATCTTGTAAGAGAGTTGGTTTTGAGACCAAGATGAATTCTGGGCCATAAAACACTAAATTTATTGTAGAAATTGATATTTTAAAGTACATATAAATTGTTTTTAATCAAATCAAACTGATTGATTTATCAGACTCTCTAAGGCAGCTCCCAAGGGGTACATTTTGATTTATGTAAAACTGGGAACTGTTCAAGCTCTGGAATGAGCTGGCATATGAGTTTTCAGACAGGGTATTAAAACCATCCTATGAAGATTAGCCAAAATATAATGATCCACCTATGACAGCTGAACTTGTGGTCTACAGACAAAATAAATAATGAGAGAAAGGAATGAAGCTGCAATGGCCATAAGCAAGAATAAAGAAGTATGGAAAGAGGTCAAAGCTCCATTTTGCTGAACTCTTCCATGTGAACTCAGCACAACATTGAAGAACAGATTCTACAGAATGGCTTAAATTTCAGTCATGCCACATAAAAACTGAACATGCAGGGGCAAAGGTTGGCTAAAAAGAAACTTAAGAAATGCTTTGAAAAAATTAATTGGAATCTCTCCCTGGTACAGGGCACCAGAAGGAGACATTCACTAAATGCACTTGCATTGTTAAGGGATTCCTCACTAGTACTGCAAGAAAGCACACACTGGGAAAGTCATGTCCAGGGCTTTACTTTTTTAGGTTTCTGCTGCTGCAAGGAGGAAGTGCAGTTCAGGTGTGGGGTGAAGTAGATTCCAGTTTCTTGACTTAAAAAGAGCTAAGAATAAATGAGGTCTGTAAGGGATGACTAAGACAGCTGCAGACTGGTACCTTCTGCTTTTCTTACTGCCTACTTGATGAAGGAACAAAAGACAAAATTCACCTGTCTTTATTTTGTCTGTTCACTCACCAGAGACCCTTCTCTGGGATTGTAAATAAGACCTCAAAGTCTTCCAGCGCCCATTCATGGCAAGCATCTGTCCATGGAGGGAAGTCATAGATCTACTCTGAGGGAGAAAACAACTGTTTTAGACCAGCAGAAGGTCTGAAAAGCCCCTTGGTTAATTTGAAAACTGTTTTTCACCCCATATCTTGACACACGTGGGCTAACAGATCTGGACTCGAAGAGTGAAATAAAAAGCCTGTGAAGCCCAGCTGACAAGCCTGCTTCCCAGACCACTGTCCCTGTGAGAGTCCATCCACGTGCTGCCCACAGAGATGACAGGTGAGCTGCCCACAGAGGGCCCTTCCTAGGAAGAAGTCTCTCCCTTTTCTGACCAATTGCCAAAGTATATTCCCTGGGTATATTGTGGCAACATGTTGGTTGCCTGGTTGGGAAGAGACATCAGAACATCCATCATAGTCCCAGCTCTCTGATTCTGCACTCTTTGAGGTAAACGAAGAATATTCTACATCTGATCAAGTAACAGGAGCCTGTAGGCAAAAGGCTGCTCAGGTATGTCAAGAGAAGAACAGTCTCTTCTGGTCAGATGAGGGCACCCACTGAAAGCAAATAAATAGAGAACTTCAAGAGAGGAATGTGAGGCCTGTATGTTACCATCCTGTAGATGACAGCAGACAGCTTTACATACATGGAAACCAAGAAAAGATGGCTACAGGACAAAGAAAGGAGAGGGTAGTTTGCAGATTCTCTGCCTGAGTTTCACAGAAGGATTCTAGTGCCACTGGAAGTCAGTGCCACCTGGCTAACCTCTCTCTGATTAGAGTATGACAAACCCAAAGACTACACAGGCAGAAATGTCACACACAATAAACACTAATGCACAACAAAGCCACTCAGTTAAAAATCAGGAATGCCAGTGCTAGCATTCTTTTGACTCTTACCTCTAAATCATTAAAAAATAAATGTGTGTCAGCAAGATTAAAAATCATTTCTTCCATTCGCAGTCCAAGAGTCACTGCCATAGGTGGATCCTTAAAAAACAAAAACCAAGGTTAGCTAATTACATACCTCTTAGTTATATCAGACTTTAAAAACTGATGTATAGAAAGTTTTTTTTAAAAATTAACACTGTAAGAAATTCCCCTGAAATCCTTTCAGTATTAAGCTATTTTAATATAATTCTATAAGAAGACACTGCTGAACCTCTGTTTGTGAGAAAATTCAGAGAGCTGTGGATGTTTAAAAAATTAAATTTTTTAAAGCCGAGCAATTTGCAATCTGGCTGAACTGACAGGAAAAAACCTGGTGGCTGTGAACATATACACAAATATAAACATAAACAACTATAAAGTATTAGTGCTTATCTTCCTTCAGGGTTCCAACCTAAAGAAGACTGGAAATAGGGATTTCACTTTTCATAAAAGATGTATGTACATTCCTGTGGAAAGCATATGTAAGTTTGTTGTTTGCTACAGATCATCCCTTCATTGCAAATGAAACACAGGCATCCTGTCCCTGGATAAGATTCATTCCAAATGTTGCATTTGTTTGTAGGTTGTCTTTCACACTATCAAATTGCTCTGCCTCAGCAAGACACCACAAATCTACCAATCTGCAATAACACTGTCTGAGAGCATTAAGAGCACAGCTAAGGCAAGGTAATTAATTCAGCTTTTCTGAGTTTGCTAGGAGAGAGGTAAAGCAGATTTGTGATACCTTGCATTTGGTTTAGAGTAATGGTCCCTGATGCTTTGCTGATGCCTAGTAATTAGTTTGATTATTGCCTTAATCATCTGCCTGAACTTGTGGGGTTTCATTTTTTTTATGCCTAACATACTGCAGTGCACTTTTAAAACACATGAAGTTCTCTTCTCATCAAAATATGAAAAAAATATATTTCATTATTTAAACTCTGATTGACATGAGCAAGTTTTCAGTAATCCCTTCTTAAATACCTCGAGATTTAAAGTCTAAATGTTTATCAGCATGTAACAACAAAATCTCACAAAACCTCAAATGATTGTTAGCATTAGGATGAAAGGCTTCCCAACCAGGATCAGACACTCACTACTCCAGGGCTTTGCAATGACAGAATAAAAGATGGATTCTGCATTCAAGCAATTTGTAACTGATGGTGAAATCTGAAACACTGACATACTTTGACTCTTGCTCATGAAAAAGTCATACTTGAAGGGGAGAATAGAGTTCGAGAAGTTGTAATGATCCAAAGTTAGACCCAATTCTCTGGCAGTGAAAGGAAATATTTTCATGTTGACCCATGAATGGCTCTGGACTACCTTTCAGAAGTAAAAAACAAATGCAGTTCCCAGGAACAAATTTTTTTCCATTCTGTCTTCTGTAGCAATGTTCACCAGTTTTAAAAGTCACATGGCTGAAGGCAGCGCCAAGTGCAAAGGTCAGATTTCCAAGAGGATGATTAAGGAACACCCTTAACAGATTAGCAAAACTCATGTTAGGCACTAGAACACAAATCACCAAAATACCCTGGACTCGCGAGATTCCTCATCAAGCTGTAACACTTTTATCAAAATGTCATCACATATACAAACACGTGTTTGTCTCTTTTGCTTGTGCTTCTTTTCTGGGCATTGTAAACTATAGATATTTTCTCCCTAGATACTATATAACAGAGAGTACTTGCAATATGCTTCTTTACCTCAATCCTATGAACACTAAAGTATGTGTATGATTTTATGCACAGGTGGTAACTCATTACTATGTATGTAAGTTATTCACTGGAGTGCTTGCTAAACTGGAATCTCAGACTTAATTTTCAGCCTTTTTTTACCCCTTTCTGGGTAGAAGCAGACTTGAATGCAGAAATTTCCTGTAACATTTTCCATTATAATTCCATTTGTTTTTACAGAAACTACGAACTAGGTATGACAATTTCCTTCCTTGCCTAGTATAGGTGAAAGATGTAAATGTAGCGAAGTTCTTATGATTTTATTATTAATAGTAGTTTTGTAACCAATTATGCCTGACTATTGCTATTAAAGTTATATTTCCTATGTTCCTGTTTTGACAAGGTCATGAGAAGGCTATTGCTAGGCACAGTATGTAAAATAAAATAAAGCAAAGCAAAGGGAATTCATTTCAGCTTAGCATAAAATCACAACGGGATCTTCCTGTAACAACTTCTGCTAGGAAGAATTGCTGGAATTGAATTATCAAGATACAAATATTTCTTCCCTTAAAAAACTGGCCAAAACTTGCACTGCAACTGTTTAACAAGAATTAAATATCATGTTCCATCCAGCTCTTGCCATGTTAAGTTCTTTCCTTCACATACAAAAATAGACAAGAAAGCAGATTTGTAAGGGTCTTGTGGTTTTATAGTGTTTGCAAAATATGGAGGAACATGACAATCACCATTTTACTGTCTTTCAGCCTGAAGCAGAAGTTACAGACTGACTCAAGTGGCACAAAGGATTGAGTGCTGTAAAAAAAACAAGAAACTTGCAGTTGATACAGATCTCAGCACAGCAAATTGAAAAACGTAGTAGGAGGCAGACTGAACTTTGGGTAAAATTATATTTTGTGCTACTCTGCACAAGCACACACAATAGAGGAAAACATGATTTAAAAAAATCTGGAAGTTTTCCCCAGATAATTCAAAAAACAAAGAACAACTCTTTGGCCTGCAGAGGTATGATGTTAGCCAGATATCATTAGTGTGCAGAAGAATCCAGACCAGCTACAACACTTCTGTACACCTAAATACAAATTACTTTAGTTATGTTAGGATGGAGGCACTAAAATGGAGCCAGACTGTCTGTCTGTGGACTTCTGCACCAGACTGGCCCATCCATTTGAATGCCTTCTGGAAGACTAGATAAAAATATCCTGGAAGGACCAATACTTAAATGTTTTGACCAAGAGGAGAGTTACTGGAATAAAGCCCCAAAAAGTTCAGTGTCCATTAGTGGAAGAAATCTATTTAATACTGTCTTGCAATGTCAGGTTTCAGCACATGCTCAAAATTATTCTATTTCTTGGGGAAGAAACTGCAAACACCAAAGTGACTTTAATAAAACCTTGGAAAACAAATAGATAAACAGACTGTCAGGTAGATTCATTGTGACAGGAATTTGCATGCATGAAGCCTTAAAAATAAACATGAAAATAAGCAAAATTTTAAGAAGTGATTTTCAATAGGTGGCTGTCCTGAACAGATTTAAAACAAAACTGACCTCAGGAAAAAGCGGAAATGCTCAAGTTAAGTACCAATATTTTAGCTTAAAGAGACTCCTCTATATTATGTATGGATCTCATATTTGAGTTCAGCCCTCACTCTCTCACAGGGGACATTTGTCCCAGGTGAAATTCATATGGGTGGCAATGGAGGAAGAGAACACATCTCTTCTTAATAACTGTATCTGGTGGCTGATGAAGAAAAACTCACGTACTCCATAGGGAGTTTCTGTTCCATGCTCTCTAGAAGGCAGTAGGAAAATCAACTCAGAGGTCTCAGACAAGGAGGGAGTGAATGGAGAGGACAACTGGAGGTGATGAGAGATACACTATTAATACAGGTGGACAAGAGAATATTTATGAGTGAATTTGGGAATGTCATCATGGGTGTTAATGGTGACAAGGTTTTCTGTTTAATGACCAGACAAGCAGGCAGTGAGCAGTAAAAAGCTTCTGAGTTCTTTCCAGAGAAGTGCACAGTTAATGAGGCTTCCCTGACAACCTTCTATCATTTGCAGTGTTACAAAAAATGGCAAAATATGATCATCAAGTGTGGATTTGATTTTACACTTGGAAATCAAATTCTCCATCTTCTAAGCTCACAAAGGATTTTTTTTTTTTTTAAACAGTTGGACTTTGAGTCACAGCATTTATCTGGGAATCCTTGCCCTCTGGATTGACCTGGGAGAAATTAATGAATTATAAATGCTTGGAGCTAGACAAAACTCCAGCTTAATCATCCTTCAAACAACAAGAATACCTGGAATGCAATGGATCAAAGAATACACGCTGTTCACAGGGACTAAGAATGTACCTCATAAACTTTTAAGAGATGATGACATCTCCTAGCACATGTCCTGTCATATCAACAAATGCTCACTTAAGAGCTCAGCATTGTAGAAAACCAGATCTGTCAACTGGTGCTCAGCTGCAAAAACCATCATTATCCACACAAGTCATAAAATATCAGCTCCAATTCCAATGTTCACAATTTGCTACTGCAGTAAGTAATTAAAAATAGAAGTGTACTGGTTTCATGAAGTATGAAATGCAGATGAGCAAATGAGCTGGAAAGTGAGATGTGATCTTACTGCTGGAAGGGAGCAGAGCTTCCCTGAAACCTAACACAGTTGTAATGTAGTTTTTATTCTCTTTTTATGTTAGTCCAGTAGAATAACCAACACACCAAAAGCCAGAGAGAAATAGCCACAGTTCAAAAACAGCAAGGTGTGGAATATTCTTCTGGGAAATCTTTGTATTTTAAATGTAGAAGTGATACACTGGCCAAATTCTGGCCAAATCTCTTCCAGTTCCATTGGGTTTAAAGCTATACTCCACTGGCACCCAGATAAGCAGCAGCAATTTGCCCCATTTTTAAATGAGATGCTTACAGCTGCATCTTTCAGCAAAGGACTAATTTTGTTTTAACCTGGTTATTAGAAAATTTTATCAAATAATTATCCTAGAAAATTTTGACAGCAAATAATTATCATACCATGCAAAGTGCTGAACAAGTATATAGCAAGGATAGTATCAGTTCTTGGCTTCATAAATCCTTAGGCATAAGTCAGAAATCTGCTGTTCTCTGGACAAATGCACAACCTGAAACTTGCCTACTGGATCCAGACCTTCCAAATAATCTTTGCCAATGAAAGCCCTCCTTGCCTAAAGAGATGCTGGTTTGACCTTCCTTTTTTCCTTCTACTCCAACACTTGTTAAACTGTAGAAATCTTTTGAAAGTGTTTATTTCTGGATACAACTGCAACTCTCAAGTGCTCCCGCACTCACACACGGATCCCTGTGCCAGGCCATAATATGCTGCACCTCCTCTCACTGCATCCCTGTGCAACCTGAACTGCAGCAGAACAGAGAGATTAGAAGATTAATTTCTGGGTTTTTTTTCACCCGGTACTCAAAAACCAGGAAAAAGCTAGTAAAAGCAAGGACTGAAGGTTTAAAGTTTTCATTATATCCTTGCTTTCTTTTCCAATATCCTTCTCTGTTTGTATATTCCCACTAGCTCTAAACT
This sequence comes from Cinclus cinclus, assembly GCF_963662255.1. Lineage (NCBI taxonomy): Eukaryota > Metazoa > Chordata > Aves > Passeriformes > Cinclidae > Cinclus > Cinclus cinclus. The sequence goes on along the minus strand of NC_085048.1, from coordinate 55,074,530 downwards.
CAGCATCTCATTCCTTCTAAGTATGAAGTGAGAACACTTGGGATAAGAGTTACCTTCCCTTAAAGCAATGTTTGCTTAAAAAATATACTATTCTCAAGTAGAAAATTAAAAATGGGAGAGGGGGAAAACTTTGCTTGTCTTGCAAGGTATATTTTTTTGGTGTAGTTTCTTTTTTTTTTTTTGTGAGTACCTTGATTATATTATACAAAATGGGCTCATGAAATATATGAGGAACAACATGGTATTCACAGCTGAGCATCTGTGTGACATTAGATGCCTTTACTTTTTAAAATCAGACAGCAAATCACCATAGTTGAATAATTTACTATCTCCACTATTTTATACTTCCCTGTTTCTTTTTTCATTGTTAGGCAACAATTTTATACCACCTTTCCAAGACAAACAACTGAAATAATTTTCAAAGACCTATGTGCTAACAAGACTTCTGCTGACAACCTCACAATTCTTGGAGCATTTACTCTCATAGCAACCTAATTCTCATAACAATCCAATCTTCAGTCTAGATTAAGACTTTGTATACAGATGGAAATCATACTCAGAATAAGATAAGGACCATATGTGCTAAACTTGTCACGTACCACAGACTGAGTAAAGTCTATCTGTGGCATCTTTCACTTCTCTCATTTCTAGCCTCTAAGGCACTTAGATTGAGACACATCCCACCTTAAATTTAGGCAACACTACAATGACATGCAAAAATTAAAGCCTACCCATTATAAGATCTTCCTGTATTCCCTTTCCTACTGCTCTGGCTTCCTTGCAGTCAACAATATTTATATTTGACTTTCACTGGTAATAACTCATCACACAAGTTCTACATAAATATGGCAATGGCAGTCACTGCAGTAAGGAAAAAGTCCACTACTTTTATTTTACAGGGTCTGGAAATGAATACCTTTCCCTACTTACGCAGATGTCACCTATCAGTAACAACAACAGCAACAAAAACCCCAAACAAAAAAACCCCAAACAAACAAACAAAAAATTCTACACCTTTTGCTTCATTGTTGCCCACGACGTTTGTTTACTGATGTTGATCTCACCAATATAACTACATTAATTTCACTAACCCTTGAGACAATTTTGGTTTATAGAAGACTTTATCTGTTGTCAGTACTACTGTCTGTTAGTATGCCAGTATTAATATACAAAAAGGAATTACGTTTCTGTTGCTGTTTCCAAGACAGTTTTCAAAGTTATCCACAGATGTTTTGTGAGCTACAAAAATGTGCTCTGATGTTTAAAACTATGTGTTACAGTTGATTTAGGAAACATACAAAGAGCTCAATCAAAAAAGAATGAAAGGAATAACTTTATCACTGTGACAATTCAGTAAGCCCTGTGGTAGTCTATGCTGCTCTCAAAGTGATACAAAAGTTCATGTTCAGCTAGGTTTCTCTCTTGTTTTGATAACTATTAGTTGCAAATGGTTCTGACAAAGTCACTGCTGTTACAATGTCTGAAAAATAGCAGAAGAGGACTTTTTGACAGAGTACTGAAAAGTGCACAGATCTGGCACTGTGAAACCACAAAGCAAGGAAGGCTGTTTTTTACAAGACATGAGTATCTATCCTTATCTTAGCACTCCAGAAATTTAGATTTTGCACTTGGCCTGTGACTTTTCCTGTTAACTTTCTTCTTTTAATAACCATGAAAGGTTGATTGCATGGAAGACTGCCCATCTCTGGTTATAATCCACAGGTTCTGGCTTTGGATGTTTCTAACCCACTGGTAGGGAGGAGGTTATGAAAAGCATTTCTGCAATGTACCGTTTCTCACATCCTTTTCTTAAGCATCTGATGCTGGCTGGAATAATGATGCTGAAAACATGCTAAACAAGTCCCTTATCCAAGACAATATTGGCATGGTTATGTTCTTAAAAAAAAATGCCTTTGCATTAATTTCACTTGAATAGCACAGCACAAAGAAAACTACATATGTACATACTGACATCCCCTTTGTCCATTTTCCTCCTTCCACATATATGTTCTGATTTTTTGTTTTATCCAGGCCTTTTTAGCTCCACCTCTCCCATTAGTCTGATCCTGTTACTATACACCAGACCCTTCTCACCTTGTCCAAGCAGCCATTCCCTGGACTCCCAGCATCAGCCCTGGTGCTTCTGCTTCTGCAGTTTGCCACTGCCTCTCTTTGCCTCCCTCACTCTTCCTGCTCTCCCACTCACTGCTCTGTGACCTGAACTCCTGATGGACTCATTGGAGGGGAGAGGATGCCTAAAACTACTTGGGAGAGGGTTTCACTTCCTGACATTACTCACCCCAGAGCCAGCCAAGGGAACCAAAAATGCAGTGAAAAAAGTGGGGAGTCAAAGAACAACATTTGCAGCTGGCATTGAAATAAGTCAGATTCTTACTCATCCTATTAATAAATTTCCTGGTAAATTCACCCACCAGCCAGTTTCTTCTTTCTTCTACTCTTCCAGGTACTGTCAGTTATTTCCATTTGTGCACTTCATCTATTATCTCCCTGCAATGTCTCTTCCAACGCATGTCAGGAACCTCATCCTTGTTCCTCTATAAATTCTCCTCTCATTTGCAGCATCTGCTTCAGCCCTGCATCATGTACTGTACTTAGGGTCCGTGTCTTGTTTCTCTCCTTGGCTTCTTCATATTAACCCTCTGAAAATGGGATTTGCTGTACACTTTACCTCTAACTTCACCCATAAGAGCCATAAGGAGCACAGAGGTGAAAAACAATAACATAGACAGATAGCTCCAGTGAATTGACACAAAATTCACAGCCCACATACCTTGCCATACTTCTGTGCATACGATCCTGTAAGCAGTGAATGAAAAACTATGATTGTTTCATCCAAATCCCAAACAAATACACGCTGAAAACAGAATTGAGGAAAATATTATTGAACAAGTAACATCACAGTCCCACCACCACCCTAACCAGGGAGGCTAAAAGTCAGCTGAGTCTTAAAAGTTTAACCAAGCGCTGATTAACCGAGCAGGTTTTCTCTGAAAATTAGCAATAACAGTCAAAAGGCAGTAACTTTTTAACTCTTCTTACACTCTTTTAAACTATTTCTTATTTGTTCTCTAAAAAGCTTTTCACAAAAGCTCTGCAATACAGATTTCAGAAATGTGATGGGGGATCAAACATAATTGTTAAGGATAAACACTTTCAGATACTTCTCTGCAAGTCTTACTGATTCAAGATTCTTTTTATTTCTACTGCATACCCAAAATCTTGGGTAGAAGTGCTGTATGCCACTGCCATATAGAATTTAAATAATACTGTAGGATAAAACAGATTCTTTTATCTCAGTTCCATTCATTCAATTTCACTCGTTTTGGTTTTCACTGGTAAAACTAACAAATAAAAAACCCCAACCAACCAAAAGAAACCCTGAAATAGAAGAAGTAATTTTCTTCACTGGAAAAGTTAAATCTTTTGAAAAGGAAAAAAATAAATGTAAGTTTCTGTACAAAAGCAATGACATTTACACTTCATTCCTAGCCCTGCAGCCCACCCAGAAGGTGCTGCCACAGGAGGGGCCGTGTAGCCAGCCAAGTCCCAGCAACAATTTTGTCCTCTGCTATACCCAGGGCTGTTGAGTGAAGGCAGGGCAGTGGGGCAGGCCAGGGGTGCTGGCTCTCTGCACTGCTCTGGTGGCATTGGTGGCAGCAGGGGACACACAGCACCAGCAGGCAGCACAGCACATCCCTGGTGCCACAGCTGGAGTGTCTCTCACACACACACACACACACTGCTGTCTCCTGCTGCTCCTGCCACTGCAAGGCACTGCACGGCCACCACGGGAGTGACACGACTGCAATGACTCTGTTGCTAAAAGTCACCTGTGCTGGAAAATGTCATCCCATGTATCAGGGAGATGTATTTCTTTGCTAAGGCACTGATCTTGCACATACTTAAACACAGCCAGAACCCCACTGACGTAAGGTGCTTCGCTGAGATCTGCTGATATAATTCACAAGCACAAGCACAAACTGGCGCTTAAATATTCAAAAGGCTATGGCCAGATGATCCTGCATATTTACATTGCATGCATAAATATATGTAATTAGGATGAGTGATATATTTGAGATTTCCTATTTCAAAAACTAAAATAAAATGTGGTACTTTTGAGTACAGATTTGTGCACAAGAAACTGACAGACATGCAGACAGAAATGCAGAACAGTAAAGTCTCATTGTACATGTACATTAAAGCAGCTACTGCTCTCTGTTACATTCAGTTATCGAGACTGAGTCCATGACGTCTTTTAAAATGCTTTAAGCTATTTTCACAGCTGCAGTATTCAGAATTTACACTTCATCAGAAGAAACCTCCACATTAAGATTCATCAATTACCACAGACATACCTCCAAGTCACTGTCTGGAGGGGGTGATGGATTATTCTTCCGCCCTCTACCCCGAGACTTTGACCCAGAACTCCTACATGTTCTCTCATCAAGATCTTTGATTGGCGTGGAGGGGCTCTGTACTGTGTCAAACTCCCCTGTAGAGTCAACAATTTATGTCAAAATTAGTGCTGGATTTTTAAATAATTAATGTTTTTTTCCTCAAAGTTCAACATGTCTGTATGCAAACTCAATGACAAGAGACATGAAAAAAATGTTGTATTGAAAGAATGATAATGTGGCTTGTCTTTCGTAGATGGATCAGTAGATGCCACACACACTTCTGACTTTACCAACGAAACACTACAGACCTTAGCAGAATAAGATAAAAATTAAAATGACATATATATATGTGCATATACACAAATACACACAAGCCCAGGCAAAATATCCATATAGAAAGTATTATCCGTATAGAAAGTATTTTAGAAGTCATACTAATGGTTTCTCAAAACACGAAGAGCTTTTTAATTAAAGTAGTTAATTTCCCATGTTTTCAGTTCAGCTAGACTTATTTCCAAGTCCTGCTTTACTTTTACCAGAACACATTTTGGCACTCATCCATGATCTAGAACAGCCATGATCTTCCAGCTTCATGACCTCCTCCCACATCACCTGCTCTTTAGTAAGGTTCACTTTTTTTTGTTCACCGTACCTCAGCCCATAAATTGCCAGAGGAAAGTCATAATTTTAAATGCAATATTCCAGTTGGTACCTGAAAAAGGATGAAGTTCTACTTCCTGTGTTCTGATCGACTTTCTCTAATTATGAAGCATTGTGGGCTGTCACAGAGAGGTGCTGGAAGGGACTTTTATCTGATATGGCACAGCTAGTCTTAACCACACTGAAGTCTAACCCTGAATTATCCATTTAATGAAGCTTAGCATCTTCAGCTTTCAAAATCTCTAGCAATAAATGCAGTTTGGCTAGGGTTCCCAAGTGCTAAATTACAAAACAATCCACCTTCATAATTTATCCTATTAATAATGATTTGATTTTTCTCCACTAATGGAGGAAAAGGTAAAGCTTTGATCTGACATCTACCACAGATTTTGATTCAAGAGAGTCCTTGAGCTGTCTGTAATTGGGCATTTCTGGGCCACAGGTAATATTTGTTAAAAGTGCTCATGATGGCAAATATGCAGAATAAATTAACACTCGGTACAAACATTTCCCAAAAATCATCTATGATGCATCTGATTTTGAATTGGAATCTGTTTTTTTTTTCTTTTTCCATTCTTACTAAAAATTTTTTTCTGTTTCCATTTTTACCAGGCATCCAGCAGATGAAGGAGACTGATTTTTCTGCTCTGTTCTGAACTTGCAAGACCACATTTATAAAAATGCACAGTTTTGGGTCCCCAAGTAGAAGAGAGATAATGTCAAACTGGAGTTAGTCCAGGTGAGGGTCACCATGAGAGCTAAGGGGATTAAGCATATAGTAAAAGAGACTAAGTGACTTTTCATGGAGGTATGCAGAGAAAGGACAAGACACACAGGCAGAAATCCCTACAGAATGGGGAGAGAGACAGTTCTTGTTGACTAATCATTTCTATTCCCAGCATGGTGTTGATGTCAGCAAGGTCACAGAAGGCAGTGAAGCAATCAATAAGGATCACATTATCTTGGTTCTTTCCCCATAAGAACAGCAAAATGTACTTGGGTAATTACAAATGTACAAGAAGCATCCAAATCAGAATCACTGCGCAGCAAAAACCTACAATGGCTTTAAAATAAGTTCTGAATGTGCAAGAGTTCTGTGCAAAAGTAGTTTCCTAGATTTTTCTGATGAAGTGGAAAAATTGTCCCAAACCAAAACCCCAGAAAGAAAAGCCAGACAAAAAGAAAGTGAAGACGAATGTTTACATTCTTACCACAGAAGTCTTCTTATTTATAACCCTTCAACACATTGCAACAAAATTAAGACTCATTTCCACAGTAATGTATTAAAACATCTGTTCTCAATGACCGTGTTTATTCTAATCTACTAAAAATAGAATAGAAAAAAACACCCTGTTCTAAATCTTCTCTGAAATTACCCAACAACTGAAGTAAATAACTCCAATTTTCATTTAGCATTAGCCATTACCAATTGCTCTAGGCTTCTGTTTGGGTCAATGTTGTACATGATTGCATAATTATCTATTAATCAGTACTGTAACTAATCGCTGTTACTTGTAAAACCTAGATATTTAAAGCCAACTTTATTTCATTACACTAATCTCTAAATCAGAATGAGCAGCTGTCTCTTACTTGAATGCAAGGTATGCATCTATTTTAGAACCGCAGAAGTCAGTGGTGCTCGTTTTTTTAAACAACTGTAGGCTTAATTGCTTTATTTGCTTTTTACCTACAGCAGTCTAAAGGAGGAACTGCACTTTTCTTATCCTGTTTGCTTTAGAAATTAGGTCAATGCTGACAAAATGAAAACTTACTAAAAATTCAGTCCTGTAACATAAAAGAATGTGAGAAATTCTAGTACCAAAGAGTATTGAAAACATAACCATCATGAAGAGCTCCTACTGCAGCTCATTATAGACAGAAATTTTTATGACAATGTTTGAAATTTTTTAGCTTTTTCAATATTTAACACATGCCTAATAAATATACCTCATAGCCTCTTCCCACTGGGACTGTGAACAGTGCCAGTGATCCAAGAAAACAGGAGGAAAATGTTAAAACAAGAATATGGAATGACCTCTTTATCACAGATGTTCTTATACATACTCATACACTTATCCAATATGAAGCTTTTCATGCTGTGGAGACCTTGCAGCATCTCCAGTTAGAGGACAGGGAATTACAGCACCAAGTTACAAAGGGAATTATGGCACCACATTACAAATGGAGGTCGTCTTTCATATCCTGGACTTTGTTTCCCACCTCTGGTTCAAAGATGTGAACATCCCCTCCTCCTTGTTAAAACACAGTTCTATGACCTAAGAAGGAAAAAAGGAGTTTGTGCAGCATGAATATAAACCTAATGCCGTCTCCCAGAGAAGCTGCAAAGGGTGGGTACCAAATTAAGCTTTGCTGTATCCCAGCAATGGAACAAGAGCTAATATCCTATGGTGATTTGCCTCCCCTAACCCTGAATATGTGAGAGCAAGGTGCCTACACATGAAACTTTTATCCAGGCCTATATTCTCTGCTAGAGCTTTATTTGCCCCAGATTAAAAGTACTCATGTATTCATCAAATACACTCAAGTGTACTTATCTCCTGAGACCTCACCTCCCAGTCCATCTGAGTTATCCTAGCGCCCTAGGAGACACCTATTTATCTCACAAACACTCTGTGGTAATTTTGCATTTTGAAGAATCTTAATACAAGGCAGGCTCAATGCAAGCTTGGAAGAGAAGTCCCTGGTTTAAGGAGTTGAGCATTACACAGATCTGGAATGGATGAATTTCTGAGCCTCTTCATATGTTCCTTATCGACTGACGTTCATTACATTTCCTTACCAGACAGAACAGCCAGAAGAGAGCTTCAACATTACAAGCCTGCTTTTTTTCCTGACTTGTAGTGTGCTATTCCTTGTCATGAGTAGTAGAAAGAGTAAAGTCTATTTCAATTTTCATCTCATTTTCTTTACACAGTCAATAAATAAAATTGTGGCTGGTATTTACCCTTGATCTGATGGGGCTTTGTTATGAAAATGAGAGATCCTGTGTGTGCGGATAGTGCTAGAGGATTTGATTAGATATTTGAATTAACAGCTAGTAGAGATGCCCGAAAAATGAAGTGCTTTGCTGTTTAGTCTCATGTTTTTGTTGGAGTAAGTCTTAACAACTTGTTTGACAGCAAGTGAACACAGTGTGCGCTAAAGAACTGCGGTATGATCTATGATATCTGCAATTGCCTCCAATACACTGCCCCTCACCAACAGAAATTTATTTTTACTGCGACAAAGAAGGACACAGGCATGTCATGCATTCACAAAGTGGGTGTTTCACTCTCAGCAGAGGGTCGCATGATCACTGCAACACTTCACAGAAATAAGGAGCAGATGGGGGTGGATTTGTTAAACTCAGATGCACAACCTACTTAACAAGAGAACAAGTTCATACGCTTAAACAATCCACAACCAAGAAAAATCTTTACTGTTTCACAGATGTGAAGCCTTCAATACTTTTTCAACATGTTCAAACTATTTAAGATTCCCTTTTTTTTTTGCCAATTCTATTCAATACTAATGGTACTTGTAATAATACATGATGCATTTACACAGCATTTCTAGGAAACAGACACCGAGGGGAGAAACAGCATGGGAAACTCTCAGATTTTCTCAAATAAGAATATGAAGGAACAGCAAAGCAGCAAGTAAAAGTACACAGCACATACAGTTATCAAAACATAACTTATCACTTGTGAGTATACTCCATACTCTTTTAAAAATTCTTTAGATTTGTGTCTGATTTGTGTCTGTTATGGATATCATCCACCTATTGAAATTTCACATTATTTTTAGGTTCTTCTAAGATTTGCATTCTGAGTCTACTGAATAGCATTTCACTTTTCCTCAAAAATCAATGGAATATGTGTCTCTCCATCACCAATCCATATCCATATCCATATCCATATCCATATCCATACCATACCATACCATACCATACCATACCATACCATACCCCAAACATACACCCACAAACACATGCACTATTACACTTTAAAAATCAGCCTGAGGGAAACATTTGGGTAGGAAAAATTTCAACTAATTTAGTTAAAATTCCATTTTTAGCAAATTTAAGTAGTTTATATTTTGTGTGAGCCCTTATACATTTCTACACATTGTTACCTTTCCTTTGTACAAATTCATTACAATAATAATACTTTCTACAGTATTTTTCAATAAGATGGTGCAGTTGTTAGGAAGATTTATGCAATAAGGTGATTTTGTGACTAAAGCATAAATGCCTCCCCCATTCAGAGCCCAATCCAAAAGCCAGTTTGTTAGCATTTTCAGAAATGCTCATGGTCTGTGGGCACAGCAGACACTGCCCATGCTGGCTGAGTGAAACTGGGGTCCCTGAAAGAGACTGCTCTAAGAGTGGTGAAGAAAAATGAAGAACTGCCACTACCAGTACTCCACGGATGTCCTAGGAATACAAGCAGCAGGCTACTGTGCTGTGGTGGCTGTGCACAAGAGGGCAGGGCTGGGCAGGAAAAGGGAGCCTCCTCATGTCTCCCGATCATGCTCTTCTTGCAAATTCAACTACGTCAATACCATTTTTCTATGGTGCTAATAATTAATTTCTCTATTCTTGGTTACTTAAATTAGTGAATTAGCAAGCATGGCTTGTACACATTTGAATAAAGCCCATGTGTTCTTGCCAGCATGGCTGAGGCATAATTAAATGAAAAATGGTATCTCATTTTAAATTCTTTACAGCAATACTTCAGAATGTGTAGGTGGAAACAGCACTGTTCCACTGCCAGTGATACTGACAACCGTCTCAGTCTGCAAAAAGCTTTCTTTAATTAGCTAACAACCTGGACAGGTATCCTAACTAAACAGTAAATAAGCCTACTTTGGGTGGTTTATGTGACAAAGTTTTCTGAAAGGCATGAACTTAAAATATCAATATCCATGCAAGCTGAATATGGAAATCTTGTGTTTATACAAACAGGGAATAAAATACAAAAATTGTTTTCACCTGAATGTAGATCTGTACCTGGCTGACTAGTCAAGCCAGGGAGAGAGTCCTGTAATTGGTAGGTTGATGATGATGAAGTGCCATCAGCCGTGTTGTTTGAGGTCATATATGCACCATATGCTGATGCTGAGTAATACTGTGCATATTGATTTTGGCCAAAAGCTGTGTATGACGAATAATCCTGAAACAGCAAATGCAGCAGAGCACTCAGTTAAGTACAGTAATGAGTGAATTGTTTTTCCCCATTAAATATTTCTAAGTGTACAGTCATATGACTTTTGCTAGTGTTTTGAAGGCTTGGTTTAGATTTTTTTTTAAAAAAATAAGAATATTGGATGTTTTTCTATTTAAAGATATTTACAAAAATAACAGGGAAGCTGCTGAAATATTTAAGTGCTAAAATATGTTAACTAGGCTTCCAGTAAGATTTTGATCATTTTCCACAGAAAAGCAGCATTAAACCACAGTGAGTCTCATTCAACATAACAGATCTAAATTAGAATAACATGCTATCTCTGAAATTACGGAAGTCCTTTAGTAAGTGGCAAACAAAAATGTTAATATTCTTACCTGTTGTGAACTACTGAAGTTTGTAGAATTTGAAACAGAATTGTTTGAATAAATAGTGGATGATGGTGTGAAACTAGAACCTAAAATTAAGAAATACAATTAACTGTCAGAACTTGTTTGTGAATCAAAATAAAATTCTAATTAGAATATTCCATGTTAAGATGTAGATGAATCAGAACAAAAAAAACCCAACTTTTATTTTCCACTAGAAATATAAAACATTGTAATGAAACTTTAAAAGAAATTAAATGCTACTTCCACACATGCAGGAATACATTCCTCTCCCCACCATGCAAGGAAGATGTCAGCAATAAGTCATCTCACCAATTTAGACAGTATTTTTCAGTTTATTGCATTCTCACCTCTCCTCAAACACTGTTTTCATCTTTTGCCTAACCTAGTGTTAGGTTTCCAAAAAAAAAGCCCTTTTTAGAAGACTACATCTGGGTGTTTTTATTCAGTCTGTAATGAGGCATATCCTTGTTTTCAACATAAATCAGATCATTCATATTGCAGTTTGTAATATGCATAAGATTAGCCACTGTATAAGAAGCTTAAAAATTATTTAAATAAAATAGGTTATTGATGACCACAGGGTAATCAATGAATTATTAACTGAATAGTTAATGAAAGAATAAATATAAATTAAGGAGAAATTCTAAAAAATTATGTTAATCCAAGGAGAAACAAGTATCAAATTATGTCACATACTCAGGAACATAAAAACAAGGAAAAGAGACTTGTATATATTAGTAAATATAACAAGTGCTTCCAGTCCTGCCACTAAAAAAGTTAGTGGATTTCACTCCACTAAGAAATCCAAAAGAAGGTGCAAGGCGGGACTGCATTCCATGACCAGATCTAAAGTAACAGGTGATCACAATGAACACACATATGCCCATTAGCACTGGGAAGAAATACTTAACTTTAAATTTTAGAGGTGGCTACTCACCTGGCATCTGGTAAGAGTAAGGTGCTTGGCCTGGCTGTGGGGTGGAAAACCCTGGGCTGTAACTGAGGCACCCGCTCTGCAGTGGAGACTGGGTCTGCGAGAGCCCACTTTCTGTCTTGATGCCTGGCAACATTACACCCAAATCTGCGTAAGAAATTAATTTTCAACTGATTCTTTAAAATATTTTGTTACGGTTGGGAAAACAAAAGAGAAAGCAAAAAAGCAAAAAAAAACCTCCAACAACAACAACAAAAATAACATTCCGGCCGGCATTTCTTTCGTTTCTTTTAGTTCTACGTAAAGTGAAGTAATAAGTGGTCAAATACCGTAGGTGGGTAAGCTGTAGGGCTGTCCTGTCTGTGAATAGGCTGTGTAGACCGCTGGTTGCTGCATTCCTGAATACTGGGTTTGTCCGGCATAGGCAGACATTGTTTGAGCTGCTGGTGTAGAAAGAATGTGCGGATAGGGCCTAAATATCAGGAAAAATAGCATTACTGTGGCAACAAATACTTTGTATGTTGATTCAAGCAATAAAGTAAAGAGAAAGGTTTAAAGATGTCCAAAGACAGTTCATTATTCTGCCAACTGCTCGTCTTCTGGGATTTATTCCATCCCCCACTGAAATAAACTGAAAGACACTCTGACCCACATTCCCCAATGCACAGTGAATATTTTATGCTGTCCCATCACTACAATTTAATTCTTAAGCTACTGTGTCCACTTTTAGGTGGGGTATGCCACTGCTGCATGTCTTTATATGGATTTAATGTCTTTCAGACGAGATCGGAATGCATCCATTAGAAAAGCCCCAACACATTTTTAATCCAGTAGAGGGAAGCTTGGACTAGAAGAACAGAAGGAACACAGAGGTGAATGTTGAAGCTAGTATATTATGTCATCCGTGTAGGTTCTGCTTCAACAGACGTGTAGCCTCCAGCTTCAATGGGAGATGGATCCTACCCATTGAGAGCAGCATGAAAAATACTGACAGCAATACTTTGGTAACCAGATGGGCTTTAAATGTTTGGAAAATATGGGCTAGGAAAATAGAATGGAAATAAAAATGGTCTTTTATTTATGAATGCTGAGGTTTTATAGAGAGATTGAATAAAATCAAGTTAAAATTTTTTGCCCTCCAGAGTTGCAAAAATATACAGAGAAACATTTTTCTTGGATTGTTTTGTAAGTCAAATAAGACTTTATGGACCAAGAGTTGAGTAAACACTCTGCAGAATTATGCTAACTGAAACCTGGCCATTAAAAGCCATGACTATATTTCAGATTCCAATTTTAATTTTTTTTCTTTCTAATTAATTCAGTACAGTTGGCAGCATTTACTATCAGAAAGGATTACTCATTAACAGAGATGCCAAAAAATTGCAACAGTAGATTAAAAATTCTATTAAACCTTGTAATATATTTGGCCAAAGGTATCTAATATATTTTGCCAAAACCTGTTTTAAGTGGAAGGAGGGCTTTTACTTCAGGCACCTACTTTCTGTATTAATAAATTTTGGCTACCATCATGAATGCAAATTTGTTAAAAAAAAAAACTTGAAAGAGCCTAATTGGCTCTCAAATCTTTAGAATCAATGTTTTCTCTGTGTCAAAGTCACACTGATAGCTGTATCAAATAAATGGAAATAAACAGATGGCATACTAGAATCAAGAAGCCTTATGCACGACACTGATCACAGGAGAAGCAAACCAATATATTGTCAGCTGGAGCAGTTTGATACAACTGCTTTTCTCTTTGGTGTTTCTTCCTAAAGTTCCCACTCCTGGATTTGTGTGATTGCCCAAAAGTCACTTTGCCCCCCACCAAAGAAAAAAGCCTGAAGAAATTTTCTATTTCTGACAACACCCGTTGGCTTAAAAAATAAGATTAAAAGCTAATCCAATTTACTTAATTTTTAAATCTTATGATATCGGAGAGGGACAAGGAAAGGGTGGTTCATGATTGTGGAATGTTTGGAAGCATTTGGCAATGCTGGCCGTGGAAGGGTCAGGGACAGGGTTACCCCCCCAGTATACAACTTGTGCATGCAATTGTGATTTCTATATATAAACTGACTTCTTCAAAATATATCTGTATATAGTCCCTGCACATGCTATTAATATGCTGATGTCTGAGAATGCAATAGTCTGATTATTTTACTTCTGTTATGTGCGCTCAGATTCAAGGGTATTTCTTGTGCAGCAATACTGCACAAAGCAGGATCTTACTCTGTAGACACACAAGGGGAAAAAAAAGTTGGAGAGGGAGCCAGTACTGGAGTCAGTACCATGGCTTAAGAATTTTCCTTTTTCTCTGTTTCTCCTGCTGAACACTTGCTTGCAACAAACCACAAAACTGCCCACAGCCAAGGTCTATAAAGGACTAGAAGAGGTGCAGACACTAACTTGGAGGGATATATCTGTGGAGAGTACTGGTGCGCTGATCTGGGACTGTAGCCACTACTTGTTATTACTGCAAAACAAAAAACAAGAATACAGCAGTTAAAAAAACCATGAGACCTACATAGCCACACAGTGTGAACTAAAGCAACAGCAGTAACAGAGAAGCCTATTGAAAAGGACAGCTTTTCTACGAAGGAGATGTCACCAGAACTGCAACATGTTACAAAGAAATTAGAAAACTCCCCAATCTTTCACTGTTGTGCAGAGCTCTTTAGTTAGCATGGATGTGTCATGTTTTCTTAAATTGACTAATACATTTCTGAGTGTATTGCAGAGGCATATATTTCATACATCACCTGTGATCCACACACTGTTGATCTTTCAAATTTGCAAGTTGTACTAAAAGGGGTAGTTAAAAAGAATCTCATGATTTAATGCCTTTCATGGGATTGAAATAATGTACATATACCTTTATAGTCTCAGATTAACAAGAAGTTCAATTTTAATACTGGATAGGAAAAGCATGTTTTTTATATGGTTGTAACTAATTTTAGTTAGCTTAGGTGATGGAAGATACTGGATTCAGCACTAGAAAGCAACTACCATTCTTTATAAACAGACCAATAACAATATAGCCCCTAACAACAGCATTTTTATTTTAAAGCTTGCATAAACAGTCCTGTTCAGTAGCCAGCCAAACTGTGTGTATCTATACTATTCACAACTGCATTCTTCCAAGAAAGCTAACAGAACAATAGTCATGACCCATTAAAATTTCATCCAGAAGCAGTGCTCACACTGGATTAATTCCAAGTGTTTGGAAGTTTCCCTTTCCTTTAGCCATCTGTCTTGACTAAGACAGATGTATTCCAAATATATGTACTCTAAAGTGTTGAACCAATCCCTTCAGAGCAAATCCATACTGGGCAAACATACAGAGTGTCTTTATTAGGCCATCTGCTGTTCATTCACTTTTCAAAAGATTAAAGTAGTACACAGTGAAGCACTAGAATTTCTTTAGTCTAATCAATCATAGTTGTACTTCAAAGTGTACCCTCTTCCTGAGTTATTCATAATGGTAGTAGAAATGAACATTCAGAATTTTATAAGTGACAAATAGGTTTAGGTTCCTAACTATTTTATGAAACATGATACATTTCTACATCCAGCCCTAATTAACGTCCCTCAGATCTATTGCTTTGAACATACACAGAACTTCATATTTTTAGAGATAGTTTAAATGCATTTAGAATGTGTAGGACTTAAAAGGAAAATACAGTAGAAGAAAAACAATTACCTTCTTTTTTAAATGTGCAGTTAAGTATGGCTTGAAAGTAAAGAAGAATTGGATAATAACTTTTAAAATATGTGCCATTAGATTTCATAAAACAGTTGCTGTCTGAAAAGATATAGAGGGTTTGCCTGTGATAGAAATCTGCTAAATTTCATTTTGTGTGGATTTGGTTTCTGTGGCTTTTTTTTGAGAATGCCTTTCTGTGGTTTATGCTCAACCCGCAGAAGAGTCTGCTACATGTGCAGGCAGCTATTCCCAGAGTCAGACAAACCTATGCTCTTGGTTATTTAAGGCTTGATGAGTAATTAGTCTTCCCTGTTGCAGCTCTGTGACCTTTCTAAAGACAAGCAATAGCAGCAGAGCAGCAGAGTGACCTTGGTGGTTCTCAGGGGAAGGAACTTTTGTGATCCATTATTGGCTTATCGGATCATTTTTGCCATGCTGCTTCACTTTTTGTCTCATCATTTGATGGATGAGAGCTCAATCAATTAATCAATTTGGTTAAAGCACGTTTACCGTGCCACTCCACCTTATGAAAACTACAAAAAAATAAATTACTATTCATTTAAATCACTTGAGCTATTCGGCAAAAACTGTCCTGCCTGCCTTTTTTTTCCTCATATACCTTAGTTTGAAAATTCAGACCAGAAAATAAAATACTTTTGGAATGTGTCTGGTTTTAAATTTCCTTGGTTTTATCCCCAATTTTCCCTGATGATACTACCAGTTGTTGGGAAGAGGAAGAGGTAAGACTAGAAAATCCATTATTTTCACTATTTCTCTTTAGCTTGTCCCTGCAATTTGTCCACTACATTTTAGACTGTGGGATCTTTGAGAAACACAGGTTGTAAGAAAGTATTACATTATATTATGTAATTACATTATAATATATATCATATAATCATATGTCATACAATATTATGATACAATATTAATGTATCATAAGAGAACATTATGACTGAGTGGAGCCTGTGGACCACATCTGTATCTCATGGATGAATCTGCTAATTCTAAGGATTTTCAAACTTCAACAGCTTTGGCTGCTGGATAGCCTCCTAGCATCTCCCTTCTCTGAGGACTGCTGGCACTGGAGGAGATGGTGGAGGCAGGTTGCTGTGGGTTTTGTGGTGTTTTATTTAGGCACTATATGAATGGAGCAAAATACTCTTTTGTGTTGCTCATGTTAAAGAAAAAAAAAACAACAAAATTGTTTATTCTCTGAAAAACTCAAATATTCCCAAGACTTCACTACTTAAAATTACCAGAGGAATGCCCTTCAGGGCAGGTATAAGACCTTTGATCTCTCCAGTCCCCATTAATGTTGCTTCACAAAGGGGTCAAGCTGGCAGCCCGCTCTTACCAGTTACTCTCAACTGGCCAAGGTGGTTGTGGAGGATTTAAATGACCATTAACTGTTTTAATAGCATGTGTTGGGTTCAGTATATTAATATAGGATGGAGTTCTGTATTTTTTCAATACGCATCTGGAAAATTCTGTACAAAAAGGTTGGGTTAAAAAGGCCTCATATAAGTAACATCACAATCTCTCTGCACAAGGGAACCAAGTGTAGGTTAAACAACAATGACATTGCCTAATTTCACCTTTATAGCTTTCAGAAATTTTCTACATCTATAAACTGTATTCTATGTCCTGTGTGTAATAAATACTATGTAAAAGCAATGAGAACATCAAATACCTCTCTCTCCACTCCACTATAATGATAAAACAGTTCTCAAATCAATCCACTACTGTAAGCAATATATATACACAGTATTACAGTACAGCAGCTGCAACAAATTCACAGTGCATGAAAAATCTCAGTTAAAGGCTGTGCACCTCTCCCAGTCCTGTGAATGCCCCACCCCAGTGGAAGTGTGCTGAGCAATCACAGAGCTGTGAACTGAGGACACTAATTGCCAAATTACCAAATTACCAAGTGCTCCTCTTTGAAGGAGGAGGAAGGAGGTGCACACTGTGACTCCTCACCTGGCTAACCCATGCCCAGAGGCACAGGTTTTCCTGGGGCAGCTCTGCAGCACAGGGGAACTGGGGCCCTAAGCATGAGCTGTAAGACGTGGGCTGCAGCCCTGAACAGGACCTTGCCAATCCCAGTAGCCAGGGCAAGGCCTCCAGGGGAACTGCCACTCCAAATTCAAGAGATCTGTGCGCGTTATCTTTCAGCTTTTCAATCAACAGTACCCAGAATCACAGTTTTCTGTGAAGTCTACTCTGTCTCTCCTGCCCTACAACTCACACAATCTGTTTGACCATCACTTACAGCTGGTCATCAGGGACAGAGATAACTACTTTATACCTCACAGGGCTTGTTGAGCCTTCTGCTCAGTTCCAGGACAGGACATGTGTTTTGACTGCCCTTGGAGCAGGGAAATCAATTTTAATGGATAGAGTGTTTGAAGGAGAGGATTTCTGCATGGCAGATTCTCAAATGCGTCTCAGCACCAGGAGTTGTTTTTTCACCCATGCCTCATTTCATAAAATACAGAGAAGTGCTGACATCATGACTTTGCCACAGTTGAGAGTTACACATATATGTCCCTCATTTTCAGGAAAAAACAAACTGTCCAGTGTTGGGCTTTGTTACTCACTTTTACAGTCACAGGTGGCTCATTTGAAATGACATCTGTCTCCTACTCAGCATTTACTGTCTTTGGCAACCCACAAAACTTCCCAACTAACCAGTTAGGCTAAAAACTCAGAGAAATCCTGGTTTTGCTGAGATTTTACTGCTCTTTAGCACTTCTCCCATAAAATTAGAGAAAAAAACAACTTGTCTGATTTGGGAGCACAAACAAAAGGCAAGTGCAAAAGTAACATATTCAATCTTTATGAAAGGCTGAATGCTTTATCAAGGCAGCTCTGCGTCTCACTCTGATGATGAAGACTTCACGTCACCCAGACAGGCAGGCTACTGATTTCCCTCTGAGTAGGACTGTACTCATTTAATGCTTGAGTTTGTGCACTAAATTGAGAATCAGGTTCATATTTCTTTTGAGTACACAGGTGGCTAACAGGCAAAAAAAGGATTATGCAAGGCTCAAATTCCTGCCTTTATTTTTTTTCCCCTTTTTTTGAGGCACCAACTTTCCAAACATCCAAAGTGTAGAGACCTCAAGACTTCTTTTGAAGTCAGTGGAAGCTGACGGGTGAGTGGCACCTGGGGAAATCAAGCTGTTACTTAGCTATCTAAATCTGAGCTGAAGGCTGCAATTCTTGGCACTCCAATGTTGCCTTAGCCATAGAATAAAACTCAGCTGCCTTGAATATGAGGCAGAAGCTGATAAAACTTTACCAACAATGAAAAAATCATATATAAATTGGATATTTTATGATTTGCAATCATTACTAATACAATCTTTGCATTGAGTAAAAACAGAGTGAAAATGAAAAGCTAAATTTTAGCCCAGACTATTCAATTTTAATGGAACTTTTTAGCCTTTAAGCTGAGGTTCCTCTTAGTATAACTACAATGAGGACAATATTGTCATTTTTCTAATCAGAAATAGTAAACACTTTAAATCTCACAAAATGCCTTTTCTTCAGGCATTAAATTAGTTATAAATGCTTTTCTGAATAATCAACTTTTGGGTATAACTTATGGCTAAAAGACAATTTCAAAACTTGATTTAAAAGTTAATTACACAGAAACATTGTGATTTCCAAAATATTTTAAATAGGGTTTGACCACCTAAGTCTACCAAAGTAATAATAGCATCAGTGTGGAGTGGTGATTCGTGGCTTTGGTGACATTTCACTCAGGCCATTACTGACCTGGTATTTCCAATACAGAATTTTTCTTCCTCCTCTCCTTTTAAATATTTTTATTAGCAGGATTCAACAATGATTAGAAGGCTGATTACCTGTTCTTTTCCAAAGTTCATCATATTTTAATAATTTATAAGGATCTACTTAAACCATTGTTTGTTTGAATATTTCGAGAAGAACTTGAAGCCTATGATTATTTAAAGTAAAAGTATTTTCCTGGAAAGAAAGTAGCTCAGCCCAGTGGAAAGAGACTAACAGGACAATCTCGTCTGTGTTTAAACTGACTAACACACTGCTAATAGAAGTAAAAGGATTAGCGTTGAGGTATAAACTTTAAGATTTAAAACTGTTCAAATTAGCATGGCTGTTGCAATTACAATCTTTTTTTTTTTTTCTAATATCACATAAGACTAAGAAAAAAGCTGAGAAAAAAGACAGTACCATAATATTATTATTTTGAGACTTTTGCAAACAGCAGTGGTCTTAGGCATCATTATTAGGCATTCTTTAAGATCACACCTCATGTAAATTGCTGAGTTGCATTTACAAAAATGAAAAAGCTATTATTATTTCTATTATTAATAATATTATCATCAATAATATTATTATTATTAATAAAATACTATAATATAGTAGCTTTATAAAGATTGCTTCCATGCAAATGTTCATTAGTGAGGGTTATTAAATGCTGCATTAATGTGCATCCAAGAAAATGTCATTTAATTATGGCTTTACCTGACCCAGTGAAAGTGTCAAGCGATGCATCTCCGGTTGTTGTTGCTGTTTCACTGTTGTTCAGGGGTTCTGTTTTGACTGCAAGAAGAGACACTACATAGAAGAATAAGTAGACATGAGATTTTATTTCTACATTTGTACTGGAGTCCTCATGCCAGTGTCACTAGTGGTAGTCCAGCTCAAACAAGAACACATGCAACAGCTTCAACCTTCGCTCCAGCACCATTCCAAGACAATTGACAGGAATCTGACAGGAATTCCCATTTATCTACACAGATCTCTATCTGTGCATTCATCCAGCTATTTGTTTTAGCAACTGGAATGTCTTCTGGGGAGACTTCAACCTAAATCTAATTGATTCTAACAGTTCCCTAAGAGCAGCACAGAGGAAGGAAACATTAGCTGTCAACGGATGTAGCACATAACAAAAGTAGTTTTGCCTGACCAATTATAATATGGTTTCATGCTAATACAGAAGCAAATTACTTTCACAGTGCCAGCATGTTGCCTTTCCCTTTCCCCTTTTACAGAGTCTGTGGGGGCCTTTTTGAGCTAGGTCACCAGCAAGCAATTCTCCATAACTGAAGAGAGAAGTTTGAAAGAAAAAAGAGCAAAAGAACTAGACTAGAACACAAATGACAGCCATGACAAGTTAACTTCTTGCTCAGAGGTTACCAAACAGTTTGGTCAACTCTGAACTCAAATTTATTTCTTAGGGATGATCATCATGCAGTCTTACCATCCAAGCTGTAACTGAAAGCACAAAAAGCACCACAGAGGCAATACAGATTTTATAATTAAATATGTTACCTGGACAGAACGTTTGGCATGGACTTTTGTAATGGAATTTGGGAACCACCCATCCGATTGATGTGGTAAGAAACAGCAGTAGAGAACACACTGCAGCTCCTATTGGCTGTCTGACTGGCAGATGTGGAAGCCTCAACATATCAATGCAACTTCTTCATGGAGGTCACTTAGGGTCAGGCACCGACATTCATCACATGCTTGTGGACATCACAGGTTGGTGCCCAGGGGCACAGAGTGAAGGGGCAATGAAGGCCTGCACAAGCAACTACCACAGTTTCAAGCCGGGTATCCAAATTCGGAGGGCACAGCCTGGGATTTGTGCAGAAGCCTTTGCTGTGACAGCCAGCCTGGCAGAGCCCCCCAGCAGGTCTAACATACACCAAGGAAAGGCACTCTCTGCCAGCTGGTTACCTGACGCCTCTGAGAGGCCTCAGCTAAGCTGACCAAAGCTCTCATCTGTCAACATCACTGCATCCACGTTTGACTGCACTGGCAATGGTATGGGAAAGGGGGGAATTTCATGTTCTGAGTTGGCAGTGTATTTAAAAACTGTGGCTCAGATTCAAGTCACTTAAATCAAGTATATAAAAGGTGCCTACTAATCTCCCTTTATCTTTAGCTGAGACAGAGAGGTACTTCCAGAGGCTGATTCAGTCCAAGTATGGCCTGAGCTGCCCTCAAGTTCACTGTCCCTCATACAGTCTGCAGAGGAAAAGGCAGTGCACGAGCTAAATAAAGGACTTAGTTTCCTTGTGGGAAAAATGTCCAGAACAACACCTACAGACCCATTCTGCTGTTCTTCCCAGTTTCTGTGAGCACTGTGAGTTATTCATTAGAAATTGCACAGCTACCAGTAAAGCTGCCTGTGACAAGCCCTGTGAGTTACCTCTCCTACAAAATCACACCCCATTTCCAGTCACACTGTCTAATGGATCTTCGGGAAGTTAGAAGGGATGCTGCTGAAGTCTACAGCTGTACAAGTGACCTGTTCTGAACTCAGAGGGACATCTGTTTGGATCAAGCAAGGGAAACTGGGATCCATTTGTCTCTGTGACTGGTAGAGTGCCCTGCAGAATTACTGGTGCACCAGCGCCAAACCAACCAAGAAGTACCTTCTGGTTTCAGTTATACAGTTGTGTCTTTCCAGTTACTGTCTAAGATCAAAAAAATTTTGAATGTGCGTCTTTTGAATGTAAACTTCTTTTCATTATTGTGTCTCTTTCATAAAACTACCATGCCCAAATAGTGTCCTTCCAAGCAGCAGGATATCAATTCAATATGGAATCATTAGGGAAGAATTTTTGCCACATTTTTCAAGCTGTTGTGCACTCCTCATTTTGCTACCTATTATCTTTTCATTAAAAAAAAGCTGTGACAAAAACAACCCAAAATGAAAATAAAAAATTCTTAAGAGTAATAGCGTAATCAGTCATTCCCATTTCTATAATTATTTGAGAATGATGTGATTTTATTTTTATCATATTAATAAAACACATATCAAGAAAAAGTTCAAGGGTCATTTGACACAAAATGATGGCCTCCACTGAACTTTTCAGTCATGTGGAACATGTATTCTTACCTGAAGTATCAAAAGTATCTACATTTATTTATTTGCTGATTACTACATATGGATGCCCCTATGTACTTCTGCAAAGTCTGGGCATCTACCTACATGAAAAAAAAGTACTTTTTAGTACCTTTATCTCTTTCTGTTAAGAAGGTATTTCACTATTGTCCATAGTAAGCTACAAATGTTCAGTATTGCGTCCAAGAAGACAATATGTATTTACCTGTTATATTTAACAAAAACTTCAGTCATGAATTGAAACGTTTACTTTAGAATTATGTATAGTTCTGGTTAATGCCAGCTGCACTGCACTGCCATCAGCACGAATAGGCACCATCTTTTTTCCTTCCCTGTCAAGCAGATAATCTAAAACAAAAGAAACTATCTCATGTACTTAATGTGAGGAAAAACATTATAATGTCACTGAGTTCTGCTGGAAAATACCTATAGAAAGTGTTTTTATATGTGCTTGATTTTAAACAGTTCTACTATTTTGCATTCAGATTTTATGACAGTAAGGAATTCATCAAAGTCCTTCCTCAGTGTAGCTAGAGATTCTAACTGTTACCTATTTTTCTTTATTTGTAGGGCATT
The DNA here is from genome assembly GCF_963662255.1 of Cinclus cinclus. Taxonomy (NCBI): domain Eukaryota; kingdom Metazoa; phylum Chordata; class Aves; order Passeriformes; family Cinclidae; genus Cinclus; species Cinclus cinclus. Next base: position 55,051,754 of record NC_085048.1, on the reverse strand, counting down.
AAATAAAGAGAGGGGGAAAAGCACAAAGCTAACTTAGGAAAAACAAAATATTCTAACAGCAGTTCAAGAGAATTTTTTTATTGCTGTTGTTTAACATATTGAAAGAGTGAAAATAAAATGAAAAGCAATCTCTCACTGGGAATACATTTGAGTGCTGCTAGCAGTGAAGACTGCTCATGTTCTGCTTTCAGCTGGGATAGAACAAGCAGCTGTGTGCTGCTTAGCTGCCAGCTGGGTTTAGACCATGACAACATGGTGACATAGTAGAGCTACCAACATCACCAGGTGCTGGGGCACACGATGTACAAGCAGACACAAGAGGCTGGGCTTGTTTTGTCCTAGGAAGAGGAGGCTTGAAGGGAGAGCTAATTGCTGCCTGCAGCTATCTAATGGGAAGGTGCAAAGATGACAAAGAACAAAGGCACACTCACCTCAAAAGGTGCCCTGGGAAACAACAGGTGGGAACAGATACAAGCTGCACTAAGGGAAAAATCCAATTAGATGTAGGAGGAAAATTCAATGCTGCCTTGAGTGACATGATCTAACAGTGAAGTTGGCCCAAATGACCTCCAGGGGTCTCATCCAAACTTCATTATTTTAAGGCTAATTCAGAATGCAGCTCCCAACAAGCAACAGCTTCTACAATATACCTTGATGAAAGCACTTAGCAGATCAAAATGACTGCTACTCTGCTGGCCCCTTTTTTTTATTTTCTCTAAAGCATTCCTCTGTGTTAAGGACTGAAAATGCAGAATTTTAGGGGCAACAGGTGCTAATACTATGCATGAAGGAGGACAAGCAAATGCAACAGAAGTTACAGCAAACAAATCTGATTTTAAAAGCTCATGTAAAACAATAAACCACACAGCTTGTCACAGGAATGATTTTCATCTTTCTTTTAGCAAGCCTTAAGAGTTTTCCTGGGAGTACACAGAAGCACAATTCTAAACATTCTACTGTCTATGGAAAATCAGATTTAATACAACTAATACACTGTATTTCCTCACTACTAATATTTAGTACTTAAATTGTTACCCTCCACATTTACCTGAACATGCTGCATAATAAAATGAGGTGACAGACCAAGTTATCTCGGTCTTCCTACCTTGAACTTAAAATCTTGTAACTGAGCAGGAACATTCACATGGAATGACTTAAACTAATGCAAATGATCTTTTGTTCTCAAGTCAACTTTTTTCTTTTTTCTTTTTTCTTTTTTTGTAAATTTTCTTTGCATATATGTTTTACAAATGGCAAGCTAATTCTGAGGGATTTTTAAGAAGGACAAGTTTTTGAAATCTCCCTAAATTTAGTCCAGACCTGCAGAACTTAAGCACCTTTGTAATGACTTGTAGAGAAACATGCTGATGCATGTTTACACCTCTGATTAATCCCATACGTACAGCAATGATGTCACATATAGTGTTATTATTAAGCCTTACAACTTATGACAATAAATAATTCATGTCAGGAAACTCATAAATGAAAACACCAGCTTGGAAAATTTGGCCAAAATTTTGTGAAGTGGCAAGTTACATGTGGCAGCACATTAGACATAAGCGTTGATTAATAATGAAAGTCTTAGTAGGAGTAAGAACAATATGGCAATCCTTGACTTGTGCTCAGGTGATCATGCAATGCTCTACTTAAAACAAAAAAAAAATCAAATGGGCATTCTGTGAGAATTCAATTGGTCTGATTTCCACCAGTGCTGACTACCAGCAATTCCCAGCAATGCTGAACACCACGAGACAATCCCAGTCACTCAGAGCATGTAGACAGCTAAGCTAATTTTAAGCGGGTTAAATTCTCCTTGCTCATCAAATGACTTTCAAAGCATTGGAAGATAACTGTTTGTTGCAACTTCCTAACAGTTTTCTGGCTGTGGGGAAAGCCTTTCTGAAAGGGTAGGGAAAAAATGCTCAGGGTGAGGGGGAACCCCATGAGAATGTTCAAACTGCATAAGGAAAGACCGGAGCAAACGGAGAGAGACATCACACGGCAATCATGGAGACACAGCACACACACATGCACTGTACCAGGGTCTCTCATACTTGCTGCAGAGGAGGGAGTACTGCAACTCAGCAACCAGTCTGCAGTATTTAACACAGTCATGTTGTCTCCTGAGAACAGGAATAGTACAACAGTTCATTCTCCCAATGTCTGTTCAGTGTAAATGAACAGCCTTCAAGGCAAATCAGTGTTTTGTCACTCGAAGTCAGGCCTTTTAATGGAACTGTATTGGTTCTACGGGTATGATTTTAACTGGTTTATTTATGTACGTTGTATAATATAGAGGCATCCAGTTACTAGTGTTCTTTAATAGCATATTTGAAGTTTTCTCTTCTCTTTATGCTGGAATAAGAATTCTGTTTAATAAAAGAAGGGTTCAGCCCTTCTTTGCAGAGCTCAGTTACCCTCCTGGGCACATCCAGGTTTTATTTTTATTTATTTTATTTATATTAATAAAATATTATTTTATTTATTATTTACTGACAGACTTTTATTTAAATAGATTGAGTGAATAAAATGCTCTACCTTGTAGTCAGAAATAAAAAACCAAAAAAATTTTCTTAGTACCAACTGTTAAAATAGACAGTAATGTATAAACTCTAAAAAAGACACTCTAGTTTGACCTATATCCATGGTGTCGCTTTCATGGACTGCACTTCAGAACGTGGCACCCTGCTTCCCACTGCTAAGGCAGAATTGTTTATCTGAAAGCACTGGAATATCTGTGTTGTAGCTGCATGGCAGTGCTGTCCCTGCAGTATCACCTACAGCAGTAATGACCAGTTACTGCTGAGGAAAATCTATCAATCTCTTTATTACAAATTTTCATTATTTCCCAAGAAATTACATTCATCAGGAAAAACACCCAAAAACTAAGTCTAATGTTGATGCACTTCACTTATTAGTGAATTTAATTAACATAGATCCATGTAACTCCAGGTATAAGAGTAAGTTGTTACTCATCAAGGAAGTATGACACAGAAAATGCAATTTATTTTGTAATTTACCAACAGGTATAAGCTGACATTTAACACTGTGTTCAAAACAATCATTCAAAAATTGTCCTTATTTCATCTTTGCACCTTGTTTCAGTTCTGCCTTCAGTACTTACTTCAGTTGGTGCAAATCAAAGAAGTGATGCTGCAATTAGAAATTTACACTTGTGTGACTGCCAATTTTTCGTAATTTTTGCTGGATTTATAAACAGGTATATGGTCATTCTTGAAATTATGGTAAAAATATGCGTATTACTAAAAACTAGCCAAAACTTTCTGTGTGCCAGCTGTGTCTTATACTTACCTCCTGTTCCATTTGTTGTGACTGATGTGCTACTGAGGTTAGATTTATCCAGTTTGGAACTACCTGGTGCATCGCTACTTCCAACAAGATTATGAGGACTGGCAAGATCCTGCATTTCCATAGACCTGTTAAAAACCAAGGTGGCAGTATTAATGCATTGTGATCCTATCTAAAATAATCTGCATTTTCTATAATAACATTTTTTATATATATATGGAGAGCGTGAAATGCATCCAGATTTACAAATCAGTACAGGTTCTTTTGACATCTTTGCTTTTTACCAAACCCAGGAAAGTAGGTAACAGCAACAATTCCACTATTTTCCACTTTTCCTTTAGATAATATGAAGTGACACAGGCTTATGAAACTGCCATTGAAACACACCACAGAGTTTGTGTATAAGATAGTGCACATATATGGATGGACAGCTGGAAAGAATAATGAACAAATTCAGGTATTTCTTAGAAGAAAATAGAGAAATTAGGTGAAAAGTTAGGCGTTACACAGAAAGCTGAGACATGAACTTCTGCCTATTATTATCTGTATTCCAATGACCAGCAGTTACTGCATTCTCACTAAATTATAGGAACAGACCATACAAGTGAATGAACAGAATTTTCATGTACATCTGGAAAATTATTCACTCCTACAAATGTGTATATTCTTCTTGGATCATTTGATATTTGTTTTCTGCTGTGTAATTTCTGGGTATTGCAAAATTTCAAGTGGATTTATCCTGCAATGAATTCCAACACCACAATTACACTGGGGGCCTGTAGGTGGCTTTCACGCAGTGACAACAGATCTGCCTTTCTCAGACAAAGACAGAGCAGACAAGGAACATTTCTTGTTAGACCGGTAATTGCAATCCAATTTGCAGTGTGTGCTCGCCTATTCCTTGCTTCATTTACATATTAATTACAGAGATTTTTTTTCCCCCAGAGAAACATTTTGCTATATATAAGCAAAGTTGCCAGCCCATCTGTAACAAGAGAACGATTTACCATATGTATGCTCCAAAGGCCAACAGAAAGGTTGTCTTACAGAGGATGCAAAAGCCCAATTACATTGTAGAAGGCTGAGATGGAACAGTTGGAATGGTTCTGTAACAAAACTGCTCCCAGGTTCATACTCTGACCAGGACAATCAATGGCAAATCATTAAGGTCAATATCCAACATAAGACTTTATTTCAAGTTCCACTTTGAAACTGCCTATCTTCTGCAGTCCACACATCCTCCTCTGTGGAGAAACAAACAAACAAAAACCCACTACCTTTCCTTCAAATATGGGTCTGCTGGCTGAATCTGGCTTTTTTTCCCCTCCAGAAAATGGAATTATCTGGCTTTTGTGCTCCTAATTCTGCTGATTTCCTGGATGATTTACTCCCTCACATTACATTCATTTAACCCAAGACAGAGATTCAGAGCTTTCATGTCTTGAATATATTTGAGAAAATGTAGGAAATGCTATCTCTCAACTGGGAGAATAAATGAAAGCCTTACCTGAAGCCACATGAAACAAAGAATCCCATTTATTCAAGTAAATGCCTGAGTCAACAATGAGATGCACTGGCAGGATAGCCTGCCCAGCAGCACTCTGGACAAGCAGGAGAAAAACTGGTATTGCTGCAGGCTACACATCAGCAGGTAAGAATTTTACAGCCATATTCAAGGAAATGCAAAGACTTAAACCGAGATTTGAACTGCACTGAACCCAATTTCTTCATCTAATTGTATATACACTTCTTCACATCTGTCAGCAGTGCATTATATTTATTGTCTACTGGAAATGTGATCAGTGTTAGAGGAAATAAAATGGAACTCAGGTTGTTTGCAAGTCTGCCAGGTTTTGTTTAGCAGTTTCTGTATAAGTATAGCAGCTAAAGGTTAAAAAAAGTATATGAGTTTCCATCTTGTATGTATTTAAGGGAGCAGAAGAATGCTACACAAAATAAACAATGTGTGTTTCGTTGCATATACAGTGTAATGCTCGCCACGTGTTCACTTGGCAGTTTTAAATATCATTTCCTGTTGAAGTATGATCAGCACACAGATACCTAATGGGCAGTTCCAGCTTAGAAAGTTCACACGTGTTTTTTTTTTTCCCCTCTTGGTTTGTATGAAAGTTACAACAATTTCTTTTCAGACAGGCATATATCACTGCCATGGATGCAAATACTTCAGAAGTAAAATCACTGGTTCACCTACCTAGTCTTTTTAAGAATTATCCATTTTAAGCACTTTTCACAGTCAAATGAATCAGGTTTTCTTAATCAAATATATATTTTTTAAACAGAAAACTAGGTCCTCTAACTCTCATTTTCTTGGCAAAGAATACAAACAAATTTTGTAAAATTTATACTTTTTGTTCCAAACAAGCACAAAAGTTTCTGTGAAAATAAGTATTTTTATCGCCCTAATCTATTTTCTGTAACAAATGCCATTCCATCCATGGATGTGGCAAGTTAATTACCTAAAATTAATTTTAGAGTAGTGCCTTCACAAGTAGACATTTTTTCTGCATGAGTAAAAGACATCTTGTACTTACTGATAGTCTAGTAGGAATAAAAAGGATATCCAAACCAATAAAAAGTTTCACAAAACCATGTGTATACACTGTATTATCCTGGGTGCTCCATCCTGTGTGAACAAGCACAGGGATTACTTTAATATATCCTATGTGATTTATTTACAGAAGTGCACACGTTACCTTCTGTGTAGCACATATAATTCAATTCACTTTTCTGGATGCATTTAGTTTACCTTTAACCTAAAAAATTTTCAGGAAGATGTAACAGACATACTAAAATCTTATCTTCCAGTGAATGGAGGATTCAGGAAAAATGCTTAGTAAAGTGGACAAAGTAATTCCAACATCTTGAATTCATTTTGTCAAACTAAATGTTTATCAGAGTCCTGCTTTCACTGACTTAATCAAAAGCAGGTTCAGGTTCAGTACGTGCTTTCCTGCATTAAAAAAAAAAAAAATCTCTGAAGGAGTAATTAATACTTCTAAGTTTATGCAGCGATTTATTAAAGACTGCTTTCTAGTAAGTGTAGTGTGTTCCAATTTAGGTGGAATAAAGTTTTTTGTTAAAGGTGCTTAAAAAACTACACTGTACTTTTTGGGTTTTTTTTACATATTTTGTTTCTCTGCCAGGCACATAACTGAGCTTTAGGTTTCCCCCTCCTGCAATGTCTCAAACTGCTTTTTAGAATAATTAAGTAAAATTCTACATTGTATAAAAAGATACATTTTGTCAGAAAATGGATTGCTTGATAAGAAGACGTTTTAATTATGTCTTGACTGTTTGAAGGTTTGTATTATTCCCAGCTTCTAAGCAAAATCATGAAACCTGGCAAGACAGTTTTGGCTGTGCTTAAAGACTTTGAAAGTCGGTATTTACACATGTTTAGTGGATCATTTCAGAGGCGCATTGGAAAAGTCTCTAAACCATCCCGTTTCACAGAACAGTCTCCCAGATCCCAGTGTGCTCTAATGCCAGCCTGTAGACAACATTATCCAACTGAAGAAGGTTTGAATCAAAAATATGTCTCTATGGGGATTCTGGGCCTTCCCATTAAGAGCATATTCTGTTCCCCAGCTTGAAATTACATCTTTTCAAGGGTTAGCCTTCGCTCAGAAGTGCATCAAGGAACAGCATCTAAAGTGAAAAATTCCACCCTCTTCTTTACAAGTGTGGATGAGCAGAACTTTTGCCCCACCCCAGACCACTGGAGTGCACAGCACCATAACCCAACCTTGCACAGGAAGGTGCAAGTAGGACTAATTACGATTGCCCCATTTGACAACTGCATCTCTCTATTTCTGTACAGCTTTCACTTGTGTTGTTTTAAAGGCAAAAAGCTCAAGTCTTGCTTCTACAGTTGTTTCTAAAATTCTTCTTTTTTTCCTCCCCCTTCATTACCATCACATATTCATTTGTGCACTGCTTTTCCTCAGCAGACATAACATTTATTTTCAGAAAGTCTGGCTTGCTATAACTGTGTTATCCATCTGCATTTCCAGTTTAACTATTATTAAGGTGGACCGAGAGCTGGGTCTTTCCACAGATTGTAGCTCCATTGATTATTTATTAATTCTACAAAAAGAACATATTTACATAATTTTCTTAGGACTAGATGGAGGTAATTTAAAATTGAAAATAACCATAACAAAAAATTTTAAAGTATTTAAAATTCTTTGATAGGAAATTTGCCACATACATTTCTGTAGCAGAATCTCACTAAACTTCACTGCTGCAAAAATGCATATTATTATTATTATTATTATTATTATTATTATTATTATTATGATGTTAGTTTCCCCCTGCTTTTCTTGTAACCCTCCTATTGTGACACCAATTCTTAAATATTCCATACTTTCTCACACAAACCTGGAGTCTTGTCCATTTAAGTTATCAGATACCCTGGAGGTGCTGAAATTAAGCAAACAGGACTTTCCATTTATTTCAAATTGACTTTAAGTGCAATAGGAAAGTTGGATCACAGAACAGTTCAAATTTGGCTAAATCTGTTTCCAACTGGTATCAGCTCAGCTCTCAGATGAATTACACTCTTTTGAAGATGAGTGGATAATTTTTTTTTTCCACTTCCCTCATGAATTTTTTAGGCAGATCTTTCAGCCATGTTCTGAACAGGACAAGTGAGCCCACCTCTCTTTCATATGCAGTCTGAACTACCTCATACAAGCCTTTATTTTGACAGAAACAATTAAAATGGATGCACATACACAAATGTCATTTGTCCAATCTACATAAAATCTGCAACACAGTTTAAAACAATCAATAATTTAGATAACACCACAATTATAAAGGCTTTTGGCTATTGTTTTGGGATTTTGGTTTTGGGTTTGTTGTTTTTTTTAAAATTGCATTAATAGTTAGACCAGATATTTTTCATGTTTACTTGCACTTAGAAAAACTCTAAATAATGCAATTAAAAAGGAGTTACACCAACCCTTCAAAGGCTACAGTGGGCAGTAAAAAAGAGGGTGAAGAGAGACAGACTCTGGATGATGGACAGGTTTCCAGGGAATATGCAGTTGCATACAAATTCATGTACACTAACACAGATACACCCGATCTTATAGTAATGATTTCATATAATAATTATTGTTTTACCTTTGAACACGGAAGATCTACACCAATATATGCAACAAAACACACAGCCAAAAAAAGCTCCTCAAATGAGTAACATTTCCAATCATTCAATCAACAACAAAATACAAGTTAATATTTTTTTCCAGATGCTTTTACACTGTTTATGGCAGCTTTTCTCCTTTTTTTTGGTCACTATAAAAGATAAGGAAGGAAGAACACAAGCAATAAAATAAATCTGTTCCATTGATATAACTACCTCTCTTGTTTTCCCTGGCTCATCAAGCCCACCTAGAGATCTTCTCAAGCTTAGTACATGGCCAAAATAGCAGAACTTTTGCTATTCTAGGCACAGTATTGCAAAAGCTGCTCCTCCAACACACACGTTCTGGAAGCTTGCCAGATTTAAAAACAAATAATAGTACTGGACACCAGCAAGACCTCTTTCCTGCTCTCCTTGAGGCCTCCTTTCTTGTAAAGCAGTACAGTGCTAAGAAGCAGTAAAATAAAGTCATGTTATATTGACAAAACCAGAAAATGCTCCTCAGAGTTTTAATTTATTATTTTTCTTTTTTTTAGCAATACAGAAAACAAGTGCTAAACTTTTTGCAATTATTTGGAGATAGGAGGTGGATTATAGCTGTATAATTTCTATTTCTTATGTGTTTGTAAGTACAGTGTCAACATTCATATTAAAAAAACTAATGGGAAGAGGCAAAAGTAAAGTCATATTGATATTCTGAGAATAAAAAACACTTCCATCAATCTACAATCAGTGTCAGACAGGGTATCAAACAGAGGGAACCTTAGTGAAACAAAGAATTAAAACATCCAAATTCTTCTACCATGTTAAGGAATACCACACAGGTAATAATAATAATAAAAAAACAACAAAACAAACAAACAAACAACAATAACAACAAAAAAAAACCAACAAAAAACCAACAAGACTGAGCTTTGCAAAACTGTAAGTATAAAGTTATAAAGTTAGGGCTGTACTAGACTCCCTATGGACTATTCATTGGAAGCTTGAGTATAACCATGTGGCTTCCCACCACATGAGTTCAAGCTCACAGGAAAAGAACCCATACCAGATATTGCAGTAACTACACTGTGGAAAGGGTCCTTCTAGTACAAAGGAACAATAATTTGAGGAAAATTCAGAAGTGCCTGATTTCATTTAATAGCTTTTTCGATCTCGAATAAGCTGCTTGTCTTACAAAGGATGGGACTCCTTAGGTAATTCTTTGGGGCATAAAGGGGCACGAGCTGTGATTGTATCTCAGTTTTGCTTTCCTGCCTATTGTTCTTCGCTTGGCTATTCAAGCCTAATACCAGGAGAAAAAGCCCTTCATGCAGACAGTATTACTTTACAGGAGCTGTCTGACAGGCACAGTGTCAGTGCTGGGACGCACCTGATGCAGAGGGCTCAGCTGAGAACGTGGCCGAGCAGGTTCGGTGACAAAGGCCAGCATTGTCGCTTGCCCCCTTACACCATTCTCAGCCAGGAAAAAAGACATTTCTTTTAACAGCACTGCAGCTTCTTCCCCACCCCCCATTCCCATTTCCCCAGTTGAGCTTTTGCTATCACCCTCCCTTTTTTGACCCTGTGCCACCTTGAGCTTCTCTGTACTTCCTAACCATTAGGTGTCAGATACTCTTTTTCTTTATTAGATCTATGCTTCCTTCTTTTCTCACTGCAGGAACTGCCAAAGGTTGAAGCTTTTGCTGATCTAATATATGGCTATTGTTTCAGTAATGAGCTGATATTACTTTCTTTACTGAAAAAATATGCATTTTTCTTTGTGACTCTAGTGAGAAGATATGACAAAATGCTGTGAAAGATAATTGCTTAAAAATTCAAGTCTATTTTTGTCGGTAAAGAAAAACTGTTACATTCCTCTTGTGCCTGAAAGTGAGTTTAGTTTTTCTCTCATGATGATTAAACACACCAATGAATTTGGACAGCTTGGATTGGGGTGCTGTATTGCTGAAAACTATTATTTGCTTAAAAGTCAGTAACAGCATGGTTTCCCTTGTTTCTGATTGACTGAGACATTTTATTTCAGTTTAATGTCATTTAATGTGGTCTTCTGAAAACCACAGAAAACTGTCTATTCTAGTGCAGTTCAGTCGGACACAAATCCACATTACAATAATTTTTCACTGTTTTCTGGCTTGTATTGGGAATGAATGTAATTTCTCTGTCACAATTAAAAGGCAATGTAAAATTAATTTGGATTTCCACACTTTTGGATAAAACCTAGAACACCTAGGAGCCATTTCTGGATTCTCCTATTGGACATGTAGCCAACTTGTCCAAAATCAACAAGGATTAAAATAAATAAGTAAAACATAAGACAAATCAGGGGGAATGGAACTTAGTAAGTTATTTACTTCAGCATAAACTTCCAGCTCACCCTCTCTAAGCTCAGGAAATTGTTCAATTACAAAGCAGAGATTCAGAGTAGGGAAACAAGCAGGCTGACACTGAAAAGGTAAGTAATATGAGGTGCCTTTATTCCATATGTTCCTCTTCCACACCATCTCTCCACTCTGAAGTTTAAAATTGGTTTGAGTTGATGAAAGCAAATTATAGTTTTATATGGGCAACTGTTCCATTCTGATATAATAGACTGATGCACATACAAAAGGAAAAGCTATGCAGAACAATACCTTCAGGGCAGCTGGATCCCAGCCTTTGAGATGTCCTTTCTGGGCTCACCTAATGTGACAGCCACAGTTTTGATGGGATACAATTTTAGCTCAGGGTTTACACTGCAGTCACTGGAGAAAGTGTCTGGAAAGAGGTAATGTGGTGTCTGAATAGATAATTCCCATCTTCTTGAGGAAAAAGGGAGCTGGTTGGAAAAAAACCACTCCAGGAGCCAGAGAGAGAACATCCAAACTAGTAAGTGTCAAGGGCCAGAAGAAATAGCAGAAAGCAGGGGTGGGTGCTCAATTCTTTTACTCCACATAGAGACTGGCCCATCCCAAGCCTGGGCACGTGAACAGAAAACACATAAAAGTACAGAGTGACCTGCTACTTGACAAAAAACAACCCCCACCCCCAAATAAACAACACAAAACTACCGAAAAAAATACTAAAATAGTTTTTGAAGTCCTTATGTGCGTATTTAAGTAAATCAAAAGTGATAATGACACCACAGTTCCATGGGGAGCTGTCAAGTATCCAACTTATATGAAATATAAACTACCAGTTTACAGATACATAAGATCTAAATGCAAGTCTTTGGATCACAGGGCTACATTTTCGAAGCGTAGTTCACCCAACAGCTTCTGATCACTTCCAGATGTGACAGGTACTTGCAAATGCTGTGGTTCTGACAACATGATGTGCTGTGTAATAAACAAATAACAAACACTTCTGTGGAGATGGCTGGAATGCAAACAGCAAGCCTGTGGCCTTCCCCCCTATGCCACCACTTCTGCAGAACAAGTGCTCACAGTCACATCTGAAAAATCTGCTGGAAATTTCAGAGTCCCTTCTACACCTCTGACAGGTGACCTGGTTGGGCATAAGGAACAGGTAACAAGACTGAAGGATGTCACAAAGTCCTTCCTTGCTGGTTTTGAGTCTGATTTGAGCAACAGAGACTGTTTCTCATAGATAGGAGGAACGTGGAGATGATCAGCTCTGCCAGTTACAAGCCTGTGGCTAATCTGTCCTTTGTAAAACACAGACTTCAAAATGACACTGTTTACTGCAGTGATAATAGTATGATTTTAAGTATAATAATGTCAATTGTACTCATGTCAGACAATATGTAAGCAAATATGAAACTGAGAAATCAGGGATGAAGGCCTGGGAAGGAATTTTGCTGTTGGCTTCAGTGGAGCCTGGATGGCATGATGTCAGTGTGAACTCTTATTTTCATTAAAAAAGAGCAATGGGTGGGTTGTGTCTGACTCACCATAAATTGAAATGTCTGCTCTATTTCAAACTAGCTATTGTAACATGGTTCTTCTTCACCAGGGAATGTCGAAAGCAAAAGAGCTCTCTCAGGTGTGCTGTATTAAGTCACCATACCTCATTTCAATGTAATTTCTTTAACCACCAGTACAGGGGCCTTGCAAGAACAACATCAGCTTCCAGAAAGGATGAGTTATGATGACAGGGTAGGCAGAATACAGGAGTTGCCAGAAACTTATAGTTTTCATGCTCTATTCACATTTTAATGCAAAAATTCTGAAACTTCTCTTGGTAAATATGATATACAGAGAGTTACTGGCAAGCAGTCTTAACATGGGAAACATTAACACATCTCACTTTTAACAGTGAAGTTCCTCTTAGAAGTTAAACTTGATCTGAATCCTGGCTCCCAAGACAAATATTCTGTAGTTTACCTCATGTGAAGCACACTATGTTTGGCTCCAAAACAGTTTGTGCCAAAAGCAATTATTTATGTTCTCTAATCACAGTCCCAACAATGAGTTTGGTTTAGAATATGAAACAAATACATGCAACTTGCTGACTGCCTGATGCCTTAACTGCTTCAGCATCTGATCACTGCAAGGTGCAGCTGGGCACAGGCATTCTGGATGGCAAGGTACACTAGGTGTTCTGCAGGCATCCCTTGTCATTTTGCCCAGGATGACTTTATTGCCAGGAAGAATCTAAAAGAGCTTTGCATAACTAATTATGCTCAAAACAAATTTCATTATTCTGAGCAAGACAGAAAATGATGCTGTGATAAATGCACCGATGCTGGCTGTTCTTTACAACTGATATAAAATGACTACACTTCATTTTGTTTTTCTGTTTGATTTCCCCAAGTTATTTTATAATTTGAAACTTAAAGCATACACACCTTTTTCATTTGGGGTGAAGTAGGTGATTTTTCTAAGAGTTAATAAATACATGGCACTGAGAACTCTGGGGTACAGTTCCCTTCCCCTGAATTACCCCTTGGGCCACAACAAGGGGCAGGTAGCAGCTGTAAATCTGTAACACCTCCATTTCCAGCTCATCCTGCACGCTGATAACCCAGCCCCCAGGCCAGGGCATACCTGCCTGCCTGGCCAGAGCCACAGGAGCAGGGCACTGGCAGAGCCACCACTCCAGCCCCCATTGCCCCAGCACACACAGAGCAGCCCTGGGAACCAGCCTCTCTGCTGGTTACCCTCCTTTATTGCTCCCTCTGCTCAAAACATTTGGCTTACGCCAAATGGTTAGATCTCACCAAGACGTCTGACATAAAGCTGAGCCTTTAAAAATCATTAAATATCCACTTCTGTGCAATTATTGAGGGAAAAACAAGGTAGCAGGAAACAAGCCCTACAGTACTGCTGGTTTTTATGTCCACCCATGTCCGTACTGCAGATGCAAGATTGCAACTTTACTGCATTTAGCACAGGTTCCCTTCTGGTTCCCCAGCAACCTGGTTTTCAAGACAGGGAAGATTGTGAGATGTTCATAACAACATGATTGCTTTTTATAATACATTTATTCTTGTTTCTCAGCAAATGTTAAACTATTGCTGTTGGGAAACATGGTACAATAATGAAATGCTAAGAGGGATTAATGTGCTTCTCTGGTACTATTTTGAGAAAGTCATGAAAAGTACTACATCTTTGAGAGCACAGGGGTTTATTTTCTATTTAATTTAATCTTTATAATTAGAAGGAAAATAAGACATAAGCCTGAAATAACACAGGAGTAAAACATGATCTTATGTCTAGTCACCTGCCAATTACTTCTACACTGAAAAGCAAATAAAATCCCAAAACCCTTAAAAATTAAAGTGACAGAGATTTAGTTGTAAATTGAAACAGAACTTAAACGGAATTCACCAAACAGGATGTTCTCCCTTTCTGCCCTCTTCTGCACTCGCACCACACAATAAATAATTCTGTTAAAAAGTTGATCCGTGGAATTGCTTTATTTATTTGGGCACTACATATGCCTTTCTCCATAACTCTGCCAAACATACCTTCCCACAGACTTGCTGCTTCAGTCCTGGGCCTCTCTTAAATGGCAGACACAAATCCCCTATGAATTAGATTGAGACCATCATGCTAATTTTCACATTTAACCAAAACCAGATTTAAACTTAGATTTTCAAAGGTGGATGGCTAGTGGAAGGCAAGTATATTTCATGCTTTAAGGGGAGGTAAAGTTACCTCTGCTCTACAAATGACATTAAGGAATTCACAAAGAAATTTGACAATAATATGAACTCAGATCACAGTAAATTATATCACTTGGCAGCTAAACTGGAGAACTAAGTCCAGAATTGCCAACAAAACTCAAGACACAGGTTTGGATGTATGGAAAGCTTTGCAATGACTAACAGAAAGAAGCCTGCACAGGCATCTTGTGAGACCCATAAAGAACCATATCAGTTTGAGGTTTTTTTAATAAAAGTGTTCAAAAGGAGAAGATAGAACAGACAGACCATCTGCAATGTAACTACATAAAAGACCCCTGGGCAAAACTAAACCCATTAGCAGAAGTGCTTGACAAATCTGCCAAAGAGCCAGATGCTGCTTATGGAGGAGCCTCTTTCCCTCCTTGTCATCTGGATCCTCTGACTTCTGTTCCCAATGGAGAACAACACTGACTGGTGCTCAGACTAAGTTTTGTGTGGAGGGAGCTAAGGTACAGAATTGCTCTCTGATAAGGCTGTCTTAACATAAGGAGGGGAGGCAAAAGCCTAAAATATTACAGCAGGCTTACTATGCATTTGAGTAATAGGTGGAAGATGCAGATGGTAGAAAAAAAGAAAGCAAAATTGCAAATACCTTATTTGCATATGGTCTAATCACCTTATTTGCATGTGGTCTCTTTTTATTTGGATTTTTTTGTTCATTCTTGTCCTTAGCTGTGATAGAGTTAATTTCTTCTCAGTAGCTGTTGCAGTGCTGTTTTGGATTCAGCATGAGAATGTTTTGGTTTTGGTAAGTTGTGTTTATCCTATGTTAGGGACCTTTTTCTTTTGTGTCTCCTGCTCTGCCAGTGAGGAGGTATGCAAAAAAGGCTGGGAGGGAGTATAGCTGGAGCAGGTGACCTGAATGGGCCAAAGGGATATTCCACACCATGGAATATCACTCCCATCTTATGAACTGGAGGAGTTACCTAGAAGTGGGGATTATCTGGGTTCTGGGAGAGGATCTGGCATTAGTCAGCAAACTGAGTGAGGAACTCTATTGTGCATCACTTGTTTGCACTTTTTTTTTTCCTTTTTATTATCATTATTATTTACTATTATTAGTATTTTTTTACTTTGTATCAATTATTTTACTTTGTTTAAATTATTACATAGTTTTATCTCAAGCTACAAGTTTTACTTCTGATTCTTCTCCCCATTCCACTGGGGTGGGTGTGTAGAGGGTGAAGTTGCGTGGTGCTTTGTTGAGGGCTGGGCATAAACCATGAAAATTCTATTTTTACTTCCTACTTATTTTTTCTCTAATGACTGATCAGGGCCTGGTAGGATGGTAAAGAGGTGAATTCTGCTATGTTAAATATGAGCACAGCAGGATAAGTGCATGGTGTTAGCTAAATTCTTACTGAGTGCATAGAACTGACTGACGACATTTAAAATGTGAAACATCTAGCCAAGAAATTAACTTGAAAATATTTGAGGAAAAATGTGATTCATGTAAAAAGCAAACCAATCTCAGAACAGGCGATTTGGATCTCAATGGCCATTTTCTTTTTTATTGTCTACATTCTTCTCGGAATTTTTTCAGCTATATTTGAAGGGCAAAGTAGGTGGAATCAAACACTTTCATTATTCAGGCTGACCAATGGCAAAATATATTTAGAGTATACAAGAGGTCAAAGAAGCTGGTTCAGAGTCTGAATTAGTTCTCCTGTGTACTGCTGTAACGTGATATGACAGAGCAAAAAATAGACCACAGGAGAAAGAAAACAACTCCTTCTCATTGTGATTATGTGTGCTGCACAAGTAAAAAGAACAAACACTGTTATTTTATGGCTCAAAATTCAGTTAAAAATTTAGGATAAGGCTCTGAGAGACTACTGGAGTAAGAAGAAACATTTGTAGGTGTAATCCATGTTAAAGAAGATAACCTACGTTATCTTATTTCACTCAAAACCAGTATTTACCCTATCTAAGACATTTTTGCAGATTCAACAATTATAAAAGTTTGATGGAAACATTAATTAATCCAGAGATCCTGCTCTCTTTAGCAAACTCAAAAACCACAAGGTGCTTTGATCTCCAAAATCTCCAGATTACTTCCACTAACATTTCTGTTAGAATCTTGTTTACCTAACTTTTTTCCAATATGGAGATAAAAAAGAAATAAACAAGCCCGGAAAAAAAAGCACAAACAAAGAAAAAAATAAAACAACCTAGGTTTTATTTCTTTCATTCATTCCAAAGTCTGATTAACCCATCACTGACTCCGGTTAATGGAAGTCCTAACAGTGACATGATCTGGTTTGGGATCATAGGGATAAATGATTATTAATATAACAGAAAGTATGTTGTGCCCAATATTAATTTAAAAAAACCCAGGAAATTTTAACAGACGTGAAATATAAAAAATAAACTACTTTTATTGGTATAAGCCACAGGGACCTGTTAATATAGACCATTTAAATACTTCCCTGTGATGTCATCAGTTACCATGTATTTGCACTCTAAATAGATTTTTGTCATTTCTGTAAGCATTCATATATATTTTTAGAACCCTCTGGGGGCTCGATCCAAAGCCAAAAAAACCTGACAGGTAGACAGTGACCAGCTTCAATAGACCTTGGATATCACAAGAATGAATTTCTGCAGTTTAAGAATGAGAACATCAGTGCTCAGAAGGCAGAGAGATACTGCACAGACTGATCTAAAAAAAAAAAAAAAAAAAAAAGGAGGGACTTGCATTGCCTGAAAGCTACATGCCTGAAAATAAAATTCACATAGCAAGGCACTACTCCTTGTAGGAACTGTAGTGCAATTGTCATGGTTGCTGTGTGTCACTCAGTTACACGCATGTGAATAATCATCTCCCAACCATGTTACTTTGATTGATTCCAACTGCCTAAGCGGCATGCAGACTAAATGAGTGCACCAAAACTTTAATAAGTACCAGATTGGTATAAAACATTCTCTGCAAGCTAAGTCTGTGAGTCCCAGAATGTAGTCTTTATGAGAAATATTACTCCACAATGTAGTTATTTTAAAATTGGAAAACTGTTGTATGTTTTTTTTGCCAGTCACTGTCTTGACTGAGTAGTTTGGGCTTGATCCTGCCAAACACTTCTCTTAGGTGAAGTGCTGGTAACTGTAGTGGCCGTGTTGACATGAATGCTATACTCTGGCATATACCATGCTTCTTGTTGACTAGTTTTTCTTCCAGTCCCCAGAATTACTTGTGACAATCTCTCAATTTAATTATTCTCTCTCTTCATAGAAAATTTGTTTTGCTGTGTCTGTTTCTCCTTACAGTGTGCCCCAAGCCCAAGAAATACCAGAAGCCAGTCAAAAAGTCTTTTTTCCTGGCTAAAGATTAACCTTATTTTTGCAGGTACTCCCTTCTGGAATTGACCAGTTCTGCATAAATGCTGAATCTGCAAAATTGAAAGAAATACTTTCATTGCCTCTGGTCATATTGTGTATCCAGTTGGTCTTACAATAAATCAGCAGAGCAACAGGTGATTGCTGGTGGAGCCTGCAGGGTTTCCCGGGAGAAGAGAGATACAGTAAGATGTCAACAGAAAGAAGTTCAAACAAATGGCATTTCAAAAGTGCCTACCTTACATGTCTACTTCAGGATGAGAGGAATATCACCTTCAAAGTCTAAATCAGAGTCCTCTCAGTAACTAATTTCCTCAAATGAAGCCCATTTATCACATCATTATGATCATTATGACTATTCAGTATGGGATACAGCGGAGCTGCACTTCTGACTCAGAAAAGCATTAACTTCTGATCAAGGTAAGTTACATATGGTTCACAAGACAACAAACCCTTACCCTCTAAAAAGATTCTAAGACATGGATGAGAAGAAAATTAGGGACCCTAATGTGTTTAAACAACACATGTGAAAGCCAAGTAGACTGGCTTGCTCCTTTTTACTGCACAACCAATATTATTTATTTTTTCCATGATAATTGCTGAAACTTTAATCAATTTCCATAGCTATTGCTGGCTTTTCTTGCTCAGCAGCTCAATTGCAAGCTACTCTTTACTATGTAACAACAATGCTGTTCATGTCTTGATCTGTAAATTAATGGGACTGTACTGCTGATCCCACTCTACTAGGAACATGTATGAAGACAGTCAGCTGCTTTCAAAATCACGGAAAAGGCATGAAAGCCTCATCATAGAATCTGTCAGATGCCTGTACAGCTTGAATTTGGGCTCAGGAGTTACAGGTTAGATGTGGTAAATATGGGCCAGCCAAAGTCTTACTGAAAGAATGAACCATCACTGCGACCTTTCTGAGATAATACTGTTAAAGTCATGTTGAGGGAATTGGTGGAAGAAATCTCAGATGTATTTTAGTTAAAACTGATGAGAATGAAACATGATGATCTGGAATAAGATGCAGAAGATACATGTCACCTTTATTTTAATTTTTTTAAAGTGTATGAATGGTCATGGAAATACTGGTAATGCATACATGAGCATTAGCATAACTCAATACAGTGAACATAGTGAACATTGCATCCACAGCTGTGTGCCCAAGCTGCAGAGGAAACAAACTTTGGTCAAGTAAAGTGAATGGGAAAACTGTGGTAGCTCTCACTGACATTCAATACTATCTGTTTACTTGTGAATTCATTAATGACAATAATTTTCTCTGGATTTGTATGTGCACTTTGTATCCTGACCAGTGAAAAAAACTATGAGTAGGTATCAAAATGAGACTAGTGAGAAAATGTGAAAACTTAATTCTCATTCAAAAGTTTTAAGAGAGACTTTTAAGTTGAAACAGAAACAGGAATTCTTATCTTTTAAATCTTACTTTGTGGTGCACATAGAAGCGTGGGTGTTGAAGTACAGAACAGCAATCATCTGATGAACAGCTGCAATCTATGCTAAGAACCTCACTGAAACCCATATTAAATTGAAATATTGGAACCTTTTTTTAACACATAAAAACCCCCTGTATGCTTTTTTTGGATAACTGCTTTATCTGGCAAATCGATCTGTGCATTTGATTCAATATTTACTAGTGATCATCACTGGTGAATCTGTAGCTTGGTAACACATAGGAATGAAGCTCATCTAACTGGTGTCAATGCAGTAACTGTAGTGCCCCTGATTTACACTTTTTTTTACAGCATCTGATAAAGTTTTAAATGGAAGGATTTACTTAAGACCGGCTTAATTTCCTTTTACTTTGCTTTTAGAATATTTTTTTAAGTATTTAAAAGAAAAGTCAGGAAGAATGGCTATTACTGGAAATATTGGATCTACAGGTTAGTAGTAAAAATTCAATAAAATGGAGGGCTCCTTGCTCAATGGGGCCTAACTTTAGCTTACTAATACAAAGATCCACTGCCCTTCTGCAAATACACAAGTAATGTATTTTTGACACTATGTATCCTAAGTATTCCTAAGTTGTTTTGTCACCTTTTATCCCTAACATGCGAAACTACTCATCAAAACCTACAAGTTTTCCCTTTCTTCCTATAGATAGCTTCATTACAACATAAATATCATAGTTTAAAGAAGGAAAGTATGTGAAATATTCAGCCATTTTCTTGTACCCTTCCAGGTAAAAAAACCAAACAAACGTGTTGAAACTGTCAGAAAAATCTCTTCATTCTGCTGCAATCTTCCATCCTCTCCAGATGGTAAAAAAAAAAAAAAAACGTATTTTTTTTCCCCCCTATAATCAGTGAACTTTGAGGAAGCAGAAGATCCTGCTCAATTTCCATTTGCAGTGACTTCCTTTCCCTTATTTTATTTCCTTCCTCCCTATTCCATTTTATAGCCCAGAGAAAACAATCCTTGCTCTCATGTCTCAGTTTCTGACAAGACTTTGGTTTTACAGTGAAATCTCTGGCAGGCCTGGTGGTATGAGAAGGAGGATTTGGGGTAGGAGAGATGCATTCATCAAGCAGACTCAAAGATCTCAAAGAAAGATGCTTCCCTGGGATGTGTGGCCGAATAGAAAATGCTGTTGATGAGTGTGAGCAGGAATCTCAGACTTCATATTTATCATTTTACCAGACTTCAGAATCATACATATTCCACCATTTCCACAGGTCACATAGTATGAGGATTTTAAGTGTAGCTTACAGGTTTTAGGGCAACAAAATTGTTCCTTATTAGAATTAAAATGTCTTTTTTATTATTATTTAAGTAAAAAGAAAGGTCATTGATAACTGCAAACAAGTTAACTTCCAAGCACTGCACTAGACTTCAGCAATTCTTGTGTGACATTAAATTACACATAGGGGTTGCTCAGCACACTTGGGATTGATACCATTTTAAAGTCACGTGTCATATAAGAAAATTAAGAGCAATGTATGTTTGTAGGCTCTGAACACAGGAACTTCTCTCCCTAACCTTGGTCGTGAATTTGATACAGGGCCAGTGTGTCAAGAGTTGTCCACCATGGTACTCCTGCCTGCTCCAGATTTGTGGTGGAAGACTTGGCAAGTCCCAAGTATTCACTGCCTCTGTGTCACACACCAACATCCCCAGAAAGCATTTTGCATGACTGGAAGACTATCCAGGCTTGCAGGGTGAATTGTACAAATCAAATGCCATAATATTAATACAGCCACAACACCACCACTGTAAAGCATAATGCCACCACCTAGGTATAAAAAGAAGTATTCACAACCCCTTCATAGGGATTTGATAAAAAAAACTCCCAAGAAACTCTGACAAAATTTGTAAGACAAAGTTGTGAATCAAAATGTCTCTCAGGGACAATGAAGAGCACATGTTTCCTTTTGTGTTTACAACTCACCTACTCACCATAAATTCAATTCTTAACTACAAATCCCTCTCCCTCTGTGCAATTTACCTGTCTGTTAAGACAACAAGTACTTTAAATAAATGCTGGCAAGGTTGATTTTTACTGCATGTATAGTTGGTCATTTCTGAAAAGCATTTTTTGATAATGCTGCATAGGTTAGTACGTCCCTTACAAAAATGTAGTAGTCACATCTGCAGTTTGAATGCTTCTTTCTAAAAGACAAACCCAGGCCAAGCAAGACAAAGAATCTGCTGATACACACATGTCACTCCAAGAATTCTCCTGACGAGGTTCCCACACCCAATTTAATTACTTCCCTACTGTAAAAACACTTTCCATCTGCATTTATTGTAATAGTTTCAAATCCAAAACCAACAGACTATAAAGCTAGCTAAATAAATGAATGATATTGGCCTTAGGTCCCAAGCCAGGAGCTATTCTGTAAGGCTGTGTGTCTCCAGCATTCATTTTTATGCTGATGTTTCATTTTATGTGCAGTGTTTTCACTTAAGCCTTGTTTAGAGAAGAAGTACCTTGCTCCAGGCTCTAAAGTGTGATGTGCCACACAGAGCCCTCTAATGCCATTCCAGCCCGAGGTCTGTCAGAGATTCCCCTCCAAGAACAAGTCACATTGCAACCAAAAAATCCCACTTGATGCTGTACACACATCCCTTCATATGATTGGGCTAGGAACACTAATTTCAACTCTGATATATCCTCTAACTGAGGCTGCAGAGCTCAAAATGTTTCTGTTTGAAAATACGCTTCAAAAAATGAAACTACCTGATTGACTATTTGTAACATTCTCTTGCAACTTTAAGAGAAAGAAAAGTATCTTCTTCCTCAGACTCAGCATGAAGAATTTAACTACAGCTTGTAAGAAATTTCCTTAAGTGCGGAGACAGCAACAGTACATTGCATTCTGGGCCTTCAGGTTTGCTGCAGTTTGTTTTCACTGCATTTTGATGAAATTACATCAGGCTGGACTTCATAGATTTTAAAGGCTTGAGTTACAATTGTCTTATTTGGCAGTCACAACAGTTAAAACTATGCACTTGTATATGAGTGTTATGCTAAGTTGGGACTCTCCAGGGTGTCAAAACACTCAGAAAGAACTTGACTTTTACAATAAATTTTAATCCAAAGCATCAGCACAGCAGATAAGTTTTTCATTTAGAAGTTAGGAGTACTGAAGGGCAGAGCAGGTTTCAGGTCCTGTTGAAACTGCTACTGACTATGCTGAAAGCATAATTGGACATTGAACTATCTCTTCCCATTTCAGTTCTTACCAAACTAAATGAAAAGACATATTAATTACAGACATGAGCTATTCAAAGAAATTCAGATGGTGCACAGTGCAGCTCAAGGCACAGATACTATAATGGCCTTGGATGTTGCAGGTGACCCCCAGAGGATCCCGCTGCAATAATTAAGGAACATAGGTAAGATACAGGTAAGGATGGCTTGAACTATTTAACTTTTCTGAGTTTTAATGGCAATGTTAGTGAAATGTCAGGTTTATTTTGTGGCTCTCCCCTCGCAATGAAAGCTTCTGAGCTTTTATGACACCGAGATAGTCTTCTACACAGAAGCAAGACAAAGAAACACTCACTATAAAATGAAGAAAACTATCCACCAGTTTACTAACCACCAGGAATATGCACATCTAAAACAGCTACTACTTCACTTGCTCAAAATTATCCATACACACATACATGTACGAAACAGGGAAGTTAAATCCATTTCCTTTTTCCCATGTACATGAAATTAGAAACGACTGTGCTGGAAAGGAATGTATGGCTTCTTTCCAGCTTATGAACACAGCATGTTTTTCACATGTGAAAACAAAATGAAGTTTTGGTAAGGGAAAATTTTCCCCAAATAAATAATTAGTTTTCCACACCGGAAATAAACCATATTTTCAATAAACTTCAAGAACCAGGTATGCAGAAAAGGGATAACTGAAGAAAGTGAGATCTGATAACACAGATTTCCCTACAGCATTTAATAATTGGATTTTTTAAAAATTGAATGTGACCATTCAGTGTTATGCCATCACCAAAACTCAACAACCCAGACTCTAGGCTGCATCTTTGACTGGGAAAAGAGCAAAAACCCTTTTCCAGAGTGAAAACCATTTTATGACTGATCCAACCACTCGTTCTTTGCAAAATGTGACTCCGGGGTTCTGATGTTACAAAACCTCAGCTCAGCTCAGCCTTGCTCTCCAGCACCGCACCACAGGCAGTCGGCATCGGCCCTCGAGTACCATACCTGGGATTCTGCGGCTCTGAACCATCGGACTCTGGACACGGCTTCTTTACCTGCAAAAGCAAAGCAGTGCTGGTTACTCTCACTTGAAACACAACTTCCTGCTGCTCCTCATTCACGCACTCACAGCAGAACTAAAAGCGGATCGTGCTCTGCTCACCGTGATCTCTATAAAATATTTCCCGCACTTTACAGCAGCAGTTTGCAGTACTAAACAGTGTGTTTCATTATTATCCCATGAACAGCTGCCAACTGCACTTCCCCAGGCTCCATTAGTAGGTAAAATGTTCAGCTAGAATAGCTTGGGGAGTAGTCTTAACTAGGAACAAAGAAACCAAAGAACCAGGTTCCCCACTTTGAAATGAGAAAGCCATACTGTTCTCAGCTTGGCCAAGAAATGTTTCCCCTATTGATACTGCTTCTGTTTCCTGCTAAAGCTCAAAATAATAAACACTGGGTTCTGGGGCAAAGCGCACCGTTAGTTAAATAACTCATATGGTATTTTTAATTTTGTGAATCTACTAACTGTATGTTAACTGTATTTTCCTATTGCATCAATGAACACATGCACCGTTTTCACTCATATTTACAATATATAAGTATATAAAAGGAATTTTAGCTTCCAGTTTGATCTCCACAATACACTGCTGTAGGCTGATTGGAGGTGATAAAATCCATCACTGTCAAAAAAAAAAAAAAAAAAGGAAACTATTCTCTCGCAGACTAGGTATCTCCTTGGGATCATCATGGTTTCCAGCAAAAATTTAACTGTACCTTCTGGTAACCTAAATTACTTGCATTCTCCGCAGAGGAAAAAACATTTTGCTCACTAGCTTGCTAATGCAAAATCCAGGGCTCTGTGGGAGATTTCAAAGTTCCAGTTTTAAAGTCACCTAGAAATATCACTCACTACGGCTCACTTGGTGTGAGAGACACAATAAGAAAAAGCATTCCCTTTACAACCAGCAAGTTCAATGACAAGTTTCAGGATACCTTGCATCAAGAAACTCTTCTACACCTTTTTTCTACTTTAAAAGTATTACAGAAGAAAAATAAAAAGTAACTCTGACTCACTCTATTTGGATTATTGACAAATGACAAAACACTCACCAGGCCCAACAGAAAAAAAGGATTTGATTAATGCTAATATATAAATAATGTAAGAATATAAATTTCTTCACCTGAAGGCCATGCAACGTCACTCAAAGAGATGAGCCACTCATAGAGCCTGAGACAAAGTCAGGGCTCACACAAACCCAAACCTGACAGGCATATAAACATTCAGGTGCAAACATCATTGCTACAGTCTTATGTGAACCACATTGTCATTAAAGTAGCGCAGCACCTGAAATACAATAAAATACTTCAGATTTATAAGCATATGACCATCTACCATGAAAAATGCCTTCAGTGAGCATTACATGCAAACATGGGAAATAGATACTGTATATATATATGTAATGAGTGTCTCCGGAGTGTCAGCCACAGAGGGAACTGTTCAAAAATATATTCAAAGTCATTTAAATATACTGAGATTACAACAGCCTCTCCTTGACAGGATGGGTGTAACTTCAAGAGCAGTTTGTCTCAACTGAGTTACAGAGGATTTGACCAGAAAAATAGTATTTTTATTTTGCGTATCAAATATAATATAAAATGATTGAAAACATAATCTATTTAGAGCTATAACATACAATAACATAACATAATTAAAATTAATTAGAAAAATAAGTATATGCCTAGTAGCTTTATAGTATAAACCCTAGTAAAGCTTCTTTTTCCATGTGCCTTTAGCACACACTCACTTCCAGCCTATTTTTGTTATCTCCTTGCTCTTGAATTTACTGGCATTAATACATTCTTTTCCAATTTCTTTGCAGTTCTGTGGTTGCCACCAGTAGCACTGTCTCTCACATTTGCACTGCGGCTCAGATCTCACTCCCCAGGTCAGGAAAGTTCAACCACTGACTTTACCCAGCTGCTGGAGAGTCTGTCACCCAGAAATCCCAACACCCAGATTTTCCAAAGTGACAGCATGTCCTGTAGTGGGCAACTACCACAGAAGCCCAAAGATAGTTACAGCACACATAAACATAATCTGAGCATTTTTAAGATACAGAATATATTTAGACCCCTGGTTCTTCTGGGCAGAAATGCCAGATGCAGTAATTGGGTACTCAACAAACAAGTTTTCCTACCATAGCTCATACTACTACTGCACTTTGTTTTGACCACCATTACAAAGTAGTCGAAATAGCTGAAAGATTATGCCTTATCCGTACAAATTAACATTAAACATTACATTAACACTAAACATTAAAAAAGAAGCAAAAAAAAACACCAACAAAAAACACAACTGATAAATTTTGATAGAATTTGAAAGGTCCTAGCAGAAAAGCCACTGAACAATTGCATCAAAGCTACTCACTTCCTCTGTAGTGCAACAAACTTGGGGAGAAAAAAACTGAGTATTTTTTATTTAAGAATATTGCAATGACAGCAAAATACTTTAAAAAGTCAGAATATTTCAGATTTGTCGCTTGGCATATAGATGATGCAGCTCATCTATGATCATTATCAGAAGAAATGTGCAGAAGCACAGAGTATGGAATTGTTTTTCCCCCGAAACTAAATGTAAACTTCATTGTGCATCTTTAGGGTTCTTCTATGGGAGAAAAGATTTAATAAATAAAAATGTTATTTCTTTAAGGGTGAACAGGCATGAGCTTTTCTCTCAAGCGGACATATGGAATGAACTCCATTTCTCTTCAAGGCTACTCAAGTAGCAAAACAAATTCTGTTATTCATAAAATTATGCCACCCTTGAAGGTGAACAGAAAATCACTGTGAAAACGTCTGATCAAAGACTAAATACTGTTTCCTTTGTCTTCAGCTGCACTGTTTTACCTCTTAATCTGCCTTGCTGACTGTTTTCAAAATAATTAACTTTCACTAACAACACATTTATTTACATTCTCATGTGTTAAATGCTATAAAAAGAACTTTTTTCTTTCTTTACTCCTGATCTGTTTTCCTTTTCCCCCTCTCTGTTTACACAGGTTTTCTCACCATTTTAGTTAAATGCATGTTGAGAATCATTCACAAGAGTAAGATTCCAGTTTCAGTCTGAATTTTGTTGAACTGCACTGAACATTCCTACTCTGGTTGCCTGCTACAAAATGTTTGAAAAGTTTCAGCTGAAAACCTTTAATAGAAATACTTGTGAGAACAGAGTGTTGTGTTCATGTTTTGAATGTCACATCATTATGCTGCTGATTGGCTTCAGTGACTGAAAATTGGAGGCAAAATCACAAAACTGAAAGAGGAGGGGGGCGTTACCAATACCCAGGAATTTCTGTGAAATGGTGTCCACATTTATTTC
The DNA here is from genome assembly GCF_963662255.1 of Cinclus cinclus. Taxonomy (NCBI): domain Eukaryota; kingdom Metazoa; phylum Chordata; class Aves; order Passeriformes; family Cinclidae; genus Cinclus; species Cinclus cinclus. Next base: position 55,024,738 of record NC_085048.1, on the reverse strand, counting down.
AATTTGTAAGATTCTAAAAGGCTTGTTGTCACACTGTGGGTGAACTCCTGTTGCAGTCTAGCTCCTAAATTTCTGAAGACCCTATCTGCATTGAATACTCTCTATCTCAAAAATGCTGGTGCTGAACAGGCTTTAGGATTACTTCTGAGTGCCAGGAGAACCCCATGCCATAAGGAAATCTGACATTACTGTCTAAACTGTCCCTCATTGCTTTGTCAGTTCCATCTCCCACTGGATACCCAGATACCCAGGCCGTACCCTGAAAGAAAACAAAAACAAAAACAAACAAACAAAAAAAAACCCAAACAAAAAAATAAACACACAAAAAAACCCCAAAACAAAACAAAAAATAACCAAAAAAAAAAAAGAAAAGAAAACAACCCAAAACCCTGTAGACTCAAATGAAGGGAGAAAAAAACAGGAAAAAGAAAGAACAGGGAGAGGGAACAGAAATCAGGGGACAAAAGAAGAATGGGCTCTCCATGGTGACAAAACTAGGAGAGCAGAAGCCAAGTGAAAAAACTATGACAGATGTAGGGGTGTGGTGTGGACAGTGGAAGAATACTGCGACTGGCTGAGATGGAACAATACAGTTTGCTCTCCTTTCTTCTAGATTTGGGACTAACACCACAAACACAAGCCTAAGCAATCACCAGATACCTGTGAAACTGCTTACAAAAGTCATTAGTGACAGTGCCCAGAGTAATGGACTAGTTCTGCTACTCCAGCTTTACTGAAGACCTAATTAATCATCCAAGCTGGGAAACTACAGTTTGAAGTTACAAGATTGTGTATAAATGTTACATTCATGTAGAAAAATGAAAGTATCATTTGGCTTAAACTTCTATTAAAAATAATCAAAGTCTTATACAATTTCTACCTTCACCTCTGACTTGGTTCATCAGAATTCAAATATGAACTCTGCTAAAAGTGTCTGATAATTTGAGGTCACTGTGAAAAAGTGATGCATTTATTAGGTAGCAGAGAACTAAAATAAAGGTATATGATAAATATTTACATGATGAAGGATTTTATAGTAATTGAGCTTTGGATGCTTCATGTTGAACAAAGATAGAGTGAAGAACATTAAAAGAAAAAACTAACTATGCATTCACTGAAAAAAAAAGAAGAAAGACACCCCCTGGAAAACCTAGGATGTCAGGTAATAAGATCTGCACCATAATGCATAAGAGTCTGAATTTCCACAGGCCATATTAATTCTGGCATTTCCTTGCTTCTGATGTTTTTCTTTGCAACATTAACATCTTTAACATGATTTTATTGGACCCCATTACACAAAATGTTAAACCATGAAATGGTCCTGCTCTATGAGGTGTTCTCACACACACACAGTGGTAGTATTAAACTGGTAATGCAACACAGGTGAGAAATCCCTTCTAACACTTACAGCTGAAAAACATTGCCACATCAGCACTAAATTATTCTGGCAATGAATCTGCTGAGTTCCCTCATCTACTGCACCAATTATGGCCTTGAGAATCCCTCCTAAATCAGCAGGGTTGCAGCAGGGCTGAGCAGAGCCTGCAATGTTTTGGGCCTGGAGGAATCAGCTACGCACAGTGGAGCCATGGAGGCTCTAACATCAAGGAGACAAGAATGAAGACAGAAAAATACTTTTTTGAGGCTCCAAGGATAACCTCAAAGCACATCTTTGCACTTGCTCAGCCCATGTGATTGCTCTGGAGAACAGGCAGAGCAAGTGCACTTGGACTGCCCGGATGAGTCCCTGCAGCCAGCTACTCTGGAGAAAGTTGACCCATCTGTGGTCACTGTCCAGGGAGGGGACTGTGTCTGTAGAGCAACTCCAGGAGAGGATGGCACAGGCAGGGGAACGATTTGATGGAAATATCAAACAGAAGAACATGACTCAAGATATTATGGACACTGCGATGAGAATGAATAGTCAAGAAAAGTAGCTCTCCTTTAATGTTTTTTAGATGCTGACTTTGATAGTGTTTACATGGAGTTTTTAATGGTCTTGACAACAAAAACATTAACAGAGTGTCTCTGCAGTGCCTTTGTATATGTTATTTGCCAAAGATTTCTTCTGCTGCCATGATGTCATTGACACCACAAAACAGTGTCATTTGCTTGACAAACAAAAGCAGGGCAAAGGCTTGCTTACAGATACTGTGCTGGGAATTAGTCACAAATTGTAGCTGTGCAGAAAATATACATGCTTTTGATTTAATTAAATAAAACCCACAACCGAATGACAAATTCTACTGAAAGTAAAGCAGTTTTTTGATGACTGAATTCAAATAATACTCCAACTATGTGTGTCCTGTGAAGAAAAAAATCTCAGTGAAGCTTCTGCAAAATCAAACACACTCTGAATAGAGCTAGAGAAATATCTGAAAAGAATTCTAAATAATCCCAAATTCTGAACTGATTTTTTCACAGTAATTCACTATTCTGCCACACTTCCATAGATCTCATAAGGATTTCACATAAACCTAGTGACAATAATAAAATGATATAATTTAAAGTTTGTATTAAAATACAATATTAAATGAAATTAAAATGCATATGAAAATGTAAGGCTATATAGTTGTACACAAGCAAACTTTAATTACATTTCTGATGTAATGAAAAACCCAAACGCTGACGCTACTGTTGAGTGAAAGAACTTGAAGCAATAGAAAATTGATTTTTTCCCCCCTATTTTTCACAGTGCAAAGACTGTACATAGCTGCATTTTATCTGAATCACATCCTGAAGTAGATTTGTCATATTTCAGCATATATGAAAACAAGAGTTCTGACTGCAATGGAAGAAGGAGGAAAAATATGCTACTATGCTAATTAATTTAAAATTCACTACTGAATGAGTTTTTTGGTTGTTGGCTTGGTTTTTCATAATAAAATTCTACATGAATTAGTTCTCTAGTGGAAACATTTCTGCTCATCACCTAAACTAGGTTTAGCTATTCAGTAGTCTCTTCTAATTGAAACCATTATCCCATTAACTACAATTAACAGCTCTAATCAAAACGAGACTGAGGTTTGAATATGCATTTGTAAAAAAAATAAAGCAAAGTGCAAATTATGTAAAAGTTTTGAGTATGAAGGCAGACTGCTGATGCTAACCTTTGCAATTTATGCAGCACAGCAGAGAAGACTTCATATTCAAAGATATCAGAAATGTTTCCATGCCTCTAAGGGGTGAGAGCAAGGGATAGGAACAAGGAAAGTCACTGCTGTTCCACCATCACTTCTGTTTTCAATGCAAAACTTTCCTGAGATGGATTTCTTCTCAATGAAATGCATCATTGCTACCCTTCTGCCTCCCTTCCCTCTTGCCAGAGTAGTACACTAGTAACTGTGGTCTGCACCACTGTAAGTTGTACACCTAACTTGCAAGGAAAACTAATCCAGAAGGGATATATTTAGTATTAGATATCTACAGTTCAGGCATCTAAATCGGTCTAGGTTTGCCATGTAAAGCTTCCTTTTCATCTAACAGAAAGATACATATATATTTCACTGGACCTAGAGAAGTCATCTATTTCAGACAGAGGGGAATTATACCACATTAACTGTGACTAATGGCTTCTACTCTCCAATTACCTGCTGAAATGCAGGTAGTTGGGAAATACTGAAGAAATAGAATGGTGCTACAAAAGAGAGAGGGACAAAGCCTGTGTGTCTCGTGACATCCCCCATGAAATCCTCTTGGTTGAAAACACTGATTATAACAATGGAGAGAGATGGCTCCCATGGAAGTTGCATAATTTAGAGCCTCAGCTCCTTTGAACCAGTCACTGAACTTGATAATTTTAAGAAGGAGCTATGACTTTAAAAGCATAAATAATTTTAAATGCTTCCACTTCTTGAGAAGACAATCTTCATGATTCTCACAGCGTTTTGGATTTTCTGTACAAAGTGCTGCCGAGAGCAGCGTGGACGAACCAGGAACCAGTCCATGAACAGCCCAAAGAGCTGCAAAGAGGCATTGCACACAATTATATACACATTGAACTTAATGGGAATTTAATCAATCCAGGTAAATGCCTTTTACATACTTCCAGTGAGACTGTTCCTTTCTTTTGGACACACTGCACAGTGTTACCATTGACACAAGCCTTTGTAAAACACAAATCAGAAAGCTTTATCCAAGATAAAACTCTGTTTCTATTGAAAAATTTTAGAGAATTAAGGTATCATTAAGGTGACATGAATTGATAAAATCTGAGACAACTTTAACTCCTCAATTTTCTTATTCATGTGCTATCATTGGGGACTAAACATTCTTTCCCTGGTAATTTCTTGCTAGTGGAAGAGTTTCCTACATGTTTGTTTTTGCAACATGACTAATGGGTTCACACAGTTCAGAGCTCTAAGTGTCTTTAAAATCTTTATACCTGCAAACATTTTTAAAACACATTTTAAATTGCCTTTGGCACAAGTGCACTAAAAATATCAGAGGGTGTAACAGTCAAGTCATAATTTAAGTGATTGGAACCTGGAAAATACTAACTTCTGCATTTTGAAAAGCATTTATGCATGCACTGTGGGAAAAACTGGCATTCTTTTTTTCTTTTTGTTTGTTTGTGTACAATGAAAGAAGGAAATATGCCTTCCTTTAACTGGTGGGTCAGGCAGGGCAAATGCCATACTACAATGGCACTTTTTGTTCCAGCCTGAGTTACCTAATAGCCCAGAGCTCACAGAGTGCTTTTTCCCTGCAGTTGGGAGGGTGGGCCTGGTTCCCTTGAAAAGAAAAGAAAAGAAAAGAAAAGAAAAAAGAAAAGAAAAGAAAAGAAAAGAAAAGAAAAGAAAAGAAAAGAAAAGAAAAGAAAAGAAAAGAAAAGAAAAGAAAAGAAAAGAAAAGAAAAGAAAAGAAAAGAAAAGAAAAGAAAAGAAAAGAAAAAAGAGAAAAAAGAAAAGGAAGGGAAGGAAAGGGAAGGGAAGGGAAGGGAAGGGAAGGGAAGGGAAGGGAAGGGAAGGGAAGGGAAGGGAAGGGAAGGGAAGGGAAGGGAAGGGAAGGGAAGGGAAGGGAAGGGAAGGGAAGGGAAGGGAAGGGAAGGGAAGGGAAGGGAAGGGAAGGGAAGGGAAGGGAAGGGAAGGGAAGGGAAGGGAAGGGAAGGGAAGGGAAGGGAAGGGAAGGGAAGGGAAGGGAAGGGAAGGGAAGGGAAGGGAAGGGAAGGGAAGGGAAGGGAAGGGAAGGAAGACATTAGCTTCCCATCCAGATTGTCCAAAGGCCAAAGGTTTGGAAACTCCACCAGCCTGGAGCTCATTTATCGAGAAATACAGATTCAGGAAAAAATACTAAAACACTAACACTGGTTTTCTCTAGTTCTCTTTTCTTTTTCTTTCTCTTATATTATTTTCGTAGCTCTCTCCCTCCCCCCACCCCCACCATCTCTTAAAAAATGCCCAAATCAACCTAAACACAAACCTTTGGCTTTTTTTTGCCTTTTCAAGTCAGCAATATTATCTCAGTGAAGCTGAATCTACATGTATACCCATGGTGTCTTCCTGGTGTCTTCCTGGAAAAACTGGAAATCAGCAGGAAGATACCATTCTTAATCTAGACATGGAAAAATGCTTACTGTTTTTACTTCAGTTATGTCCCCATTATGTCCTTCAGTTTTATTGCATCACACCATTTTTTCAGAAGTGTTAGCTTTTTAAATATCAGCATTCCCAAGTACCACCGATCTCTTTTCAGGAAAAAATAAGCATAGTGAAATGCAGGAAAACAACTCAGCTGTGCAACGCTTTCTAGATTTCATCTTGTGATTCCTCAGCTTCCCAGAAATATCGTAAGCAAACTAGATGTATCAAAACTGCTTTGGAGGTTTCATTTCATATTCAAAGAAATACCAAGTCATCTCCTCTCATATGCATAAACTTCAGAGCCTCCTCAGAAAACCTGAACTTATTTTCTTTCCTTCTGCATTTCAAAACCAACCAGGGCCAACAAATGCAAAGAAAAAAAGAGTAAACTTTGAAGCTGAAATTTAAAGCAATGAAAGTCAGGAAGTTCAAAAGTTAATGCTCCTATGTTAACATGGCTGTGTTAATTTGGCCACGTTGCAAATAGATCACGCAAATACTTCAAGCTATTTTGTTAAAGGCCTATAGTGCTGTGCCATAAAGCATAATAAAACACGCTGTTTTCTTTTAATGTGGAAACCAACTTGTATGAGGAACACCACAGTGTATTTCTACTGCTAATGCTGACTTTTCCACCACAAGTCAAGTATCTCTGCCTCAAGGCACTTCTCTGTTCTGACAATGCCGGTGACTCATTGGAATCCAGCTTCCAATGAATCCAGCTTAGTTCGCCCAAGAGCTTACATACTGACCCCAACAGGAACAAAGGACAACTTCTCCCCTGACTCGTTTGCCTCATCAGAAAATAATCTGTCTTTCCCCTTGAGATCAAAGAACACTTGTCACAACTTTTCCATCCCTCACTTAGATGAAATTTAAACAAATGACCTTGTCGATCATCTTTCTGTTCTTCACTACCCTGGTTTTTACCAAGGAGCATATTGATACCCCAGTGCAGTAAACAATGTGATCTCACATCTATAAAACACTCATCCCCACTACAGACCATGAAATACATGCATGTAAAATATTCTGATTTAGCAAATAATTTCTTTTACTCTCTTTGTACTCTTTTGTTTGTCTTCTTGGTTTTTAATATACATATTGCCATGTGCTAAAGTTAAAGGAGATCAGCCCCCAGAAAATGTGCTTTATTCTTGGTCCAATATGTTACGTTTCTTAGCTCCATTGCTGGGTCAATGTTAAGTAAGCAATGTCTGAAAAACCATCAGTTGCACTATCCTCTCTGTCTTGGAGAAGCATTCTTCATCCCAGAGCCAAAAGGACTTTAAAGACAAGGACTGTGGTTTTGAACTATATTCAAAAAGCTCAGGAAAAGAAAAACAGCTCTAATGTGTTCACAATACCTTCACTTGATGTGACCTTTGTACTAATTAGTTTTCAAGCACTATGTCCTCATAGAAGTACAACCTGTTTAAGAATGAATGAGTACCTGGCTCAGATCATGGTCTGACAGAATGGGATGGAATAGTTTGGGTACACTGAAAGCATTGTATATGGATTCAGCTACATGACAACTTGATTTATGGGCAATCCAAAGAAAGTTCCTAGGTTGAGGTTTGAATTATTCCAGACAACACGGTAAGCTCTTCCTACAAGCTCTTCCAAGTTCAGCCACTTGTTCACTGGTGCCAATTTTGCTCAGATACTTTTCAGCCAACTTTTCTTCACTTTTGGTCTTACCCAAGCTGTATGAGCCAGATGTAATGGTAGGAGACCAGTTATTACCTGCAGTGTCTGCCAGCAAAATCCACTCTGTGTGATCTGTCCATCACACATATGTCACACAGAATCAGAGGTAAAATTGCACATGTCCTTCAGAAAAGGAGAGAAACTGCTGCAGATTTTCAGTACACTTCTTTGTGTGCAGTCAGTAAGAAGGACTCAAGTAACTCTTCTGTTTTTTGGATCCATTTTCATCTCACTGGAGAGACAACCATATTCAATTGACAGTATTATAAGTGACACAGAGTACCAGCAAGATGAGAAAACTGTAACTGAGCATTATTCACAGATAATTAAGAATATCTGACTTCTTCATTATCTAAATGTTGATCATTTTTATCAGTAAAAATTCCTGTTATTCACTGTGGTACTTCACAGCCCTGAAAGGCTAGAGCATGTTTATGCTGCGTACATGTGCTGAGACCTGAGAATGCAAACAAGCACTTTGTGACCAACTGCAATGATTGCAGAGTGAGATCCTGTTCTGCCAAATTCTGCATGGGCTTCAGCAACAGCTGCCTGAGATGATGCTGTGTTCACTCCTCCAGCAAATGGCATTTCCTGAGCAAAGGGGTTGCCAAGCATGGGAGAAGCCCACAAAGATTAAGCTTAGGTCTAAATTGGCTCGTGGTGGTTTGGCCTGTTACTGTCAATGCAACAATTTAGAATAATGAAGGTAAGTCTGAATCTGCCTTTGTAGGGCAGAAGGTTCAATTAATGCCAAGAAGCAACAGGTGGACAGAGCAATAAGACAGGTTGGAAGGAGATGAACAAGGTAATATGAGCAGGTAACATGAACACGATTTTAGCCCAGCACCTGCCTACCTATTAACAGCTGGGAGAGTCCTGTAGGCATTGTAGAAGATGGGAGTTATGTTAAAACAGTACTAAAATAAAATAAAACTTAAAAAAAACAAAAAAACCCCATCACAAAGCCCCAACAATAAAAACAATTCTGCTATTCTGTGGTAGCTTCTCTCCTGGTAGTAGATCAAAGGTATGCAGCTATAAATATCTGACTTTTCCACAGATAATATCTATGAATCTGATCATGAACAAATAATTTGGTCCATGAAAACAGCCCAAGCTGAAGTCATGAGCTAATTGTACAACACTAGTATTTTTTGCACAATGCCCTGAGACTATTCCAAATAAAACCACCTGCTTAAAATGTATACAAATTACTATGCTACAAATGATTTTAAAAAATGTGTTCAAAACTTTTGAAAAAAGTGGAAGGAGAAGGTAATAAAAAAGTGCACATCACAGTCTACTTAGAAAATTACCAAGTAAATTTCCTGTACACTTACAGTGAACAGCTGTGCTTTTCCCTAGCTTCATAAGTTTCTGTTATCCCACATTACTGAAGCTAATTTGTTTAGAATTTTAGCAACAATTTCTAGCAGCTGTTGTAACAATTATAAACTACTTCAGATAACTAAACTTCTGCAACCTATTTCTCTCATAGTATGGATGCAAAAGATTATTTGTAGTTCAAACTACTTGATGATGAAAATTAAGTAATTGTTTTTTTTGTGGCCCAGATGTTATCCAATTGGTGAAAAAATAATTTGCTACAGGTCAGATAAAAGGACACACAGTTATGCAGTGTCAACTCTCACAAACACTGGATATAAACTAAAAACATATTTATATGTATTTGTATCATCAGGGAAGCAAATTTACTCGGTTTCTGGTTACTTTAATTTTCAGTGTCTTTGGAACTTGTCAGTAAAAGAAAAAAATGCTGCTGGAAATGAGACTTCATTTTTATTATTTTTTCTTGGTTTTTTAGGGGTATAAGGAAAAGAATAATAATTTAGCAAAGGCAAACCACAGATAAAGTCCTTTCTAATAAATACATAGGAAAATACACTGCACATAATGTGCACTGTAGTTACTCTATGCTAGTAAGCATCACAGAAGCAAACTCCTATGCAGTGACACTACTTTTTATACATATGATTTAGATTTGATGGTTCAAATATCAATGAACATTCACAAGACAGCATTCATTAAAAACCCTGTTAATGTTGGAGGGTTAAAATGTCATTCAGGGAAATTAATCATAAAAGGATAAATGATTAATTGTATCTATACACAGGAATACAACATACATTTGGTATACTTGTAACAACAACAGTAACAGAATTCACATTAAGAATATTTAATTTTGGTTTTGTCACTAGTGTTATGCTGTAATTCTTAGAACTAGTCAGAATAACTGTATTTACAACATTAAGTATGTAAATAAATCTCAAACTATCAGCTAATAATATATTTTTCATTATTAGCCAAGGGGGACAACATCAGAGGCAATATAGCTCTTAAAAGGCTGCTGTAAGAAAGAACCACTTGAAAGATCATATTTCAGCTCACAGGCAGGTCAATTTTGTCTCTTTTTCCAAATTTGAAAATTTGACTGGTAGTATCTCACTATAGGTCTTTAGTATATCCAAAGAGATTTTCTTTTTCATTATTAGCACTGCTGTATTAAAATATATTTGAAAGTATGTTTTAATTTTAAAGGTGTCTTATATACAAAATAGTTGAACTAGCTTTCCAGAAGCAATCAATTAACTTTGTCAGGGTTTGTTTTTCCAAATTCATACCATTTTGTTTACATTTGCTGTCCTCCAGTAAATTCTTTGGCCAGCAGGCAATTACTTGGAATAAGGAATTCTTCCAATTTATTTTGGATGGTTTTATATACCCATCTCAAGTATTAAAAAAAAAAATAATAAAAACAACCTCATTAGTTTAGGAAAATATAACAGCCAAGATTCCCTAAACTCCCAAAGCATTCAAAACAAAAAAGAGGCAGCTTCATAGATTTCCTGTACCCAGGGCAATGCCCAGGAGTTACAATAAAATATATTTTCAATGCATCCGCAGCTGTTTCACCCACGAGAGTCTGTGCAATCACCCCTATTCCAGACAAGTGAGCAAGTGTCCTTTGTCTCCTTCTCAACATGCCAAATCTCCTGCATCTTTCCACTCTCCTCCCTTCTCTCCTGTCTCTCCAACCTGATCCTGGAATGTTTTGGCCACGAGGTTAAGAAAGATTCCCCCATTTATCACAACCTGCCAAGCACAACAGGGTCACAGTCCCAGCCCCAGTGCTATCACTTAGCTAATCCAGCCTCGGCACAGGCATGAAACTTCAAAGATATTTTGCCACAGGCGAAAGTTAGTCCTTATTTGCTTTAAAATCCAAGTATCAATCAAGTTAAACTGTGCTTCAATGGAGCTAACAGTTTTCATGTTCAGAGCAACATGGACATTTGGTTCTTAGCTGTGGCTCTAATTGAATGCAGAGCTCACCTGGGATAGCAGTTCAAATACTTCAAGTACAGCAAAAATCTCGTAATGGGTCAATTCATTTTATCCATGAGAACACCCTTGATGAAAAGAATTGTTCAATCATTCATGTAAACACACAAAAGCACCTTCTGGTGCATGTGTGCAAATAAATACTGATAATACACACAGAATCTCTCTTTATGTTAAATCACTTCGGATTATTTTACCTTCCAATGGTTTTATTATGAGTTATACTAGATGAGCAGCCAAACTTATATGATTGTAAAGGTCAGTTAATGACTTTTAAATATCCCTGAAATTAATGTGAAGAACAATTACAGATTTACTATGAGAGCAAACAAAGGACTTTTCTTCAATATCTAGGAAGCAAATTATTGACTAGCCCTGGTAAAATAATATGTAAATTTTACTATTCAGGGATTCTGCCTAGCGATTTCTGTTCAACCTAATGCAAACAATACAATAATTATGCTTTTTAAATCAATCTGGGTTCTTCCTCAATGTATATTTTTAACTGCATCCTTCTGGAGCTAAAAAGGGATCCATCTTAAAATCAGCTTTTTAAAAAATCTTCAACTTTTCTGCAGATATTTACTTATAATTAAATGCTGCTTAATTATGTATTAATTCAGAAAAATGACTGAATATTGCAAAGAGAAATAAACTGCATAGATTTTATCTTTCCTGTTAAGCTTTTATAAAATATAAAAAGGAAGCAAGTAGCATACTAGCTACAGCAATAAATTCTGCTAACTGCTCACATACCTTTTGTACATAAATTTAATGCAGCCATATTATCCTTTTATTTAAAACACTGAAACATGTTAATTTTTAAGCCCTTGTGACTATCTAAATAGGTTTTACAATTCAAAGCTTGAAACCGAACAAAGTGCTAATTATTTCTTCTGTTCCCCCAAAGTAAATGTAAATTCAATAAAATCTATGGATAGCTATTTGCAAAGAAAACAATAGAAAAAAAAAAGATTAAAAAAATAGGTAAGCATGTGAAGGAGACAGTATGCAGTGTGGTTTTTAATCTGCTTCTTCTATTTAACAGTATGTTCAGACATTTTCACAGACCACGTTCTGTTTAAGAAAACAACCTTGACTTCTAATTTATTTAACAGATGAATAAGCTTCCTTGTATGTGCACTCTAGCACGCATATACATGTGTGTGTGTGATCACACAAACATACAGATTTTCCAAAGCCAAATTCAAGCTCTTTTGCTTGATATTATCCACGTTCACACCTGATTGCTGTTATTTGATTTGGTGTACCACTTAACTAGATAGACTTTTATAAATCTCAAACTATCTTGGAAAAGTGCTTTAGCAAGAACTGTTTTTTAATTCAGGAATTTAAAATATGACTTGGTTTATACACCCTTTTCAAATTTACATTTGACTTACTTTAGAAGAAGTTGTAGCGGCACGGAAGTTACTGAGACAGTCAAAAACTGTTTAGCTGAAATGTATTTCAGAAAATAGTGAACAGACCAAGAAAAGAAACACGTAACTGGATCCTGCTGCTTGCTGCTCACCAGACCACAGGCACAAATTCGAAGAACTTGCTGGCTGTAAGAATTTATCATACCTTTCTTCCAAGGAGGTTCCCTACCTATTACAGATCCCTATGGCTGTAAATGCCTGTTTACAGCTGGACTAAATTGCCTTGCTCTTTCTTTCCTGGGACTTTGCTTGCTGCTCTTGGATAATAAAACAGCACTCCCAGAGTGAACACCCCGGCTGAGTTTCCCTGAATGAAACAGACATTTAAGGAGCAGTAATCCCCATGCCAGCTCCCACTGTGGCCTCTGCACTGCTGCTCCTGCTGCTGCTCAGACCCCACGGCAGGGAACAGCATCTGAGTACAACAGCAGCACATGCATATGGGTTCCCTGAAGAAAGCTTTAATCACAATTCATTCACAAAAAATGGTCTGTTCAATTGCAAAGTGCATGAAAAATAACAGACGACATTACAGAGACAGAGAACTTTGATGGAGGTAAGACTGATGCTTTAGCATATTTGCACTTCAGCATTATTTGTTCCAAATGCATGTCTAATTAACTTAGAAATTAAATAAATGGATTTGAATTAAGTATTAGGAAAGTAAATTTATTTTATTGTATCCATTGTTTTTGTAGTTTAGGGAAAATTAACTTGAATTCAACTTATATGTCTAGACACCTGTCTCAGCCTACTGGCCTTTAAGTGTTTCTTATAAATATGTTATTGAATAACCCACCAAGGAACCACTCACAGATTTGACAAAACATGATATTTGCAGCACATTATAGAATGACACATTTTATTTCTTACAGTACTTAACAAGCAATCTCCTGCGGTAAACAAAAGGTGCCCCTGAAAGAACCTGATGAATCCAGTCTTATCTAAACTCCTGCACTCTAGAGCCATCGTGAACAAATACCTTGTTCCAAAACCAAGTTCAAAATTGCTACTCCAGAAATTAAAATCAGCCTTCTTTTTCAGAACAGAATCTGAACAGGAATTAATACCCATTTATATTTCCCATTTTATCACTAAACAACATTTGCATCAATATTGCAAATTAAAATCCATCATAACCTTACCTCAGTACTCTCTGAAGAAGAGAAACCAATTCCCCAGATACGCAAAGTCAGTTTCCAGGACAAAAAAAGAAGAGAAGAGAATATCTGTTATGTTTCACACTAATTAACTTCCACTGTAGAGCAGCTAAGGTGTGCGGGCAGGTTTCCGGGACGAGAAAGCTTTCGCATCAGTCAGCTAGGATTTCTTAAACTCGGGAAAACTGAAGACACTTTGTTCTTCCTTGATCTGTCATGCCGAGCCTAGCACAGTCCAGTTACTTAAGTTAACTAGGAGGAGATCTAGATAGTAAACAAGCTTGGCTCTGTCCAATGGCTTTCCACACCCTCCTGTTTATAGTAAGATGACTTGCATTCAGAGGTCACCCCATCAACAGCTCCTGTCTTTCAGTGGGTATCTAATGTGCTGCATTTATCCCAAGGCTCTTTTAATGAAACCACCTTCCTGGTCCCTGCTCGCCTGCTGTCGCTGTGACACATCTGCTCCTTATTGTGCAAAGCCCTATTAAGTGTTAAAATATACAGAAAAGTCATACCTGGGCATATATTCTGCAAGTAATTCAGGTATTTATAAGTGCTTACCTTGTCTGTGAATATTAGCAACAGAAAGTCTTTTTAAAGATCAAAGAATTTTGCCAGCAACATTCATCTTGAGAATAAAAGAAATTCAAGAGGAAGGAAGATGGATGTCATTGTTTGATCTGGATTTAAAACTTTTACAAATACTCCCCAGAAGGATAATGCATGTGCCTGTGCCAGATAATATTTACTTGAATATGTTAACATGCTGGAAACAAGAGATGAGGAGTGTCCTCAAGCTCTGCTGTAAAATGATACAGAGCCAAGAAAAACAAGGGTCAAGTGCCAGGACCCCAGTGAAAACACCAAGTCAGTTCTGGGATGAAAGAATACATGAAATTGATGGTTCTTAAAAAACACAGTACATCCACAGCAGTGTAGAGCCTCCTAGCTCTCATTTTTTAGGCATACAAATGCTCCTGGTTACTAGAGGTTTGTGATCCAACTGGCAATTTTTTTTTCTTCACACAGCACTGCAAACCAAAAAAACAAACCACCTGAAAATTGTTTAACACAACAGGTAGATCTAAATTAACTGCATCTTAAAATGAGGATAAGAAAATGGTGTCTAGTATTTCTGTTCAGAAGTCTTACAAAAATAAGAATTCCAAATTTCTACCAGTATTTTTCACCACTCCTTAGCCATCGGGCAGCACTAGGAAGTTCAGTCTTGTTTCAGTGGGGATGTGAAACTGAAGATGGCACTCTCTCCCCATGCAAACACAAGCCTGACTGCTGCTCAGAAATGCTCTTTGAGTGAAAGTTACACCTGTAGCACATTTTCGGCACCATTTTTTTGTCACCACGGCAGCATCAAAATGACAGATAGCAGTTTGGCTCTGCTAAAGCTAATAAAACATGATTTATGAACTGGGCTAGAAAGCCATGTCAGCTTAGATTAGGATATTTGTGCCATCATTTGACGGGTTCCATGCTTTATTATTAGAACGGACTGTCAGGACTATAATGGCTACTAATAACTACATCCATCCAGATTCCCTGATGCCTTTTTTTTGCACTCAAACCAGAGAAGTCTAAATACAAAAGTTTTTTCATGTGAAATCTCACTCAATTTTTATAAAAAACTTGGGCTTAGAAATACAATATACTTCCTTAAACAGGTGCCTGTCAACTGCTATAATCTCATGCACTGAAATCCAAGTAATCCTCATTTTGCTGCATTATGTGGTATAATGAAGGCCCACCTCTTTGACAATGAAAACCCACTGAAGCATATTCAAAGTACTGGGGAGAACATAATCAGCTTTCAGATGTTGTTTTAGACATTAGCTTTGGGCATAACCTCATTCTTAACTGCTGAAACAACACATCAGATGTGGAAGGTGGCTGATCAAGATTGGTTGGGGTTTTTAGCACCAAAAGAAAGGAAACAAAGGAAACAGCTATTGCAGAAAATGCTGCCAAAGAAGACTAAAAGCACCAGGATGTACATGAACAGGAGGGTCCAAGGCTCCAATCCTACTCAATGAATTGCAGAGTCCTCAGAGAAGTGGAGAGTCATCACAGGAGCAGATAAGGAACAGAATTTGTATCTTCTTCTCCCAGGCATCAGGCAGAGGAAAACCAGCCTGGGCTTGGACTCCACCAACAGTTAAGGAGCACTGCACCACTCATCTGCCCACTTCTGTGTGCAGAAGTCCTCACTTAGCAGCTTCAAACCAAAGCAGACTGTTTGCCACTCCCTGCCACCACTCCACCTGTGTATTCCCATCCTCTGTCAGACACAAACACCAAGAATGAAAGGACCAAAGAAAGAGCCACCAGCCTTCCTCTTTTTCCCAGTTAGACAAGACAATTTTACTGTTTCTCAGGTCTGGATGCCTGGAGGCAAAGTACAGTCCCACACATTTGTAAAGGTTTCATCACAGAGCGGCGATAAAAAATTTCTATGTCGGGACTTGGTGCACAAACTAGTAGTGTCAAGACAGAATCAGAGAAAATTATTATATCTACAGCATGTGCTCCTTTCTCAGACTGACTGACAAGGAAACCACTGTCACAACATCCCTGAGGTGGATTAAGTTCTCTGCAAACTGAGATTACTAAGTGGGAGATGTTTTTTATTGACACATAAATCAGAAGCTTCTTCATCATGCCCTTTATTCACAACATCATCCTAAGAACACAAATGTAACAGAACGGAAAATAGCAGACATTAGCAAAGAAAAAATGCAGCTATTTCAGAAAATATGAAAGCATGAAATGTTAAGTATTTTGAATTTCTCAATTAATTCTGCAACCAAAACTGCTTGGTTTAGAGCCACAGTACTGAAAATTACTTCCGATATTATTTTTTCCTGTTCTAAACTTTGTGCTAGATGCTGTTGTTGATTCACTGTTTGCCTGCAAAACAGAGAATAGCAAACCAAAAACGAAAACCTTATCAGCAAGCCTTTACATTTTAAGCAATGTCACAAACTGACATTGCCAAGTTACAAGTGAGTTGTTTTTTTACTATTCCTTCAGATTTCATCATAGGATGTGAAGTACTTCTCAATGTACATTGCAGGGAAAAACACACAGCAGCAGCCCATTTTGATGCCATTGAGCAACCTTCTCTAATATATCCTTAAAACCACTACAGCCACTTCACGTTTTGAGTCAGTGTACTTTTTAAGCAATAGAATGATAAAAATCACAAAAATAAGGAGAGATAATTTTGGAGAAAGGGATGCCTGTGAGATTTTGGGTTGATCAACAGTTTTGTAACTGAAGATTAAATTCACTGACAAGTTCCTGAATGGTATGTTCCTGAATTCCTTAGTGGATCTTGCATTCAGAGGGTTTGAAGATGCTTTGATCAAGAGGGCTGCACCACCCTCTGATTCTCCCCTCTTTGGGGTCTGTCCATATTTCCCTGGCTGCCTGGCTCTGGCAGGTCACCACAAGCCCTGGGGGTGGCCAATTTTAGCCACAGAATAGATAATGGTGCAATGGCACCTCTAACACACCTAGCTTTTTCAATCAAACTAACTCAACTGCTTTTACCTTTTCTTGTTAGTCTGTATTTTTAGTTCAAAGATAACTGGTAAGTGAAGATAAGAAGTAACTGAAAAAGTTTATGAACATAAATAAGAATTACACACAGTAAACAAAAATTTACAGCAACAAACTGTACATATTTACAAATAACTCTCCTGAAAGAGCTTTAAAACATCACTTTTTAAAATAAAGGTTTAGAGGTCTTTCTATTTTGTCTTCCATTTTCTCAGCACATGCAATTTCTGATTTATTTCTGCAGTCTTGCAATTCAGTCTTTCAACCATAATATCAAGCCTTTAACTTGAAATATTAATGACTGACACAATGAAATTGTTGCAACTGGCAACAAAGTATTTTGTCTCCATCCCAATTACTTCCACTGGTTTCACTGAATTGTTTTCTAAAAATTACTCATTTACCTATCATTTACAGCTGCCATTTTAAGTATCTGTGATATTAATTCTGATTTGAAAAAAAAAATAAAATCTGAGCTTTATAAAATGCATGTCAAGTTCAAGGTGCAAACTTTCTGGAAAAAATTTTCATAGAATTTCTCCTTAGGGAAAGTTGATATATGACACCCTATCTCTCAAAGGCATTCAAGGTAACAAAAAAAAATGGTAAGAATATTCATTCAAACCCCGATTTTATAATTATTAGGTGTTTTTATCACCATATTTTCTAGGGTTACAATCAAGATGAGTAATATGTTCAGTGGGGCATAAATATGATCTCAACTCTGTAATCTTAAAGTTAATTTTATTTATGACTCTACAGTCAACTCTAGTATAATCTTCCAAGTTTATTTTATGACCAAATAAAAAGTTTATTTAAGTAAGCACAGGAGAGACTGTATGTGAAAGCTCAGAAGGAGTTTAAGTTTTTGAAGTGGGTCTCAAAATCTGCAAGGGAAGGAAGAGGTTGAATGATTTACAGTTTTTGACTTGAGCTCCTTATCATCATTTTCTATCCTTTTAACCATTAAGTGCTCAAAGACACTCAGTGAGAGCGTCTGTATATCTGAATGCTCTCAGTCACACTTCACATTCTAGGTAACATCCAGTTTGAGTACACAAAATGCATCTGTACGAAGTCCATTCGTATCTCATGTTTTCAGACGTGTGCAATGCTCTTCACCGCCTGTACCGAGCACTTCTTTCAGCTTTTGTTCTGCTTCTGTGAGAGGACCAGGTCTTCTCCCTCATCCCCTCTCCCTCCACACACACGTGACTATTACAGTGAACACAGTCCAAAATGATGGTCTGAGGAATGGCATGTTAGATTTTTCATATAAAACAAGGGCTGCAACCTTGCTTTAACTTATTGTTTATTTAGAAAGCTGACTGGCACCTCCATAATTATCGTGGACCTCCTCAACAGAAAGTTGGAGCAGTATCAGGCTGGAGACAACCAGAGCAGGGATTCCTACACTGGTGCATGCAAACCACTTCAAGGTGGTACTTTTGTGCCGGGGCAGGGAAAAGTAGGAGCAGCAGCAATAGATCCTGACCTTTCTGGGCACAGTGCTAGAACTCACACTGTTTATTTGTGCCTGGAGCAAAATCTAGTGCGGTAGGGGAAGTGTTTTTTGCATGATGGAAAAGATGGTGTATAGGTTCTGACTTGGGAGACATGGGAATTAAGGAATGGCTGACTTTGAAAAAGAGCCTCTATATGATTCTTTCCTAGCAAATAAATTCTTGTAGGCCTTCTTCAGTTTAAAGGATTAATAAAGCCAGCAGTTTTTACTGAGGGCACTTCCCTTGACACGTAAGTATGCAAGAAAAATTCCATTTTCCTTTTTTAAAAAATATAAACTTTCAATGAAACAAGGTAAAATTTATGCCTGCACTAAAACTAAATTGGTAAAAATAGTAGATTTAAGAAAAAAAGAATTAAAATGCCAGTACAGTAGCTCCCTTAAACACAACCAGAGAAAAGTTCTGCTGGTGAGAGAATGAAGCTTATCTTTCATAACTACAGGGAAGCCAGTCACCTTATATAAAGAAATTATTTTTGCTGTATACAAAACTTGAAAGAGAGCCTTAAGTAAAAAGTACCAGCAAACATGAGTTACATGGTGAAAATTCTTGAGTTTCTCCACCCCTACGTGTGGACATTCCAGGGGGATATGTAACTCACTGGTCAGTTAACTCAGCCTTTACTCAAAACAGCTTTTCTCAGGCAATTACAGAACACTATCCTACCAATGTCCTTTAGTATTTTGAACAAAAGATATATCAAAAATAAGAAAAATAAATTTAGCTCTTTTTCTGGTCCAATGTTTTTATAGCTTTTATGCAATACGTTATGAATGTTTTAATAAAGAATCCATACTCTGAAAGTCCTGCTGAGCCATAATAACTATTGAGGTCTCAGTCTTTTCATGTAGCAGCTAGCAAAAAAAAAAAAAAAATCCTCTGTTATCACACAGCCATCTTTCTCCCAAAGCTACAGATGACACTGTAACTTTTAGACAAGTTAGTATTTTTCATATATCTGATATTAAATAATTCCTTAAAAGTGCAATTCTATCAATCTTTCACCATAACTAATTGATAAATTTTCTATATTCTTTCTTGATTTGGGTAAGATGGTGCTGACAAATTTGTTCCCTTGAATGTCTGTGTCTTTTTACTCATCAAAGGAGGGAAGACTTGGACGGAAGTTTCCATTTTTGCCTTTGTTTGTGTTGGCAACTATACCAACGGGAATTACAAAGAATTTCACAGCCTGGCAAAGGGAGGAAGTGACATCTCTATATCCCCAAATTATCCAAGCTTTCAGCAGCTTCCTCCTTTTTCTGTTGTGCTAAACTATAGCCTTTTTATCCACTTCTCCTCCAGTGGCAGCATACTGCTTAAGCAAAATACAATCCTCTCTCTTTTCAATGTTATTAAATTCACCTTTTGCTTTAAGCTATTCCATGCTGGAGCCTAAGTTAATTTTTTTATTCCTTGGAAACACAGAAAAACACAGGGTCATATTCTGTTCTTTAGAGGCATTCATCATTTTTTTAGTGGAATGCGCCCCAGTAATCAGGAGCAGAATGTGGACAGCTTTGCCAAAATATAATTTTATTAAGCTGATCATTACAGTGCAGTAACTAACTTAGTGTTACTAAACACTACAAGCTTTTTAAAGTTGTAAAACACCTAAGAATTCTACACTCCCTCAGTATTTTTCAAACATACGGATTTGCAATTGGAAATGCAATGGTATTAATGTCCTCTTACAACAACACTCTACGTGAGAAGTGTATTAATCTAAAACTATCCATGATAAAGTAGCAAAATTTGGCCCTTGCTGTGTTGTTTTTGTTTTTGGGTTTGTTTTTTTGTTTTTACCTAGTATTTCTGTGTATAAAGAATTAAATTTCTGTGTATAAAGTTTTATTTCGTTGCATCCGGTTTTTTTCTCATCACACTTGCAATTCTGCTACAGTCAATGGGGTTGCACTGCTGTGAGAACAAAATCTGGATCAGGATACAGATTTCAACACCACCTCCTCAAAAATATAGTGTTTCAGAGTTTTTACTGCAACTTCAAAGGTGGATCATCTTACAAGTGACTAGAGCAGGAGAGCAAACATCCTCCATCATCATAACAAATCTCTCAGCATCAGCACAAGCATTTGGAAGAACTACTTGTTTTACATCATCATCTCTATTTCTGGACACAAGTGCAGAAATGCAGATAAGTTGCTTTTATCTACTAGTTAGATCTGCACATATTAATAAAGAATAAAATACCACACATCGTAGTATTTTGTAACATGATTCAGCAGTTTTAATTAAATGAGGTTTCTATCACTGCCATGAGACCTTACATAGTGCTTCAAATTTAAAAAAAACAAAAGTTAAAATCCTACAATGAGGGTTTTTTATTCTATGCTTTAAAATTTGTATTTTCCAAAAACAGACTTCTAGAAGTTTTCATTAAGGTCTGAACAGGGTACTTTGAATTCTGCTTTTTCTACTGGACTTTTCATCATACCAAACAATATCTTTTAAAAACTGAAAATAAAATATGGAGAGTCCAGTAGTCTTTTTTCATTCTGCAGAGAAAGAAATGAACTGAAATGAAAGAATGAACACAGAAAATGAAAGAATACAACCTAGTAAATTTTGCACACAAACAAAACTTCTGTCCAAACTGGGAGCCAAGCACTAAAACCAAATGGAATACAGGTAAAAACCATTGATGGTATTTCCTCACAGTACCTGAAAGTAATTTCCCTTAACTTTGAAAGTAATGAGGTGATTCTGGTCATTGGTCTTACAAGGATAGTACAAATAAATCTTTTTCTTCTCTCTCAGACAGCCAGAACTGTATTTTGACAATTTTTAGGATACAAAGAAGTGGTTTGGAGATGCACATTTAAGCAAATTACTTTTTTCAAAACATTGGTTTCTATGCCAATACAAGTATTCAACATATTATGTTAAAAAGGATGTGATTATTTCTTCACATGTGAGTTGTTTCACTGGCTTTAGTAAGTGTTTAATTCACAGTGTGCAGTTAGGCATATGTGCAAATCACCACAAGAATGGAATTTGAACTGAAAAAGTTAAGTTCCTACAAGGGATTTCCGATCTGTAATACTTGTTTTCAACAAAAAAGACATGGCACTGTAGTATGTGCAATTAGAAATGAGACAACTGCTCACGCTTATTTCTAGAGATGTACAAACACCTTGAGATATTATTAAAAAAAATATATAGTGGATGAAAATATTACTTCAGAGATTTTAAACATTTCAAGCACACATATATTAATTCAAAATGAATCAGCTATAAATATCTTCAGTTTTAGAAAGAGTTCAAGGGAATATTAGAAAATACCAAGGAGTATTTTAAATAACTTAAGGTGCACAGCAGAGAGAGAAAATATGCAACTTGGCAATGAAAATATGTAGCTAAAATAAAGCAGAACTGTTTCACTACAAGAAAAATGGTGTCACCTATTCAGAGTGGCTGACTGGGAAAAGCATGTATGCAAGGTTTATGGTGATTTGGCCCCAAACTGTCACATCTGGACAGAGCAGGGCATAACCCTAACCAGTGCCCTGTTACTGGGTGTAACTGCAGTTCTGCTTTCTGTCTCTGCTGTGAATGCAGAAATGCTGTATTAAAACAACTGAGAGATAAAAGGAAAATTGAAACAACCTCCCAAGTGCATTTAAAAAATTATATGAATGCCTGGCTATGCCTGCACAGAAGGGCAGGGTAGGAAAACAGACAGTCCCAAATGTAGTCCTCCTGCCCAGAATGCCTGTGTGAGAGTGGAGCAGGAACCACTGCCAATAGAAGAGACTTTTTTTTTTTTTTCCTCAGTGAGTGCTGCACTCCAGAGCTGGCTGACAGCTCAGTTTAGAAGATACCAATTGTGATATCTCTGCCTTCATTCTCTAGTACGAATTAGATTACCAGATTAGGTCTTTGGGTAATACAGGATACGATGACTTACTTATGAACAAGTAGATGTTACTGATGATTTTTAAAGTAGACCCAAGGGTCAGCCCCTGGTCTGGTGAAGTTATGGAAAAATCTGCCAGGACAAGGAGTTCAAATTTACCTCTATACTATATGGATTAGTTGTTGTGAAATACAAATATTCCTACCTGACCGAAACAAAACTATTTAATATTTGAAAATGTTTTATTGTTCATGAAATAATTTCAGGCACAGAGACATCCATGTTCTCTAGTGGCAGTGAATTCCAAATCTTAATTATGTGTTGGTAGAAAAATATTCCTTTTTATTAGGCTGAAATATAGTTCAGTTTCTCTTCATACTCCCTATATTGCATCACTTGACCCACTGTCTTTATTGTAGTCATTATTGCATACACATTACTGCACTCATCTGTCAACTACATCTGTTACAGTCCATAAAGGAGGGTTGGGAGTTTGAATATCTTTATTAATTTCCATTTCCCATATCTGAATTCTGTAGTTTTTCCAAATCCTTAGCATGTTGAGCAAATAAAATTGAACACTAGGCATGGATTTCATTTTTTTCTTTACTGAAAAAGAAACCCAATTCTGTGAACCTTTAGGCTGATACTTTTAGTTGAACAAAATCTAAATTTCTGGTTTCTATAATAAGATTTAACATATAGACAAAAAGGGAGTGACAACCACAGATTAACTATATTAGGTTTTCAAACTAAGAGGGACACATTGTCTCAGAGCTGGTTATTGAGAGGGGAAGGCCAACAGGCCCTGGAGGGACACCAATTTAAGTATAACCTAAGCACCAGCTCAAAGGTTCTAGGGGGGGGTGGAGAGGGGACAAATAGCTTGAAACAGCTATCACCTCAACATAATGTAGGGACTCCAAGAGAAATAAGAGCTGAAGGACTGTTTCAAAGAACATACCTGTGAATGAACAACCAACCTTGAGCATTTGGAAAACATTAACTCATGCCTTCCGTTTGACACTATGTGAAAAGATCATACAGGTTACTACTGCATTAAAAAACCTTTTCTCTTGTTTTCTCTGGATCTTTTTCATATCTACCTCCTCAGCACAGATAAAGATGAAATCGGGGGTCCTTAAAAGTTGAAGATGCAAAACTGAATTTTTCATTGCATCTCTGTTTTTCTAATAAAATACTACAGATTTTTAGATTTCGGAATTTAATAAATAAATCAGATGAGGAGGAGTTCTTCATCAAAATTAAGTTAAACAGAAGCCATTTTCTTAAGGCCAGAGAGCAAATTCAGTTGGTTAAATCAATTCAAAGGGAATAAAAATGAAAATTAATATAAACAGGAGCTGTGCTAACAGTAAAAAGGCAGAAAATTGTTACTACAAAAATGTTACAGTCTGGAAGACTTTTTAAACTTACCTAGGAATTTTAGCCACTAAATCACAGGGTTTTTTTTGTCATTTCAGTCACTAAAACAGAGTTTTCATAGTCGCTTCTTAGCTAAATAAAAAGGCATACAACTAATTTAATTGACGCGAAAGAATTAGAGCTGAGGAACAACTTAAAAACTCTGGAGATGTCACATTTTGGTAAAATACAACCAAAATTCACTAACTTTGAGCATAAATCAGGATAACCATCATCAAAGCATGGCTTGAGCTGCAGCGGATCCTAACAACCACCTAGCTCCTAACCCACTGCCACTGGCAGTTGGTATATCATGATATACCACAGGTTACAGAGAAGCATCTCTCAGATTTTGTCTTGAAGTTTAAATTTGACAAGGTTGGACCATTATGAAGAGCTGATTCATGAGCTGATTCATGTGCCCCTCCAACTTTAAGTTGGTCTGAAAGTCTACCAGAGTAAGACTGAGGAGGAAAGGAGGCACCAATATCACTCATGCAAACTATCCAAAGGCATGGTGGATATGGCTATCTTTCTGCAAGTCTGTCTTGCTAAAGTGATGACCAGTTTCTTCAAAGGGCTATTAGAGAACCTGGAAAGGTAGCAGAAATAATGAAATATTAAAACATGTGTCTACCATACACAAAAACTGCCAGAGAAGCCACATTTCAAAGTACAATTATTTTCTACCATTTAAATATTTTGAATTTTCTTCCAAATGTGTTAAGTTATATTTGTACTTACACGGTTCCATACCAGACCAAAACCAACAGCAATTACTATCAAAACTTACTAAATTACTGAGTAGGATTCCTAAAAAGTAGTGTTAACGAGACATTACTAAACATATAAAGAAGAACTTCTATTTTTAATCTCAGACACGAATTAGAAGAAAAAATTCTAAGTATACCTCAAGACTAAGAAGTAAACTACAAATCTAAATATACCCCATAGGTAATTGCTTTACAATTCACAATGGATAAAACCATGCAATTACTTGTTTTTCAGAAAAAATATTTTGTTGTCACCTGCACAGAAATTAGCTTTCCTAAACACTTTTAATTTCAGCTTAAGAAGACTGACAGGAAAACAAGGCCAATAAATTCCTTCTGCCTCCAATGTAAGGGAATTAAATTAAGATATGCAAAAGCAGGAAATTTTTTCCTTTTCCAACCCATATAATAGACAAAAAATTATAAATGGAGCTGAGCTTTACTAGTCAAACTGATAATTTGAAAGTTTCTGATACATGGAGCTTCAAAGGCATCTAAGAAGGAAAAATACTAATTGTCAATTCAAACTCATTTTTATCAGAGGTCAGAAATTAATTTAATTTGTAACATATGAAAATCCTCCTGTATATTTTTCAACATGTATCCAGATGGCTTTGAAAATCTGTCTAAATATGATGATTAGTTCACTTAGTATCTGTCATTAATAGTTCCCTTGTCTAATAAATCTTTTAGACTTGAATGAAAATAATTTTTTAATATAGTCACACTATTTACGACTTATTTTAATAAAAGAAATTAAATATTGTTTTTCTGCATTTGTCTGCAACCCTGATTTGCATCCCAACTGCAGGTTGAGTCAAATAATTATTTCAAATTTAGATTTCTACAAAATAATAAATATAGTACCCTTATTTTTGAAAATATTTAAACTGAGAATCAGAGGTTGAGTAAGACTGAAAAATTACTTTGTTTTTCAGGAGTCATATAAGACAGGTACACATTTAATGAATATACTGTCAAGGAGAAGGTTTCTAAGAAAAACACAGTTTTAAAATACTCATAAAAAGCAAGACAAAGTCCTGGTTTTTTTGTTTGTTTGTTTGTTTTCTGCTGGGTGGTTCAAATTGCTGTTAGAATTGTTGTTAAAAACACTTTGACTGAAACCAGACCACCCTGGGAAGATGAATTACTTAATTCTACAAAGAATACAAGAACAGTAAGACTAAAATTTTTAACATCTGATCTTTCACCACTGAAGTCAAGAGCAGATCTACCATGGATGTCATAGGCCAGATCCTCTCTTGACTCTTGGGATGGCAGAACAGGCCTTAAGACTGGTATGAGTGACACTACAATCATCAAATAGACAAATTTATATCCATACTCATTCAGGGATCGTAGATTACATCTTCATATGTATCATTTCTGAATTCAAGTTGCTAAATATGTTTCAGCTTATAAAAATGTTGCTGATGCAGTGTAGGGTGAGGAGAAAGGAAAAGCAGGTATGCAACTTAAAAGGAGCACACATTAATAAGTTAGTTATCCATTCCTATGGTAACTTACACCTTCTTCTGGCCCTTTGGTATGTAAATTAAAGTGACTGAAACCAATTTACATTCACATGTATACAGCAAAAACCGGGTGGAAATCTAGATTGGCTGAACTTACAAATTCCAATTTCTTGGCAAGTTAGATATCTCACCTAAAATCTCCTTATCCATTTATACATTAGGAAATGTGGACAAACCAATTATGGAACAGACACAGACCCCAGGAGATCAAAAGCAGATCAGTATGCAAGGGTGATAAGCCTAATGAAAACATGGTTTCAAATGGCATATTTTAACCTCAGTAGGAGCCAACTGGGACTCCAGAACATGGTAAAAAAGGTAAACGGGTACAAGTCCAAATGCAGAGTTTAGGTCCACATCCTGTGGGGAGCAGGCACTTCTCAGCAGTTAAGGGAAAGCTAAGTTAACAGTATGGGGATTGTTTTGACTTTGAGCCAAAGCAATTTTAGGGGACTGCACAGCACTATGGCTGTCCTGCCCAAGAACACCAGATTATTCTACAGAGCTGCAGTCTTCCAAGTAGAAGGTGTCCCAATGGCCAAGGTTTAATTTTGCAACTTAACAATGATATTAAACATTTGTCCGGATGTCAGTATGTGCCTGACGAAAGAATAGGATAGAGTGTTAAATATATAAAGACTAGCCAGCATTACTCTCAAACCTGTCATCTATTGAATGCATCTGGGAGAAACTGGACAGAAAACTACAGCCTTTAAAATAAATTCACAGATCACTGAAATCTTGCAATAGTAGTTCTCCCTGGACGCTGCAAATGAATTGGATCAGCAGACAACTTTGCAAACAGACACGCTGGGTGTGGGTGTACACCCACCCTCCAAAACAGATATTGCCAAGTCCCCACACCAGAAGCGACTTTTCTCTCTTCTGACTGGACAGTATTATTTTTATGTGCAGTTTGTTGAATAAAATAGTCTCCCTAGCCTTTGGATAATGAATCCTTTGAACAAAACTAAGCTTGTGTGTGTGTGTTTGTGTGCATGTGTGAAACTGTGACTTTTCTTTGAATGCTCCCAGCCCTATATCATAATACTCAAGTTCTTCCAAATCCTGCAGCAGTTACTTGGAATACTCCTCTAAGCATCAGTGAGCTTTGGATCAGCTTCTGGAAAACAAAGCCAACTTAAAGTTTGACTGCAATGCACACATGTATGCAGGAACCTACCAGATGCAGAATAATAAACCTGTCTGCTGACACACAGTGGTACATCCTGCATTCCAACAGAACACAGTGACACAAGGGCCAACTGGCCGCTGAGCTCAGTGGCTCAGAACCAAGCTAAACGAGCCCCTCTAATGAGGCACAAGGTATTCTGTTTGAAGGCACATGAAGATCCCAAATGGATACACACTGTGCTAGCAGAGTGAGTCACGCTGCATTCCTAGAACGTGTGATCTCCCTGCAGTCTGCTTGGGAGACTGTGCTTTTGCATTATGCTCCACGAGCTTCTCAGACATGATCCAGACTAATGTAAATTTTTCTGCAGTCAACTCTCTGTTTGAGAACCTAAGCAGATATGTTCAAGATTCCAAAACATATGCATTGAGCTGAACATTCTGCCTTCAGCAGATACTGAAAATGTGTAAAAAACAAGGAAATCACATAGTAATGTTTGCCCAAAATATTCTCCAACCCTCTCATCTTCAAATATTAACTATTTAAACTTAAAAAGAGTAATTATTTCCATTCTGTCACCCAATCTCTTTTGACCATTTCACTTGTTTCTTAATCTTCAAATTAAAACTTAACCCATTTGAGAACCTACCCTCTCCTCTCAATCCTGTCAAACATCCTCAGCAAACAGTTCCATGCAGAACACCTCTGTATGCCTTTTGAAACTGGATGAAAAACTGATCAGCCAGATCTCCTCTTCCTGAGAGGATTCTAAAACATCAGTGAGGCACACAAACCCTTTTACCCTCTTCAATACAATTCCATAAAAGAGGAATTGGGGGGTTAGAGGAGACCTAAAATTCTTACTGGATGGAAAGTTCATTTTGAATTATGGATACCAAAGTACATGCTATATGTCACATACACTGAGAAAATTGTAAGATTTTAATTAAAGAAAAAATATCTTCTTGTAGTAAAAAAAAAAAATTCATCAAGAGTTTGACATGCTTCAAGTTTTGATGTTTTTTCATCAGAATTCTTAGGATTTATTTCTAAGTGAAACAAAGAACTCTTTTAGACAGAGATATGTTTCTTTCTTTTATTTGCATTTTACAACATTTTACTGAATAATGTTTCATAGTCTACTTATTTCAAGCGTAATATAATTATCCTGTATAATACTTTTAATTACTGCTATCATATAGCATAGACTCTACAGAACAAACAGTCCAAATGTAACTGCATTATGTAATCAATTATGTCCCCTTAGAATCTATGGAAAGCTGACAAAAGGGGTGAAAACTCTCCTTTCCAAAATCCTTGGCACTTGAGAATACTATGGGACGCAGACAAGAAAATCTCTGGAATGCAAATGATTCCTGTTACAAATATTTTTCAACAGTCCTAAAATGAGAGGGAGTAATTTCAGTCTATTATTTCTATCTATTTCTGCTCTTTCCACTGCTCGATGCAAGAGATAAGTCATCATAAGGTCCAGCTGCAGCAATGGTATATTTCTGTGAGTTTGGGAGGGATGAAGAAACAAAGCCATCTTCATTCACATACCTAGCAGTGCAAAAAGCTTGATTACAAATCCATTTACCCTTTCTAAAAAGCCACACAGTTATCATGCGATTGTGCAGTTTTCTAGGAAGGAAAGGTTACATAAAGGTGGTACTAGAATTCACTAGCTTCTCCAGTCATCACTGCTGACAAAGCTGGGAAATTCATTGGGGACAAGTGCTGTGTGTCACTCAAGAATATAATAGTTACCTCAGCCTAAGACTTGATGATCCTTGCACATCCCTTCCAACTGAGAACATTCTGGGATTCTGTATTTGCTCTTTCTCTCATCCAATGAGGCCCAAACGTGGATTGCACTATCAGGCTAATGGTAGCGTACAAAAAATTGCAATCAGGAGCTGCTCTGTGTGGCAGGTTGTTACTGACATTTTTCAGCATCAACAGCTCTTGTTCTAACTTTGGTCTTTTGATTCTTTCTGAAGGAAAATGATTTTTCAACAAGAGACAAAGAAGGGAAACCAAATATTCATGAAACGCTGAAACTAAAACAAAAGGCAGTTCCTTCAAAACAAATACAGATGGCAGGTGAGACCAGCCCAGGAGGCCAAAGAGGAAAACACTCTATGAGCAGCAAATAATCAGCTCTGGACTTGTGGAACCAGTTTGCAATTGGCAAGTGAGTGCACAGTGGTGTTCTGCTTGTTAATGGAAATAAAGGCAAAAAATGTTCACTCCTCATGTAAGACCTGTGGAGCATTTGTGTCTGCTACCCTTAAAGACCATTTCTCCTATGCCATCCATACTTCCCTGATAAACTTCTGCTATGGCCAAGCAAAAAAGTTCTTATAAACAGCATTCATAATACAAACACTAATATAGTCCACAAGAAGATGGACAGGTGTGACCACACAAATGCATATAAACATAGGTGTGACAGCACAGACTAGCCCAAAGTCTAACTCATTTTGGACAGTGCCTCAATAAACTATACCTACACTGCTTACCTCTAAAATATACTTATGATAATTAAGTGCAGAAATAAGAATTGATTTCTTGAATAATGAAAGTGACTGGTTAATGAGGATTGAACCAAATGAAAAATTAAAAGAACAGCTACTCAACAGAAAGAGGATTAATATTCTCAAAATATGATTTTAAAAATTGAAACAGAAATCAAACTCAACAAAGTAAACATCATGATAGCACAAAAAACCCCATAACATAGCTTCATGAAAAGCACTGCTCTTCTAAAGTAGGTCTTTTCTTAGAAACAGACCAGACACAGCTCCCATTTATTATTTATAGTGCCTTGTGCCCATGTCAGCTACCAATTAATAATTAAAATTAATCTCATTAAGGCAGATTTCATTACAGGATGATTTAATTAAATGATGAATTGGCTCCCAGATGTCACCATTTGTGCCATCTTTTAAAAGATGCTGATGATACAGATTTATAAGGGTTTAGTCCTAACCTGAAAAGCTACATTATTTAGCAGATCTATAGCAATTTTCATAAGCAAAGCACATGACATGAAATATAATTCACATGAGGTGAGACAGACACTTCCAAGTATAAACAAAGGTATATGGCTGTCTCTGCATGGCATGAGGAAGTATAAGAAGGTCAGCTTCAATTTGCTTTTTGTGTTTTATTTTTTTGGGTTTTTTTGTGTTTTGTTTGGTTTTTTTTGTTTTTTTTTGTGCTGGGATAGTGTACTCCAATAGAAAAGAGACAGTTTGCAATAGATATAAGCACATTTAAGTTCTCAGTCTCACTGATATGCAGCAAGAAATTTATCATGAAGGATGTTCAATTCTTATGTCCCTGAGGAATGAAAAAACCTCACAGATGGACAGACATGCAGATTTATCCCCCAAGGGCCTTTAACATGCAGATATAGCCCCCTGATGCCCCATGAAGTCATAGAGGCATAAAATATTCTGATCTGGAAAACAACACCCAAGGTTCATCAAGTTCAACCCCTGGCCACGCACAGAATCACACCAAGAGTCACACCACGTACCTGGGAGCATGGTCCAAACACTTACTGAACTCTGTCAGGCTTGGTGCTGTGACCACTTCCTTGGGGAGCCTGTTCCAGCTCCCAACCACATTCTGGGTGGGAACATTTTCCTAATATCCCACCTAAACCTCCCCTGACACAACTCCAGGCCACTCCCTTGGGTCCTGTCACCGGGCACCAGAGAGGAGAGATCAGTGCCTACCCCTCCTCTTCCCCTGGTGAGAAAGCTGCAATGAGGTGTCCCCTGACTCCTCCAGGCTGAATGGACCAAGTGACTTCAGCCTCTCCTCATTCAGCTCTCCCTCAAGGCCCTTCACCATCCTCACTGCCCTCCTTTGGCCTTCTAATGGCTTTTGTGCCAAAGTGAGACAGGTAGCGAGTGCAGAAGAACATGCCAGCACCTAAAGCTGCACTGCTCAAAACCCCTGCTTAATAGGTGTTATTCTTCTTGATGTTGTGTCTTTTATTCTGCACAAAGGCAGAAATATCTTGAATCGAAAAACTGATAAACCTCTCTTGCTTTATCTCCGTGAAGCATCATGGAATGGTGCATCTTCAATATTCTTGCAAATATCATAGGTTCAGCTTTGTTCCTTATCAAAATTATAGAAAACACACAACTGCTCCTCCTAATTAAAAAAAAAAAAAAGGTTAAGGGGAAATTACAGTACTACAAAGCAGCTTTGGAAACTGCTTTTATACTATGTATGTGTATATATATATATATATATATATATATATGCATATATATGTATGTATACACATTATGTATAATGTTCTAAATCATTAAATATCTGTATGAGTTTTTAAAGCATTCATACAAAATATTTATTCAAGGATTATAGAAACGAACACCTATGCTCTACAAATCTGTTCTAACCCTCTCTTACCATTTGCAAAATTAATACATCAGTCCTTTAACATCTTTTCACTAGATTCTCAGCAACAAACTACTACCTAAAATGGGAAACACAGAAAATCACTGTTTAATTTTGTCAGTTCCATGGTTCCACTACATCTTGTAGCATCTGCTTATCTTCTTTTCCTGTAGCTACATTTTAGTTATTCTGAAGCACTGGTTTTACTTACACTTTCATTTAATAGCTCACCATCAAGTATTATCATCACTGTAAAATTTTTAAGCATCATAGTATGTATCTCTTTATCAAAATTACAATTTCTCTGCTGAAAACACTACTCGCCAAACAAAAAAAACCCAACCAAACAAAAAAACAAACAAACAAACAAACAAAAAAAGAGGGGGGAGATATGTCCTTTTTTCTGAAATTCCATGGCTTTATTCCTCTGAAACATGAGAGAGGGAAAAATCCCACTTAACTGTTCTTCTGGTTTCAATATTTTTATTGAACATTTTTTTAGTAGTTTTTTATAGTTTTATAGAAAAAAACATATAATTCCTTTTCTAGGATTTTTCACCACAATTAAAGTTGTAAAAGCAGTTGAAGCTGCTTCTTCATGTCTCCAGTTTCACACCCTATCTACCTTCCCACACATCTCACCAGGCAGCTCAGCACATTGCTTCCAGCCTTTCAACTACCCCAGACTGCACTTTGCACTCCTGCTTTGTACCACTGAGTGGTGCAGGCATGGCCAGCTCTTTCAAGAGGTAACTTCTCTAAAAGAGTGTCATTGAAAAGGAGAAAAATAAAGGCAAAACAAAACTGACATTCTGGATTGATAGCAAACCCAGACAAAAAAATCTTTTACAAAGTAGTTGAAAATAAAGGTAACGCACAGGGAAGTGATTTTCCACCTCTTATTGTGCTTCTCATATAATGTAGTAGTGAGCAGGTGAAATTATATTCTTCCTTCTCTTTCTTAAAGAAAAGCACCTTTGGCAAAGTGCTTTTGTGCTCACCAGATTACACACCCTTTGGTTTTCCTCAGGCACAGCAAGAAAAAAGAAATGAAAATGTGAGTTGCATGCTCAGAGCTATGTCATCCTATTTTCTTGAAGAATTATAGAATGCTCCCTGTGGTAACCTTACACTGAACTAAGAAAACATTTTGAGGTACTACTGTGGAGTTTTTAAAATGATGATACTTAAACACCAACCTTAGGGGAAAGAGCATTAATCCCATTTATTTGAGCCTGCATGAACCAATGGTGTGTTTTGTCCACCATCTCTAGAACTCCGTGCTGGTGGTTTAAGAGAGCAGCAACTACTGATTCAGTCAATTCCATACTATTGTAGATCAAAATGGGTGGACATCACTAGTATAATGGTGTATCAGAAATTACACTCTGCTCATTAAACACAGAGCTGAATTTGTTTTCTCCCTTACATACCTCATTCCCTCTTGATTCTATCTCTACTTGCATTTTCTGATGGAAAAGCCATTTCTCCAACAAGGAATGACTGCAACAGACACAGGGAGAAGAGCTACAGGGCCCACAGCCACCCTGCCTTCAAATAGGTAATTACAGTTATTGCTGTCTTTTGCACAGAGACCATTCCATCCTGATAATAGAAAAATTCTAAGGAAGAGAGATGCCACAATTTAGACAACACACATGAATGATTTCTTGGACCACTCAGACAGGGACAACAGCAGCTGATGCTTGGTACTTCAGGTTGCTTTACTTGGAAAGATTTGGGTTTGTTAGGCATTCCCTGCCATTATTCCCTTTAGAATCATGGAATTACAGAATGCTTTGTTTTGGAAGGGACCTTGGAGAACATCTCGTTCCAGCCCCACTGCCACAGGCCCTCCCACTGGCCCTTTGAGGCAAGAGAGCCTCATGTCACCAGTAACATGAAACAATGCTCTCAAAGAAATGAGATATATAATTCTTTTCCACCAATATACTGCCAGAGTCACGAATTAGAATGAACAGAGGTGGGAGAAGAAGAGCAAAAAGACTGAAAAAGGAAGGGAATGCACTTGCTTCTGCAATTCTGCTCAGTCTCTCAAAGCTCTGTTTAAAAAATAAAAGTTTATTTCACCTCTTTGGAGCTTTCCATCTCCTATGGATATTGATTATTATTCCTTTTGATTTTGCCTCCCTGGGAATAAGTGTATTTTATACTATATATAGCTGTGGGACCACAACTAAAAATAGATTGCCTTCTTGCCTATTTTTCTTTGAATGACTTCCCTGAAGTTTACCAATTCAGCAAATAAGCGAAATTATTTTAGTACAAATTATATCTTTATGAAATTTTTCGTATTACCTCAGTTCTGCAGCAGACCAAGAAATTAGTAGATATTTGTTTTGATGTTCAGTGTAACAGGCAGAGCACAGCTGTGCATCCATCGGATACAAAGTGAAGTAGTAATTAATTTACATTTTGTTGTAAATATTTTCCCTCAGACTAATTTTTCTTGCATCCATCGAATAGTAAAAACCAGCATTTTCATTAACAGTCTTTCTATTACTTATTTAGCAATGTTCTGTGAAGACTCCAAAAACTTAATTACTAATGAAGAGTTGAAAGTATGTTAGGGTGACACTGATGATGCAAATCTTGAAAAAGTAAGGATGGATATTTTAATTTTAGAATTTTCTAGTAAAATATATACAGCCAAAAATATGTCCTGTTTTCTAAGGGTGAACTCACAGAGGAATGAGCATGAAATTTAATTCAAGAAGTATTGTTCTGATTTTTTTTTTCTAAAAATGTGGTTTTGAGTCAGGTTCTTTCCATTAAACATTTGCCCCTTTTACAGGAGTTAGGTGAATAGGTAAGGCTTTTTCCCATTTTCTGCTGGGAACTTAGGCAATGCTTCTCCATTACCACAGTCTCATTCTGAAGCTACTTTAATTCTTAATGCCTTAATCACTAGCGCTTATTGAATTATTTAAAATCTTCTCTGAACAGCAAAGGAAAGAAGGACCCTCCTTTGCAGCTAAAGAAGCAAAGGAAAGTTCTGGTTTCGCAAAACCTGTCAGGTTGAATGGGCAGCTGAGGAAAGAAGCCCTTGAAAGGTTGTTTTAAGCCTTTTGCCTTATTTTTCTACTTACAGAAGAGGGAAATTAAAAAAAAAAATAGGTGAAACAGAAGCCACAGAGGTGTCATCGTGCAATAAATTTCTTCCTGAGAGGAAATAATTATTTTTCCTGGTTATGTTGGCTTATAATGTCTCATGATCCTCTTCATATTTAGTAGCTCTTGCAACTCTAGGGGTTACAAAAATGCTCCAGTGGGATCACAGCACCACATGCCCTAAAGGTTGTTAAGGGAACTGTCTCTTCTTTACAGATACCTCCTCCTAAAAAGCTGTAAAACAGGTAGCAGGTAGGAATGCCATGAAAAAGGAGGAGTCCAAAGCCCTTTCTTGGCTACCAGGTACACGAGCTACAAACAGGGGTCTCTAGCAGAGGACAGGTATAAATATGCAAATAAGGGCAAATGACCACATAGGGTGGTACACGGGCATGGACCAGTGACTTTGTCAAGCCTTTGAACAACCTGTGTTCCACAGGACTGCAAAGCAGTGTCCACACCCGCACATTAACAACTGCTAACTAGGGCAAGCACATAATCCTTCTGACCTGACAAAAATTTTCTTTAATTTTAGACTAAACACAGTGGTGGTAATGTTCAACCAGCAAGTACTACCAGCCTTCAAGAAGAAAGTCCCACATTTCCACAGAGAACACTGAGACCTGGGTGGGGTGGTTTGGTCACTCTCCTTTTTGTAGTAGTCCCCTCTGCTCCCAGGCTGTTTCCCTCCTAAGACAATCCCTTTAGGAAAGTTTATGAAGTATGAAACATTTCACCAGGAAAAATTAAAAATAAGCTTTCAATGTTAAGATGTGTCTGTGTGAGCTATGCAATAGGTTGTTAATTATGCAACAGAAAGGCAGCTTGGAAGAAATGTTACAACTATGAAATAAGTATAACCTCACCACAACCACAGAACAGCTTTATCAAAAAAAATTCAAATTACTTACCAAAATAAAAATCCACCATGATTTTTCCATCATCTAAAGATCCTTTCTGATATATGTACTTTGTAATATTCTATTGCATTGCCAAGTATAAAGTATATTTAGTGTTTTATGAATATAGAGGCAAATCCTCTTGGTTATTTTGCATTTTTCTTCTATTAAATACTCAACAGAGACCTCAAAGGAAATAGTGGAACTTACCAGAATTCTCAGAAGTGACAAGTCACATACAAACTGCAGAGTTTATGTTATTTGAATAACCTACCAAAACTAGACACCAAACAAATCTTGAAGCATATTTGAATTTCATGTATATACAACTACTTAAGTGTGGTAAATATAATAACATTTGAGATTTTGTGATTTGTGACCTTTTTTTACCTTAGTAGAGAGGCAACAACACTAAATCAGCAATACATTTTTACTACACATTATAGAAACTATCAAGGGTACAATCAAATTTATTGCAGCTGCAACACTTCCAAAAGGGAACAAGAATCTGGACCTGTGCCAAGGAACACACTTTGGGCAGCTGATCACATGATCTTCAAAATACCCAAATTAATTTTGTTGCAAAAAAATCTTAAGCTGTACTAAATATCAAAACCAAGGCTATGAAAGTGATTTCCAGATTGAGAAGAAAGCTTTCATTAGTTTCTTTTAAGAGTATCCATTGCATCTAGCTTTCTGATATGAAATGCAAATATACTTTCTATCAATTGCCATCTGTATTTATTCAAAACAAAGGGATTTAAATGATTAATACCATAAATATCAAGCCTGATTCAGCTCACATATGAATGCACTTTATCAAAAACTGACATCATCTAGAGCAGGAGGAGACTTTCAGAAAGCAGGAAAAGCAGAAAAAAACTGGTTTGTCTTCTAATATCCACCCCCAAAATGTCCCAGGTGTGTGATTACAGCCCACATGCCAGTTACTCATGGGCTCCAGTTCAGAAAAGCATACCTATTCAGGAAAGCACTTAATTAAGCACATGCTTATATGCTTTTCTGAACCAGGTCCATAGTACCATAGGAAATGGGTATAACAGACATAAAGTGCATGAGTAAAAGCAACTGAGAACTTAGCTCCAGAGCATAAGCTTTCATTTATGTACCTTTATATTTTTAAGATATGATGCGCTGCTTAAAACATAGAACAGCTGAGCATAGTGCTCTGCAAAATGCAGAGTGGACAAAAGGAGACCCGAGTATAATCAGGACCCATCTGATATCTTCACATGCCTAATCTGCTGCAGAAAAGTGCTGAAAAAGATGCAGAGCACCTTTTGTTCACTTTATTTAATTTTCCAGCAGATGGACATCTTTGGGCATCCTGATATAATGGGGATAAATGGCTGGTGGCCAAAGATCTGTTTGTCACATGGTTTGAACCTACTGATGCACACCCTGTTAGAGCCAGCACAAACAGGGAGGCAAGGAAGGAAACAACTCCAGACATGTTGATCAAGCAACAGGGAAGATGTCTTCAGGAAGGTCATTCCTTTTTCACTAGCACCAGTAAAGAGCAAAAACTTTGCATTTTCCCTTCCTTTCAATGCTGTGCTCTGAGAAATCCAAAACGGCAAAAGAAGGGGCTCAGCAAGTGAAGTCACTCAGCAGCTGCTCCAGGCAAAGCAGGAAGCTGACCAAGGACACACAGGGGGCCAGATGGATTAAGAGCCACTGGCGAGGTCTGAAAAATGCCAATTTTAGATACGCTGTCATATCTGCATGTGATTATAAATCAGCAGGAAAACCCTGTGGTCTGCACTGGGGAAACCCAAGTCTTAGAATGGTAATTATGCCTATGCATGGGAATACCAGACACTCCATTTAGAATCAAATAAATGTTTTGCTAAAAAAGGAATACCTTTTTCACCTAGTTCACACTGACTTTCTATCACTAAAAAATAGTTATAAGCTGAATAAAAGCATGTAGCAGCAGAACCATTCAAAACTTTACACTGAGAGTCACAAAGTTTAAAAATATGCTGCTGCCCACAAGAGCTTTGATCAAAGAGACAAAGGCTAGATTTGGAATCTCCTTCAATGCTAGAGAAATATAATTTTAATATATTCTAAAGTGTCATTCCTTGGCAATTTTTTAACACTGAAAAACAGCAGAAATTTCATTAAGCATTGGATACACTAAACTTTGTATTACACAAACTCTCACAACATATTTTTGCAATCAGCCCATCTATTAAAATGCAGAGAGTTTTGTACAGTTCAATTGCAGTAGTATTAGGCATACTTACTCAAATCAGTCTTGAAAGACTGAAAGCCACAGCAATGACATTTTATTTTTAGTTTCATTTACCAAATCATAACATCATACAACTGAACCAACAGAACAGTTTTTGAATGGGCAGCTTTCATGAACTGAGCTTCTGATGGCCAACCCAACCCTATGTAATGGAAAGGTGTGTATAACCTGAGCAGAACACCAGGGCTGAAGATGTACTTCAGAGAGAGAAGCAAGGGTCTTTTCAAGTCACAGCAACATGACAAGTAGGTAGAACAGAAACAGCAGAGGGCTGCAAAGCCTGTGTACCAATTTAATGCATTGCTACCATAGAGTTTCCAAAGGCTTTACTTATCATCATGTGACAATCACTGAAGGATCTTTAAAGAATCACGTATCAAGCCACAAACCCATGCAATCATGAAGAAGTTTCTTTACTGTGTGCTTTTAGTATGACAAATAAGGATGCAGAAGTTCTCTAAATACAAAGACTGTAGTCTAACAGCTTCTCTGTTTGAGGTTG
Source organism: Cinclus cinclus (assembly GCF_963662255.1). Taxonomy (NCBI): domain Eukaryota; kingdom Metazoa; phylum Chordata; class Aves; order Passeriformes; family Cinclidae; genus Cinclus; species Cinclus cinclus. Next base: position 54,986,386 of record NC_085048.1, on the reverse strand, counting down.
TTCCTTTCTGTGGTCCTCAAATCCCATCACATCATACAGCCATACTAATTACAAACACTCTGGGTTGGATTTTCATTTTACGTCATGATTCTCCTCTACTCATTCTCTGCACCAATTTCTCTTACTAGCCAAAATACAGACACAGCAAGAATTTACAGACACATGCTGGGCATACATGCTATTGAAGTGCAAAAATACTTGATTACATTTCAAAAAAATGGCCAGATTTTTCCTCATACTTAAGTTGAATTTGCTCAAATGACAAATATTTCCAGTATGAACTACAAAACACTGGCACATAAAGTGCAAATAGTTATTAATTCCACTGCATAATACAGTGAAGGATCTGTAAGGTTTGCTTTGGTTACCATATATTTTGTTTCTTTGTTTACTGTTATTTTGATAGTCAAGAATTTTCAACTGAATTAGCGAATGTTTACTGGCTTATCAAAATTCAATATTTAAAATATTAAAATACTTCAGAATTTAAACAGTGATGTTTTTTGTTAACATGTGCAAAAAACCATTTCATAAAAAAACTATCTCCAAACCATTTCCTCCAAATATTATATATGAAAATATTTCCACTGACAGCAAGAGTGAAGAGTGTGTTTCTTTATATGGTACAGAGGTAGACAGGGAGAGAAAGATTGTTGGGTGGAGCAGACACATATTTTCTGTGCTTTCTTATTATACCATCTAAACCAGAACCCTTTAATACTGATTGTGCCACAGTGATTTCTATTTCTCTGCACCAAAAAGGCACATCTTCTTTGCTACACATCCCTTGTGTGGGTACTGAGTGGAGAAAGCACAGCAGTAATCCCTTGCATTCTAGTAAATACTGTCATTAGAAGAGTGTGTATTAGTAGCTTTCTTCAGGCAACTAAGAGAAGTATAAAAAGCAGAAAAAAGCTGAAGGATGGTTGTAAGCCCACATGACATCTACCCAGTTATGTATCCTTTCAGTGAAAAAAGGCACCAACGAAAACACATCGCATTATACCAATTACTGCACTTTTTGTATTCACTTTTATTAATGCAGAATAGTCCTGTCTTTTCCAGGAATGCAAGAATGATTTATGCCATCATTTGCTTTCCATGTGGAAGGCAGCTACAGCTTCTCTTAATTTCTACGATGGATCTTTTCTCCATCTTCCCCTTTAATCTGACATCATTAAGTCTCTGACTTACAGGGCACTGTACCTTCAAAGCATGTACCATATGATGTTAAATGGGAAGCCCTGGGAACAAAGCCAAGTTCCAGCAGAGTTCATGTATTCAAACTCACAAGTGTACCTTAGTCTGGAATTGGGTAAATCACTCACTGGGCTTCTCTAATTTGAATGGAGGCAATTTCTTCTGGAAAAGCATGAAAATCATACATGCAAACTTACCAGGTGACATTACTAACATTTATAGATGAGAAGAGAGTGTAGCCTTTTCCCCCAGAACGACAAAGCTTACTGTAGACCAATAAGTGGAAGGCAATGGCAAGAACCTTTCTGGAATTCACATGACAGTAACATCTCTATGTAGCCAAATACAAAGTCCTCATTTCCATAGCAGAATTCATTACAGAGAAAAGATAACTGGCAGAGGCTTTTATCGCTATCTTAAAACACTTTTCTTTACACAAATTTACACACAAACCACTGCCTGCTTTGCACTGCGGCATCTGTTGAAGATCTTTTCTGACCCCAAATTTCAAGGGTAATTGTTTATGCTCCCCTGAGAGAGACACAAGGAAATATATGGAAAAAAAACAAACCAAACCAAACCAAAACAAAAGAACACCACAAACAAACAAAAAATACCAACATCCAACCTAAAATAAAGATTAAGCAGCTGGAGATTTTCTCTGCATATCTGTGCGTCTAATGACCTTCAAGACGTTTATAATGGTCTAATTGTCTGTGATACATTTTTTGTTAAGAGTAAGTTCAAAAGCTACCACTGAGCAGCAGCAGAATAGCAGGGACTGATTCTCCCATTCTCTCCCAGCAACTAGTACCCAGCAACTAGTAGTAAAGGATAAGTGAATACTAGTACCCAGCAACTAGTAGTAAAGGATAAGTGAATACTAGCAACAGACAAAGTTAGCTCCAAACATGAATGTTCCAATGGTCTCCCCTAGATGACATACATTTCATTTTTCAAGTATTACTCAGTCATGGAACTTTGATGTGTTGCTAAAGCAGAAGCACTGAAAAGCCCTGCCTGTATTATTCACCCCAGCAGGCAGCATTGCTGCATTTCACTTTTCTACATTACTGAAAATACTTGGCCAATGTATCCTCACAGTCATCATTTACACAGTTGTTTATTTTTTCCCCCAATGGATGCTATTTTCCATCTTTTGCTTTCTTTCAGCACTGAAAATTTGCAGGAAAATCACCCATAACCCACGCATTCCTGTGTGCACCCTCCATTGAAGATTTCCACTGTGAGAATGTAAATTTTCCAAAAGAACTGAGGTAAGTACTACAGATGTTGATATATTTTGTTATCTGTTTCTGAAACCATGCTATCTTCAAGTATAATTTCTGAGGACTGTGAAGCACTCAGCTGAAAATTTCAGATGCTTTGAAATGCTACAGTGTTTCTCCTGGTTAGGCACCGCATCACATATTCACTCAAGGCCTCAAGAATATCTCTTGAGACTGCTGGAAATCACAGGACAGCTAGTTGGTCAGCTCCTGCTCTTGGCATATGCCAGACAGATTTCTTTAACTGGTGATTTTAAAGAAGCTGGGCTGCAGCCCTTTGACAATCATCTGACATCCTTCCTCTTCAGTGCACATCATGTTAGGTGAAACCAGACAGCAAGGAATACAGCACCGCCCCGGGATAATTACATTTATTTCTCAGCACCATACTCTTACAGGTAAGCTTGTTGAATTTTGCAACATGATTTGCAGATCCACAATCAGGTCGTATCTGTGGTACTGACTGAACGTTACTTCAAAATGGAACTCAATGTAGACATAAAATTTTACAGAGGTCTTTTTAACGTGCACAGTAGGCATGAGAAATTCATTCATCCATTAAGGACCATGTAGTACAAGCTTCCTGACCATTATAGTCTGGTTCTTACCACTATATATTTTGGCATGTTGACCACATCAAGATTTCCTTGTCTGAAAAAATACACAATTTCCCACACACCACAGAATATGAAAGTAGTGATTAGCACAATCTAGACATACTTCTTTTGTTTCTCATACTCTTTTTAGGTGCTGACATAAGCTTTTTGGATGGCAGCTCTGCTTGATACCCTACTGATGGGCTTCCAGCCATAGGTGAATTTTACAGCTGCATAACTATGTTGGAATCACGGTCTAGATTTGCATTCACTTTCTGTACGTGTAACTGGTTAACCACAGATGTATTGCTACAAATTTTTCCAAATTCCTATATTCTAAGCAATTCCAAGTCTTCTTTCATCAATACACAGGTATTTCGATAAAAGTATAAAGCAGATCTGTAGACTGCTTTCTGTCAACTGGAAACAAATCACTTCTTCAAATCTGTTATATTTGGTAGGTTGTCTTGATGCACAGTTATTCAGTCTTATTTATCACAGCTCAACACCAGGACTTTCAACAGAACTCTTTACATGGATAATGTCCAAAACTGAAGATATCCAGCAGCATCAGAAAAGCAGATGAAGTGTATCATTATTGCAATGCATCTGCTTCCATAGGCATGCTTTAAAATAGAGTTTAGTTACATGAACTGAGAGATTTTTCGTAAATAGTTCAGTGTAAAGTTCTCAAAATGCTAGCTACTTCTACCCTGTTTAATCTAAAATTAAGTATTCTTTCAACCTGGGAAGTTCAGGTCAATGTTAAGTGTTCATGTGTTTTCTTTTATCAAAATTGAGTACTGTTGAACCCTAGTACTAAGAAGAAAGAACTGAAGAGTTTATGAACAATCAGCTAATGGTGCATCACATAGCTGCCCTTGATCCTACAAGGACTATTTCCTCTACTTCTACTTTCAATTTGCAGTTTTCTTCAGATTAAACCTATTATCTTGTAAGGAAAATTATATATTTTCCTTCAATTAATTAAACTCTGGATTCCATTATTTAAGAGCAAACTATGCATGAAATGCAATATGGTATCAGCTTCTTGAAAGCCTATGATTTTCACTTGTGGTGCCCCAAGGAGTATGGTTTAAAGTATCACTGACTACAGTTAATAATAAGCATTCCATTTGAAATTACAAACTCACTCTTGCACCATCAAAGCTATGGGATGAGGGGATAAAATTAGTTTCATTTTTATGAAACTTTTAGATGCAGGTGCCACACTACAGAGGCTCCAGATAAATCATTAGTTTCACATTGCTGCGGTAAAAACCCATGAAAACTCATTATCAAAGCTGTTTAACCTGGGCAATGAATTAGAGAAAATGGAAGTCAAGCAAATCACAGGATAAGCAGCAGGACATCTGCATGTCCATAGGCCACCAAAGCTCCAGTACCACCACAACCACTATTACTACATGGAAGAAAATGTACATACAGAAAGACACAAACAAATACCGCTTTTAAGATTATTTAGCATAAACTGAACTTGTGAATGTGCTAATGGCTTGATCTTTGCCTGAGCAACTAATCTCTTGAAAAGTAGATAATAGATAGATAATGGAAGCTGATAACCAGTGTCTCAGTGTGTGTATTAGAAAATTATTAAATGTATGTAAAGGGAAAGCGTATTTGGATTAAAGCTCCCGAACTCTTGTGCCCCTGTATACAATATCTGACTGACTGTGCACAGCATTCACTCTTCCTGTGTGCTGGACATCCCTGAGAACAAAGGCTCCTATGTCCAGTGCACTGAAGGCAGAGTGAATCCAGTTCATGAAATTAAAAGTGTACTCGAATGGTCCACAACAACCAGGGTGAGCAAGAGAAAGCAAGTGAAACTCAGATGCCCTTAATGCATCAGGGCCTGTCAGGGCCAGACTGTTTACATAAATGCAATTAATAGTGGTTGAATTAAAACAGAGGATACCAATATAACTAAGTATTAACCACAGAACACATTGCTCCCTCTGATGGTGAAACCAACTGAATTCTAGAAATACTCCACACATTTCATTACGGAATAATTTCACTGTTTCAAAAGAGGGAGAGGAGAGGAGAGGAGAGGAGAGGAGAGGAGAGGAGAGGAGAGGAGAGGAGAGGAGAGGAGAGGAGAGGAGAGGAGAGGAGAGGAGAGGAGAGGAGAGGAGAGGAGAGGAGAGGAGAGGAGAGGAGAGGAGAGGAGAGGAGAGGAGAGGAGAGGAGAGGAGAGGAGAGGAGAGGAGAGGAGAGGAGAGGAGAGGAGAGGAGAGGAGAGCCCATTCCACTCAAACAAAGGCCTGAACTGCTGGGAAAGCAATGTACTGCATTCAAGGCACAGGATACTGGAAGAATTTTAACACAGTAAGAGTCTTTGAATGTATGGAAAAAAAGAGCAAGAACAGGTTTTCCTAACTGCTCAAGAGACACTTTGAGGATCACCTGAAAAACAGTTAAAGCACAGATTACTGGATTTTGAATTACAAGCATAGCTTGATTTTTTATGGGATGGAATTTAGTATCTACACTGCCATGTCCAGAAACACAAGGCTCTCAGGTTGTTACTATGTAAATCCCCAAAATGCTCAGGTGGCAGCCCAACACCTTTCACTGCAAACTAGTAGTAGTAGTCCCACAGGGAAGGTGACTGCATGACAAACTGAAACTTGAAAGCCTGTATAATTTTTAAGAGCATTGCTAACTGAAATAAGAAAAACATTCTTTTTCATTTCAGAAATAAGTGATGTTTGCTTTAACTCCTTCTCTTGTATACTTTGACTGAATCACATAAAGAAAAATTTCATGTGGCCCAGGACTAAAGAGTAAAAATTTAATGCCAAGCAAGTTTTCACAAAAACAGGAACAACTAAAGACTGCACTATAAAAGATGCTCCTTTTCATTATAGAAATCCCATTAGTCACTGCTTCCAGTACCAAAACCAAACCAAAACAACAACAACAACAACAAAAGAATCAGAAAGTCATGGTCAGCTAACATTCACTCCTCTGCTGTTAACATACATGATAAAAAAGAAAGGGAGAGATACGATAAACTAGATTTGCTGCCACGTTTAAGAAGAGGTTTGCTCAGTCTTTGTTTAAACACACCTAGTTTCTCAGCTAAGAGAAACCTTGCCTTTATAAGAGTAACTCTCCATCACAAACCCCTGGTGTCCTCAGATGCAAGCTGCTTCATATTTGGGTTGGTGACCTCTTTGACTAAAGCACAATCCGTGCTGAAGTCCAAGTGCTGACACAAGGCAATGGATGCTGCCATGGCATTATTGTCATAGTGCATCACGTGTTGCTTTCAAGAGCACAAAGGAGCATGAAAAAAAATTAAAATTAATTATTTAATAAATAAATAAATAAACATCACGAGTTTCACACTGTTATCCCAATGGGATCCCCTGGGACAAATTCTGCCTTAAGTTATATTGTGGCAAAATTATTTCCATTCACCATAGCCAAAACATTTCAATGCTTTTAACATCTTCTTCACATTGCTAAAGATTTAACCAAATAAAAAAGAGGAAAAGATGGAGTGTGGTTTAATGGGTCTGCATGTGCCCAATGTGTCAAAAACATATTTTATAAAATAGAAAATTTGATTCTTTGCCTAGTGTCCTTTTATAATTCAAAAATTATTCAATATTTCTCCCTGTCATTCTCCTGTTTTTAAATACAAGTTGACTTGCAAGTCAACCACCTGGATATGGAGGTAGAGCTCAGATAAAAGCTACAATAAGAAGAAGAAAGAAACCATGACTGTTACATGATGCTGAATAAATATTAGCCACAGCCACAAATCATTCAGATGCATTTGCTAGTAAAGTATTTCTGAAATTATTGCTTTTATTTTGTACTGTATTTCCAAGTCTTTTCCAGAGAAGTATTTAAGCACATGCCCAACTTAAAGCACATGAAAGATCCCATTGATTTAAGTGGGCTTAATCACATCCCCTAGTCCCACACATTCTTCAGCACACTGCTGCATCTGGACTTTTTGCAATAATGAAATGACTAGAAACCAAACGTATGTTCAGTGTAAACTATGCTTTTCATGTGAAAATGTAGACTTAGTTATTTAATAGGCATGAAGGCACTGGGCATTTAGCCTTGCAAAATGAAAAAGCTAGAGAAGATTGATTTACTGTCATGTTGTTGAATATTTTTTTTTCATTACAAAACCCTGAGCCCTTTTTACTGAAGAAGTGAACATGCTAACTTCACCTGGACACCATCAAAATCAGAAGCCTAAGCTGATGTACAATAGGGATTGTATTTTCATTTTGCATAAAAAAATAAGACAGACTTTTGGAATTGCTGTGAGTAATTCTAAGTTAAAATTCAATATTAAAATCACTTAGAAGTATAGCATTTATAAATTTGGTATTTCAAATGCTTGAACAAGTATCATACCACACAAGCAAAATTCATCTGTAGATCTTGGAGTGTATCTGCCAGATTCTGATGATTTATTCTAAAAAAGCACAATTTATAGAGAGAGATAATACTTTTGTTAGACTGACTCATATGTTCCAATCTCATGTGTGCATGCATAGATACAAACCTTTTCTTAGGTGAACAGGTCCTTGTGGAGGATCCAAAGAAGGTCTAAGCTGGCCCAGTTTTGAGGCCTTGAAGACCATTTTTCCACCTGCAAATTTTTGCCATTTTTTTTTCTAGTGGTATTATCTGTTATGACACAATAGAAGTCATCTCTGATATCCATACCACATCACATACAGGGCTGTAACGTCACTAGTAATTGAAAATTTCATGCTCCAGGAAGTCTGGAGACCCCTGTGCAGAAGACGGTATCTACCTTGAGGAAAGTTCATGTAGCTTATGGCAGTGGCAATTTTCCCAAATAGTTCTATCCCTAAAATTCTAGTCTGGGGACTCCCTGGGGCCAGACATACCAACCATAACAAACTATACAGTAGCTATGTGTCAGTCCTTGTCAGCAGTTCGAGGACAGTATGTGACAACAGAACATTTCCTTTTATTGGTTTTCCTTGTTATTAAATAAAGCCCATACAGTGCCTGTCCATTTAAAATTCTGATAACTGACATGATAAAATCCAGAAGAAAGGCATATAGCTGAACCAGAGGAAACATGACAGTGACAACGACAGGAGCATTTCTGTTTGTTTGCCAACCCTTCTTCTCATCCCATCTTGCAAGTTTACAAGCCATGGATACTATTCTGTAGAATTCTCCTGGACACATTTTTAAGAGATTACCTACTTTGCTTTTAAAGAAACATACTTTCAAATTGAAATTTTAATCAACTCAGAAAAAATGCACATTTCTATTACATGTATGTCAACAGTGAAAATTTGTATCATTCATGCCAAACTATTTCTCCAATCCATATGACACACCAAGTCCACTTTATTTATTCTGCATGCCAAAATACACTGATCGCTTCTGAGTGCTGTCTCATTTGGTCTGCCCCATTTGGAAAATGACAGTAATAAAAAATATATAAAACTACTAATGTAGTTTGAAAAAAGTGCCTTCAGATTTAACAGTGGTGGCTTATTGTATAGAAATGACAGAATGCTGAAGTGGTAGAGGACAAAGGAAAGACCAAAAAATATATGTATTCATAGAATTATGTAATATGTAAAGGTCTTCCAGATGAGAGAGGACACTGATGTTTCTACCTCAAATTCCTATTAGATGAGAGTCAAGGAATTATGGCATTGCACTTTATTCTTGATCTACTGTAATTCAAAATGGGTGATAATTTTGGATCCTCTATGGCAAGTAACCTCTCTGTGCCAGTTACTGCATCTGCAGAAAGGAGGTAGTAAATTACCTAAGCAATTCACGAAAATACTTTGAAATAAACCTTCAGAAAGAAGGTTTAAGAAGAAAACAGGCTGGTTTTCTATTACTTTCTATTACAGCTGACTTGAATTTATGGCATTTTTCTTCAATGCCTGGTTTTAATTAAAAGCAAATAATACTCATTAAGGAAATTACTTTTTTTTCTTACTAAATACATCATTTCTTCACTTACCTATCTTAAATATTCTTTGCTTTCCTAACTGAAGTATTTGTGCATACTACCAGAAGCTAGACCAGATAACTTCCAGACATCTCTTTTAAGCAACATCACTAACCTGAGAAGATGAATTGCCTGTAATATTCCAAGTCCAAATACCAAGTACAAATACTGATATAACAGAGACAAGAAGCATAACATGCTATGCTGCAATGCAGAACAGTAAAACAAAGCATTTTAAAATTCAGTTAAAGAGTTTAAACTAATTTTCATTTCTTTGCAATGAGCTCCAGCCAAAGTGCCAGCAGGCTGCCCACACCAGAGGTGGGGAAGATTAAATGCTGCAGGTACAGGGTTCATGCAACAGAGAGCAGAGAGAAGTAGCTGCAGCTGAAAACTGATCTGCAAAGGGATCACATCTGACAGCTTCGCACATTAAAACACAACAAGAACGGGGAAACAGCACTGTGCAGAAAGGGTTGCCAAGGACTGTCCATCTTCAAATGGGCCATAATGCAAGTAACAGATATAGAAGTCTGTACAGTCTGATAAAAAGCAAATAACTTACCCAGGGAACAAGAGGGATGATTGTCCAAATGTCACAAAAATAAAAACCTGCTCATTCAGGTTTAGCTTCACATCTGCTAGTGTCCTGCCCTACAGTACTGAAATCTATTGTTTAATTCTAGGTTAAAATGAAGTAATCTAAATATTCAGGCTGTTATATAAAAGGGCCAGGGGATGAAATTACACCAGTTTCTAATAAGGCCCTTTGAAACCCTAAACTAGCAAGTTAGCAGCCAAATTGTTCTTCTACTGATACAGACTGAACGGAAAGTGATGACTAAAAGAGACAAAATAAAGTGTGTAAACCTGTAGTTCTCAAAATCCTAAGTGTGTCTGCTATACCAAAGCACACCAGAAGACTATTTAGGTGCTAAAAAATTATCATTTTATTTACCACCTCCAAGACCAGTCTTGAAAAATTTTTGTCTCCCTATTGCTAGACTCTTCTTAAATACAAGGTCTCTAAAATTTCCTTCTCTTCCATTTCAAAATAAATAGAACTTTTAACATAGTTTCATCTGTCCATGTAAGACCAATTTATCTGGTTTTAAGTATTCTTTCTTTTGGTAAATAGCAGCCTGCACCTGGTGAATAGACCTCACACCAGAACATGAAGAGTACCATTTGGTTATTTTCTTCTATCTGTGCAGTACATGTCTTACTATTTTCCTCTTTTTCACTCAGAATACTATTTACTGAGCCTTCCCATAAATTAAAAGAAAATCCTATGCACAGACTCACAAATATATTCTGCATCTGAATTGGAAAGAAAAAGAAGAGTTGTGAGGTTTTTTGGACACACACCCACCCTAGAAAGTACAGTAGCATTATAGGCATCATCCCAGACTGCTCCATGCCAGCTGCAAGGATCCACTGGACTCAGCTGCACCTGATGGATCCCAGCTCACCTCTGCATCAGCTAGTAAATTGCATCATTTTCCTGTTGGTCTTCATAATAGAGCTATTCACTTATTCAGTTGTGAGTAAAGACAGGAAAGCCAAAGTATAATAAACTCTATTATGATTCTGACTCTTTCCCACTGAATGATCTTGATTAAGACTTTATTCCCCCACCTCTGCCACCCAGGAGAAGGCAAAGGAGGGAGGGCACAAGAAGTTTCCCAGTACAGAGGCTCTACAATACAACAATTAGGCAAGTAGATTGATTTCTGCTCAGAAATAGGAAAAACAAATAAATTACTCACATAATGTACTAAATTGTATATATTGTATATACATAACATCTAATCAAGCTGACATCTCAGAAAACAGCAGCTGCTCAATTCAGTCAAACACAACTCTTCAGAGGCTCTGAGAACAGGGGAGCACAGATTTCTGAAGCAGTGTGTTGTCATGCAGTCATTGCTCTGAGACAAAAGGGCAATAATTTATTTCTGATATGGCCACGGGGATGCTGTGGAATCGCTCATAGTTATAGTCATATAAATTTCACCAAACTGATATACTTTCAGGATAGGAATCACAGAACTAAAAATTTCTTATTGGTGTATTTTTTTGAGTTAAAACAATAATATGATCGCAAACTTATGGAGACGAATGACAGAATAAAAGCTACACTACACTATATCATGCTTCAGGAGGATGATCTACTCTCAAAAGTTAGAATAATTTCCTTTCTTTAAAAAAAACCTTGAAAAATAATCTTGTTCACTGTACCAAGGAATCGTGTCTGACTTCTTTTCCCAAGGATAAAAGATTCTTTAACAGAATGCCCAGGGAAACTAATCCAATAAAGGAATCTTTCTCTTCAGAAAACTCAACTGTCCATCAAACGCACCATGGAAAAGCAAACACTTTCTACCCCATCTCAGCTGCAGAGAAAGGCAGTCTTTAATGTAACCAAGGACTAGACTATTTAAAGCCAAGTTACCAGCACATGTTTGAGCACAGGTCTTGCACTCATGCTTATTCACACAATATAATACACATGCAACAGAAGCTAGGTCCTTATGCTCCTCGAATTTTGACAATCTAAATGTTATGCATTTAGCTCTCAAAAGAAATTTTGTGGCTGGAATGAAGTACTTATGCTCCTTGAACACGTCAGTAATTAGAAATCCTGCCTGATGGGCAGAAACTGCCCAGAGCAAACCAGTATAAAATGCATTAACCAGTAAGAAACACCACGGCTACACTTCAAGAAGATACATCTGATACTTTCTCAGAGTTTGAACCACCAAAGCCTCCTGCTCCCTGGGATCTCTAGCCCACAGACATGCCCTGTGGCTTTTAAGGAAGTATGCCAGGGATGGTATTTTCGTTTTTGAAACTTGGCTGAGAGAGGAGTTTAACCATGACCTAACAGTCCTTTTCTAAGACAGTGCCCAAGCTCTTGGTGAGATTTTACTCTCAGTGCCCACCTGGATAAAAGGGAGTGATGAAATGAGGCTCCCACCCATTACCTTCAAGGTCTGACACTGCTAGCGAAGAGTAAGAAGAATAAGCTTCTCTTGAATCATGATTTTCTGTGACATCAGCATAAAGACAGAAAATCCTACCTTCTATGCAACACAGCACAGATTTCACCCCAATTTGCAATCTGCAGACCATTTTCACATGTAGCATAAAGTTATGTAGAAATTATGATAAATAATACGGCAATTTTACTATAATGGGATAATAAAATTCCTTCTAAAATACGCATTTATCAGGCATCCAGGGTTGCAAAAACATTTTAACTACTATGGAAAGATGTTTTTGCAGTAAGCTAAACTGGCTCATCTACTTTCTATTAATAACCACACCATGAATACTGCACAGAAAAATTGTTTCACAGACTGCAAGAGATGAACTTCTGCCTAATCTTTTATGACCTTTATAAAACTTTATTAAATTATGAAGCCATGTAGCTTTTACAGGCTCTAAAGTTTTGCTTGGGAACACTTTAAATACATAAATATGTGCAGCTGTCCCAAGAAGTGCCACCATGGGGACTTAAGACACTGTTAAGACTTTCCAGTCCTGTACCATTTAAAATTGGTAATAAAACTCTAGTCCAAGATAAAGTCTCAGATAGGAGCTACTCAGCCAGGAGCAAAGTACTCCTTATTAAAGAAAATTACTGACATTTTAGAAATACATGCAACTCTTCCCACTTCCTTGCACTTGTGTTACCCATAAAAGTCTCTAAATGTATATATATATATATATATTCAAACTACTTTATTGCATGGATAACCTCCTTCAGCATGTCAGAAATAGAATACTAAATCCCTTTGTTCATCTTTAGTAAACTAAGTCCAAGTTGAGAATCATAGAGATAATGGTAATGGCAAAATGTGTCCCTATTGTGACCAATAAGAAACAGCAGAAAATTAAGATGCCAAAAAGACCAACACATTGGATGGCAAGCCCAGATAGCTTTGAATTTGTTCAGAGCCAGCTGCCTCCTCAGAACTGCACTCTGGTGGTGAAGAGGTCCGGAGCCAACATCCTTAAAGGCAAGGAAAAAGGAGAAGAAATGTCCACCCCGTGTTTCCCAGAAATGTCATCAGTGACAAGAAGAATCTCCCTCTGACATGGAACAGGGGGAGAGACTACCAATTCTCACCATCTCCTTGAAACCCAAGAGAATCCTGAAAAAATTAATGCATGTCATCTGCCACAGTCTGACCATTTGAAATATTTTGTTTCTGGTTTTGGTAAAAACCTGATTTGGAAAATTTGGAAAATTTGGAAAAACCTGATTTTCCCTGATTTGGAAAAACTGACAGACCAATATACCCTTTAATGCAATTACTTGAGCAAGGCATACCACTGTGCACGTTTCTAACATTCTATTTTTCCAGTGTAGCTTAATTAGATCCCTTCAACAATTGTAGTTCCATAAAATCTTATATAACAAAGATCTTGTTCCTTCCAACAGGGAAAAACATTAAAACTGCTCATTTAATGTACAAACTAGAAGGTTTAAAACTAGGAGCTCAGAAGATTTCCCCAAACCTTACTGTAATTTTCAAATCCAAAGTAAAATCCTTTCACACAACTTGGCTGAACAAAGTTCAATTTACTCCATTCAATTTAGCAACTTTTGTACTTACTGACTGTTCACTTAGATCCTGAGAGTCTTCCATTGAGGTTATTGACTTTTCTTTTCCTCCACAAGAAGAAATGATCTTCCTTCCAATTTACAGCTCAGTAGTCTAAATTAAAAAAGGAGAATAAAAATGACATGTTAGTCTATGGTCCTCACTTCTAAGGCAAATTTGCAATAAACACCCTAACTGAGGTTGTGGTTTCATTAAAACCTGAAGCAAAGTTCCCATATGAAGACAAATTTCATGTAAAATGCCTCAACACCTTCAGTATTATTTTGGGAACTATCTAAAATACACCAACAGAAACAGGAACTTTGACTATTTCAGGAGTAAAAATAGCTCTGAAAACAAACCAATAAAGAAGCTAAAATGTTGAATACAGGCAGCTGTTTAAGTTGTCAACAAACTGTAACCTTTGAGAGAGCATCTTAGAAAGACAGTTCTAGAACAGAACTGCTTAATATACATTTAATGATAACCTCTTAGCCATGAAGTATCTGGCAGAAAAGCAGGTTATTATGCAATTATCAGCATGAAGTCCCCTCTCTAAGGTTCATTAAATTCCTTTAGGATTAAATTAAATACACAAAGTGGTTTATAACAAGCAGCTCCCTACAAAATGTTAAATGACAGACATTATCCTAATTATCTGCTATGTCTGTGCCTTCTCTAATAGGGTGAATCATTTTCATCAAATATGGAGATCTTCAATAGGATAATTCTATTTTCCAGGAGTTCTGCCTGTGAATGGTCATGGTAACCATAACTATAAAGCCACAGGATTATATTAAAATCTGTTTTAAATTCTGACCAGCAAGCACTAGTAAACACAACTGAGGGTAAAACACGTACAATTGTATTGGCACTTGCAGAATATTTGAAAGGAACCAGACCCATGGAACCTGTGTGGGAAAAGCCATGGCACCCATGTATTCTCACCCACTGCCCTGTATTGCCCTGTGAATATCTCCTCTCTTCATTTCAAGTGCCACTTACTTGCCATACCTCCATTTACTCCCCAAAACATAACTCCCAAAAATTCATTTTGTTTTGCATTAAATGCTTTCTGGAACACACACAAATGCACAGCCCCAGTCTACTTCGCTTTCAAGATTCACCTGGATTTTTCCTGCCAACAAATGGCACCCTACTGTTTTTCTTCCCTCTTGCCTAAGTTTCAAAATTATTTTCATTCACATTTAATTTTTATTTTTGCCATTCATTTTAATTTTTGCCATGATGTTACATAAGAAAAAGACAAATTGCAAGAAAATCATGCTGCATGTATTTCCCCATGCCACAAAGCTGAAAAGAATTCCTGTTTCTCAAAATGGTTTAATCTTCTCTCAATTTCAGAGGGATCCAAGACGTTGATGTCTTTCCCCACAATGCCTTCACCAAAACTGTAGTCGCTTCCAATGATCTTTTGGTCAATGTGGAGCCCACACTCCTGCATTTGTAAGTATCTTCTCCAATGCTTGTTCAATGAAGCTAAAAGGCAAATTGAAGGGCTTCTTTAAAACACCCACTGTAGGCAAATTTCAGAAAGGAGAACAATGGATATTTTAAGAGAAAGCAGCTCTACATGGCATTGACTGCAGCAGTCCCAGTCAAAGCAGGCAACTGCAAACACAGAGATTATTTTTTATGATTGATACTAAAATATTCCATTAATAACTTAAACAGAAAATCTCCTTTGATTTAATTAAAAGTTTGTAGTGAGATCATGCTATTGCATTGGTAAGACTGCCTGCAGAAAAAAAGAAAAGGTTAAAATACAAAATTTCTAACAAATTATTTGACTAGTTTCTAAGTATACTGACTGACAAGTCAGTACCTGGCTCGCATTCAAACACTGAATGCTCTAATTCTGTCTGTCACTGAAGGTGGCAGATACTTCACTTTCTGTATAAAACTCCACTATAACTCAACTGCAGAGCTATACCAGAACAGACAGACTCACGTTTCTTTCCCTACTGATGGATGCTTAATCAAAGCACACTGAGATCAACAGACGGATGCCACATTTTTCCAAAAAACCCCAGTGTATCAAAATTTTACATACATTCTGATTACACAAATCCAACAGGAGTTTTACTACTAAGAAGTGCCAGTGATTCACCCACAGTATGTGTTGTGTTCCAAAATTCAGGTGGGTGTATTCACTGGAATACATCATTAAATACGCCGCTTGTATTAGTCGTCTTCTACAAAAGACAAACTTTCATGAATTTTCAAAGTTACTTTACTGAATTTCAAGACAAAGACAAGCTTTTTTAAATCTCTCCAGAAACACACAATATGCTAAATATATCGTTTGCACAAACATGCTAAATTATGTTTCCAGGGCACTGCTGTTCATCTTCATACTGCATCAAAATTCAGAAGTTCTTACTGGAAATGGAGCTTTTTAAAATAAAATTCAGAAATAATATTTTATCAGTATTATTCTACCTATCAACAGCTAAATCCTGCTGCATTCTGGGCCCAGTTAAAGTGGCTGATTATAACCAACTGCTAACACAAAGATTTTTATAATGGCAGTTATGCCAATTGCACTTAGACCAAATCCTTTAGGGTTTAGTTTTATAAATTTGTAAAAGGGGAGAAAAACCATTAGAGAAGTCAGTGATTTAAATAAGACCAACATTACTCCCTAATAAAGATATAAAATTAAAGGATAATAGTAACCTCGTGCTGTTTTATGAGGCAATAATCCAGTTACCAATTCAACCTTGTAGTTTATTCCATCAAGAGAACCAGATTAAAAACAGAGGGAGGGAGGGCACTCTTATCCCTATTCCATTGCAAGTGTTTCTAACTGGGTTTAAATGTTTTTAAAACTGTTGTTAAAAGTCTTAAACTCACAGACAAGCCAGAATGAAGAAAAATGCCTGTTTCTCCTCTTTATCCACTCCTTGCAGATGTGGCTCTAAAACTGATGAAGTGTTTTATGCTCCCAGATAAAAATTTTACCTTTCTAAGAAATGTCTTAATTAGGAGGATTCCTGACTTTCCTCATCAACAAATGCATTTAAATCTAATTTTTTATTTATTTGTTTTTATCTGGGGGAATAAAACACTTCATCAAATTTAAACTGCAACTTCCAGGACTTGACCATGAGGAGAAACATGTGTTTCCTTCCAGGGAGACACACATAAGTTAAAGAAAATAAACTACTTGAGGATCTGCTGCACATTGCTTTATAAATGACTGAAAGTGCAATGCAATATCATTTTCTCTGGGACTGTCTACTATGATCCTGTGATACAACTTCCACAAGCTCGAGACAGAATGTGAAGCTTGGGGACCCACAGGTAAAAACCAGCCTTAAAGCACTTGACGTTTCCCAAGAGTATCTCAGAGGTTGCTTCAGGCCCTCCCGTTGGCCAGACAGGGATATGGATCTCCAAGAAGAATCCATCATCTGGACTAGGAGTTTGGCCATCAGACAAAAAATCTCCCCTCTTTCACTTCAACACAAAAACCTGAGAAGAATGTCCTCTCTTAGGCCACTAGGAATCGGTCTTCTGAAATTAAATTCAGGGGCAGCGTTATCCTCAGCTTCTATCACATATTTTTTTTTTCACATGGTAATCACCTTGGGCACATTTTCATATTCCTTTTGTTCTGTTATCTAAAGAATACCTACTTCTACTGAGGTTATATCATGTGATGCTCTCTAGTTCTTCCGAGGTTGTTTCATGTGATGCTCTGGCAATATAGTTCAGAAATTTCATGATCCCAGACAAATATACTATATAGTTCCACACATTTTGAAATATGCAGGTAATAAACCTAGCAGAAGGATGCTGCTGTGGTTTACACAATACATTCAGCAACAAAGAAGAACTCATTTCTGTCAGAGCCACAGGCTGGGAGTCAAAATTTTAAGAGAGAAGTGGTCACAAAGAGAGCAATTTCTCATTTTCTAGTGCTCTACTTCAGAAACCTGTGATAGTACTAGTATTTAGTGTTGATAGCTGCCACTGAATTAATGCAGAATGTGAACCAGTAAGTGAGGACAGGCTCCAGGGCTCAAACTCTCACAGTCTCTTAGGCAAGTCTCACCTTTGGTTTGCACTACTCCTACAGAACATACGAGTAGAATAAAGTACATTTAAGGCCCTGTGAAAGATTATGCAAGGCAGGTAAAGAGAAAAATGCTTTAGAATCAGTACAAGAAGCTAGTGCACATACACTGCAATCTCATGAAGTTAGATTATTTCATGCTATTTGTTTCCCATGAAACCCATTTCTTTGAAGGAACACTGGAAAGGGTATAGGCAGTAACAAACAGGCACTGCCTAATATTCAGTGATTTCCTGCCTAAGAAAACATCCCTCTGGTTGTTTGTATGCCTATCACAGGAAGTATCATGTGAAAAAGATAAAATATAACCTAAATTAAAAGGAAACCAAATGCTGATTTATTAGAACTTCGTCTGCCAAACAAAGCCATCCTGACAGTATGACCTTGTCAGGGACATGTACACTTTCCTGAGGAAACCTGGAAGGTGAACAGAAATATATTCAGAATTTCTAAATTATTTTAATTCTCAAATTTTTTCTTCACTCATTCCAGAAGGAATTTCGCATGTGTATTTAGGTTTAGCTGAGGCCCTTTCCTTAGTTGATGTCTACTATCTCATATCAATATAAGTGAAATGAGCCTCCTGAAAAACTCCTATTTCATTACAGAAACAAATCTTGCTCCATGGACTAGAGAATTAAAGGGAATATAGTCTTTCTCTTCCTCTTCTTCTAATACTTTTTTCCCTTCCTTGGGCCCTCCTCTGTAGAGGGTTAAATATGACTGCCTTTGAAATCAGTTTGATTTCAGTCCACTTTTAGCTTGCTGAGGGTGGGAATTTTACCCTCAGAAAAGTTTTAGAGCATTCCGGAGCCCTTTGTAGCACATCCAGTTCCCACTTCTATATTTGTGACTTCCAAAAAACTGAGCTCTTTCCTCACCCAGAGCCCTGGGTATGTGGTGGAGGGGACAGCAAGCCATAACGTCATGTACCTCCGATTTTAGCTCCAGACATTTCCAGCAAGCCCTGATGGAATGAAATAGTCTTCCCTGGGTTTTGTGTTCTGCTGAGCACCTGCCTACATCAATTTGCATCTGCAGATGCATAACTTAAACAGAGAAGATAGATTACTCCTTATTTTGAATAATCTTAATTATGCTGGGATTTCACAGAACAACTCATGCAACTTAACACAGATGAATATTTTAGCCACATACAGTGCTGTGAACAGGGAAGGAATACAGGAGGAATTTCCAGGATGAGCTGAAAAACAAATGGACCCACCCAGCTGCTTTCTCTACAAATAGCCCTCACTTTCCCAGTAAATACTTGGGTGACAGTGTACTGGTAACTCGGAGGGGGCTGCGCAGGGCAGCCTTTAGGACCTGTTCAGCGTTCTCATCCCAGCACATATCCAGCATGGATGTGCATAAGAACATGCATATGTCTAAACTGGGTATACAGTATATATTCTAATGTATACAGAAAGTGTGCTTCTGAAATCAAAACGCTTCAAGATGTGATGCCAGACATTACTAGATTTAGAGTCTTGTTATGAGCCCTGCAAGAGACAAAAAAGTGTTTGTCCCTGCTAACACAACATTTATTTTCAGATCTTGGGTTAGGATGCAGGTTAAGAACAGGCATGGGTTCTTCAACATCCACCACACATTTACAGTTCTGAGCTCATCTAGTTTCCTTCTACCTTCTCCCTCTCCCTGAAAAATAAAAAACAAAACACATCTGTAACTGACATAATTTGTTATTTCCATCTTCCTTTCAGAGCATGTGAATTCATGCCAGACATTAAATACAGTAATCAAAAGAAACATGATTCATGCCACTAAGCCACAATACACTGAAAACTCCTCAAAATTCAAATCAAATTATTGACTTTCATGCAAGTCACTAGACATTTGCTAGACACAGCGTTGCAAATTCTGCATGGTCTTCAATGAGTATTTGTATAATTGTCAGTTTAGTGTAATTAGCTTCCTTGAACTGAACTTAGTAAAGGGTGGCATTGCTTGTGTAACATTTTTGGACATTTTATTCAAGAAAAATTAAGATGGTATTGCCACTCTGCATCAGGTACTTCCAACTTAGAAAGAAGTCACACCACCACAAAACTATTTGGTACCAGTCAAAAGCTTGCACCAAGACAAGAAAAGCAGAGCAACACAGACCATGATGTCCCTGCATCACTTAGGTATGTAAACCACCAGGTAAGAAACAGAAATGGTCTATGACAGATCTGCCTGCTAATACTATCATCGTACAACAACAAAACAAAAAAAAATGGGGAAAACAGAAAGACTTCCGGGCAAACAGCAAACAACTGCAAGCACTGAATATCATTTACTTCAGTTTTGTAACAGGACCTGTCGGTGCAGCATTTATCTTTTGCAGCTCTGGGTACCAACTTCACAGGTACCCAAATATGACTAAAACTGATAACCCCACTCTTCCTACCCATCCCATACCTGTGTAACAAATCAAAAGGACTAACTTTGAGAATTTCAGAACACATAATTATAAACTCAGCAATGTCTCCCTTATCCTAGCAATACACAACACACTGTGAAATTGCTGAGACTGAGACCAGAGCTACAAATCTGCTGATATCTGGGGGCTTCCCACCTGAGAGAAACCTCATCACTCATGCTTAGAGAAGGCATGCAGCTACTCAGACTTCATCTATCTCATTACAAATTAATCAATTACAGAATTTTCCAGATAGAAATGAATTAAAAAAAAAAAAAGCTGACATTGTTTCTGGCCTCAATTTATAAACAAATCCAATCTAGAATCCCACTGTGTTCCCCTAAAAATAAAGAGAAAAGAAAGGTGGTTCCCAGGGAAAAGAAAATAAACTCAAACAAGTAATGCAGAGATGCTATAGATAGAAGCATACCCTTTTAAATTTTTTAATTAAAATCTTTGTTTTATTTTCCTACTAGCTGACTATTTCAATGTTTCAAACAACTAGATTTTTTTAGAGAGAAGGATTTTGGTTTTTACTGCACAGTATATTTCACCTAAGTTCTGAAACAATTTTCTTCCCTTTTTTTTGTAGAAAATGGCTATAAACAAACCAAAGAAAACATTTCAATTATTTTTAACATGCCATTGAATACAGAAAGAAAGGCTATACTTGGTTAGCCAGAATATTTAAAGTCGCACTGTCAACTTGAAAATATTAATAATTTCTTATTCCCTCTATCTATAAACATTTCAAATTTACCTTTTACACATTAAAAATTCCTCAAAAAACCTTGTGACACAAAAATAAGAATAAAATAACAATAAAAGTTATTTCTAAACATTTTAGAATTTAGGAGAACCTAAAAATGAGAATATCCACGAGGTAAAAGAAAACAGCAGTTTTACAAGGCTGAAAAACTTAATGCAACGAATCCAACCACATGGTATTTTTAAAGCTGTGACAGCATAGTACCTAGTCATCCTATCTGCTTTAAAAGTCATGCTACAGTATGAGGATGCAATGAGAGTTACTGTAGAAGTTCAAACGCTTGCTAGGCTTACTAGAAACATCCTGGTGAAGGAGGAAGTTTGCAGCATGCCCACGCTTTTTAGGTGTGAGAGTCATTGCTCAGCAGCTGCTATTCCTGTTACTGCCAAGTGTCTCACATGAAATTCTTGAATGGAACATTTTGAAATGTCAGAAAGAAATACACAGTAAACTCACCAATAAGAAACCTGGGTACTTACATCCTGGATTAGTAGAAGAAATGAAAAGTTTTTCTTAATTAAAGTTGACAGTAACCTCTAACTATTGCATTTAAGAAACTGCTATTTTTTCATTTCATGAACAATGGGAAGGAAAAAGCGTGAATGCAGAACTATCCCAGAATACGCAACTCCAACTGGTGCCTGCATGCAGCTTCAGTGCTTTCTGACAGAACAGAATGACAATTATTACTCTCCAAAACTAACACTATTGCATCCCAGCCATCAAGTCACACTTAAACCATCAGAACACAATGACTGAAAGTAGAAAATTTTCTATTTACCACCTTTGTCCAGCACAAATAAAATGCAAAACCCCATACCAGATGTCCTGTGTAATCTGCATTTTTATGCTGCTGATCCTCTCATGAGCTGTCTGCAGTCATTTCAGCTCCTGGCACATCAGCATTCCCCACAGGCAACTGAAATGTTGGGACATCCGTGGAACAGCTTGCTATCCTACAGGCAAATCTCTTTTACTATGAGCCAGCACTAAGAGTGCCACACAAAGTAATTGTAAAAAACAGGTATTTTCAGATTTTAACTAAAACAACTGCTTTGATAATGCATCCTTTACCATATTTCCTTTTCCTCATTTAGATACTTATTAGCTGTGATCAAACTATGTTACATTCTCCTTTGGTCAACTAAAATTTGTTAATCCCCTGGAAGAAACATCTTCTATTATTTAATTACTCCTCTGGTCTTAAATCTGAAACCTCCAATTTTTAAAGCTTCCTTTCTAAAGTTAAGAAAGGGTGCAGCTTTGCATTAGCAGCTACACCCATATTACCTGCACAGCTAATGCAGCCCCTCTTACTCTGCCGAGTGGTTAAAGTTCTACTCCTCTTCTTGGCTACAGTACCATCATTACCATTTGCTATGGCCTCCATTTGTTTGTTGTTTTTTCTTTAAATAAACTGCTGGCTTGTAGTGAGGTACATACTGTTTGCTTGCTCTCAGTTTGCTCAATGAGGCAGACTACTCTCATCAATCTGCTCCCCTCATTATTTACCCATCCCTCAGTCTTTGTAGTAGCAGTACTTTAGGCATTACAGTCAAACAACAGAAGTATAAGGAAGTTGGTAAGAAGAAAAATATCTTTTATTAGGTCAGCAATTGTTCTAATCAAGGGTATTACTTCTTGTAGAACTCAGTAATCTTGGTGTCACTGGTAAAATAACAAATAGGTTTTGATTTGATGATTGCATCCTGAAAAACCCTTTGCAATAGCATGCTTTTTTAGGACTCGTTAACAAGTAATGAGTGTTTGTGAAATCTGTGCTTTAGTTTGCTGTTTAATCCATTTAATTTATGCCAAGCTGATTTTGTATCCTTCAACTTTATTAATCAAAAAGTCATGTCAACTCAAGACAGACTTACAGAACTTTATTACATCACTACACTTATCTTTGGAAATCAGACTTGTACTCACATCAAAAATAATATTGCTGGTTTGGCTTGCTTGAGTGTTCATAAACCCGTGATGTGGTATAGTATGCATATTTCAGTGCTATATGGGAACAACATAAAAAAAGGCATTTGGAACGTGATAGCCTGTAAGTTAATACTTTGTGACAGTGGAGACTAATAAAAAATAGTTGCCATAAATTAAGCACTTGTCTACAGTGACAGCTATGTAATGGCCACTTCTGAGAAATTATTGCACTTCTTTCCCCAGGAATAGTGATAAAAGAATGCAGCCTGTCACGAGCACTGCAGCCCTTGGCAGTGACATCCCACTTCTAGTGGAGTTATGCTCTGCCGGTTCCCTTCAAGCCCAGCTTTTGGACAGCAGTGCAAAGATCTGGAAAAGTTCTGTCATACGGTATCACATCTGAACTCCTGCTTTCCTTCAACAAAATCATAGCTGTCCCCTCCAAAGGCCCCAGTACTTTCCCTATTGTTTTAACTTGCTCATGTATCTGCAAATTATCTGCAGCTACTTCAATTTTAGTCAAAAATCCCTGCATCAACACAATCTTTAGATTAAAGATCAAGGGATCATTTTTATAGACAATGTTTTCATTCTGAAAAATTCCACCTATCCCACAGACTTGACCCTGCACTTCAGTTAGTAGAGGTGGCAGATTAGGTAACGGAGACTGTGGTTCTGCAGTTATTTCTGCAGCACCGCTGCCAGGCTCAGCAGCACGGGTGCTGCCACTCATTCCGACCTTTGCCTCGCTGCCAGCACAGCTGTTTGTGAACCGCAGCGAGAACGGATCCAACTTAAACGAGTGGCCAGCAGAGGCGGGATAAGGGGCCGCTTTAGAAGCACTGCCACCAAATATGAAACCACGGCTTCACGCTTTTCTGTCCTCCACCGCAGGAAACAGAAAGAAGTAGGACTTCAGAAAGGGTTAGTCACACATGAGGCTACTGCTATTGATGCTTATATGAGCCAATACCCCTAGATAATGATGTAAAAATGGAGCAAAATGCTGGATTTCTTCCTAGAGGCCTTACAATCAAACTATTTCAGACTTAGTCCTTATTTGACAGCATCTCACAAGCTGTTGTTCCAATCCTGGACTTCCTTCAAAAAGCTGGGCAGTTTCACAACTGACAGGGAGCAAACTCTTCTATTTCATTTGTTTTATGCCAAAAACTTGACTGCTCATCTAGCTATTGATAAATCAGACTATCATTTAGTCAGAAAATTGGAAAACAAACTGAATCATATCTAACTAGATACCAGAAATGACTGGGAAACACATCATCTAGCCATTTCAGCTGAAGGAACTCATGTTGCAGGTAACTCCTGGACATACTGCTGCACAGTGAGCTCAGGATTCAGATGGTGCTTTGAACATAAAATTTACTTCTCTGAAAGTGCAATTAACTGAAAAAAAAAAAATTTGAACATTGTACTAGATCCTTCTACCATGCCAGATTAGAATCAACACAAAAATAGGTGGCTGAGTGGAAAAGTACTTTCATCTTCCCATTTGGAAAATCTACCACAGTCTAAATCTTGCCTTGGGGCAACAAGAAATGTTATTTTCAAGACCCTTTTCCAGAATATAATCCCTGTGTTTGTAAGAACCTCTATATCATTCATCCCTACTAGTTCTCAACTTCCCAGTTCTCTGTGCTAAGAAGACCAGCACAGAAGTCCTAGGTTCAGTCTGAGTTGCATTGCTAGAACTTGGCAGAGGAAATGTGCATAATCTCCCTGAGCTGTGCCTGGTTTTGTGAGACCATGTCTATGCTGGGACACTTGGGAGAGCTGGAAGAAAGACCTCACATACAGTATGATGTTGGGATACAAAAACTGAAGTGTACAGAGGCTGGTTTAGCTGCTCTCTCTTGAGAGTAAGATCAACTTTGTTTTCTCTGATGTTCTGGAAATATACTACAGTGAATAAAAAGAAACATCCAGATGGGATTTAATACGGACTTCATGCCTTTCATTGAATAGGCTTGGCAATCATGAAATGCCCCTGAATACACACAGCCGAATTACTCATTTTTTTGAACAACAAACTTACCTTAACCAAATTAAAAGAACACAGATAATTAGCAATATTTCCAACTGCATAATTTTCAAAAATACAGTTTCTGTGGTCATTTATAAAATGCTGCCAAAAAAAAAAATGTTTGAACATTTTGTTCATATGAAAATGCCTTGAAATGGAAGAAAAAAAAATATATAGTTTCGACATCTATACTTAACTCTCTTTTTTTTCCCCAAGTATTGCAGGATAACTTCTCTGTGCATGTGATCTCACACATATAATCTATATTGCAATACCCCACCAAAAAAGCAGACTGAACTAAGAATAGAGGACTAGATACTCATCTGGCATAATGTGAGACCACTCCAGTAATTTCAGCATTCCTACTCCAATTTGCAACAGCTAAGTATCTGGCACAAAGCATCAAGTTAAGTTTCCAATTACCTCATGCACCAGCATTGATTTCAATAGTTATATACACATAGTCATAGAGGAGAATTATTTGAAAAATTGCAAACTCAGCTCTGTGTTTCTTTTACTTTTATGGTCTAAATCAGATCCTTCATGGTATTTTAATGTAGGTTTTTGTGGTTTAATTATAAATATGTCAAGAGTAGACTAGCTACTCGCTGATCTACCCAATTAAAAAAAAAAAAAAGGCAGCAGTAATTTTTTACACTATTGAGAATGTGAACTTATACTGGGTCATATCACAATAGTATTTAATTTTACTGCTGCCAAAAAATCTAGGGCATACTAACTTATTCACATAAGTAATAAGTTAACACCTATGCAAAAATCAGTCTTTGTGTGAATATTTTTCAGGTTGCCTTGGGTAGTTGTTTTTGTAATTTTCTGCCCCAAATTAGTCAAATTGTATGGCTCTGCACAACCGGAGTGCAAACAGAGTATTCAGTCATCCCAGTCAGTCAGACTGAGTTCTTCAGAGACTTCAGCATTTAAATTACATACAACTGAACTGCCTTCCACTGTCTTTCTACAGACAGCTGATTAAGGAAAAGTCACTCTAATAGTATTTAGTTAATTAGTTTGTTCTAGGAAAAAGACATAGATCTCCAAGTTCATTTATGCATAGAAATCCTCCAAACTACTTTTTTTCAAATCCATGGGAATTGCAGCCTAACTCAAACTTTAGTGTCTAGTACCCAAGCCTGGCAGCCTAAAACCAAAAGTCTCACTGGCTCTCATAGAGTGAGAAGCTCTGAAGATAATCACTAGTCATTATAATCTTCCCTTGGAGAAATAAAGACATTTTTAACAAATTGAAAATAAAATGCTTAAACTTTAGTATTCCTCAGACAGCCATTAGCATTTGACATTTTGCTCAAAAGCCTGATAGTTAACCTATACAGTCCTGTGACTGAGACTGCCCAGTGCTACATTTCAATATAGGATAATCAATCATCAAAATAATTTTCACTGTTTAACGATAAAGCAAAAAGGCAGCCAGCTATTCAACACATTTCTCAGGTTTAGAGATAAAAAGAAGAAAACGTTTTAAAATAACTTTTGCCTTTAAAGCAACCCATTAGCAACCCATATTACAGCCACCCCAAAAGCAATCCTTCTGGCAGCATTGTAAACTACAATGTAGACTAAAAATGTGAGCTTTATTCGTTTGACATATAAGCACACTTCTTATCTGAGCTTTTGCACTGCGAAGTGTATCCAAGTTCCTTTAACCACTTCTGATTTAACGACAGATCTAATAACACTGCAAAACTGAAGTATGGAATTGGCCAAAAACTATTTCATAAAAATCTGATTTCTGTACAGCAACATCTAAAATGTCACCTAGTACATACAAGTAAATCTGAACGTTTTTAATGCGTATTGTAAAGCCTGAGGTTTTGACAGGTAAAACATCTACTGACTTTAAAAGACCATAATTTATTTTTAATAACCATTTTTATTTAATTTTTCAAAGAGTAACAGTTTATGCCTTCAGTAGAACCATGCCCTGAAATCTCAGAGGTGATAAAAGGGCCATGCCAAAGCTGAAAGGTTTCAAATATCAAACTATACTATTATGTCAGGGTCAGCAAGATCAATTAGCACTTTTCAATGACAGAAAAAGGTTAAGTTGGACACACATTTACACAATATTTAGATCCAGAAAAGAAAAATAACTCTTATTAGGCATACTTATAAACCTCTTGATCAATGACTGAATATCAACACTCTTATTCCAATAGCATACCATAAATGCCGAGATATTTTTAATACAAAATATCAAGAAAATTATAAATATATTAGCAGAAATACTATTGGATTCTCAAGTACAAAGATAAAGGCAAAGACATCTGAGTGTTGCTGCTACCAGACTTGTTTTAGTGGTGAACTTCCAAAAAGCTTTAAAAATACTCGACCAACTTGACATATGTCTGTCAGTCTGATGCATCTGTGTTTACATTTTTCCTGCAAACCCTGAGAGTATTAAAAATGAAAACTACTGAGCAAGTAAACCTACTCCTATGTTCAACTAAAAAACAAACCTAACCCACCCCTCAATTTGAAAATATTAATTTGTAAATTAACTCATCCAAAATCTGGTAAAAAGCAAATGTACATCTTCGGCAACTAACAGCCAGAAATACACACAACAGGAAGCAAGGAAACTTACATTTCAGTTCTTAGTATCACATGAATACTCATTGGAAATATAGGTATGTTGGAAGTTAATTCGACACCTGTTATTTCAAGCGTTGCCATCGTAAACATAGCTTGAACAAAGTAGCTGGTTATGATATCAAATAAAGCATAAAATCACAATAAAAATCCAGGAGATTAAGAAAACCTAAGGAAAAAGTACACTGTGTTGAAATCAGTGATTTAGATTGGTATTGCACTGAGTAAAAGCAATGCAAGATTACTTTTCCTCAATGATATATTTCAAAATGTCTCTTTTTAAAACCCATTTCTTCAAGGAGTGATTTGAAATATTTACTACCAGACAGTACCTAATTTTAGGTTTTAAGTGCTTTAACAGCTCTATGAAATATGATCAGCAGCTGCAATATAGAAGTATGCTGAATAAACGCTCCTTATAAAAAGGGAGACCCGCTTTATTCTGAGTTCATAAAATCCCTACTTTCAAGAAAGAAAAAGATAACACCAAAAAAAAATGGCTGTGTTCTAGAGCACTTAACAGAAATTCCGGGAATTTCTTTCTTCTTTCTGTGGTAACTCTCGTATTTAAGAGAGTAAAACGCTGTTTAAATTTTAGTACTGGAGGATTGCACACAACATCATCCAATACCACCAGTTCATCGTGGAAACAGGTACCTTTCCCTCACCAAATGCCAGTGTTTAACATTAATTCTAGGATTGCACAAAGTTTAAAGAGTTGCATAAAGTATAAAGAGCTAAACTTTAACACTTGCATCAGATGCTAAAAATATGCCACATGATACTATCTATAGCTGTATTTCTACAGTTGCCTTGTTTGAAATATTTTAACTGGGAACTGCAATTAACTGAGAACTCACCAGTGCCCTACTCAATACATTGCTTGTTTAGAATTTATTTATTCCGTTGACATTATCCATACAGAATAAATTTACATTGCAAAGTGTTGTGAGGCCATTAATAAATGCAAATCCAGCAAGAGTAACCTTCAGCTAAACTTATTATCAGTACCACCATATACATGTAACAATTAATAACTACATACAAATTATCCAAACAAAGACACATAAAAGATTCGTCAACATACTCCACTTCCATTTCTATTAAATTTGGTTGAAAAACATTTGGTAACATAAATACCACAATTCAAAAAAAACCCAAAAAAACAACAAACAAACAAAAAAAACCGTTTCAGACATAACCTAGCTAATTAGATGTCAAACAGAGAAAGAATCACCGGGAAGAGAGAGAAATGTCAGTCTGTATTTCCACTTTACTCACAGTATGATATATATTGCAAGTATGCAAGCATTTGTTATTCGGCAGCATTTTCAGAAGTACTAGGGGAAGAGTCAAACCCACAGCGATTTTGCAGAACTTTTCTCTTGAGTGTTAAGGAAATGAAACAAAGATACGGCCTGGGATTTATTGCAAAGTACACTCTTCTAACATCAAACTCCGAGGTCAGACCAGAAAATCTATTTGCCAAAGAGCAAAGATGCCTTCTTCGTATAACTCCCTCTAAATCTAAACTGCTGATTAGTTTATCTTAGGTACGATTTCTAGTCTCCGCAAATGAAACACGTAAAACAAGACTCAGAAAACTGTAAATACTCTTTCCTTACTGTTCTAGCATGACTTCATACTTAAACTGGAACCGGCCAAGTCGCTCCCTTGTCTGGTACAGCGTGAGTCCCGGGATTTTTGTAAATACCAGCTATTTCACACCGCCAAGCGCGACCCCTCCGTGCGCCCGGCTGCAAGCGCTGCCCGCGGGTACGGAGCCGGCAGCACCGCGCCTGCTTGGCTCGGTGCGGCAGTTTCATAAATGTAAATGAAACTTTAGATGCCAACTACCGATTGGCAGCGGCGGTGCCGTGGGATCCCGCTCTCCCTTGCCGGCGGAAGGCGCCGCGGGGCTGCTCCCCGGGCTGCCCCGTGTCCGGCCGAGCACGGCCAGGAACCCCCTCGGCTCGGGGAGAACCGCCGTGTGAAACGCAGCTGGCGGCTCCCCGCGGGTATCTGACTTTGGAACTGTCTGTAATGACAGCAGGAGAAGGAGATCAATGGCTAAGAGCCCACTGGTTTTGAACACGGAGAATCCTGTTACCTCCTCGCGGATCAAGTACGCGCACACACCCGCACACACACACACAGACACACACACGCACATACACACACAAGGCTTACCCACGTGGAAACGCTTTCTAACCAAAACACAAGTCCCCGCGTCGCCGGTGGAAAAGGCGGCGGGACCCCAGCGCCGGGGCTTCCCCGTGCCCCGTCCGCCGGCGCGGCGGGGGCGGAGGCGCGGTCGGACGACCCGAAAATGCAACGTTTTGTCTTTAAACCACAAGAAAAACAAGCCGGGGCGGGGGAGGGGAAGGGCAAGAGACATCCCTCAGGGAGAGGAACGAAAACAACGGGCAGCCCTGTCCCCGCTCCCTTCGGACACTGGGAAAAGTGGCCGCCGGAGCGCCCGCGGCGGCTGCCGGCCAGGCGGCAGCGGGAAGCAGCCTGCCCCGTCCGCCGGCACCCCGGTCACGGCACGGCCGCAGCGCTCCGCCCCGGGGCAGGCGGGCAGCGGAGCCCCCCGAGCGCTGCCCGCAGCGCGGGGCCGAGGGCGGGCGGAGGAACAGACCGACCGCCCTGCCGCTGCCGCCCGTGGCCCCGCGTCCCGGCAGGGCTGCCTCGTCCCCGCTCTGCCCCGATCCTCGCTGGAGCAGCGGGGTTTCGGGAAGGGGCTACCATCCCTGCGTGTTTTCATGCCGCTCTGTCCGGAGGGGACTCCGCCACCAGAGACGTCGTTCCCTCCCAGCCTCCGGTCAAGCCGCCGCTGGCCCCGCCGCCGGCCCTGGCAGAGCTCTGTCGCCCACCCCAGGCGCGCCGGCGGCCCCCGGCCGCTCGCGGGGCGCAGCCCGGGCCCCCCGTTTCCGCCACACCGGGAGTGGGCGGGAGGCGCAAGCGGGGAACAATGCGACGGCAGCCGTCGCGGCTTGCTCCTGTCTTGGGGCTTACCCCAGAAGCCCCGGTAACACCCAGCCGAAGAGCGGTGAGGGCAGAACGGCAGGGAATATCACCTGGACAGAGGCAGAAAGTCCGGCTGGGCGTGGAAAAAGTCATCCCGTCCGCACGGAAAGCCAGTTTGTTTTTTTGCAATTAAACTCGAGTGGGGCCGGGATAAAAGCTCGTCTCTACCCCGCTATGGACGGCTGCGCTGCTCCCTCCTACCACACTTGTTTTACAGCAACTTTGTTGTTGTTGTTGTTGTTGCTGCTGTCATCGAACCGACAGGAAAACAGCGCTAAATAAACGCTAAATGCAAGCAGACGCACACACCCCCTCCACGGACACATGCACATGCAGGAGGGAACCCGTTTCCTCCACCTCCGAGCAGAAGGGGTGGGAGGGAGACGCGGGGGAAGTCAGAGACAACTCACCTCGCTGCCGGGTTATGCCTCTACCTTTATTTTAGGGCCGCTCCTTATTTATTTATTCTTGTACCTTCTCCGAGCCGAGGCTCCCCTTTTGCAGTGCTCCTCTGGCAAAAACAGAACATCCCCCCTACAAGTCGACACCCCCGCTCCTTTCTCCACACACAAATAAAGCGTAACTCGGAGCAAAACAGGAGGGGAAATTCGGGGCGGGGGTTGGGGGGGTAGATGGAGGAGGAGGCTGGTACGGGAGAAGCCAAGCACTCCTCGCACTTCAGTGAGTGCAACTAGTTGCCTCTCAAGCACGGGAATGTAAAAAGTTTCCCTGGCAAGGGACGGGACTTCCCTAAGAAAAGGTAACCCCCATCCCGCCCTCCCGCCCAAAAAGGCCGTCCCGGGAGCGCGGAGGTAAGGGGCGAGGAGCCGGGAGCCAGCGCAGCCCCGGGGCACCGCTCCGCACTTGTGCCGGGAGCTGCCGCAGGCGCTGCTCCCTGTGCCGGCCCCTCGGCACGGCAGCCCCGCTGCCCACCCGCCGGCACTGACCTGCCCCGGGCTCGCAACACCGCGGCGGGCGCTGACCCGGCCACCAGACTGCTCTAAAGTGTCCCTCCCCCGGTCCTCGGCCTCGCAGCCCTGGGCCCGGACCTTTGGCCGTCGCTACTCGCTGGCATCTGCAGTTAGTAGTGATGGGGGCAAAGGAGGGGGCCCTGAAGGGTAGGGATTGATTAATGCCAATCCAGTGGATTACAGGTAGTGAAGTCCGCGCTTCACTTTTTCCCTTTGTTTATTCTAGAGGAAACCAACACTATAAAGTAATCCTGAGTTTGAATGATCAAGTATGATTACGAGCTGCACGACAGGACTGGTTGGCGTACCCTTTTATAGGATGCATTTGTCTCCTTTCTCTCAAGCTGGTCGGTGTGGATGAAGGCAAAGTCCTTTCCTGCTCTGAAACTGAACGCTCTTTTCTTCAAGAAATTCAGCAGCTGCATTTGGTCCTCTTTGCTTCTTTGTGTGGGGAAGCGGAAGAAAATCCCTAATTGCTTAGTCACATTTCATACTCTTACCCTTCACCTTGTATTATCTTCTGACTATAGTTTCATTGAGTGGACTGAGTGGCTCTTGTTCAACCAGCTGCATCACCCTCTTTCTGACAAGTTAGCTTCACTCTCCAAAGGGTCTAAGTAAAAGGTTTAAAATAGGAGGCAAAAGTTAGGCCCTGTATTTGGAGAGAGATGTGAGAGAAAAGTCTTGGGCTTCCTAAGTCATGAATGTTAGAAGCTTTAGAGGTCAGCAAGTCACATGAAATTAGGGGGAAAAAAAAGTATTTGTGAAAATTCTTTCCTACCTGCCTTCTCTTTCCTCACTTTGCATTTGGTGATACTATTTAAAGCTGTTTAACTTCATTCAAGACTTTGAATTTTAATTTGCATTCAATGAGTTATGCTAACATGGTCATCTTTCTCCTAAATAATTTCAGATTTCAGATGACTTAATCTTCATGAAAACAAGTCTATAAAAACTCCATATTTGCTGTCTTGGGAGACTCACCACTCAGAAAGAGAACAGACTTGGAAAACCCTTTTGACTTACACAAATACAGCTAGAAAAACTTTTAAACTAAAAAAAGCCTCCAAAAGCCAGCCTTCAAATTGACATAATGTAGGATGAGCCAGAAATAGGAAATTAATTTTGAAAATGAGAGTTTAGAGAGTAATTGGAAGGGGAGAAAACACAGATTTGTAGGAGCAATCATGATTGACAACCCTGCCACAGTCTGAGTTGTGACTAATGCCAGCTCCCATCTTGCTAACAGGCTCCTTCTGCAGGGAAACATGCTAACATCTCCTTCCTTTCGAGGGGACTTCGGTGAATGGCAGAGGGGTGGTCTAGTGTGAGGTATTAGAACATTGTAATGAAGGTTTTGTGAAATCTGATTTCCTTCCACTTCCATGAAACAAATTCCTGTTGTGGGGAACAGTCCTGTAGTAATTAACATAGGTTGTTTTATTAGACATTATCATTTTAAAGCAAGCTCTTAACCATTTGTTGCACTGTCTCTTAAAATGTACAGCTGACTTGAAAATACTATTTATATCTTTGTTCAGTTTAACTTGCTTCAAACTGAGGAGGTTTGGGAGGCCTGTGCTGCTGGTCCATGTCAAATCTCCCAGTAAGCAGCCTGATCTTGCTGCCATTGAACTATGCTAGTGTTTTGCTGTTGATTTTGGTGAGGGTGGGCAGGGTCATGCTAAAACTGAGCATCACATGTACTGGAGGGAGTCCTACAGAAGCTAATATGATAATCAGACAATTTTTTGCAGAGATTTATTGTAAGTATGGCTTTCACAGGCAGTAATTAAATGGTGATTTTGGTTAAATCAGTGTCTTTACGCTGAAGTAAATTCCCATGAGCTCAGTGATTTCAGAATTTTCAACAAATCCTAAATGTAGTGCAAGGCATGGGCTCACATAAATGACTCTGTGTGACCATGGAGAAGGTCACGCTACAAATAGTCCTAACAGAGCCCAAGGAAGGGCTGCAGGATCCACTTTTACACCAGAATAGAAGAATAATGCCTTATCCATTTAAAGCAACATGGGAATGTAAGTAGGCAGGATGTAATTATCTAGACTGATATTTGGCCGGGCACTCCTACACTGGTGAAAACTACCATAGGGTGTTTAATGCCGACAAGTGCTTGGTATCGTTGGTTTTACCTCTTAATTAAAGACAGCTCTTGTGATCGTGTTCTTTCTGCTGGTTCAATACTGCATCAGCAGAAGAATGCCACCCTGCGCAAATACCATTTCATAGAGTAACCTGGAATTTCTTTGGAAGTCTTCCATGCAAATACTACAGACCCAACCCTACTTCCCTTGTGAAATCTAGTGAGTTTACAGCCGTAAGTAGTGTGGCTCTGGAGAATCATGTTTGCATATGTTGCTAAAAACATTATGGCTTTTGCAATATTAATTAATAATTTTAAAATTAAACCAATATTCCTTTGCATCGCATCTTAGTGAAAACAAGGTTGTATTGCTGTTTAAGCAAAGGGATTATGGTAAAGATATTCTGAGAAAAGCTAATGACAGAAAGCCACTATTTTGGCAATGGATCATTATTATGATTTATTTAAGTGCCTACCATGTCCTGCGTCCGCATTAGGTGCATGTTGCAAATTTTGTTTTGCAAAAGCAGGGCTTTGAAATATGGTTTCTTCTTTTCAGGTTCAAGTACGAAATCCAAAAGCATGTTAATTAGGCAAAGAGTGTTGATCTATATACTTAAGGTTATTACTGGTGCTTCATGGCTTTCTAGTCATAAAAAGA
This sequence comes from Cinclus cinclus, assembly GCF_963662255.1. Taxonomy (NCBI): domain Eukaryota; kingdom Metazoa; phylum Chordata; class Aves; order Passeriformes; family Cinclidae; genus Cinclus; species Cinclus cinclus. The sequence goes on along the minus strand of NC_085048.1, from coordinate 54,952,008 downwards.
AAGAATGAATGGGGTTCTTTTGACCTGGTTATCAGATTTCAGGTTTAAAAAGAAGGTGACCCACCCTTTTCAGTAATTCGACATGGAGGGTTCAGCTGTGGGTTGAAAAACAGGTTACAACTGGCTAGTCATTGTGATCTTGAAATGCCAACTGTGCCTTTAAGTATGTTATATAACCTATTTTTTGGTTTCAGTTTTCAAGTATGCCATCATTTCAGTGTTACTTAGAATTCCATATATTTTTTAATCCAAACAAATTTGACCTCAATCATAAGGTTCCATGGCTCCAAATAGCTGAGCTTTTCTAATATTTTATTTTGAGTTCCTACGTTCAATACTTCATCACAGAGATATGTGCTGCAGACAGTGCCAAGTACGGTGCCAGGGATGTCCTCAATTATCTTTAGTGCTTACCAGGAGAGGGCTCTGTTCTGGATACCGTACACAGACAAAGGTCCCGCTGAGATTAGTGCAAGTAATTTTTGTCCCTAAAGCTTGCTTCAAAGGAAGCTGGCTAAGTGGAAAGCAAAAACTACATTGTTTCAGCTGCCTATGCAGGCGGAATGAGGTGTGCTTGATAATCTTAATTTGTATCCTGACATTTCACCAGGATCTTTTTTTCTTTCCTGGGAGAGACCCACTCTGCTTCCTGCAATATACCTTTCCATCATGTTTCATGGAAGTTTCATGGAGTTTCGTTTAAGTAATCTATGGAGGTGACCCAGGGAAAATGTTGGGCCTTATGTTTTTGTTTGATGATCCTTGTGTTCCCTGATCATTGTGGGATACAAAATCTATGTCTGCACTGATCAGGGCTAGCACACATATCTGTTAGCTTATTTCTTGTTATAGTTTTGTCCTCAGCAGTTAGCATTCTCCTAAAAAAATGCCCTGGTCCAGTTCAGACTGTGGTATGGATCAAAGACCATTCCTCGTTCTTTGTCTAGTCCAGGCATCCATCCTATGCTGGAGAATGAGAAAGCTGATAATGAGAACTTTGGCTTTACAGAAACATTGCTCTGACAGATGGCCTTAGTTCTGAAGAGCAATCTTCAGAAAATTTTCTTGTGCAATTGTAACCTGAAAGTCACTCTCAGACGTGTTCCAGAGACAACATCGGGTCAGGTTGTTGGGGAGGCAGGAGAAATGTCAGGGCTGGCATTACCTCACCTCCAGAGCCTCTGGCACTGGGGGAGGACTGAGGGTGTGCCCCACATCCATCCGTGTTTATTCTGGCAGTACAAACTTGTTTCAGATTTCATTTCATTACAAATAAAATAAAGAGCAATCCTTGGATGATTTGTAAAAATGTGAACATTTTAAGCTGTACCATTAAATGTTTATGCTGCTGCTTAGTATAATTCCTTTGAATTTGCTATTTTAATCAGTTTTATGTTAGATGTACTTTTCATCACTTCTGATTACCTCTAGGAATTTCCACCATGTTTTGAAATTTTTCTCTGGTTATTTTTATCCGTTACAAGATTCTTCAATGAAATAAATCTGAGATGGCCACCATCATATTACTAAAAATCTATTTAAAGCAGCTTCAAAATCTGCAAGACCTAAAACTCGGCATTTTGAAAATGGTTTTTGATTACATATATAGGTAGTGTAAACCAGAGACTTCTTTTTACTGTCATTGATCAGAAGTGGTCTGGCTAAGTCAGTATTTGTGTGTATTAGTCAACTTTCAGGCATGTTGAGGTTTCCAGTGAAACCAATAGTGAAGCATTCATCAATGTCATTGTCAGCAGGATAGAGCTTGTTATGCAATAAACTCAAATACAGATTCACACCAAGATCTTTTTACTACTCTGCAACATCATGTTGTTGCTGTATTGCATTATAATATAATAGCATATAGTCAGCAAGGAATGATTCACCATAAGCTTTTTAGCATGTTTTATAGAAGTAAAAATGCCATTGCCAAATGGTGCTACAAATGACATTATGTATTACCATTATACTAAAAATAACTCTCTTACTTCCAGAAGCATGATTGAATTCATTTCTCCTAGTAGCATAAGATTATATGAAGCTCAGGCAATTTCACTCATTTATTTGCAGGTGGTGTGCAATGGAGAAAGGAAACAGAGAAAAACTATAAAATGAAAACAGATTCAAAAAAATTATGTCAAAGAGTATTTTCAGAAAACCTGTTTTATTTCAAAGTACAACTTCCTTTCTCCTGTTAAAATGTTCCGTTCAAAGACTTCAGACATTTCTGAACGTGTAAGTTTCAGCCCCAGTATAATCTATAAGCATTTATGGATTTAAACTGCTAGTTTATTTGCAGCACTGTCAGAATGGTAATAGGCAGAAAGCCAGGCATAGCATTTAGGGGCAATTACCCTTCCTTTACAGCCAGTATTGCAATGTTGCCTTACATAGGGATACTTCTGACCAGACTCTTTAGGTGTTGGTTTCTGTGAGGACCTCATCCTGAATCTCAGAGATATAAATTAGAAATAAAGTCGATAAGTTATTTTGAGGGCATTTAAACAGCAGTTGTAGAGGTCTGTTTTGTACTTGTTTGTTAGTTAATCCTGAGGTTACACTTCTTATATACATTCTTTATGCATTGAAATCTTAAGATATCCAGCAAGAGGAAAGTTTTTGTCCTGGATGTGAGATAATAAATGTACTCTGAATGAATCAACAATGTTCATGATTTCTGCATTCTTACAGTGGGTCTAGTCTGCTTATGTAGTATAATAGTGGTTATTAAGGTAGTTACTATATTTACATTTGATTACTTATTAACATTTACTCATAATTTATGCATTCTGCTGGGAGGTCCTTATTGCACTCGGTAAATGCAAAGATAGGCACGGTCCCAGCCTCAGGGATCTTACCAGCTAGCCCCATGTAAACCACACAAAAGAAGTTACTAATATAATTTCCTCTGGCATGATAATCCGTTAATTGAAGTTGATGTAAAGAAGCACTTCAGTTCAGGTATTAACTGGAACATGCCTTGATGTGTATCTGTGGGTTTTGTGGGGGCATTTTTACTGTAACTACTGCACTGCACAGCTGACAGAACAGTCTTTCAGCATAGAAGTGGCTAATTGTTTGATGTACTTTCTGAAACCACCATCTCCTAATTATGAGCAAGATAAAAAGATACTTATGTGAAACTACAAAAGGCCATAATAATTTTGTTTCAGCTAACACAATAATGTTCAAACATCAAGAGTTACCTGAACAGCACTTTGCCAATTTTCCCAAATTGGGCAAGTAGAGATTATGTGCCTTCTCAGTTTTTGGGGCTGAAGAACTTGTCAGACAGATGACTATGTGTGATCGAGTACTGATACAATGGTACATGCACATCTTTCTCACCATTGGTTTGTTCTTGGGCAACAGCTATTCTGGGCTGGGAAAAGGATGCTTTTGACAAGAGTCTCCAAAGTAGTCATGGGCAGTTTAAAACAGGAGGCAGAGGTTCATCAAGGTAAATGTGCTCACTCGAACCTTATCCTTCCTCACCCTTGTCATTATATTCTTCTTTTCCTAGTAACAAATGCTTAGCATTTTTTGAAGAAATTAAAACCAAATGGTGTAGGTTTTGCCACAGTTCCCAAATTGTTCTGAGACCTAAAAGTGGCTACTTCAGCCCTGGTTTCAGAGCATTTTTGCTACTACAGCGAGAGAATGGAGGAAATGGACACTAGGGAAGTGGACCTCAGATGAGAACAAAGCAGTTAGTGTAAATCTCCACTCCTTGCCCTACAGCACAGCACTTCATTAAAGGGCATACAAAGTTTTCTTCCTCACCTTTTCCATTAGCTGACTACACTTGTGACTGACTCTAAATGCAACTGCCTTATCAGCATTTGAATGGCCTGCACTCCTGTGTAAATACGACTGTAGATTGAACCTCCTGGTAAAAACAAAACAAACAAAAAACCCCAAAACATATCCTAAAAGACCCGTGTTTCGTTTTCACTGCCCCATATCCTGCTCCGGGAAAACTTTTCTCCACTTCTGACTTCATAAAAGGATATACACATCGTGAGATTTTTTTTTTTTTAAATACACACTTTCATTATTCACACTTTTTAAACTCTGAGAGGGACCAGCTTAAAGGACCTGAATTCTGGGGAAAGTTTTGTTCTGGAAACAATTATTTTTGTTGAGAACTATTGATGAGGTGATTACCTAAGAATTCAGTGGGAAATTGAAGAGGAGGCAGTTTCTGAGTTTTGAAAGATCATCAATAACTAGCAAAAACAAGTCAGGTTTCTCCATGGATTGTTTACACAAGAGTAGTTGTTGATAAATGAACTTCAGATTGGCTATTAGCAGTACATAGTGTGCAAAGTGTAATAACAGTTTTACTGCTCAGAGCTTGTGAAGACTGAATAATTTATAGGCAATTTACTCAGCCTTAGCAGACAAATAGTAAAATCCTTATAGCAGTCCTCCTCATCATGTATCCTATTATTAATTTTTTTTAGTGTATCAATTTTCCCTAAGTTTTGTTTTTGAAAACAGGCGACAACTTTTAAAATAATTGCACTGTATTATGAATGGAATTTAATATTACTGACTTGGGGATAGGAATTAATAAATAAATACCTTCATATTTTAGGTAATATAAACCACAGTTGCAATGCTCAGATGCATGATATCATGGCTTTGCTTTGAGAGTGTAGGAGTTAAGACGTGGCATTGCCATAGTTGGCAGTAAGAGGAGATGCTTTTTCAGCATCTTTTTTAGCAAAGTCAGAGATTAATTTACTTTGATGAATTGGTAAGGAGGAGGGTGACCAGAGCTGAAGCCCTTTCTTCATCCACCAGGTTCCAGACGATGGGACAGAGTTGTTTTCTCTTGTTCCTTGCTGGAACCTTCACTTCTGAAGATGAATGGTAACAGCATCTATGTCAGAGCACCTGGAGAAAATCAGGAATGTTCTTGTATCAGATTTGCTTTCACCTGTTTTAAAAAGCCTTGTTGTGATAAAAGACTTTCTGGGTTAATAGATTAAGTGAGGCAGTAAGCTTGCTCAGGTATCCAGGACCCTTCTTACTTGTCCTGTCTAGTATCATGCATACAGGTCTAAATTAAACGTAATGGGAAACAGGATTTCTAGAAGTGAGTAGTACTGCTGAAGTAATTAATACTTTCTTAAAGGAAGGATTTATTACAAAAAGGGGTTTATTTCAGCAATTATTCTCAAGTAGAACAATCTGGAAAAGCAAAGCAATACTGCCCGGACATACCCGCTAGTTCCCTATAGAGGAGGTAGGTTTCTTCCATTAGAAAAGAAAGAATTTTTTCAGTCTCTGTAAATAGAAATGTGGTGAGGGTTTTTTTCCCCAATTGCCACTAATATTTGGATGAAAATTAGAGTAAGAAAAAGTGGTCTCCATAATTTTAATTCTGAGGAGTACTTGACAATTTACATTCTTGCAGATTTTGATGATGGAAAAACAGGCCTAAAGAAGAACATTAAAAGAGATTTTTGGTGGGACAGAGTTCTTGCTTTGCATTCTGCTGAGGTTCTGTAGTATTTTCAGCCTGTATTATTATCTGCAAGAAATGTCCATGGAAGAAGGAATTGCAGTCTTGTAGCAGCTGAGTTTGGTGAAATTTATAATGCTGACATAACAAGGTGTTGACGTTGGCCCATACTTACTCCCCTTGTAATCACCTTCTCTTTGAAGTGACTCAATATGTATCGCATTTGTATTGCAAATATCACACTTGTAGTTTGTACACAAATTCTTGAGAGATTTATAGACCTTGTTATATCTAATTCTCTAAATTATATTTGTATTTCTGTTGAATTAGAACATTATGTCAGTTAAGCAAGATTATTGGATAGCTTAGTAATATTTCACATTTAGTAGAATTTCTTTTGAGATGAAGGCACCATTCTTTATGCCCTAATTTAGTCTCTTGAGTACAGCCAGTTAATTTTCTGTCTTCTTTATCTGATATTTTTTTCATATTAGTTTTTGGCATCTTCCACTCACATTGTAGCATAATTCCATTAGTATTGTCAGAATGTAGAAGCTGCATTTAATTATAGGAATACTTAACAGTTTTTAGATATTTCCCTGACAGTTATACATCAGTGATATAAAGTGTACCCCTTGTAATGTGCATAAATATTTCTATTGTCATTTTATTGAAAACAAATCAGGCAATAATAATTGTTTTTTTCAGGAAACTACAAAATCTGAATTTGCAGACCTTGCAGAGGTCCAGAGCTTTGGTTGCCCAGGTGCTGCAAGTCATAAGGCTGTAAACAAATCCTCTGTTTACGGAAGAGGCAGGTGGTGAATGCTGTCAACAAGACTTCTTACACCTCCACGGGAATCCTAAGTTAGTAATTCCCCTAGTTCTTGGGCAAGTGGTAAATATTAAGTGTATGAGAAAAATGTCAAAAGACAAGAAAATAGAAAAAAAGAGAGCCATGGATATGTGAAAAATAAATCTTTCAGATATCTTTCAGCCACAGGTTTAGTGGCTATTTCATTCTACATGTTTATTATAGTTACTCTAAAAAATTACTGAAAGAAGGGTGTAAGTTTCCAGCATCAAAAGTCTTAATTTGAAAAACTTCCATCAGCTGTAATACTGGCTTCATGACCTCAGGAAGGTGGCAAATCTGCTGACAGTGTGAGTCTGGAAACCAGAAATTGGCTGCTGCCCTTCAGGTCCCATCTCATATGCCCTGTAGTAACTGGGATGGGGAAACCTGTGGGAAGAATATACTGCTGTCACTCAGCAGTGGTCTTTCTGGCTAATTGAAGAGAAGCACTGATGAGCTCTGAAAAGAACCCTGTCAGACCTTATCAAATAGAACAATGTAATGTATTATATCAGTCCTAAGGAAAAGAGAAAGAAAGAAAAGAAAAGAAAAGAAAAGAAAAGAAAAGAAAAGAAAAGAAAAGAAAGAAAGAAAGAAAGAAAGAAAGAAAGAAAGAAAAGAAAAGAAAGAAAGAAAGAAAGAAAAGAAAAGAAAGAAAGAAAGAAAGAAAGAAAGAAAGAAAGAAAGAAAGAAAGAAAGAGAAAGAAAGAAAAGAAAGAAAGAAAGAAAGAGAGAAAGAAAGAGAAAGAAAGGATCAAAGGTAGGCAAAGGTGGGCAAGTAAATTCCCCACAGGGTTAATGAGATGATCCTACAGAGGCAGATATAGCCAGTAATGAACAACAGACTTGAAGTGTTGGTAAGATATGACTCCTCAGCCTATCTGACAAAGTACCTATTTGCCTTACCTAGCTGGAATATTGTCTTCAACATAATCTGTACTCACACCTCAGGAATTACTGTGAAATAACTTTTCCACACAGCTTGTCTGATGAGCTGCTTCTACTAAAAATGTGGCCAGGAGTCTTTAGTTGCAGTCTTTAGGGCTTACCTCCCCACTGTTGCTGGTACCGTACTATTTTGTTTTAATATGGATGTTTCTGATTAAAAACAAATCTTGTGAACCAGCCATCCTACTTCTTAAAGTCTGTACTGCATTGAGAAAGGCTATATTTGATTTCTATATGTAGGATAAATATGTTCAGTACATCCTCTAATATTCTTACTGAAGCTGAGCATTTTCCCCATTAGAGCTGCCTTCAACAGACTAACTGAAAGCCATTTTAAAACCAGCAACTGCTAATTACTGATGTGGAAAAAACCTCTTGAAAACATACAATTCTAATCCTTGGTTCAATCTAATTTTTTATCTGGTAAAATAATAATTTGTAATTTTATGAACACCAAAGTTTCAAGATGTTTTGCAGCCTCCATGAAACTCTTGATTTTGTTTTTATGAAATATAGAAAAGTTCCTTTGCTACTAAGGCTGTTAAGCCTTTTGTTTTCTTTCTATTTCCATCACCACAACACCTCTATTTTGCCCTTCAGCACAAAAAGCTATTTCATTTCCATTCATGCACTGAGAAATCCAACTGAAATAGATCTTTATAAATTCCTGTGCTTAACATTCTTATTTTCCCTTCAAAGTTAGAGATTTTGAAAAGTACAACCAGTATGGTCACCATGAATTATTTAAATATTAATAAACTAAATTTTTCTCACTTACATTTCACTTATATGTAGAAAATCTGTTCCATCTTCAAACAGCTGAGAGTTCAAAAGCTTCCCATCACTGTCAAGGGTGTAAAGAGCCCTGAAAAGAGCCCTGTCAATGCACATAAGCTTGAAGTCTGCAAAGAACTCTGGAAGCCTAAAGAGCATACACTAGCCAAAGTCACCTATTTGACAGTCTCTGGTAATGTCTTCATGTATATAAACTCACTATTAACGTTTTGCCATTATTTCTCAGAAAAACAGATGAAACATCAAGGCTTGTACAAGACAAGGAGGTGATCCGAGACAGCCAGCACAGCCTCACTAATGGAAAAATCATTCCCACCCACAGGGGCTGGCGTTGGAGCTAGATGATCTTTAAGGTCCCTTCCAACACATGCCATTCTAGGATTCATGATACTAAAGACAAAGGATTTGTTTGGTAAGGAAAAATGATGGAGGCAGGCTCTCTAAAGTAATAGTATAGAAGAAATTATACTGTGGCTCTGGAAGTATTTTGATATTAAACTGTATCTCAGTCACTTCTACAATGTAGAAAAAAGTGGTTCTTTTATTAGGTTGAGTATGAGCATCAACAAAAAGTGCATGGGATTAAATAATGGGACTATTCATAGAACTTTTCTAAGATATTTTTCTTCACCTGTTAAGCAATTGGGTAAAAATGCTGCATAAGCAGTGTCCTTAATGTTGAGTTGTCCTGAAATTCAGTTGTGACTTTTATCTCATATGACAGATGTCCTTGCATGAGAACCTGACATGTTTTCTGTCCCTGGTGGTAGTCACTACCATCAGGCCCCAAGATTCAGGAGGTGTATTTTAGTAGAAGTTTCAGCAAAACCAAGAGATCTGAAAAGGTCTGATATTTTTGTAGTGAGGTACAGAGCTATTGCCCTGACAATCATAACAAGATGGCCAGTCATCTTTTGCCAGCTAGTTGGAGAAGAGGTACTCAGGACTTAAAAAGAACAGAAGAGTGAGTATACAATTGGAAGATGAGCAAGCGCTGATCAGTAAGACAGCCTGGTATTCTACCAAAACTCAGGCCAGACAATTCAATAGCTTTAGCTACATTAGCTCTTGTTCTGTAAACAATCCCCTAGGTTTAAGTGGATCTCCTCAGACTGTCTTACAGAAGCAAAGCGGAATCTGGCACAGGAGAGAATTTCTTTTAAATCTCCACTTTATTGCTAAATTCTTTTCTTCTTAAAGTATGTTAGCACCACAGGACTACATTTATATTAAAGGCAACTTCATGCCATGATGGAACTGTGTAAACAAATTTCAAAGGCATATCCTTAATGTTGATAATGGTTGCCACGGATGGACTGCTCTTCTCTCTTTCTAATAAACAAGTCTAAAACTGCTTTGAGTTGTGAAAGGAGATAGATTTCACATTGTAAGAAACCACTGAAATTATGAAGACAAGTGGTAGAGAAGATGTTTGGCAAATTCACTAGCATGTACTTGCAGAAGGAGGATAGGATGTCCTATCACAGAAGGGAATCTGAAAAACATTTCACAGAACACTTATTAAGTTTTTCTAATACTGATGAAACTTGAATGAAAGGGAAAAACTACTACTTTAAACAGTGGTTTTTCCCCCACTGCATATCATCCATAATACTTAGAAATTAAAAAACCAAAGCAAGAAGCACTTATCCGCAATCATCCAAGAAAAGGAATTAGCATATCATAGAGTTCTGAATAAAGAAATCAAAACCCTACTGGAAACACAGGATAGGAAGTACTGGACCACTTGATAAAAATCAAAGGCAGAATTGCCATTGACTGAATTTCACTCAGCATGAACTTAGAGTAAGCAAAACTAAATTATGTATATACTTGCTAGGGCAAATAGTGTAATTCACACTTTGGAAGTGCCATGCCATTGATGCATCAGCTATGTACAGTGCCAAGTCCGTTTGTATTTTAGTTAACATAGATCCCTCCACAAATTACATGAATAGTGAAATTGAAGGCAAGTGCAACTAAAGATAGAAATGCAGCAAAATACCTGCATGAATAATTTTTGCAGTCTAGGTTTTTTTTCTGTAGGAGACAACAACGTTATACTTGCAGTGATCTTAGCATAAATTCTCTGTTCTCCAAAGAAGTGCAGAACTGCTGTACACATGTGGTGTTTGCATAATGCTGAACTGAGGAGCTTCATCCTCCTTTTGTTGATGATCATATGATCTCAGTAGTGAGAGATAACTCAAAGCCCATCATTATAGTGGTCTATCTTAAATATGCCTCCACAGCAGGAGAAGTATAGGCAGACCACTTAGAAGACCAGAGCTCAGGAAAGAGGATGAAACTCCTCAGTTTTGTCATCCCAAAGGAGAGCTCTTTGAGGAAGATCTTAACAAAAAATATCTCAACTTCACCAGTCTTGGAAGGGCACTTAAGACAGTCCACAGAAGCTACTAGTTTTGTCTAAGAAGAACAAGTAGTAAAAGTGCGTAACAGCTTAACCTAAGGTCTCCACTGGGGCTACCGTCAGTTCTGCCATTCCTGTTCAAGGAAAAACTATTTTTACAGGGTGGGAAAAAATATAAGGGTGTAAGAATCCTTAGGCATAAATAAAGTATTGTAACATGGAAATAACACTCATTAGCATAAAAAATATGAAATCATAGCATAATTTTCTATGTTGCGCAGAAATTCACTATCAATATAAAATCCACTCCATATATAAAATGGGGTTTGCATTTACTGCTGTATAAATCTATTAATGGAACATGTTTGCTAAAAGTTTATGTACTATGACCAATAGGCAAGTGACAGAAAAATAGAACTAATAAAAATGTGCCAGTTTTCTTCTTTTCCCCTCCTACTTTTGCCAGATTTTATCTACATTTTATCTGCTTGCAGATCTGTACTGCAAATATTTTGTCTGTGAGTAGTTGCAAATTGTCAGGATTTTCAGGCTAAGAAGTTTTGGCTAAGAACTGTTGGCAGAGGTAGGCTTGGCTTTGGATGCCATGACTGCTATATCATGAAGTCTTTTGTCACAGTATATATGCTAAGCTCTGAGGCTTCCTCTTTTTTTCCACAGATCTGCCTATCCTGCTCTCTAACATTTGCTTCTCTAATGTAAATACATCATGTAAGCACACACTGTGTTAGCCTGTGAATTTATGGAGCAAAAATCAGAAAGAGGGGTTTTAAAAACAAAATCACCATGAAGTACTTACCATCTATTAGTGAGACACACATGGTGAACATTCCACTGTGTTCCAGTATGAGTGTTACATCTTGAAAACAATCACACTAATAGGAAACCCTGTTAAAATATTTTCCCACCACACAACCCTCCAGCCGGAGACCGTTTCAGACAATGGTTTCACTTTTTAGTAATGATATTCTTAGCAGTTCCATTGTTCTAAATTAGTCCCACAGATATCTAATTTTTAGTAGGATAACACACGCTATTATAACATATCAGAATTTTTAACCAGAAAATTTCCCTCCAACTTTACAGACTAAAGGGCGCTATGTCACCATATGTGGTTTCTTGCATATTTCTGACTACTGTATTCTAGAACTAAACAAACTTTGTCACACCAGCCCTATCCATGACAGATTTCCACTGCCTGGGGGTGTTTATGGACAAGAAATAAGCAGTCTGTTTTAACTCATCAGAAAGTGAGCCTAATGAATAGGCTTAAAGCCTCATCTGTTTACTAGTATTTTATTATTTGTTAAACTGTCTCATAGTCAGTGCCATTCTCACCACTGAACTTAGCTAATGGCCTGTCAACATTTCCATTAGAAACTCTTTTAGAGAAGTCAGTGGCTTAGCTGAAAATTTACAATAGTGGTGCCGACCTAGAATACTAGTTCCCAGATGTGGTTTGAATACTTTTATTAGAATTTTAATATGAATGCATGCATATGATTGCTAGTGAGGAATGTTAATGGTCTTATTTAAACCAGACAGTCATTGTACAAGTTTCAGATCCTTATGATTTAGCTGGTGCACCTTGGACTTCAGAGGTAACCTGCATTATTTCAGTTTCCACGTTCTTTGAAATAGTGGAGTACCTTAAATCAAAAAGGCAGGGTTCTGTTATCTGCTTGAAACTGGGCCCAAGTACACTCACAAGGTCCATGAACACTGCAGTGGGCCTGTTGAGACAGTGCTGCCAAATTCACAGCCGTTGGGGACTTCCTGATGTTTGTTAGTCCTATTCCAGTGTCATGCGGTGTGCAATATGAGCTGCTTCTTGCTGAGTGCAAACTCCAAAGTGGCGTCATGAGCCTTCTGGGGAACACAGACATCATCCTTTTTATTAAGGACCTGGCTGAGGCCCATCACACATTCTGCCCACTTCTTATTTAAGAAGAAATAGCTATGTGCTCTTTCCTTGCCTCTTCGTTTAAAAATTAAGAATCATCATCACTTCTGAAATACTTTCCTCCAACTACCAAAACCAGAGCCTGTCAGGAAACTTCTTCAACTTTTATAGGCTCAGAAATATTTAGGAAAATAATGAACTGTAGCCACAGTGGTCCAGTTTGACTGGAGGGCTGTACAGGCCTATAATAGCACATTCATCACAAAACAGAGGCAGCTCATGCTAACAGGACCCTTTGACATCCATTCCTCAGGTTAATCTGCATCTACTGAATTTTCAGTATGAACAAATGGTTTTGAAACTACTGGTTTTCATGAAGCTGCTGGAAAAGCAGCTGTCTTAGGGATACCATGATTTTCTCCCCAAGCATGCCACTGACACAATCCAAGCATGAGCTAATATAGATCCAGCAAAGGTCAACATGACCCATGAGGGGTCTAGAGAATGTGTATGAGGAGAGCTGAGGGAGCTGGATTTGTTTAGGCTCAAGAGGAGGAAGCTCAGGGACTTCATTGCTCTCTGCAAGTCCCTGAAAGGTGTTTGCAGTGAGGTGGGGGCCAGTCTTTCCTGCTGTGCCTGCAGCCAGAGGACCAGAGGGAGTAGCCTTAGACAGGGGAGGTTCAGATTAGATATTAGAAACTTTTGTTGTTAGGGTGGTCAGGCATTGAAATAGGTTGCCCAGCTGGAGGTGTTTTAGAGGTGTCTGGATCTGTCTCTGGGTGATGTGGTTTAGGGATTACAGTGGCAGTACTGGGTTGACAGTCGCACTCGATGATCTTAAAGATCTCTTTCAACCTTGACGATTCTGAGTCTATGACTTTGGTTATTCTCAATATGTGGCTTTTGCTGATGTGAGAATTGCAAAATGAGTAGTTAATTTTGTTCCTCATTCAACTAGAAAAAACATGGCTCAGTAAAAGAGCATTCCTATAAAGGTGCAGTGATGCCTCAAACCCGTTTCTTTGGAAAACAGTACGGGTAGTAAGGCCACTGCTTAATTTTATAATGTTTGAGCCCTGATTCTGGTTCCAGGATCAAAGAGGACAAAAACTTAGGCAGGAGTAAGGTAGCATCAGTTGATGTTAGAAACAAGAGTCACGTGGGGATTTTCCCAGTGTTCGTAAAAAGAGGGGAGGACCCATGATGCTGGTTTGGAATTTACCTTTATCAAGACCCCTCTAAGTACAGAATCTCTCTAGGCAATGTGTCTCTACTATGGCACAACCCTTAATCGTTGTCATGGCCCTATTTCCCCAGTGCAAATAGGAAGCAAATCATATCTGAAAGCCAGATGAGGATGTGAATGTGCACGAGTCTTGAAGCTGGAAGGATTCTCTCATCTTGCTCTGTGACTACATAATATACAGTTGTTTCAAAAAGTAGAAGTTGTTATACAACCCAATAAAAAAAAAAGAAAAAAAAAGAAAAAAAAAAGGTCTGTATAGGAAGGAAACTAAAGAACTAAAGGAAATGAAAGAAAAAGAGGGGCAGTTTAAAAGGCTAACTGAATAAATATAAATACCATGTTTGTTGAATAGAATAACTGCAGAGTTAGACCTTCAGTCTGAGCTCTCAGAAGATGAGAGAACTTGAAGTGGTACATTATGCCAGGCTTGCTTGGACACCTTTGGTGTTTGGGGCAGCCACGGAGGAGCAGTTGCATTCTTACCCTGAAAAGCAGGGGGGGGCCACATGCTCTATGTGAGACTGTTGTGCAATGCTCCAACAGCAGGCGTTGGGGGCCCATCCGAATTATGGGCCCACATTTTGTCATCCTGGTTCACAGGCTAAAAATAAATATGTAACTGATCCCTCTTCACAGAACGAACTAGATGCCTTCTGGTGTCAGCTTGAAGTTAGGGATAAGTTTCTCATTTTCTTTGCAAATTTTCAAGAGTGCTTGACCAATTTCAGTTAGTAAGTGCAACGCCATTTATTTCTTTACTAATAAATGGATAATGGAGCAAAATAATGATTTCACAGGCTCTTTTGCAATACTTTTCTAATCTTTATCTTTGCTTATTCATGAATTCAAGATATTAACTCCTATTTAGCTGTGGCTTTTCAAATCTTAGAACTTTTTCCTGTCCTTGACTTCATGCAAAGCATTTTCTGCAAGAGCCTTGGACTTTGGCACAATCTGAACTAGTTGGAAACAGATCTCCTTCCAGGAGCACATTAGGAAATCCAGTGGGTTTTAAGCATTTGTGGAAACCACTGGTGATGTGCTTCATGTTGTTGATGTTCAGAGATGTTTGGTGGTGTTCAGAGTAATGAGAAGAACTAGATACCTACTGCATGTGGTAGGAAAAACAATTAGGAAGAACAAATGTGTAAAATTTAAATGCATTGAAGTTGAAACCCACATATTTTTATATGTAAGGGATGTTTGTCATTGGAACAAACTCCCTGAGGAAATAAAACCTGCACCATGTCTTTGTATCTTTCTGAACAAGTCTCGGTGCTAAAGTGAAAAGCATTGTTTTGCTCATTAATAACAGCTATATGTAATTATGTAATTTATGTCCTGGGATTATCAACCATAATTTTCCCTTTTAGGTTTAAAGTCTATAAATCTTACACACTTGTGATAATATGGATAATAATAATAATAATAATAATAATAATAATAATAATAATAAATTGATGTTTTAGTGAATGGTTAGATTCTTGTGAGGACAAAAAAAATAATACTATTGGGAGGTTTTGTTTTGTTTTGTTTTGTTTTATTTAAGGCACCACTTGATCTTATTAAACTTGTTTAAGTAAAATAAATAAGGTGCCTTTTTTAATGCTTTTATGTTAGTTACTCCGCTAGCTTTTCTCCACAACTTTCTGAGTAGGCTGAGCGTAACTTAGACTGAAATGATAGCAAATTACCAGATATAGGCTATATCAAGCAGACTCTTTCTGTAGAGGAGGGAAGGCTTTGTATCTGGGTTTGTACCACAAGGATTTTGGACATGCAGTGCAATCACAGTGAAGCACTGGTGGGAATTGCAATGTAAATTGAAGTTCTGAGCTCAAACAGAACTCTGAGCAATCAAAGAATGTTCTAAAGAATATTTCCATGGCAGATCTGAAGACCAATCCCCAATACAATACCTCTTGGGGACAAGGCATGCCTAGAATAGGTAGAAAATGAAGTGTCCTTCTCCCTTTACAGAATGACTGGGAGCCCTGTTTCAGGATATATGAGAATTCAGTCATGAGCTTTGAGCAGAATCCACTCCATGCCTTAACAACAACCCTTTTAACCAGTATTATTGCTACTCTTTTTGTGATTGCAAACAATTATAGCAGGTCTGGAAGGAAAAGTAAGGGAAAACAAACAGTCAAGTTTATCAGTCTGTTTTATTTTATCTATTTCAGTGTAATTGCTACTACAATGTACATACTCTGAGCAGTATATAAAATGTTTTAATGACCATGACAGAGAGTTACTAGCTAAAGGACAATTAAATGGTGACCTCCTAAGTCGCCTGTTACACATTTACATCTGGAGGGCAATTGTACTCTAAAGGCCAGGTCTACAAAGGGCTCCTTGGCAGCCCAGGGTGGTGCTCTGCCTAATCTCAAGCATCCTAGGGCCAAAGCATAAAAAAGAAACTTTGGCCTTGTTATTCTTTCCATGGCAGTGCCCACCTGCCTCAGGGCCTGGAGGAATTCCCAGCAGGTGGCACAATGAGCAGGGACCATGGTGTGTCATAGGTGTCAAGACTTTCTAGGGCACAGATGCTTTACCTTAGCTGCAGGGCAGCAGGATTGGTGGTGTCCCCTCCTGGAGTGAGGTGCCTGGAAAAGGTATCTTCTCTTCTTTCTTTTTTTGACAACCAAGGATTAGTTGTTTAATCCTTCCTGAAGACTTCATGGAAGAAGGTGTTGGCAAGTCCCTATGTTTCAGGAGTCCCCCAAGATGGAAATATATGGGAAAGCGCAAGAAACAGGATGTTTGCCCTCAGAGCTGTGCTTGTGTAGCTACGCTTATTTTTTACATCTGTTGCTGTTAGTGGTGAGGTGCCCCCAAAGGCTTTGCACAGTCATGTTCAGAGGCTGCAATGCAGCGCAATCTGCAGGCTTGACGAAACACATATGCAGAGATCCACAGTGTGTGATGCTTAACATGACAGAAGCTTCTTAGACATTTCAGAATGTGTATTAATCTTTGTGCAGTGCAATAGTTTGAGGCTGAAATCAAAATGCAACAGAGTGAAGTGACAGTCCTGATGGAACATTTACACTGAGTGGAAGGCTATGAAGAGGAAGAGGAGAAGAGGACAGGTACCCAGAACCTGACGTTGGAGTACATTTGTGAAACTTCACTATCTTGTTCCTTAATCAAGTACACACTGTAAAAACTATATGTGAAATAAAGTGGAATATCTAAAGAGGCATTTCAATAAGTACAGTCTTTGAGCTGATGACTATCATGCATCATCATTCCTGCTTTGTTATTAGCCACCCAGTGGCTTCAGCACTTCCTACTCTGGGTTCAGTATTTTTCATCCTCAAGAAAATGTTACAAGACACAGTCTGGAAGCTACAGTGGGAGAGAGAAATAGATATTTTAATATACTGGCCTAAATAAAGGACATGTTTGAGTACAATCAGACATATTGTCAGACCACCTGAGATAAGAGGAAATCCTGATTTCCTGTATTACCACTAGTGATGGCTTCATTTGAAAGCCTGGAGTTGTTTTAAGAGGAGAGAATTTATATTCTAGGACAGATAGTAGCCTTGTGTATGTAATAGGCAGATAAATGATAGAACCAAAGTTGTATAAATATTGTAATCACTACTAATCTCTTTGATGGTCATAGTTTTGCTGGACTTGAATATTTAAAGGTATTAAAGAACTGGCTACCAGAGCAAATCTCATTTGAAACCCCGGCAAGGCTACAACTAATTTGCAAATTCCATTGAGCTTCATGAATGAGAAAATTAGCAACCTGCTTAGTCCTGTAACAAAGGGTTTATGAGCATATCCAACAGCAGATTTTTGGCTATTTAGAAATTTTACAATAAAATATTTAAATAGGATTAGGCAAAAACTGTGAAGGAAGTTATAAAATCTCTCTGACAGACAGGTTCTTCCTGGCTGTAGCTCTGAGGTGGATCTGTGACATCCCCTATGACTTTCTCACATCTATGCTTAGACCTGAAAGCTGGGCATGTTTAGATCTGAGTTTTTCACTAACAAAATTAAAAAGTTCCAAGCTCCCCTACCCATTCCAAGTAAAATGAGGACAGTTTTGAATGCATTAATTCTGTTTAGTAAATATTTAACCAGGCTTACTAGTTCTGGGCATTGAAAAATCTGGAATCAAACAAAATCACAAAGTTCCTTTAGAAACCCTAACACGTAATGGGATCTTTTCATTGCCTGTTTGTTTCTGAGGATGTTTTCCCCCCCAGCATTTAGTATCTACTTAGTTTGCACCAGAAGAGTCTTGGTGAAGAAAGAGGAGCTGGAAACTCACATTATTTATTTTTAAAAAATCCTTTCAAATGTGCATTATATTAGGATTAACTGTTTGAATATGGTACAAATAGGAAAGCAGTCCTATATTTTGTGTCCTAAAGGTTACTCTTTCTCAAGGGAAAACAAAAGGATGCTATGAAAGAAGGTAGAATTGGTATTGCTGTACTGGGGGAACATAGAGAAGACTTCCCTTGATCCCAGTGATGGAAGAAATGCTGCTGGATCAGATAAGAGGGTAGGCATTGTTTTCCTCTCTTTCTTGAATTCTGGGGCAGCCAAACTGACTGTTTTCACAGGCAGAGGATTGCAAAGAACTTCCCATCTTCACTTCCTTAACCAGGAGTCATCTCAGGCTAGGAATACATACCCTAGGAAGCTCCTTGAGCTGCTTCCTTACTTACATTGAGGCTCTGCAGTATCCTAAATCAGCCAAAACATGCAAGGTACAAGCTGGCCTTGAGTGTTGTATTTCGAATAATGCACAGCAGTATTCTTTCAGAGGGGACACCCTCCCTTCTGTAACTGTGTCATTCCTTCTACTATTAATGGGAGCTGCTAAAGAGGGAGGATAAATCTCAGTAACAGTGACTACAGCATGATGCATGTCCTTTCTTAAGTAGTTAGGCAAATGCAGTCTGCTTTTTCTCTCTTCAAGGGCCACAGAACAGTCGAGGGACATTGTTATTTCCCAGGGCCATCAGAAGTCAATCCAAAGGTCCAACAAATATTTTCTTTTCACTCTGTACTTGTTTCACTGCCCAACTCCAGTGAATTTTTAGTTCAATGTCTCTAAAAAACAGAAAGGAAAAGTACTACTGTCGTTACTGCTATTACAAATTGCCAGTGATGTGAAGGCAAAATGTAAGCCATACTGGAAGTTGTAAGCATCATGAGTTTTCACCTGTCATAAAAGAACACCATGATTTTTTAAGTTTCAGAGAAAAAAATGAGAATTTTTCAAAACGTTATATTTTTTATCCCATGGGAAAATATTCAAAGGAATGGAAACTCTCAATTGGAACACCACTTCAGTGCAATATTTCGGGGATCTCTCAGATGCAAAACTTGATTTCCTAATCAAAACTAGAGAGAAACTGAGGGATATGATGAAAAGAGAGTGATAGAAACCCCAGAATAGCAAAAAACAAATCAGGGACAGCGAAAGTCTTTGCCTAAAAAGCCAGCTGCAAGTTAGTGTTTACTTTTACAAAAATATAGATAGTTCCACCTGGATAAACCTGTGATTGTCTCTTTCATGCATCTTAAGCATCCAAAACTGCAATGACAAGTCACTTTTGATTGGCTTTTCCTTTTGATGATGTTATGAATAGAGCTTCAGAGAATCTTGTATTCATGACAGGAACATGAAAACTTTACAATTGTAGTTTCATGGTACAAGAACCATATTTCCTGCCCAACTCTATGGCAGGTGTTTAATTTTTAAATTAAAAATTTACTGCAGCATGATGGTCTGCAGTGTAGAATTTTTCCCAATACTAAACCCAAATATTTCCTACCAAAAACAAACAAACAAACAAACAAACAAACAAACAAAACACCCCCCCCAAAAAAAACCAAACACAAAAAACCCCAAAAACCACAAAAACCAAAAAACATGCAAAGCGAGCCTTATCAGAAAACAGGATAGTCATAATTATGATTGTCAGGATTCTCAAAATTAATTACAATTTCAAGCTGTGACAGAGCCTAAAATAGCAAGAGCTGCTGGTGATCCAAAAATCACTCACAGCATGTCCAAGCTAGTATTTGGCAGAGAGCATATGCAACTTAAAAAAAGAACATAACCCTTTAGGCCCATGCAAGCAATTAAGCTTTTTGTGGAAATGTCAGGCCATAAGCATGAAAAGACCTTTCAATTGTTTATGCACAACTTTCCTCTAATTAGTGAGAAGTGATTTTAATTTTTGACGCTTCATTTTTCAAATAAGACCAGATGGGCTTAAGTTTGGAGGGCAGCTGTTCTGCCCAAAACAAAATAAAGAAAAAAAAAAGATGATTCTTGCCAAGTCAGACTCCATGATTCTTACAGTGAGTGGGTACAAGTAAATGCCAATCAGCTTAGCAGCATTGAGAGATACGTAAGGAACTTAGCCTGAGAGCTCTGCTGACGACGTAAAACAAGAAGACATTTCCAGAAGTGTCTGTCAAACAAAGTATAAAAATAATCAGAGGCTGTTGGCCCAAGTTACAGTGACTCTAGCTGATGTTCAATTGGATGAAATTTAACAGCACTCTGATAACTTTAATTTCATTGTTGCAGCGCTTCTTGCTAATGTTCTAAATGCATTATTCAGTGAGGTAAAAATAAATTATATGATCATGTTTTATCAGTGCTACCTTAAAAAAACTAATGGGAAGGATTTTTCTTTCATCACGCAAGGTGTTAAATCACCACTGTAATATTAACCTGTGCTTTCTCTGCCACTCTCCACAGCTCTGTTTTTCATGCGAAAGACAGTGACTTATTCCTCCTCTGTCTCCATCCAGTTTTCCTACGCCTCTGAGCCTAGAACAGCACACTTTAAGTCTTGAGAGTGATGATCCCAACACTGAATAACTACAAAATAGGTCAGTAGAATGCAAAGCAAATGTCACCTACTGAGTAGGCAAAACCACACATGTTCCTCCTGGAATCTTGCCTTGGCTTGAATTCTCTAGAAGAATGCTAAGCCAGTCTCCTGACTTTCTAGGCTTCAATATACAAATTGAGATCAGTATTTATCCAAGAATTGGAGAATGGAAGGTTGCACTAAATGGTAGTTGTTTAAAATCCTTGGGTAAGAGACCACTTCTGTAAATGCTATGACACTGACAATCCATTTATAAGGGGAAATACATAACTCAATGTCTTTCAAACATCTTTATGCAGTTCTGCTAAACAAGAGCCAAAATTTAGGATCTTATTTAGATTTTTTGGTGATTATCATCAAATGCTATTGTGTTTTTCTGAGCTCTTTCTAGAATTTAGATGTGTTGCCTTCACTTTGCCTCTGTTTTCCCTTACATCTGTGGTCTGTCTTATCTGTTTGAATTAGAGTCTCTTTGCAGCAAGGACTATTGCAATGTGTCCATGGTACCTAATGAGTTAATTGTATTTTGGCTTTGTTGGCTCTGCCTTAACACATAGTGCTAAAAATTAATCAATTTAGTGCTTAGATTTACAACTGCAGTTTGATGGAAAGTTGGAGTCCAGGAGACAAGTGATACCCCCCTACACTGGCAGAGCCTGCTGAAAAGTGTTCCTCTCAGTAGGTCAAAGCAAGAAAAAAAAAAAAAGTGGGGGAATGCATGTGATGTCAGTGCTTCTGCAATATAAAGCTGAGACAGAAGCACACATCTCCAAGAAACAAGTAATAAATGAGCACTAGGAATATCGAATAGATCCCCTTGGTTCTATGTGTTGATTGCAGTCTTTTGAACATAGCCTTTAAGTGTTACCTTTTTCTTCAACTCGCACTGAATTTTGTTCCTTGTTCTGATTTCTTCCTATCACCTGGTGCATCTTTATTTTTATATATGAGAAAACTGAATATTAGAAGCAGTCCAGGACACATATACCAATATTTTGCTGATGACACAAAAGGAGGGGACTATTGAGTTTTTATTCATATCACTAGCAAAATTGCAAAAAGATGAGATCATCAGAATTTTCCTTGTAAAATGGCAGCTGGGGATGGGTTATGCTTCAAGATATCTTATGAGACTGGAGTGTCAGGATGCTGAACCTTTTAGTTCTGTGACAACTAACTGCAGCAATATTCAGCACTTATATTGGCACAGAGATTTAAGCACTCACGTTTGATCTCAGAAGTTATTAATTTTCCCTAAAAATCCAAAGAAATACAGGTTCATAACAGCAATGAGAAACTGGCCAGGTGAAGAAGTAAACTGATTGTTGTCTTGAATGAAAAAATCGATGGCAGGTCTGGTTTTGAAATACCACAGCCAATACAATAGCACAGAGATAAAGCATGACTTGTTCTTGTGGCAAATGGATACAGCTGTGAGTGCTGTCTGGAGAGTCTCTTCATTCATGCTTACACTTAATGTATACGAGGCAGTAGCACAAGCTGGGATCCATTCCACCATCTTCATCACAAGGAGTTTGGATCTGCTCTGGAAAACATGTCCCACCAAATACTTAGGAAGGTGTTAAAGCACTGGCTGTGGAGCATCTTAGCTCTGCCTGGTAAGGGTAAAATCTAGGGAAGAAAGAGTATTCAGTCTGCTTTCCTCCTTGGCTTATCTGCAGAGCCTTCAAAGGAAGGGTGCACAAAGTCCATTTCACACGTATTGCCGAGAAACAACTGGATGTCAATGACTTCCACTCCTTAACACTAGTCCAGCCTGAGTCTGACCTGACAAGCCCAAAACAGAAATCTCTGTATCTCATTACCAAAACTCTGAACCATCCAACTAATTTGACTTCTCATTGTATAGACTATAAATAACTTGATTCCAGACATTGCCGGGTGGTGCAACAGGGTGAAGGCCACCACAGAGGAGCATGTGCTCTAGTCAAAACCTGTATGTGAAAGCTTGCTTTCAACTTGTATGTCTGGTGGTTTACATTGAAAGTCACCTGCCAGAGGTGGTATTTTCCTGATTAATCAGTGGATGTTATCTGCTTTTTGACTAGGGAACTGTTTCCCTCAGGCTTCAGAAGGAAAATATGGTACACCATCCTCAGGATTAGGAAAACCGGGGGGCTAAGGAATAGCATACAAATGCCAAGGAGTTGACTTTGATGTAGCGGTTAAGACTCCACAGGAATTCCAAGGCCAAATCCCATGGATCCTGCTGCTGGCACGCAGAGGAAGCTTTCCCTCTGCTCTCAACCTCTTTTGCAGAGGCAGCGCAGGCAGCAAGGTTGTGGGGCTGCTCTTGGCTCCTGGCCAGCACCTGCATACTGAGCCCTGGGCAGGAGGTGACCTGCAGCAAAAAGATTGCTAAAGCTGCACCCAGCAGAACTAACATATTCCTCACCGTGAGCTTTCACTCCCAGGAGAGCAGTGGTGTCATTTTTTTGATGCATTTGTTTATTATCTTCTCACGAGCAGCCTCCACCTTCAGCATGTCCTGTGCTCCTGCTATGGCAGCTGTACCAGTATATCTGCTTTGCCCTGCTTATTACCTTGTCTGTAGTTATGGCTCAGGCAATGGATGCTGGTGGGGGGACATCTCCTAAAGCCATCTTTTCTATTTGCAAAACCTGCAGTCTTTCCAACACACGTTTCTTTGCAATTTCCTTCATAGCAAGCTTACATCAAATTTGCCACCGTGGGGTTTGATATCCTGTGCTCTCAGCATGCAACAGAATGGCTTAGGACTTTGCTTTCTTTGTTGGAATCAAGAAGAGTTGCATTTTATTTTGCATTTATTTTGCATTATATTCATGCAGCAATGGGAAAAAAAAAACCGTTGTTGTAGTGATTTGGATCATTTACACAAACACATCATTCCTATGGAAGCTACCTAGGTGCCCAACAAAGAGGGATTCAGGAACCTAATTCGTAATGGCTAAATTATAGCAATGGTTGACAGTTGTCTGCTTTCTGTCCCAGTGGTAAGGTACCTAGTGGACATGACTAAGATTAGATGAGAAAAAAATCATACAGACAAATAATACAGACACACCTAAAGTACTGTAGTATTAGCAGAGCAAGTCCTGCTTAGGAAGGCTTCTAACAATTATCAACAATTCTTTAGAAAAGAGCCATGGTTTACATGTGCAGTCAGTTGCTTTCTAATTGCTACAGCAGGCTACCACTGGGAAGAACAAAGGAAATATTTAGCACATCGTAAATTCTTCTGCAGCCCTGCCGAGTGGCTGGAGTTCAGATTACAAGTTTATAACCAACATTTGAGAGCAATTTCTCCTCCACTTTGAGAAAGTGGGTGGGGAAGCTGTTCGACACTTTCTTCAGATGCCTGAAGTAATGTGTGTCTGAAAGAAATGCTGGTTCAAAATTCTCTTCCACTTGTCTTTTGATTTAGGCTTGTAATGTACTGTTACATATTTAAATGCAACAAAAAAATGCCACAAACAAAAAAAAACAAAACAAAAAACCAAAAAACAACAACAACAACAACAACAAAACCAACCAAACAAAACCCTTTGCTAAAAAATGAATGTGCCATTGTCGTTCCTGTTGCTATAACTATTATCTTCAACTTTGGTGCTATCGTAGGTTTGTTAGAAATTGCTATTGTGTGATTTGCTAGAATCTTGCTGATCGGTGTTTGCTCCCATCAATGCTTAGGGTCTTGCAAATGGTGCAGGGGGATGTGTGCCGGTAACTGGAGAGGAGGTATCAGTCTCCTGGAGTCGGTGCTTAATCATGTCCATGTCTTGTGAATGAGGTGTTGAGGCTCTGACAATTGTAAAGATTTCATGATCTAGCAGAAAATAAGCCGGTGCTGTGGCCGAGACGCACTCCTCTCCCCCCTTTAATTTGAATGCTAGCTGAATTCAGATGTTGCTTAAGTTTCTCCTAGCTTCACAGGGATAGAATATTTTCCATTTAATGTTAGTAATGAGAAATATTATTGTCTATTCAGCAGCTGCCAGTAATGTAGAAGAGGTATAAGCAAGGGAATCTGCTGTGTTACTCAGTTTGGAGTGGTTTCACTGTTAACCCACTTCAGTTTTCTGAACTTCTCTTTAGAGAACAAAGATGTCTTAGAATTTAAGTCGTGTTAGATGTTTGTCTACATCATCTATCTTGATATGCTTGCTGTTTTTTCGTGGGATTTGCCAATACTTCAATATGTCAGCCAGCATTACAACCCATGCATATTTGCTTCCTTTCCCCCTCCCCAGCTGACTTAAAAATGCAGTACACTTGGAGCTGAAAAATTCAGTCTCCCACAAGCCTGTAGCCAAATTAGAAAAGAAAATTTAAAAATGAGGGATTAAGTGTAGCTCTCAAAAATCACTTTTCAGTGTTCTATCCTTTGCTACATGCAGTATATCTAAATTTTTTATGTTATTTGTATATTTGTAACGTATTTTTTACATTGCTGGCCCAACAGAAAAGTTCAGTAAACATTGATATGTTCCATCTTAACAACTTCATAGAGATACATCAGAGACACTGTCAGGATCTCACTGAAAATAGAAAAATACACTTGTCCATCAGAAGTCCTCCACCAACCCCTGAGTATATAACTCTAAAATAATATTGTATTTATGAAGCATACCCTGAGTCACAATCTTCTGGGGATATATTCCTATGTGAATGAGAGTGGTTGATGGTCTAACCACGCTCAACTCTATAGAAGATATAGAAAAAGATCTAGAAGCCACTGGTTTATTATGGTCTGGCACTATTACTATTACTCCATGACAATTAATAAGGTTAGGTAAACTTAAAAATAGTTTAGTGGCAGAAGACACAGCAAGTTTGTGTCATCAGAGGAAAAATCTCAGTGCTTGGCCATTGTGGGGAGACTTAAAAGCTTGAAGCAGCAATACAATGGAATGGCTGAGGTGCTTTGTAGAAGTCTGTCTTTATTTATGTCTTTCTATCATCAGCTTTGCACTCTCCACCCCCCCCCCCCCGCCCCCCCATTACTCCTCTTCCACTGAATAAATGGAATATTTCACCCATGAATAACAATCTTCTTTCACTAACCTTAAAGTACCACACAATGCCTTCACACCTGCAGCATTTACAAACTGCAGGTCCTGTGGCCACGAAAGGAACTTAATAAGCACTTCACAGCTGAGATGGCTGTAGGTTGGAAGCAGAATGTTTGGCTGAAACCTGAATTTTATCATTGCAAACCATGTAATTTTCCAGCCTATTGCTCCTGCAGCCCATGGTCGCAGCAAAACTATTTCCGTGACAGTAAAGCTATCTAGAGGACATATTGTAAACACATTTACTTTTATAGTTTGTTGCTAGTTTGGTAATCCCTGTTTAAAAGAAATTGCGAAAGTGATTTTAAAGGTTAAAGAAATATGCAGACTACAGGACTGGACATGGAGGGGCTGCCCCCACCTTCTGATGTTAAATGAAACGACAGATGGGTGAGACCTTATATCATGAACATAAAAGGTACTTCAACAACTGATGTTATTGCCACTCTTTTTTCCATTCATGCTTCATCAGAAATTTTTCTCTCCTTTCCTGTCTCTCCTCACTATTTACTTGTTTTGAAGCACTTAAGTCTCCAGTGGGACACCTAAGCCTGCAAGTGCTTACTGTATGGAGAATAATGGGGTTTTACTATGTGTTAACATCATGGTGTCTACTTACCTGAGTAAGGCAAGCAAATTCAGGCTGTGCTGATGACCTGCTTTTGCTGGTCTTGTCAATTCTACCATTTTCACCTGAATTTAATGCAAGGCAAAGTTTGAGTCTCATGCAAAAACAAGATAACATTGTCTCCTTTTATTACTTTCAAGGGGTGACACAGGACAGCAGCAGAGCCACTCAAAGGCTCTTAGATCTCTTTGATTCATTTTCTTAGGTGACCCCAAATTTCTTCTTAGTCTATTCCAGCCTTTGTAGCTGTGGCCATATTCTGCAGAGTTGTAAGGTGTATGGGTGAGGGGCAGGGAGCCTTAGAGAGGAAAAGATGGGTCTTGATTAAGAGATGTCAAACACTCTTGAGGGCTCTGTGTCTGTGTTAAACATCATCTCCCATTTCAAGTAGGAATTGGGTCCCAACAGATTAAAACTGAACAGGGAAAAAAGTGCAAATAACATGGGTGGCTCTGCAAGTGTGTGAATGTATGCAGGGGCAGACAAAATGGAGAATATATATATACTAAGACACTGATAGAATATATATCCTTAACTGTTTGGATTTATATCCATAGCCACACAATATTTAAGTCTGTGTAAAATGTACATTGCATTTGGAAAACTACTGCGTACTTGTGCTTTCCGGCACACTATGCTACCTAACTATGGTAGGCGCCAGCAGCCCTTGAGCTTTTTCTCTGAGAAGATGCAGTTCAAAGCCAGTACCAGACATAAACCAGTCAATTTATGCAAAGAGATGAAGCCCAGCTCACTGAGAGTTGCAGAAGTCTTGTGCAGGAAGGGAGTTTACCCTCCTCTGGGCTCTAGCAGAGCTGGTGAAGGTGCATCTGCTGCTGACAGTCTGGGAAAGTCTTGTGCTGGTTAATGGGTCAGATGTTTTCATGTCACACAGGACTTTTTGAAGCACTGGATCTTAAGTGACCATGTAGCCTTCAGAAGCTTGAAGTCACCATTGTCTGCATGGCAGGTCACTTTTGCTGTTGCCATTGCTCCAAAACAAAGCTCATACTAAATGCTTTGAGTCTTGGCATAACACAAATCCCCCAAACCACGTTTATCCCATGACCAGTGATGAGTGTGTAGTTCTATTGTTAGAAGCATACCACTTCAAAGCACTAAAACATATGTTTTACCCATATTTTAACGCTTTTCTTTGTGAACAGCAAAACACACATTTTTCTAAACTTATTTTCTTGAAGTCTTTAAGATCTCCACGGTGAGATCTTGGTTAGTTTTTGTCTTAGATATGAGTATCCTTTACACAAGTAAGTATGTTTTGACATCACCTCTTTTTCTTGCCAGGCCTGGAAGTTCTGGGTGCAGTGTGCTCCCTGAATTAGTTATGATGTCACTAACACCTAAAGCCAGGCATTTTTCTGTCCTGATTTAGGTGTTAATGACATCATCATCTGCTACAGTGGAAACAAACACCTAAAATTTAAGCCTGGGTATGTAAATCGAGGAGTAGCTGGTCTTTGAAATACTTTGCTTTAAAATGTAGTATTTAGTCTAGACACATACTCTGTTAATGATTTGGGATCACGAATGTTCCATGTACAGGAGAATTGCTGCTAACCTTTAAGAGAAAAGAAAAAAATATTCGAGGTTATAAAGTGTTTTTACATACCTGAAAACAAGAACTGCTCCTCAAATAAATAGGAGTATAGTTAACTGACTCATAGACAGAGTAATCTGATCTGCTTTATTAAAGTTTATCAAGGAAATATGAATCAAAATCACCTGAAATTCTTTAAAATTTTAGCTGTGGCCTCTGAAACAAATGGAGTCATGACAAGAGAAAAAAACATGAAAAAAAAAATATAATTGGGTTCTATGTTATAAAAGTCGTGTTTCCAAAATACTCAGATGAAGTTTAACTCAATCTTCCACCTTGATCTGGGTGACCATAATAGCTTTGGAAACATCTTAAACTGATTTTAAAAATCATATTAACAATGATGCAACTTGTCATATTTATGCAGAAAATTAAAGCTTTGTGTTTGGAACAATTTTTTACAGCTTTTTTTTACAAAAATACTTCAGCCATTTTCAGTTCTGCTTGCTGGTCACCATCCAGTACCCACTGATCCCAGTAAAAAGCCCAAAAAACTAGATGATGCCAGTTAAAGGGAAGACCATCTCTACAGCACTTGTTGCCAAAGGAACAAGTAGCCTCCATCAGAATCAGGACTCTGGAGTGGAAAAGCAGCTGGTTTCATGACAGAAAGCAAAACTGTAGAACCCAAACACTTTTCATTCTCAGATGACATAAATAGGATTACGGTGATTTAAGTGCAAAAATCTGGGTTTTCGTTTCATGTGACAGGGATATTATGTCTACTTTGATCACAGATTTCTGAAAGAGTTTTTAAGGAGATTAAAGGGAATTCCATATTTTACAGTAGAACACACAGTGAATTAAGTGCTCTCCTCACATGGATGTTGCTTTTGCCTATCTCTTGGTTCCTCTGCTGAGTCTGCTAACTTATCCAAGGAGAGTTTAATGCAATATACATACACAAAACTCTCTCAGGATGGAAGCCAGCAACCTGATGAGTCAGGAAGTGGTAAACGGGAGTTAAAATCCTCTGAGATGAAGCCAGGAAGTGAACCTTGGTCACACATCTCTGCTCAGAGCTCAGACCACAGTATTACAGCATTAAGGGAGTATAAGGGTGGTTGGAATCCTCCCCCAGCTATTCTAAAGAATTTCAGAAAGTGCTACTATGTTTTATGGGTTACTATTCCTTACTGCCATGTTTTAGGGGTGACTTTGTGCAATGTATTTTAATGAGCCCCTCAAGGAATTTAGCAGAGAGTTCCTGGATGTCAGGCAGGCTGAAGTGTGGAGGTAGAAGTGAGCAGCTCAGCTTTGTTTACTAAAAATGAGACATTTTCTGCATTTAGACAAAACAGTTTTCAAGTTGCTGAAGCATCTTTCAAGTTACCAGCTATGATGCCTCAAGGATTAACTCAGAGAGTTTTCAGTATCCCAGAGTTGCATACGATTTTCTGCATTTTTGCCTAGGCCCCTGTTTAAGTCCCTGTCCAAGCTGTTATGTGGGTAAGCACGGATTGAGAAACCACCACTGGTTGAACACAAACATCTTTTTGATAATGCTTATTTTACCTTGGTACAAAGTGACACCTACTGTCCCTCTACATTTGTATTATTGTTATCTGGAACTTATTTGTGACGGGTTTATTTTTGTCTAAGAATAGAACCTAAAATTGTGCAGAAGCATCTTGAAAATAAAAACATAAAGACAAGACCATCTCAAGAACATCTGTGTACATTAGCTATTAGTATTACTATTGTTCTTGGATATCCTCACAGCAACTGCATGCCTTAAAGGTTCTGGAAATTGATTGATTGTTCCCAAA
Source organism: Cinclus cinclus (assembly GCF_963662255.1). Taxonomy (NCBI): domain Eukaryota; kingdom Metazoa; phylum Chordata; class Aves; order Passeriformes; family Cinclidae; genus Cinclus; species Cinclus cinclus. The sequence goes on along the minus strand of NC_085048.1, from coordinate 54,922,418 downwards.
CTACTACATAGTTTTAGTTGATTAACCACATATATATTTTTTGCCAATATGTCTGGCTACCTTTTAGGAATTACTGCATTGCTGGCCATATTACAGAAACAGATTTTTTAGGGACTGGAATCAGATTTGGCAGTAAAGGGTTCAGTTGCAAATTCATAGGTGATATTAAAATTTCATTTGACATAAAAGAAAACTCTCTGCAATGGAAAAATAAGAGCCTGGATTCTATTTAAAACTATATCTCCACTTGCAATTTTTTTTTTTTGTAAGCTTTAGCATAAGCTCTCTTAGGGACAATGCTCACTGAAATTTTTGGTATTTTTCCTGATCATTTGAGATCATCTTCCTAGGAAAAATGTAACATCCTGTCTTTTGAAAAGCAGAAAAATATCTGTTCCAAAAGGCTTCTCATTAAAAGGATTTTTGTCTTTTTCTTTGGCTTTTTCAGTTTTTAACAAGTTGTTTATATATCTCAGTGGTTTGAAAAGACAGATGTACTTTATGTAATCTTTCATGTAAGCTTTTTTCATTTCACTTATAAACTACTTTACCATATTTTAAGATGCAGTTATGCTTTCATGGAAAAATCACAAAAAAAAAAAAAAAAAGCAGTCCTTTGTTGCCCACCATGAACTTCCAGATAAAATGTGTATAAATTGCAGTAGGTAATAAAATCCCAACTTATGAATAAGCCACAATTTTATTGTAGAAACAGCAACTAAAACTGTGTTGTTCTGTTTTGTTTTTACTCTAAGACTGTAATATATGAGTTTCATTTGGGTAACAGTCAAATAGTTGACAGCACACTCTCTGTTTTGCTCCAAGGGCAGCTCTATGTATGAAGCTGGAGACCTCAGACTGCTTAGAGATACAATGATGAACAGCCTCCGTGTAGGGAAGGGCTTCCAGAGCCTACCAGGAACGGCTGTAACCCAGATATTACAAACTTATAAGGAACAATGAAAGACAGAGATGCCAAAACTGTCAACCTTGTAACAGATTAAATAATTTAGGCCAGATGCCAGGCAGTGTATCATGAATTTCTACTTTCTGTAGAGGAGCTTGACCTTTTAAAATGGTGTCCCATTTTTTTAATCTTTGTAACTCTTTCCTCAGTTTACCATCAGATATGCTTTTAACTCATAGTTCTGACCTGGTTTGGGCACAGAGGCTGTTAGTGCATTTTGAGCCTTAGTCTGCAAGCAAACAAAAGACAAAACAATTGGTTTGGTGGTTTAAACAGATGTGAAAATGTGTGCCTTGTCTGTTGATTTGGGGTGCCATAAATTTGACAGCTGTTTGACCTGTGGCAGAGATCCCAAATGTTACTTGAAAATCACCAGTGTTACTTGGCATTTCTTCTCTGAGACAAGCATTTCATACCAGAGAAGGATCTGTGTTGTTTTGACTTGCAGTGGAAGTGGTATCCATAAATAGCCTAAGTATATGCTTAAAAAACTCAATGTACACCTACTTCTGGTTGGGAAAAAATCAAAGTCTGGTGTCTGTAAAGCTCCCAAAGCAAAACACAAAGCAAACCAAGGAATACAAACTTGTTTGTATTCTCCCTGGTGGCTGTGGTTAGAAGTTGTGGGTTGTTCTTGATTTTGCTGACTCTTCCTCTGTTCAAATCCTGCTCTAGTTTGCATTATTTTTTTTTAAATTGGAAGTATTCAAATCACTTAACCATAACTGAAAATCTTCTGTTTGTATTGGGCTCAAGTACTGTTTGGATTTCATCATCATCATCCTCTAGGGTTGCATGGGAAGGGAAGGGAAGGGAAGGGAAGGGAAGGGAAGGGAAGGGAAGGGAAGGGAAGGGAAGGGAAGGGAAGGGAAGGGAAGGGAAGGGAAGGGAAGGGAAGGGAAGGGAAGGGAAGGGAAGGGAAGGGAAGGGAAGGGAAGGGAAGGGAAGGGAAGGGAAGGGAAGGGAAGGGAAGGGAAGGGAAGGGAAGGGAAGGGAAGGGAAGGGAAGGGAAGGGAAGGGAAGGGAAGGGGCAGTTGGGATTATCTAATTAGGGGCTTGATTTATCCTAGTGTTATTTTTATTTAATTTAAGGTCATATAATTTGCTGGAAACTCTTCACAATAACCCCATTGTGTTGATTTCAATGCAGTCACATGAAAGGGGCTGAATTGTGTACAGTATTCTACAATATCCAGTACACAAAAGCAGAACTAATGAGAAAACAAATAAATTAAGGAAGTCTACAGTTGATAAGTATTTATAGAAGCATTCTTCTTTATTTAGCAAAATTGTTTTCAATTAGAACAACTCTTTTCCGCTTATGCTTTTTGGAAGTAATCTCAAGTTTTCAAACCATCACCTAGCCATAAGGAAGTTGTTGAGAAAAAGAGCCAGGCAATGGACTATACTATAGAGAGATAAATTCTAAAATCACTTCCACATTATAGAAGTATCTAATGAAAACATCACATAGTATGCAGTCCAAACATTTCTTTGATTCTCTGGCACATGTATTAGAAGATATATTGGTATGCTATAAAACACTACATGAAATACCTTGTACAGTTCTATCCTTTAAACATATAAAGATATTTTATAGCTCCAAGCATGCTGACCACACATGACATTTCACATAGGTACTATTAAATTAGCAAAGTGCTATCATTGTAATGTGTACTTACTGCATTATTTTTGTTGACTAGGAGATGCAGAGATGAGATTCTGCTTTTGACTTCTCAGTTTTTCCATGGTCACCAGTATATTAGTGTAGCTTAAGAAGATCTGAGTTCTCTGTGTGCTAGGGATTATGAAAAGTGCTCATGAAATTTCAAGTAAAATAAAATAAAGCATAGCAGTCATCATCTTTCATTATTTCTACTGTAATTGTGAGAAATTGACAAATTTAATAAAAGTAGTTCTGCAGAAAAGCAGTTTGCAGCTTTATGATGAAATTTTCAGTTTTCTTCCCTCTATTTTAAAGTTATTGCAAAAATGTCTGTTTAATACTAAAGTATGATTTCTATTCACTGAGGTCTTCCCCAGGACTAATCTTGGATGTTCAATATGGATCTGGGGGAGGGCACCTCACCTGGAGGAAAGTGGGCAAGCTTTCCTAGCACAGATTGGAACTCGGGAATATAGCAAGGCCACTCATTGTGTTCACATCCCTTAATTGACACTTAATTCCACAGGGCTGGAATAGAGAAGAAGAGCAGAAATACAGCTTCTTTTACTGGCCGTGTCTTCACAGACATTAGATGATAGCACGTTTCTCAAGTTCTAGTCTTAATCTGATTGTCCAAATGTGATACTGCTCTTGTCCTTAAGCCACACAGTCACGACAGTGATGCATGGTGCCTGTAATGGGAATCTCTGCCACAGCCTTCACTTTGTAATGAGAGGATAAACTGTGGACATGGTGAAGAACTGGAAAGGGTAACTGTCTTTCTATTTGTTCATCCATCACTATGGAAATATCTGAACTATTTTGGCTTCCTTACAATAAAATATTAATTGATTCCTTGCATGTTTAATATCTTAATGACAGAGTCAAAATTTAGGATTGGGGATTCTTTTTGTGGTGGTGGGGTTGTTGCCTATGGAGGTCCGAGGAACAAAGCTGAAAAAGCATCAAACCACAGATTCCAGAAGATTTGAGGACAAAAATAGCAGGGACATTGCAATAAAAATGAGAATTATGCTGCAAAACAGTGAATCCATTATTCTTTTTAAACACAGAAGATTCAGGAAAATCCTCAGAGACTACTAGAGCTGTAGAATTGTACCAGGATATGTTATTGACTGCTATACTTGGTCACATGCTAATCAGACTATGTATATTTTAAAGCCCATTTACGGTTTAATTTATGACAAATTGCACTACTTGTATGGTAATTTAAGGTGTCACAGACAGTTTGGATGTATTCCAAAAAGCAAGCAATGTTTTCTTCTTTCTCTAAGAATCAAGCAATGCACTTTTCTTTCCTTGATGAAAGATCCTGGCTCAGCAGACTGAGCTGCCTCACAATATATATATATGTCTGAAATATAAGAAGCTTGCACTGACAAAGAAAAAGCCAAGAATAAAATAAAGGCAGCTAGCTTGATGACAAGCTGGCATGTTCAAATTTGAGGCTCAAATTCAAAGTGAATCACAACCATGTGAATCTTACTCTGTTTCAGAATTGAAGCAGAACTCAAATCCTGCAAACAGAACTATTCTGCCTTGATTTACACATGTGTGTGGAGACCTGCTCCAGTCCATGGGTCACTTGCTCATGTGCAGGCCTACATGTGGACTGGATTATCTGGGTAATGCCATGGAAAAGCTTTCTGATTCTTTCCCCCTCTTCTGATGACTTACCTTTGTGACACTTTTTCCTTCTTTTGGAAAGGCTACCAACAGCAAGGACTGTTTGGTACTGTGAAAAACAGTTCCTGTGGAAATAAAAGCTGGATACATTTTTAAGCAATACTACAAGAACTATATTTACAGTTCTTTAAAAATGTATGATTGTTTCTAAAGATGTGAGAGAAGGTTGTCAGGAGAAACAGTTCATCCACAGTTTGCATGTCTGACTGCACTGGGAGATGGGGGGAGTGGGCACAAGGAGAGGGAGAGGTAGAAACAGACTGTAGTAATAAAGCCACACAATTGTATTACACATAGATTTTAACTTTAAATAAAGTTTGCCCAAATTCCTACCTGCAAATGCTTATCCTGGTGTTTGTTACACTTCCAAGTGTGAAAGAAAAGCCACAAACATTTATCATGATTGTCAGTAAGGGCCCCTTCCACCCCCCTCCCACGCTCTCCTCTCCATTCTCTGTGTTTCAGAGCTGTCAACATGCATGCTTGCTTGGGCCTCCACTTCTAGCCATTAGTGTGTTACAGGATTGTTTTACATGGACTGCCGAAGAAGAAACTGCTTGATATGAGTAGGGGGGGAAGGGCTTTTAGGAGCTGGGGACTGTCTGAGCCCTGGCAGCATTCACAACATCCTCCCTGAGCCTATACCCATTGAATTCACACAGGGAGCCCTTCATGTGCAGCAAGCTCCACTAAGCACTGCCTCCTAAGGAATGCCACACTCCAGCAGCGAGGAGTCTGCTGGAACAGTCCTGAGCTGCTGCAGCTCCTCTGTACTGAATTCAAAGATCTCTTTTTCTCCTAACTGAGAAATGTGAGAAAGGTCTCTTACTTAGCAATTTTTTTTTATTATTATTCCATATTCATGTCTTCCTACCACAGTCTTTGCTCTTTTTTTCTTGGGATTCAGTCGCTTTTCACTATCTTATTTTATCCCTCTTACAGGTTTTCAACTGACCATTCAGTAACCATTCCTATGTTTTCCAACATTTTATCATATACTTCAATATATAGTACAGCTCTCTCAGAGTCCATCAGCAGGGGGAGTGCTTTAAGAATAAAATTATTAATCCTCATTATTTTTACCCCAAATTCCAGGCATTTATGCAAAGAAAGAGCCTTTTGGGCATCTGAAAATGATGCAGTAGTGAAGGTAGATTTTATGTCATGTGGACACAGTGGTGAGACTAACTCGGGAGGGAAAGGGGAAGCATGTGGAAAGGATTTTTGGAGCATGCAGGGATGATGAGGACTTATTCAAATCCTGTCTCATTGAAAGGAAATGCAAAAGAAACCTAGCAGTGAAGGTGCATTTGTCTTCACCATTATTTCTGGGGAGCAAGTTTCCCCAGCTCCCTTTCTCTCTCCTGAATGGCAGCCATGAGGAGTTGTGGTGTGTCCAGGTCACCCACACTCTGGCCCACAGTCATGCTGTGGCAGCTCTGCAGCCAGCACCCCTCCAGAGCCACCCTGTCCCATCCTGCCACACATGCCCTAATGGGGAGCCCTGCAGCCACATAACCCCAGCCAAAATCAGGTCTCCAGCACAATGAAGCTCAACCCAGTACCTGGTGAGTGAAGGAGCTTCTGCCAGCAGCACCATGTACTGAGGGAGATAGTGTTGCCATAAAACCTCCTGTGTAAATCCCACAAATCTTTAGGGGACTTTCTAGTCTTTCCTGAAACATTGCAGTGCAGTGCCACTATTATGGCATCTCCTACTTAAGTGTTTCAGTTTTCAGCTCCATCAGTTCAATGAAAATGCAATGTGGGTGCTACTTTGAGACTGAATTCATTGTAGCACTTAGGAATGAAAGAAGGAGGTAATTAATGCTTTACCTGGTTGGGAGTTTTGTGGTGGTGCTAGGAGAGGAAGTGTGTGGTTAGGATTGTAAAGGGCTAATGACATGACAGTCTTCAGACACTGCCAAACTGAAGCCCATTCCCAACTAGGCATGAAGTGATTTCTTTTATTTTGACTACAAGGGATCTGTGTCTCCATTCAATTTTAAATTATAAATAGATGATTTCACTTGCAGTCAGTTCCCGTTCTTCTATTTGCCACTCCTGGTATTTAATTTATGCTGCTTCGCTGCCATTGACTTTGTTTGGCAATTGCACAAATAAAAATTACACTTTCGTCCTCCTGTGTGCTTTGTGTCATCACCACACAATAGCAGGCACTATCAACAATTTGAGGAAGGTCTAATGCAAAAATTGTCTTTAATAGTAGCCAGTATTTCAGGGACTGAAATGGATATCTTCTACATGCACAAAGACAACTAAATGAGCTATCCTAGTATTAAGTCATTTTTTGTAGCTGTCAGCACCTTACCTGTTTAGGATTCAGGCAGTCAACCCTGACCTTTGTTGTGGCTTCCTTTCAATATCTGACCTTGGATTTCATTATGGCTGGTGCTTTTATATTTGATAGGTACTGCATTTCCTTTTAATAACTGTGTAGACATTCTTCCACATATACAAATACGTTCCTAAATTGTTAATAATTATAGTTTATTTTTCACCTCTGCTCAGCTTTCTGTAATATTTTAAAGTGTAGTCTATGCTGTTAAGTATTTTCAATAGCCCCTTAAACTATGCAGATAAGCATGAAACATCAACGTGTCACCTCCAGCTCTGACTCTGACTTGTGTTGTGGTCTCACAGAAAAGCAAACTGCTAGTTATAGATTACATTCTTTATTTTTCAAGGAGAACTGACAAATATATTTTCATTTATATTTCTTCACTGCTAGTGTTACATAATAGGGCAAGTTTTACCATCATTTCCCTTCTCATGCTGGGAATTTGTAGGTGTTGTCTCCTGTCATATGACCTCAGTGAAGAAAGAAAATTCAAAATGTCAGAGTTAACACAAACTCATAAAGAAATCTCCTGCAGAACTGCCAACCCACCAGTGAAATTTGGTTTATATTAAATGGAATAATTTTATACAGATCTGTCTATTGCAAAACACTCCCAGGTGCTGTAAAATGGTGTCACATTGCTTCTGATTCTGAGCTTATGAAGAAGAGTTTTATCATTTTACACACAGATTTGTGGAGGGTGGCTTCTGGGGCTTCTCCCTAATTCCTATTTACACAGATGCTTTTCTGGGACTTCGATCCTTAATTCCTTCTGGACACTACATGTATTGAGTAGGATTAAATGTGCAAGAACTTAAGGTATAGGAGGTTTGATAATCAGCAGTTTAAGTGGGATGGGTGAAATAAGTTTTTGCGTCTTGCTTCACCTTCCTTCTCTCTAAATAGAATCCAAGTCTGTGTCTGCATGTTCACATTACTCATCAAAGGAAATGCAGGGTGAGACAGACACAAGTCTCTTCTCTACATAATTTCTAGCCTTCTGAAATGTTGAGTCTCAGAGAGACTGCTTTGATGACTGTGTCAACACACATTGACACTGGAATGGCATAAAGATGTACACATTTAGAAATGTTTTAGAAATCATTCCTTTTGACTCACTGTTCCTTATTTTCTTTCTAGATTAATTTTATCATGTTTGAATTTTCCTTCTAATGCTATATTTCTTCTTCATATTTTCCACAATGTCCCACCCTGCTCCAAGAGATCACAAAACAAAGAGAAATTGGTAAAGGAAGGCCTGAATTTTTCAATTTCAAATATTTCAAAATAATTTCAGTCCTTTGTTTCAATGCTGCTTAAAGGTCAGGATTAAATAAAAAAAATAGTCTAAGAGGACAAAACCTTAAATTTTACACAGGGGAGCCAATATGAGGTGGCCAGCCACAGTGAGACCACGCCACTGTAATTATCTGTGTGGAGGCTAAACAGAAGAACAGAAGTGATTTTGAATTTGGGTATACCCCTAGTGAAGTTGTGTGAGCATGAAATCAGAGAACTAACTGAGAGCATTCAAACCCCAGTTTTAACCTAAAATGCATGGGGAGGCCACTTCTGATGAAGAGAATCTAGGAGTCAGCAGTCATTTCTGGAGAACCTGGGGCCACAGGCTGGGGTGTGGATCTGTCTCTTGGTTCTGTATCACAGTTACCTTTGTCTGAGCAAGCCTGGTGATTTTCATTTCCCTGCAGGAATATTGAATATTATCAGTTTAAACATGGTTTTATGGTTGATAAGTACTCTTCACGGTGGTGGTAAGGGCCCCCCAGGGCCTAGCAAAGATCATTCATTGTTTTAAAAGAATCTCATAAAGGTAGATTGGTCATTCTGATCACATAGACAGATGTGCGCCGTCCCCCCCCTGCAGTCCTCAGCAGGCACTTGAAGAGTCCAATGCCATGAGCCTCACTAATCATGGGGGTGTCACTGCAGGTCACACTGCTGCAGGCTGAGCCAGGAGTCCCCACATGGCAGAGCCCAGCATGCAGAAGTACAACAGGGCTGCTCTGCACAGCGGAGGCAGAAAGCTGACCCTGAAAGACTCCGTGCATTTTAGGGCAGCTGTGAGGGAACCTCCATAACTCCAAGGATGACACCCTTTACCCCTATTTATTTTGTCTCGTTTACCTGAAAAGTTCAAATTAGCTGCTCCAATTAGAAGATTTTTTGCTTTCAGTTTTAATTTGTCCTGTTTAGAAAAGTGTTAAGTTTTCAAAGCAAAACTCACGAGGGTTCTGGAAATCAGATGCAATGTGTTTAGGTATCAAGTAGCCCAGAGACCTCTACATAAGTGGAGCACAACAGTGTATTTTTTCCATCTTGCTATAATTCAACTGAGTCTCTATTCTGAGACTCCTTTGTTTTACCTTTCCACTCTTTGCAGTTAAAAATTTTCCAGTGTCAAAACTGCTGAATCCCTCCATCATCTCTTCCAGGCTCTTCACTGCCTAAATCTTTCCCACTGAAATAATTGATTCACCAGCTACAAAAATCTTCTGTTAACATTTTGCTTATAAGAATCCAGGTTCATCTTTGTCTGCCTGACAAACCTGATGCTTCTCATGCCTCTGAGGATACAGCTTCCCTCTTAGATCTAAACCACTCAGGAATACTCTTCACTTTTCCCAGCTCTTCAATCCAGCTTTGCCCAGCCACACAAAACTGACCCTTTCTCTTTGCTCTCTATTTGATTACCTTTTGTTTTCAGTCTTAAGCAGATTTCTGTAGCCAGTAGTTGTTTTTCTACTATTGCCAGCAGCTCTTACATTAACTTTCCTCTTCCAGCAATCTTCACAAGAAGTAATTTGTGCAAGGCCAGTGACAAGTAGACTTTAGTTGGTGTTTTAAAAAAAAATCTCAGAAAATACTTCATTGAAGTAACTCAGTCATTCTGCTTACTTTCCAATGGCTGCTTTTGAGCTGAGGTGTGTACAAAAGAGTCCTTTTATTATTTGCTGTAATACCTTATAAGGAATTGCTATACAGCTTGGAAAGTGGTGACACTAAATCCTTCTGTAATGCACCCATGCCACTGCAAAGAATGATCTACTCATTGTTAGACAGACACGTGAGTTGAACTCAACAAGGTATTTGGCTAAAAAATCTCACTTCTGGCACATCTGCTTTATCCATCTGTTGTGGAAGGAAGAATAGGCAGAAGGAGTTGTGGGGAAGACAAATTGTAAAAGAAACGTCAACATCTCAAATTATTATTTTAAATTATTTGTGTTGATGTGAATATAGAAGAAAATCAGCTGACTTTCTGGAATTACAGCACCAAAATGACAGTGGTATATGAGATGAAAAATGCTTCCCACTACATAGAGACATTCTATTCCTCCTTCTGCTGTGGTGCTGTGTGCAACAGAGATGCATCCAAGATTTGGCTTACAAAGCTGAGACAGAAAGTTCTTTATGTTTTATTCTGTCGTTGCTTGATTCATAGGCAGGCAATGGAGTATTTTCTCCAACCTGGAGCTCATTTGAAAATAGACAGAGCTATATTTTTGCATTGCATGTCACTTCAGATGTCTAAAAATATCTCTTTCAAATGTAGTGCTTTTAAACATAAACCATTCTATTTAAAAGCAACAATAGATTCAAATCCACATGCTTAAAAAAAAACTAGAAAGGCAGTGTTATAAAAAATTGATGATTTTTCTGATTTGAAGACAAAATACATCTTAAAGGCAAACCAGAGTTATCATTTTGACTTACATTTAGAGCAAGGAAAGGAGAAATATTTGCCATGTGCCATCTTACTTCTGAGACTACTCATGGGTTTTTTTCAATTCACACTTTATAAGAGGCTCATTGTATGATGTTGTTGACAAGAACAGTGATTTGTTCCACTAAGAGCTCACATGATGGGAAACACACAATGTAAAGTAGAGTAGACAAGAGTGTCAGCTAAAGCTCTTCAGACCTGTAATCCTCGATATTCTACGTTTTGGCATCTAGGAAATCTGAATAAAGCTCTTGTTTATCAAATCCCCCAGTATCCTTCCCTTAGGAATTTCACCTGCAAGAGATGCTTTATAAGGCAATGTTTTAGGAAGTTCATGAAAATTTGCTCTCAGGCCCGTTGAAGCCAGGTGGGTTTCCATAGGTTTTGGATCAGCCTGTCCACTGGGTAGAAGGGATGTTTCATTATTGGATGATTTTATGGTTGGTCAGGACCTTGACCTGACTACTTAACCTCATAGTGCTAGATCACATGCCCATGTTGGTTCCTCTGGACACCTCCAGCTCTTGTGACAGCTCACATTTTCCTGTTTGATCCACCAAATAGGTGGCCATAGGTTGCTCCATTAAATGGGTGGGCCACAAAGAGGAGAAGAGTTAGGGAGAAGAAAATCTGTTACTTATACAAATCCTTAGGCAACTTTGCATCTAAAGTTAGTTTGGGACTGTGCTAGTTTTGGCTGGGGTAGAGTAAACTTTCTTCACAGTGGTGGGTATGGGGCTGTGTTTTGCATTTGTGCTGAATGCAGGGTTGATAATACAGAGATTTTTTGTTATTGCTGAACGGGGCTTACACAGAGCCAAGACCTTTCCTGTATTTTACTGTCACATGGCAAGAGAGTTGGGGGTGCACAGGACACTGGGAGGAGACACATCAGGGGCAGGTGACCCAAAGGGATATTCCAGACCATATGACATCATGGTCAGCATATAAAGTGGGGGGAAGAAAGAGGAAAGAGGGACTTTTGCAATTGTGGTGGTTGTATTCCCAAGTTACTGTCACATGTGATGCAGCCCTGCTCTCCTGGAGATGGCTGAACACCTGCCTGCCCATGGGAAGGAGGGAATTCATGCCTTTTTTTGCTCTGCTTGTTAGCATGGTTTTTGCTTTCTTCATTAAACTGTCTTTACCTGAACTCCCAGGTTCTCCAGCTTTTACCATTCTGATCCTCTCCCCATTTCAGGCATGATCCAGGTGAAGGAGTGATAAAGTGGCTGCAGAACTCTTGGAGTGTCAAAAGGTGGCAAGACAGCAGTGAGAGCTGGACATCATTAAAACATCATCTATGTAAGCAGAAGCTAAACTTGGTGGCTGATGCTCAAGATGCTGAAAATCTGGGAAAGAAGAAAGGCTAACCATAATACCTATAAAACATCAACCTATAGATGTTTTATAAACAGATAAGTACCTTATTCTTCTAAGTGTGTATGCAGCCTTTGATATTCACTTACTTTCTTTTATCTGTTTGTGGGAGGAATTTACAATGATTTGCACATTTTCAGAATACATTGCTTAGTTTTATCTCATCTAATGTAACTGTGAATGGCATGTACACTTCTCGCTCAATTGTATATTTTCCTTTTGAAGCCTATTTCAATTGTTACTTGTTCTATTAAAACCTAATTTGATTCACTTTTTTTTCACTCAAGTTTTTTTTTTTTTCTACAGAACTATTTTTGTGACAGCTCTGGAGGAGAAAATACTATTTTCACTGTTTCATTTTAATGTTTTGTTTGTCTTATTGTGGAAAATCCAATCTTTCAGAATACATTAACACAATTTTCTCAAAGAAACAAAAGACTGTAAAGTAAAAATCTGAATATTGGTGCTTTGTCATTTTTTCACTTGACTCTTCTCAGTGGAAGAAGTGTTAGGGACAAAGGCAGTATGTTTCATCACATGTTTTTTACCATAAGCACAGTAATACTTTACAAGGTGTCCCTTAGAGAAATGGGGAAATAGAGTACCAGCTCTACTCCCACAGAACAAAGTAGTAAAACTTTTCTTTTTAGTGCTGGAAGAATCATCCCTTTTCTTGTTTGGCTACTTTTAATTCACAGTGTGTCTCTTTATGTTGTACCATGTTGAGAATAGATATATAGGTTTTTCTGATTTACTTCTCTTCTGTATTCATTATTTCATAAAGTTTTAGTATGATCCCTATTAAGGAGTCATATACTTTTAGTCTCTTTTTTTTTGCAGAACTGTTTCCATACCTGTGCTTCTCTTTGATTTCCATAACTTATATTTGCCTGTTTATAACCATTGTCTGCTTGTTGTTAAATAATTTTTGAAGTGGCATGCCCAGCACTGACCATGATTTTTAAAACAATTTTAGAAACTTACTGGCTGTGCCAAAGGTCAAAAAGACTAATCTGAACAATAGTTTCCCTCTGTGTTATCTCACAAGCTGGGTAAAAGTGTCATGGATTAAAGGTGTAGTCAGGAGGGTGATGGGAAGAATGCTACAGCAACATGCTAGGGGCCTGTGTATTTTGGTATTAGCCCCAGTGGTATTATAACACCTTCTAAATGTTTCCTCTTGAGGGATCTTCTTCCTTCTCCTGAACATTAGAGCTCAGAGCTGTTGTGCCATTAACAGGGCAGGGCAGTCCATTTCCATGGCCTGTACAGCTTTGTCAGGGAGGCCCAAGAGCTGTTGTACAAGCAAAAGTCTACCTTCATTTTAGGAAAAAAATAGCCTTTGCTTGTTTGTTTTTATTTGTTCAGACCTGGGACTGACAGGCTATACATCCAGAGACTCTTTATTAGCAAAATCCAGCCATCTGATCTTGTGTGACAGATCTTCTAAAAATTGCTAAACTACTTTTATATGCAAAGGGAATCTGAGGTCTTCTGCTCATAATGCTCCTACGAACAATGACACCATTTCAGCTAATGATTTTTCACAAGGTAATAAAAAAACGCAGTAGTAGGACTGGATATTTAGATACACTAGAAAGCACATTTTATTAGTTGTTTGGGCCTTTTTGTATCAAATGGTTAATAATATTTGGAGCAATAGAGTGACAACCTTACACTCTAAAAATCATTATTGATCTCAGTCGAATAAAAACCCAGGTCATATGTGACCGTCCTTGTTTCTAACTATTTAAGTCTTTACCCTTGGAAGAGTATCTTTTTCTCACTCCTTCAGCCTTATCTTCAGGAAATGTTAATTCATTTGCATTTACATAGACTTTCAGTAAAATCACTGGGGAACTCTTTGTCCTGTTGCAATTACTGTAATTCCTACTGGTTTTCAGATTTCAGTAGCATGGTCACAGAGCTGAGAGGAAAACCATGGGCTCCATTTTTAAAATCCTGCAGTCTGTGCAGTTTAGCCTGATTGAATGACTGCAGCACGGACATCAGCTTGATATACAACCTTGATATTATCTCTAATCTCAGTTTGCACAGGGATGCATTTCAGCTCCTCCAATGAAACAGGATGTACCCACAGTAGTGCAGCCTGTTTGCATGCTGGCCACACAGATCTAAATTAGATCACTATTCTCTCTGCACTGGGGTTTAGTTCAATATGTATCTCTTGGACAGTATAGAAACAAGAACAATAGCATGTGATGATCTGGCGATGATCATCAGCGTTGTTATTGCCTTTAATCATAACTAAATTTTTCCATAATCAAATGTAATATGATCCAGTATGCATCCCTGGTTAAACTGTGTACATTACAGGGCCATTTTAAGAGCATTCACATGGGTATAATTTCTGTGCTTTATTTTCCCCTAAAATGTAATATCTAAGTGAGTTTTAGAACAGACATACTTCCCCATGCTGTCCTTTTTCCTGCAAGCATTGTTTGGAAAAGGCTCACATGTCTTTAGACTGGACAATCTATTCCTGACCCACAAACAGGTGTTTTGACAACCTCCAAACACTTGTAATTCCTCATTAAAGCACTGTGAATGACATATGTGAACAATAATGCAGCCTTTGCCAGTTTTTAGGCAGCTCATATTTCCTTTAAGTGATGTCCTACGTGAAGATATAATTTTTAAAATTCACCTTCATTGTGTCTCATGTCATCAGCCTAATAGTTTATAAATAAAAAAAAGAGGCATGATCATATTTATAGTTATGTGGTCTGACCAAAACTATTTGGGACTAATGTATTTTTTTTTTCTGTCTTTGAATTGCTTTTATTAAGCAAACAAGGATGAGTACATTCACAGTATGTCTATGAGTATGCTATGAATTTCATTGCCTCATTGAAAACAACTGCATATTTGTCTTCAGATTTTATACATGAGTTTTAAAAATATGTGTTATCTAAACATAGGAAGGGGTTTTGGGACAGGGTCAGGAGGAACCATCTCAGATTCTTCCAAACTGCAACATCCTTGGTGAACACAAATTGTTTCTGCCCAAACCCAGTTCATCTTGTAGCAAGGAAACAGCAGAATCAGATCAGACATGATCTTCTAAAGAAAATTCCCTATGTCTTTTTGTCTACCTGAGATGAATTCTCTGTGAAGATGTACTTGTTTCAGAATACCAAACTTCATAGATTTCATGTTATTTTGTCATAACAGTAATAAGTAACAAGTAATAAATAATAAATAATAATATGAATAATAAATAATAGTATAAATAAATAAATAATAATATTGGTGATTATAATAAATAATGGTAATAATAATATTTGAAACTGTGTCTTGATTGATTCCATTTGTACTGACATATCTTTCTAAACGAGGGCCTGCTTAATATTGCAGACTGTGTCTGACCAGCAGGGTATGTAGAATTTGCTTAACTTTAAGCAGTGATTTAGATTTCTGAAATGGATCTTTTCTTCTTTGCATTGAGTACAAAAAAGTACAAATCCACTGAGATTGTTTCACTGAATTCCTTTCACCCTGGCCATGTTGAAGGCAAATGTTTAGACTTCTTTAGTTTAGCTCATAAGAAAGATTTTGTAGAAATAGGGACTTGTTAATTAAATATAGAATCAGGCATTATAAAAATTGATGAGATGGCCTTTTTATGGAAATGGCACCTTTCTTACCTTAAAATATTCATCTTGGAATAGTTGTCAAGAAAAAACAGAATCATGGATAGAAATTATATTTCTTCCCCCTCCATGCTGCAGCTGCAGCCCCATATTGCTTCAGGTGAGAAGCAGATGCTGACAATAGAGCTTTACTCCATAAATGTGTGCAGGAAAGGACCATATGAGGACACAGTAAACTCAGAAAATCACAGGAAAGAGAGGAGAAGAATGACCCATCTCACCATTCTCCTGTCTGCTTTAGTGCTATGTTCTGTAGCAACTAAATGAAAGCAACTGGAGGATATGTTAACAGGCATGCAGCTGTAACCCCCACAGAGCTTTAAAACACGCTGCATCAGAGCAACTTAACTTTATTTTGGGAGGTTATGGGATAAGTCAGAACCTGATCTCCATTACAGCTAGATTCCAGAGATATGATCTATTTCAGCCAGGGCTCAGAGTGGCCATATTATTGGAAGTGGGTGAAAATCCACCTGGATTTGGCACTTCAGACATGCCTAATTAGAATTCCCTAAAAGTCATAATGATTTTTAGAGGACTACTTGAGAGACACTAATAGTGTCCTGATTCTGTAATATGCTTCTTCCTAGAAACTGCATATGAGTTCTTCTTTACATGTTCTATATGCCTCTCAATTTCAGAAGGACAATTAAGGAAGTCCAAAGGAAAAACAGAAAAGACTGCATTAAATTGCTGAATTTCTTCTTTGGAAAATGAAAAGAAAGAACCTATAGATATTAATAATGGAGCATCTTTGGTAGCAAAAAGTCTGTCTTGCCAGACTGGAACATGGAAAACATAGTTCAGGTTTATTTCTGCCCTAGATCTTCTATGTAGTTGCAGGTTTTATTACTGCCCTGGACCTTCCATGCAATTGACTGTCTTAAGCAAGACATCAGGATCCAGATCCACCTCAATTGACTGACATCTACAATGGTGTTGCAGCTTAAGCCCTATCAGCAACCAAATCCACACAGCTGCTCACTCAGTCCTCCACCGGCTGGACTGGGGAGAGAATCAGAAATGTAAAATCTGGAGAACCTGGGGGTTCAGGCAAAGACAGTTTAATGAAGAAAGCAAAAGCCATGCTAACAAGCAGAGCAAAACAAGGCGTGAATTCCCTCCTTTCCATGGGCAGGCAGGTGTTCAGCAATCTCCAGGAGAGCAGGGTATGTCACACGTGTGACAGCATGTCACACGTGTGACAGTAACTTGGGAATACAACCACCATCATTCCAAATGTCCCTTCTTCCTCCTTCTTCCCCCCACTTTATATGATGAGCATCCCACATGGTCTGGAATATCCCTTTGGTCAGTTTGGGTCGCCTGTCCCTGCTGTGTCTCCTCCCAACCTCTCATGCATTAGTATAAAAAGTAGAAAAGGCTTTGCCTCTGTGTAAGCACTGCTCAGCAAAAACAAAAACATTTCTGTGTTAGCAACCCTGTATTCAGGACAAATCCAAAACACAGCCCCATACTATGAAGAGAATTAACTCTACTCTGGCCAAAACCAGCACAAAAGGGAATTTTATCCCCAAGTTAGTTATTGTACTCACTCATACAGTCTGTTGTTCTACAGCTAGAAGATATTTCACTGCCCTTTCTAGATTCTGCATGTTCTGTATCTCATCTAGCTGTATGCCTTTGATATTCTGTGTACATGCTAATTTTCTCCCAGTGTCCTTCCAAGACAAACCCTGAGCATGAATGAAGAAAGAGCTCTGCTGCAGGGTGCTCTCCATGCAGTAGGTATTTGGTTACACACCAGCAGCCTCTGCTATTTCTGTAGAGACATGATTACAAAAGAGCTGTCTTAGACTAAATGCCCAAATTTGAGATGGCTGATATTAGACATGATGAATTTTAACACTGCATCTCTACGTGCTTCTCACACTGACAAATAAGACTAAAAATAATGTTTTGTCTGCCTCAAATTATTAGCATTTGACTGTGACCTTTTAGTGCTCCTGCGTTAGAAATGCGTGGTTCTATGTAAACACATGAACACTCATTTATGTATATGAATCACAGAGTCACAGAGTGGTTTGGAAGGCACCTCTAAAGGTGACCTGGTCCAAATACCCCACTCAAGCAGGGCCACCTGCAGCTGGCTGCCCAGCATAGAGTCCAGATGTGTTTGAATAGAGTTACTGCTGTCAATTTTTCTATTACTGGCTAATCGCAGTGATTTATATTTAATATAAATTTAATATACATGTAATATAAATAAGTTTAATATTTAAGTTATCACAATAAAAAAAAGGTGGACCAACTTAAGCTGTGAATGTCCAGTTTTGATGGAAAAAAAGAATTTTCTTTGCTAAACACAGCAAGTAGAGAGTTGGTCAGGGTACAGGTAACAGACTTGAAATCCGTTATGACGTTGCTTTGGCAGCTCCTTCATTAGTCCTTAAAATCTCTTCATCTGTCCTAATTTCTTTCATATGAGCGGCCTTTTGCTGTTTTGTTGTGCAGTGCAGTGGATCGGCCTTTCTGGGACAGTGTTTTGACAATATATTCAGGATGGCTGATGGGGGATAAAAGAGCTGAGAGAATTGACACAAATTTACACTGTAGTTTGCTGGTACCCTTCTGAGTACACTAACAGCACACTGCTTGCTGTCTTGGCAAAATGCAGTAGAAATCATTCTCCACAGGTAATTATAGCACTGGAGCAGGTGTTCAAGGCACTGTGTTAATTAAATGCCTCTGATATCTCTGGGAAGTTGTGGTTACTGAAATGATTAACACAGGGAAGTTTAAAGGAATCCCCACACACATTTTGTGAGATGAGCAGAAACCTCTTTAGCAAAGCACTGATTTCCCATGAGAGGTGGTGGGTGAGAGATGCATTGAACAACTGGCAGTTTTATTTTGGGAAGAAGATGGTATTTTCTCAATGTGGGTCAGCATTTAATTGACAGTCACATATTTTTATTCCCCTGAAATCTACCAGATCTGGGAATCTGGAGCTACCTATGTGTCTCTTTCTAAGCAGCTCATGTTTGCAAACACAAAACGAAAGCAACATTTCTTGCAGGGCAGTTAAAAAAGAGTGAGGCAAAAAAAAGAACAAAAGTGTACCCACACCACCACTGCTTCACTACTCTCCCAAGATTTGGATTCCAGTTTGGCCAGAGATGAAATTGATAGCTCTGCAGGAGGAATGTGGGAATAATGGGCTACAAACACTGTGAATGAATTATGCACTGCAAGCACGGGGCTCCTCAGAGCATCACTGTCCGAAATTTTATTTTTATGTGACACATATTTAGAAAATTGAGACGGGCCTTGGAAAGTTGGGACAGCTGGTGAGCGCGTGCGGGTGCCGGGGAAATGCCGGGGCTCTGCCAAGCGGATCTCCAATGCGCCTGCCAGCCCACCACCCCAGCAGCAGCCCCCTGCTGCTGCCAGGGCTGGACAGATGCTATGAAAAGACTGGCATTAAGTGCCTTTTACAGGATATTAAACCAGCATCCTAATTACTAAAAAAATGAATTGTCACTGACATTCTGTCGGCCCATGTGGAGCCCTCCCTGCTACTTTCTGCAGTCTGGTAACCATTACGTACAAGAGATCAATATTCTTCTCAGTGCTGGAATTTAGGTAATGATTTCCAATAAAACCTATTTCAGATTGTTCTGGCTAGAGGACAGGGACAAGCCACAAAACATAATGCAAGTAAAGCCTTTATTTTCTCATCTTTCCTTCCTTCCTTTTATTTTTTTTTTAACTTGAATAATGGAAGTAAGATCTAGTGATAAGACACATGCACGCACACAAAAAGGAGGCATTTTGGTCCAGGCCAATCTGCTTAGCTAATGGCTGTAAACTGACACCCGTAATGAAATAAAAATGTCTCGGTGCAAGTGCACGGCTGTGCAATTGCTACCAACACCCACCCCGGCAGCCCCAGAGATGGGTGCTGGGGAACATGCCCGTCCACATCTTTTTTTCACTTCTCCCTGTTTTATAGAAAATAAGAGGTATGTTTCCAAAATGGAACTATATATATAAACCACAGTTTTGTGCGGCAGCAATCTGATGTATTTAGACATAGTGAACACTTCCAGCTCACAGAAACTGTAATTGACACTCCAGGTGCTCAGCACTTCTGAAAATCAGGTTTCTAGTACAATTACTTATTTTTTCTTTTTTTTTTTTTTTCTTTTTTATTTTTTTGTGATTTGAAAGCTTGCTTTTTTTTTTCCCCCTTTCTTCTGGTCTTTGAGAAAGAATCTGAAGGGTGTCAGAAGATGACTGGTACTTCAGAAATGAAATTTCTGATCTATTATCTGTTAGTGAAGGAAATAATTTGCTGAGGTGAGATAGAGATGTACACATATATCTTCCCCGTTGTCATAGTTTTATATTTTGCCTTTTGTCCTCAGTGTACTGCCTAATTTCTTTGTGTCCTGCAGTGCAGACTTCAGACAGAGGAAAGCCCCTGTCCAAGTGTGCTAAGACTGGACTGCTGTGGTTAAAATGGTTTCCCCTGGATCTCCCTCACAGCTTGCAGTTGTCTGATTTCAATCAGTGGCAGTTCTCTCCACATGTCTAGCCATCAATCTTCTGCTCCTGGATGAGTGTGTCACAGCATGGTGCATGTTCCAGTTAAAAAATAGCTTGCACTGCAACTCTCCCTCCTCAGTCATTGATAAGTATGTCTTTGATATTTTTATTAAAAAAGAAAGAAAACACATTAAGAGATATGTTTCTAAAGAAAAAAAAAAAAAAAGAAAAGAAAGAAAGGGAAAAAAAGAAAACCCGAAGGCCACTGAAGCCCTGGAGGCTCTAGGAACAGCAGGAAGCAGGGAGGGAGTTTGGGGTTATGTGATTGTGATAAAGGTATTACTTGCTAAGTTACAGTTCATGTAAAAGCTGGGGATTTCAATCTTTATTGCTTCCCACCCTGCACTCCTGCAGTGATAAAAGTTCTCTGGACATTGTGTAAGTCTCCAATGTTCATCTACTTCACACTGCTTCCTTCCCCCACAATGAATAATATTTGCTATTTGAAAACACACCTACTCAGGGATAGAGGGGATTTTTTACAAAAACAAAGCCAAATGTGTAATGGTCCCTTGCACACAGTTTTGGACCTCCTGGAAGGGAAAATAAGTGACTGCTTCTCTGTTTAAATTAGTCTTTTAAATTACAAACCTGTCTGCCAGTCCCCAAAGCCAGTTTTTTCCTGTGTGGCTGAGGTACATGGTCAGAAGCATCCAGAAGTTGCCCAATAGAGGATGGTGTGACCTGTCGTCGCACAAGTGGCATTAGCCAAACTAAAATTACCTTCTAAAAAAACTGAAGCTACAGGGGGTCTGCATAATAATTGTGCTTGACAAAGCACTTTTCCATGACAGAGCTCAAAGCACTTCATATAAAAAAGTAAGATTATTATTCCTAGGTTTTTAAAATTGAAAACTCAGTCACAAGGAGAAAAAGCAAATTGTGCAAGGAGGCAAGTGCCTTAAAGGACTTTAAAACTCCTTTATCTCAAGTGTCAGGGTTGTATTTAAAAGGTGTTCTACTAAATATCTCAACCAATAATGAGCTTTTACTGTTCATATATTGATGGTGATGATATTCACCAGTTAAAAAGGGATTGCATAAATAGTCTTTACTCAGTCAGGCTCGAGCCAGTTTTTCACACATGATATAAGAGTCCATTTCATTTCTTGTGCCAATTTTTCTAATTTAGAAAGAAAATGAAAGGGGAAAGCAGCCAGCTGGGAAATAATCACATTTAAGAAAGGCAATTAAAAATTAACCAATTGAGACATAACTATTTCTTAAGCTAAAATTAATGCCTCAGTGCTACGTAGCCGCAATGTCTCTTTTCAATAAGCAATCTGCAGTGAAATCAATTTAATCTCTAAACTCCACATATGTTTAAGAGTCCTCCTCCATGATATTAACTGAAGTCCCTAAACCTGGAAAATTCACCCACAATCACCCAATTCACTTTCTCATGGAAAGCCATGTGATGAAAACCAAGGAAGTTATTGTTAAAGCAAAATATGTTAAAGCAGAATAACTAAGCTCAGGATGAAAAATTTGCCACTAACAGCATTAATTCATAAGAAAGACTTTTTTATGGTGTATTTTACTTCTCATTGCATTTTTTTTTTTGGTCATTCTTTCAATAGGGTCAATTTTATTCTTATCCAAAGGGCATAGCAAATGTTATTCTCTCTTCCTCCCCTCTGGTAGGCAATGCATCTCAAAAAAGCAAATATATGTAATAAATAATGACTAAATGGGAACATTGGTAGCATAAATTTGTTGCTCAATAGGATTGAGTTCTTTAAAAGTATATAGAAGAAAATACAAAATCATTACAAATAACACCAAAATTGGAAAATATGTGTAATGAAGATGTACCAATACTGCACAGAAATACGAGCTGATTTTTAAGTTGGCCTCACCTGTATCACTGTTACATGCCACATGAAATGCTGGCCTTCATTAAAAGACCTCCCATTAAGAATGAAAAGTACAGATAGTTTTTACTGAGTGGCTGACAGTTCTTAGGCACAAAGCCACTCAGAAAAGGATTTGGTGGTTTTGCTGTACAAAGAGACAAACAAGAAGTCTCAGGGAACAGAGAGGCTGAGCCAGCAAATGCTGTCCTGGATGTATATGAGTTAAGAGACTATCAGATAGAAGCAAAGGGGTTTTACTAATAGGGAATACTGAAAATAGTAAGATTATTATTGGGATAGCTCTCTCCACTTTTGAGTAGAGACATTCAAGTAGGATGTTGGCTATTTGAAAAAGGTTCAAAAGACATTTTCAAACAAAACTTCAGTCACAGAAGCAAGAGAAAAAGGCATCTTAATTTAGTAACTGAAAAGTGTAGATTAAGATTTTATAAGGATGGTCTGATGATACTTCTGTAGAAAGAAAATGGGAGAATCTTTTTAACTAAACAGAAGAGGTTATTATGGATGGAACCTGGATCTCAGCAAATTTTGATCAGCATTCAAGGACACATCTATTTATAATGAAGGTTCTTCACAGCTAAAAAAAATCAAGAATCTTGGACTACAATTTATTCTCTACTGTGAAGTTCCTAAATCAAAGTCGTCTGTCTTTCTGAAAGCACTGTTATAATTGAGGCAGAAGCGATTGATTTCATATTGGGAACACTTGGCAAAACTCTTTGGTCTTGTATTCCACAGGAGGTCAGGGTACATGACTATTATGATTATTCCTGACCTTAAATGCTATCAATCTGTGAAACATCAAATTAAATCTCAGTCTAAATCATTTTGCTTTCACTTGACTTCAGTGAAGCCATTTAACATGGTTGAAGTTAAGCATATGCTCATCTGTTTGGCTGAACACAGGGGGACTTGCCCTCTTCTAACTGACCATGTGCCAAAGTGCTTTGTTGAAACTGTGCCACAAATCTTTGTATGTCATCAAAGGCGCAAAGGAGAAAAGCTCTGACGTTTGTTTTTTTCATAGCTTTGAGTTCAGAAACTACTCTTTTGTTGCATATTTTTTTCCATGTAAATCCTCATGTAATGTACGGCAGAGCTGTCAAATGGAACTCCCTCTTCCTGGCCTGTTTTGCTGCTCTAGAATTCAAGAACAAGTCTGAATATTACCTGGCACATCACAAGTCACCCCAGGTACATTCAAGGGTTGTATGGACAGACCATTTTCTGTGTCAGTGGGAGGCAAGACACTCCTTTGGGAGACATGATTAGCTCAGCCTACCTACCCGAACAGATTATTAACAAAGCTACAGCTTTTATTGGTCTAAACTGTAAAAGACTAAATCAAATCAAACTGATGACACTTGCCATGACTGTAAGGGACATGAGAAATAGTAGCTAGCATTTCAGGCACTAAAGTGATAGTGTTATAACATCCTTAGTCACACACTTCTGTTCTTCAAGGAATTCCTGCATAAGAAATTCAGAGGATCCAAAAATATATTGAATGTAAGGACTTCATGATCTAAAACAACCCAAACAAAACCTAAATTAGGCGTTCTTTTTTCAGGATGTGTTGTGTTTTTCCACTTCGATAGCTATTTTTTTAATTTCAGGTTACTAAAAAAACCTCTCACCCTATGTCTTCATTTTTAAAAGACAAAAAATTCACAACTTGTATGATAAATCTTCCTGTGCTTCTTTAAAGGGCAACTCCCTTTTTAGAAATATGTGTTAATGTGTATTAGTCAAGTAATGAACTTCACATTAAAAGTGAATAAATCACCAATTAAAAACAATCAAATATTTGGGATTAAGAGACTTACTATAATACAAAAATGAAATACAGTCTGTGAAATACTGTAGAAAGAGCTTATGAAGTTCATTATCACTTTTCATATTTTCAGCAATTTCAAAAGACAGAGAGAATGTGCATACTTGTATTTTATCTCAGTCTTTCACTTTTAGTACCTGTCAGGCAACTTCATCCATAAGGCTGAACCATAGGGGCATTCCATGTAGTTTAGGTATTCATGTGAGCTACAGTAGGAAAGAGTTGATTCCTTGTTAGGCTGAATGGCTAACATGACTGTTTGTAACTTTGATTTACACCTTGCAGATTGCATTATTTATAGCAGTTTTGCCCTAAAGTGGCTAGTTAACAGAGTTCAGCAAAAGTTAAAAATACTTAAGTCTAATATTAGATCATGCATGCTGTGCAGTGCTGACTTTTGCTTCTGGACAGCTTGGTTCCATACTTACAAACCAGACCACAAAGAAGTGTGAGCCAGAATTCAGGCCCAGTTAGAGTAACCCACAAACATCTCATTGAATCATTTGACACACAGCACCAAAAGCTGAAAACATGGCTATGCGCTTGCATTTTCCAGCTCCCTGCACAACTTTAGCTCTGAAATTGTTTTCCATGATAGGAGGTCATTGTGTCTTTGATTTCCAGGTTAAACAGGTTCCCAAAAACGAAAGAGCAGGCCATGACTAGAGTCAAGTACTGCTCAGTAAATTTTAAAATTTAGGGCCTCTTTTGAACTGGTATCACCTCACTGACCCAACCTTAGAGTACAACCCCACAAACAACTGAAAGAGGACAAAGAAAGCTGGATACTGAAATACTACAGAAGTTCCTAAAAGGGAAAAAATTTATGCCAGCCTCGTTGTTAAAGGCAATCTAGTCAGCTCTAATTACATAAGGATTTCCATTCAGCCTAGGATGACCTTTAATTCCTGTGACTGTCTTGTACTGGACTTTATCACAGAGATGCTGTTTTCCCATCCTGGAAGGAGGAAAATGAAAAAAGGAAAGAATATCTTAAATGCCAAAACAACTGCCTGGAAACATAAAGTGAGACTTACACAAAAAAAGACTTTTGTTGTCTTTAATAATTGCATATAATTATATTTTTTCACTTCAACATTTTCTTTCAGAATTGACCATGAAAAAATTCCATTTTGCATTGACGCTGTTCTTCAATTAACAATAATAATAATAATAATAATAATAATAATAATAATAATAAATTTGGAAATGTCTCCTCACTCTGGAATTACAAAGTCATGAATTTAAAATAAATAGTTTAACCAGGCTAAATTATTTGAGCCAAAGAGAGGATTCTGTCCTTGAAATTACTTATGCAAAGAAATGGAGATTGGATCATTGCGCAGTCAGCGTTTGCCAATGAGTCCTTAAACTTTATTCCTCTCCTAATCTCATAAGTGTGTAATCTCTTGGAGGTTTCGTGTGATTAATAACATGGTGACAGATATAGAGGTGTCTCTTGCATGACACCCTATAGGTGAGGTGGAAAGGACCTGACCTTGCATAGTGGATTCCTGTGGGACGGTGGCAAAACACATTTACACAAACTTTTCTCCTGCCCCATGGTCTCTAACAGCTGATCACATTTTTGCATCTTAGCTGTTTTGCATGCATGACATAATTCAGCCTTTCTGCTCTGCAGATAGTTTTCCAGTTTGATCCAGCCTTTCTGCTGTGGCTGCAGATCTATCTCAGCACAGAAGGCCACAAAAACTGTCTTTTGGGCATTAGACCCTTTTTCCATGGACATGCATAGTGGCATTTTTACTCCTATGCCTAGTATAATAATGAATGAGAACAATGTCCTTTTATCCCAAAGGGAATGGTGCTTCTTTGACATATTTTGCACATTACCAAGCTACTGGGCATACATTCCCAGAAAGTTCTAATGTCAGAGCTACTACATCTAAAGGGCCACATTAAAGAAATCCAAAATCAGCCCAGTCTTTTTATATAAAGAGCAGTAAAAGTTTTCCAACTTAACCTAATAAATTACTGTTATAAAAACAGTTTTATGTAATGTGCAGAAGTCTAAGAAAAACTGTTTTAATGGTTATAGAAAAGGAGAGATTTGCAAATCTGTGAATATAATGTTATGCATTTTTCAAGTAAAAGAAAAAAAATAGAGACTAAAATTTGCCAAAAAAAAAATGTAAAATAATGGAGCCCAGTTTCATTTTCATCCAGTTAGCTACCCTGAAAATGAAAAGGCTGTTCTGCAGAGCTTTTTTTAAAAGTTGTGTTAATTTAACTTGTGAAGTCAATTACTTGGAATCAAGTGCAGTGCCTGCACTTTCTGTGAGCAGCTGAAGGACACAAGAACAGATAATGACTGAGCTGGGATCTCATGAATAATTCACCACATACACAACATTTTCATTGTTGTTGCAATAAGGTCCAGATTTCAGCCACTTTTCTTTCTGATATCCCAGAGATTCTTACAATGTACATATAATAATGCACCTAGAAGTGTGATTTGTTCAAATTACTGATGAAATTTGGGGAAAAAAAGACTCCTGAAGTCAGACATTAGATTAAGACAGAATAATAGATTCAGTAATAAACCCATGAAATTACAAAAAAAATAAAATATTAAAATTAATAGGAATGTGGCTTAAACTTGAATATGTGTGCTAAGTCACAGTGAATATAAGGTGATTTTCTATGCCTAGAGACTATAACATATGCACTTGTAAATACATCATACCTAAAAGCCCTGAGCAGGCCTGCCTACCCTGTTTGAAAAGGGAACACCTTTTCAAAATATCCTCAGCAACTACTTTATGCTCTAAATATTTCTGTAACCACTTTTTTTCTGCCTTCTATTGTAATTTTTGTACTTAATTTTCAGCCACTTTTTAATAAAATATAGTGTGCAGTCCATACAGATGCTCTCTGCAATTCTGCACACAAGTGTTCCTATTGCTGACTGGCACCTTGGCCAGGGTGCAATGCAAATATTAAACAATGTTACATGGCTGTGTTAGCCATTGCTGTGATTATTCTGTGATTTAGGCACCCTTAAAACATGTTTAAAATTTTCCATTCTTCTTGGTGCTAAATGTATTTTAAACACCTGCTCTGCCTATCAGAAATTGTATTTTTAGGTATCAACCAAGCCCATGCAGGCCACCAGTAATAGAAATACTGCACACTGTTATCTTGTTTTTCCTTCTCCAGTGGAAAACAGCTTTAGTCTCCCGTGTTTTCCAAGCATTGTTCCATCTCCAGAGCAATGGTATGCTTTCTGTGAGAAGACCCAAAATGTCCGGTTTTGTGGAGGAAATGGAGCTAGCACCTCATACAGTCTCCAAACACTGGAACTAATTTGGATTTCTCTCCTCATTCATATAGTCAGTCTTCTTTCCCCACTCTACTACACCTGTTTTCCTTTTCTACTGAAGTCATACAATGAACTGATGACTGAAGATTTTCCTATTCACAATCCTTGTAATTTCTTTCCAAGTCAGGGCACAGCATGATAGTTGCATTTAACTTTATTTTGATTTTGGGTTCAAATTCAGAATAGTACCACCATGTAAAAGCCACTGAAGTCAGTGAAATTACACAAAGAGGAATTCAGTTCAGTATTACAAGATCTTTAACTTATTTTCCCAGCCCACTGTGAACACTAATTACCTTGAAAGCTTTAATTTCATTTGTAGTATTTAGCGATTTTAACTCTCTTTTTCCTTACTTTGCCTGCTTGGTATTTCCACCCATTGTGCAGTGATGCTTCGCATCCCCAATAATCTTCAGTGTCACTCAATGCCTCCAACCCGTTGGATACCTACAGCTTCATTAACTCACTTACCTTATGAGCTCACTCACTTCCCCATACCCTAGTAATCTCCAGGCATCTCACTGCACTCCCACAGCTGGGAATTCTCCTGTAACTCCCTGTGCCCTTCTTATAAACCACCAGGCTATCTTTAAAGAACCTCCCCAGCTCCCTGGCCAGTTTGAAAACCCAAGGTGTCTCCCCTATGCCAAGCAGTGATTTCTCAAAACACAATGCTTTCCTCCTGTCAGCTCTAATGATCAAAACAATTTGTACTTGTGCATCCTGTTAAAGGTACTCAAGCCTCTTAGTGGGAGAATTCCAGCATGGCCAGGAAGCCCTGGAGTGCCTGGAGTTTCACATAGAGAATGTCTCGGGGAGCTTAGCAAGAGGGAGTGCTTTGCCCCAAAGGACATACAGCACAGTCTCCAGAGGGAGTGGGGAAAGAAACCAAACCCAACAGCAATAAAAACACATGGTAGCTGAGAAGGAAGATAAAAATACAGAGAGATGGCATATTCCAGAGGGTAGAGACAGAGGAAGCCTTCTTTAGGCCAAGGTCGTCACTTCTAAACCTTAACTGCAGGTATCAATAAATAAGATTTGCTTGCATGTGACAAGAGAACAATCAAGACAAAAATCTCACAAGCCAAGCTTTAAGGCTGAATTTGTGCATGGATGACAATGAGCTGGGTCAGTGCCCCACACATTGCTCAGGAGTAAGGTAAGTGCTGAGGATGGGCTGAGCACAGCACACACCACATCTGTTATTTGCCAAGGGATGGCTGCTGCATCTGTGGTTTTGCCACCAGTTACTCAGAGCAAACATGTCCAGTACAATATTTCCCTGAGCAGCAGCTGCAAGGGGATCACTTAAAATTGCATAAAGCATTAATCTGAACTCTGAGACAAGTTTGGTACTGCACAGTTGGACACAACCCAAAATGTCCTATGTAGTGAAGGGAAAGGGGGGAGGGAAGAAGAGAAAGAAAGGAAAAAAGAAAAGACAGTCTTGTCAGTGGTTTTAAGCTGCCACTTTTTTTTTTATGGAAAAATTGTTACAAATGGGTTCTTCAACATATGTTATTAATTTCATTCTACTGGCTTCTTGCCAGTTAAGCGTCAGTCCTGGTTTCTTCGCTTTCAGTTTTAACTAGCAAAACTCACGAGATCATTAATGAAAATGGACACAAACTTTTTTTCTTGCACACAAATGTTTTGGAGTAACTGAGTCTTCTAAAGCCTTTCATTTAATAAAACTTCAGCTTCTTTTTTTTTTTCTTATTTTTTTCTTCTTCTTTTTTTTTTTTTTTAATAGGGAGATGTGCTCCTCAGCAAAATGTGGTGTTTCTACTATAAACAAAGCAACATGTGAAGGACTTCAAACAAATTTACTGGTACTGGCAAGGATAACAAAATCAGAAACTTTTAAAAATGTTTATAAATGTGAAGCAACATTTCATAAAGCTACACTGCTATTTACTTTGGTCAATATATAGTATGTGCAAGAGTCCAAAGTGATACTGAAAAATAACAATGAAAGAGACTGTGGTTTGATAAAAATATCTACATATGGAAATGTTGATTTGAACATTATTAATGTTTGATTTGGCTTGCAGAGAACTGCAAAATCCACTTGAAGATGAAGAACGCTATTCCATGAATTTATGTGCGAAGCAGCATCTCCCACATTATGAGGATCATGCTAAGCCCTTAATCCAGCACACACACTTGCTGTAGGTGTGGGCAGGGAACACAGACACATTTGAAGAAAGAACTGGTTTATTCTGCAAGTGGATACTGGCATTTTTCACCCCCAAGCCATGGAAACAGAGACTTGTACCAGACATGAAAACAGTGGTCTTACTGGTCAACAAGGGTGTTGGTGCCACTGTGTTTTTGCACCCCAAACCCCTGCAGTTTCCACACCCTGCCCTCTTCCCAGCCAGCACAGGCTTTTTGGGAGGTCTTCTGCAACCACTGCTCCCAGTACTCACCTCCAGGACTAAGCTGAAGGCTCTGCTTTGTGACCTAGTATGTGAGAGGAGAACAAAGCTCTCTCAAAATCTTGGCCCCACTCTGCCTACTGCTTCCTATCTGCATGTACATGAAGCAAGTGTTGTTGGGTGGTGGGTGCTGGACAGGACCTGGCAGAGGGAGTCAGCACCAGTGTCCAGAACATTTTACACATTGTACATTTCTTTCTGTAAAGAAACTGTCCTCCAGGAAAGGAGAAAATAAGTTTCACAACAGCAGGCATAGTCTGCATGTATTATGACTACATAAGACAAAATAAGTCCTAAATAAATAAGTTAATAAATACATCTTCCCATTCAGCAGAGCTACCGATATGCACAAATAACAAGGCTGGAGAAAGACATTCTCCTATTACTTCTATCCTTGTCCTTAATTCCCCTCCTTCTCTCCTGTTGTTTAGTACATGCTCCTATTACATCATGTCTAAAATTAGATTGCAGGATCAGGCTTTCTTGTGAAATATTTAGCACTACTTCCTTCAGACGAGACCAGGAATTCTACAGGAAAGGCCTTTTTATACTATTTTTTATGTCTTAGCCTGATCCTACTGCTGCCAAATGAACAAATGTCTTTCCCTTGGCTTCAAAGAATCTTGGGCTGGGCCATGCAGCCAGAGACCACAACATGGCATACTCATTAGATAAAGGGAAACGTATGTCTGTGTGTATAAATAGCTGATCTGCCTGCTAGAGCAGATGAAATCATGCTCAGAGACTTTTTTTCTAATTAAAAAATTATGATTCAAGTGGAACCAAAGCCCTTCTCCTATGACCAAGCAGCCCTGCAAATTATACTAGAAAGAGATGCAAGAATACATCTTCCTACTCTAAAGATGCAGGAGCCATAGCAGACAGATAAGGATGTGCAAAGGTAACCCAATATCCAGGGCTCTGTTACACACGGCTATGCAGGCATACACACAAATGTATGCACAGTTTCCAAGGAAGTTGCTGGCATATAAGTTTAGAAAGTACAGTTTAGCCAGATAAAGGCTGCATATCACTACCTTAACTGCCTGTCTCTTCTATAAAACTATTTTTCATAGCTTCTTTGTAGCTGCATTAAGATGTCTTATGCAGTGGAGAAGGATGAATAAGAAATTAAAACTGCTACTCTAAGGGTTTATGCAACTTCAGCTCAAGTCCATGGTTTACTCAGAGAGTACACTGCCCTGTATACTAAGTACCTGTGCTCCATACATAATTTTAAATGTAAATTTTCCCCTCCCCTTAGATGATTTGTGAGAACAGCTTCTATAAGCTATAATGGTGCATTTTTAATAGATTCTTATTTTTACACAGTCTGTTCAGTTCCCTGTTGCTTTTCTTTCGCCATCAGGAATATTGGTGGTCCTGAGGGTCCCCAAAAAGTAAATGGCTTCTACATCCCCTCAGCTGAATAAGACAAGGACAGGCCATTTAACTGCTGCACCTGAACCTAAAACAAAGGGTGATGTTCTTTTCCTTTAGCCCAGATTGTCTCGAAATGCATCCCTGAAGAGACAGGTGTTTAGGTAAGGTCCAAATTTATGTTCATTGGTCAAGATTTACCTGATGTAATTTTAGACCTATGAAAGTTGTCTGGTAGAGACTGTGCCTATGTCAGCATTTTAGTTGCAGTCAGCAGTGTGGTTTTGAAGTGAATCCTGTAAGCATACAATATGAGGGGCTGAGCACCAAAACTCCTTTTTTCTCCTGGTCTGCTCCTCTTGCAAGGGGATACTTGGATGTATTTTCTAATGCTGACACAGCCCAGATCTTAGTTGGCTCTATCAAGCCTCCTCTGTGGGCAGTAGAAAAAATAAGAGGTAAATAATCTGCTTTATCTGAGGCAGGGATCTCAGAACAAGATGAATGGGAAGGACCATTAAGCAGCTTAGATGCACACAGTGAACTCTGGTGTCTTGAGTGAAGAGAGTCAACCTCTGCCCCACATGTACAGTTCTATGTACACTCAGAAACAGGTGAGGAACTAGCTCCAGACCATGTGATGCACATAAAGAGCTATGGGGCAGCCCTGTGTGACAGGAGGGGACATGACCCTCAGGGGAACATGTGCTCAGCTTCTCATCCTTGGACCCCATGTACCACTCTGGTACAAGCTTGGGGCAGCACTTGTTCAACTGAATGCAGCTAGGAGTAAGAAAGTTGTTCTCAGTTCCAAGTATTCTAAAGGATCTGCCACTTTCTGATGTCTCCTGACAGCTTCACACTTGTAAGCCTCAGAGGAAGGACTGCACTATTGTCTCCAAGTTACAGATCTTTACTTTCAACATAAAAAAAAGGAAAATCATCAAAGAAACAAGCATTTCATGGAATTAAAGACATATAGAATGTATTGGCACCAATGGAACCTATTTCATAGAAACTGTATAGAACCTATTCTATATGAATGTCATCACAACATACAGAATAAATTTTGCTTTTCTTTTCCCTTTAAAGTTAACTGCCATGTTTCAAATTGAGATAAGTAGTTTTATAGTTTTGTTTATCCTATGATTAGTTATGTTCTTTTTGAAAACTTCTACATTATCCATTTTCTGGAGCTTTAAAAACTCACTGTGACTGTTGCCAAATAGTAAACTTTGCAGCAATTACACTTTCATTGCCCATGAAAAATGGACTTGTAAGATTTAGATGGCTGCACTTCTTTGGTGCTGAAAGTACTTTTTAAAATCTGGGAAAACATTTTTTGTTATCCTTTACTGCAGTAGAGGTTAATGCACACTTGAAACATTCAAGTCTGATAGAAAAAGTTATGATATATTTGATTGATTATTTTATCAAAACATTCCTTTTCTGATCTCAAAGGAAGACTGAAGGCAACCAGAAACACACCAATGATTTTGTCGTATATCAAAGATTTATTAGATAATATATTTCACAAAGAAAATCTATTTGTCACATATGTTTGACTAATCTACTAAACAGGCATGACTTCAAAGGATACATAGGTGCAATAACACCCTCACACAGAGCAAGTGGCAGGACTGGGATGTAACGCTTTCAAATTTAAAGAAAGTTGCATGAACATATGCTACAGAAAGGAAAAATATTTACATGCGTGGCAAAAGGCAAAGGCAAATGAGTTTTTATTCTGGCTTCACATAGCTATATAGGGGTTTTCGCTATAAATTTTTTTAATAGATATGCTGCTCTGTCAAGATCAAAAGTTTCTGAGGAATGTGCTGATTTTAAAAACATTTTGTTGCCAAAGTGAGTGACAAGATACATGTGCTTTTGAGTTTTGCCACAAGAAGTAGTTTTTGATTTTATACTTTATATATTGGAATATAAAGATTAATATCTGAAATGAAAGAAATTTGATCCAAGGAAATGTTAATTTTTCTGTTCATGTCAGTGAATGGGTGAAGAGCAACCTAGATAGTTTCAAATTTCCCTGACACTCAGCCTTCGTAGACATTTTCATATTCCTCCTGCTCCTGCAGACACCTCTGGTTTATTTAGGTCTCCTGGAAAACTTTCATTGACATAGAGTGTTGTAAATGGCAGTCTCGTTTTAATGCTGAAGGCTTGATGCCTGTCCCTGATGGAAATACCCTGAGTCACCTTGCCAGGGTTTTGAAACAGCTTTTGGATGTGAGCTTGATCAGATTAAAACATTAATGTGCCTAACTGCCCCAGCTCCTGTGCATGAAGTCTTAAGGCATCACTTTAGTTTACTAGGCACAGCATCTCTGTGCACTTTTATTTCACTGCTGGTTTATAGCAGGGTATTGTCCAGTACAGTTCTCCTTATCTACACTTTTAATGGGTGTTTATTGTTTGTGGAAGAAAATAAATAAAACACCCCCTTAGAATTAGAAAATTGAAATGTAATACATATAAACCAATCAAGGAAATCCTGCAATATGGCAATGATTAACCACTGCAGCAGCAAAACAAAGATGTCCTTATGCATTGGAATTAAATCAAAACAACCAACAAACCCTTCCAACAATCTTTTTCATAGGTTAGTAACAAAAACTACTAAATATGCCATGTGTTAGATGGAGCTGATTGTCAACAACCAAGCAAATTTCCTTTGCATGAACTCTGAAGTGATTTTACACTGACTGCACTGCATACGTGTGCTCTCCTGAGGCCCTCTGGCAGGACTACACTACTGGATTTGCCTGGAATGCTGTGGTTTTGCAGTCCAGATGTATATGCTGGTGATGGCTTGGGTTTTTGGTTTTTGTTTCTTTTTTTTTAATGAATGGGAATCATGGAAAGCAAAATAAGTAGTGACTGCATGTAAAAACACAGGTGGGATATTCTAAATCATGGTAAGATCACTAAAATAAGAACAACATTTCTATGTCCAGTTTTTTAAAATTTTTACTTGAAAATTTTCTATCTGAAAATGACTTAACAATGAGATCCTTCACAAAAATATGCTAATTACTATGAGATTTTGTTGCGGACAATTTGGTCTTGTTGAAAAAACAGCTAGGTAAGTTCTGCAGTGTTCCGAGTGTTAAAAAGATTCATCAACAGGATTGCTCAAAAGTTACTACAGTGCGTCAAAAAATGAAATCAATTCCAGGGTGAGCACATTATTCAGAATTTTATTTTCAACTGAATATCACACTTGGTAGAACAGAAGAAGCTGAATAATAAATGGACCCTTGGGTCAACATGCCAAATGTTTTTACTTCAGAACATTTCAACCCTCAAAATTTTTCCATTTGTTCACGTGCATAGGCACATCAGTAATTCGGACTTAGCTACAACCTTGGCTATGTGCAAACCCATAGATGTGTCATGGAAGGTTGTAAAAGTGTTTTCTGCTCCTACAACCGTTAACACTGCTCTGCTTTCTGGTTGTGGTGAGCTCTGTCTTTGCAGATCAGAGATTCCCAAGGAATATTAGTCATGGCACTTCCTGGCCTTGCCAGAGGCAGAAAGTTCTGGAAAATTCAAAATGCTTTCCATCTCTGCTTAACATATATTAGGAGTGCAGATAGCCACCATGCTTTTCACTGAGCTTCAGAATATCTTCAGGTTTTTCTGGCATGGCTCTAGATGGTGCAGACCCCAGTGAGGAGGAGAGCAGCAGTCCATGGCAACAGCACAGCAACTCCACACCAGACCATGATATGGAGAGAAGATAGGCTGTACAGAGCTCTTTCCTTTAGCAACTTGAAAATCTCACTATTTTTCTGACTATCTGCATTGATTTTCAAAGCCTTTTTGAGCTAAATGTCTGTACTTGTCTTTCATAAAATAAAAGCTAAACACTCCTGTGTACTCAGGTACACTCCCCAGAATTTGCATTCTCTGTCCCTTGTGCCTCTGGACTCCCTGCTGACACCACAGGCTGTCTCTCATATGTGGTCTTTCCCCATACACTCTTTATTCCTTGCTGGCCTCTTCCTCTGCTCTCTACTCTTCCCCACTGGGCAAAACTAAGACCAGCAGAGGGTCAGGCTGGCTTGGGGAATCAGAAAGATAAAACCTTTCTGCAGCTTGATTCCTCTGGTGATCCCTCAATTCCAAGTCCATGAGTGGTCCAGAAGGGGTGTACCACAGGCCACAGCAGGAAACTGCAGTGGGACAAGAGTCCCTGGGGATGGGCAGTCACTCTTTACTGCAGAGAAAGGACCTAGTTAATGGAGTGAAAATCTATGCCTGCTTATAATGCATTGTGGAATTTTCCATGAGTTTGATGCTGGGATGCCAGCCCTGCTAGGTGTATTCGCAATAAAGCAGGTTACCTTGCAAGGTAGTGCAAATTTACTTGGGTGACCTAATCAGTTCCTCATCGGTACTTTGAATTAAATGAATTCAACTCCTGAGCTATTTAAATTGCAAAATGGACAAGACAGTCCGGGCTGTCAACTGTATGTCTTGTCAAGTACAACAGTGTTGGTGTTCAAAGGACCTTTGGATGAAAATTTTATTTTTCATATGGGACAAAAAGGTAAATTGGTTACTGTTTTGTTTGTTTGCTTATAGTTAGAATTACTAAATTATGTGTGCAGTGTAGGTATGTTCAAACCAAAAGCAACACAGGAAGAGTCTTCAACACAAACCATGGTCTTGGAGAACACATATTTGTTTCAGAAAATTTCAGATGTACAACAAAGGAATAAATAAAGCCTCATATATACTGATACACATACATGTTTCTACCTAGGGAATATGGCTGAAACATAGCCAAAGAACAATGAAAGTATGATGGAAAATGTCTTTGAAGGTAAATGCATTTTGTATCTTCCCAGTCTTGCCAACATTTTGCTCTTTTTAAGGTGTAGGACTTAGTTTTTATTTAATGCTTCTGTCACTAGGTTCCTATTCAGGAGATTGCACTGAGTATCTTTACTAACATGTGACAAAGATGTTAATTAGTTTTGTCGCAATATGAAAATGCGGAGGATCAGATACAATCAGGAAGTTTTGTAGCTAATTTGAAAAAATGCAGTTCCTGCCAGTCTGATAAGTCATCCACAAAATGGACAGCTTAGCCCCTTTCTGACTATACTACTTGGTGCTCACAAAGAGCTTTCAGTTGTTTTTTCTGAAGGATGGAGCAGTGGCTACAAAAAAGTTCCTCTTCTTTTGGTGCTTCACTGCTCTCATGCAGCTGTTGTTTTAGCTCCTGTACAAATAGGTTTAAAAAATAGTCACTTCCTTACAGATAACTGTTGGCAGCATCTGGGATGACAGGGTGGGCACATTACAGTAAATGGTGTTTAGAAAGAAATGTTTTGAAAACAAAGAAAGCCACATAGGAAAACACTGACAAAACCATACAAAACCATACAAAAATGTGGCTTATCTATTTTGACTATTTGCTTTCTTTATGTTTTTGGATGTTTTCACAGAACACATGTGGCCCTCACTTCCAGGCATACAGTATGTAATTTCAGGATTATCCAAATGGAGAGAATAGTCTGAAAATCTGTGCATATAATTAGATATGGAATACTTTTAACAGCTGGAGGGATTTCACACTTACAACCTAATTTACAAAACTTTAGGCTTGGCACTGTTTCAACACTAGCACTGGAAGTAATAATTTTCCTGGCATTTTCTTGGCTCCTGCAATTATTTATGTCTGTACATATATCATTGTAAAATCACACACACACAAAGAGTATTTCTACCTAGTTAGTGATAAATGAGATACTTTAGAAGCAGTGTCAGAATGAAGTCAGAAAAAAAGTAATTCTACAGAAGGCCCATACTTAAAAAACACAGTTAATTTCCTTGTTTATGAAAGGTCTTGTGGAAGTTTCCTGTGTCAATGTGTCAGACATTTCTTTTCTGATACTACACTGGAATCAATTTGTATGAGATTTACAAATTAAAATTATCACACATCCAGCACACCCAACATAGTACCTAGGAAAGCAGATTTGACAAGTAGGCGAGCCAGATATAATTTCTGTGGTGAGATCTAGTAGAAGTGAGAAGAAGAATAACAACACAAAGAACAGATGAGTACACCTATCATCTTCATTTCCTCTATCATCTTCATTTCTTCTATTGACCTTGTTTTAAGAGTAGAATAAAGGCTCTGCAGGCTCTGAATTATAATACAGAAAGAAATGCAAAGGATTTTTACATAGAGATACAAATGTCTGCTTTCTTTGCAGCTGTGAAAGGGGGAGAATTTCATGTCCTCCTCTTGAGGTTTGCAGAATAGGTTCATGGCTGCAGACTTCTCAGTTACAGAGGTAGTCTCCTCTTGTAGGCTGTGAAACAAGCACTTGAGAGAAGGGACTTGTGTTCTAATGCAGGTATACAATTGTGCACTCAGGATTAGTCTTGTGGAAATGACTCCATACATGGATCAATGCATTTACAGTGATTTCTTTCTTGCTTTCTTGCTTTCTTGCTTTCTTTCTCTTTTTTGTTTTCTTTTGTTTGTTTTAAACTTAATTTCCCACTCAGACCTTTACCAAGCATGGCAATAACAGGTGAGTCACACACCTACCAAAAGGAACCAGCATTGCTGGTCACTGAATGTTACACCAAATAACCATCCCATGGTGAAATCTGTGCCTTCACCAAGCCTAGGTGGCATCCCTTCAGCAGTGCTCCAGAATGCACATTGCCTGAAATTTTTTTATCCTTTCAGAGCTCTCCTTAATCTTTTACCTATGATGAAGTTTCACTAAACTATTGATTCATGAATAAAAAATATTTTTACTCCAAAGGCACAAGCATATATCTGTTCTTCTCTCCATTCCATCTCTCTGGAAATAACTTTGAAATTTTGCAAAACGGAGTGCTATTAAAAAAAAATCCCAAATCACCAAACTATTCCAATACTCTCCTTTGTATTGCCAAAACATCTACTTATACCATTAATCACCCCGAGAACTACCCTATATTCCACTTAATTACAGCAACAAACATGGGCTGTAGGCATTCAATTATACCTCATCTAGACAGGAAGGAAGACATAAGCAAAAATTCCTGATAGCAGAACCGTTTTATTGCTGGAGAACAACAACCATAAAAAAAATCCATAAAGGGTTAATTGGGTAAAATAGATACAGGAACAAGAACTTCATTTATTCATATCAAGTTCTGAAAAAAATGAAGAAAAAGTATGAAGGCATATATTTATGACTCCATGCCTGTCAGATTTGGATGATTGAAACATTCATTCATCTGATTCAAAATCCTCTAAGTCCACCAGTCTTTCTCCAGCCTCTGGATCATATGTGTAAAATCTTTGTCACTTTGTCAAAAGACAATCTTTGCCATTTTGTGTGCAAATAGCTACACTTCCTGTTCCATCCCATACCTTACAGTTTTAAGCTCTTTCCATGGGCCTTCCCAGACATCATCTTAAAATGACAATTTTATCAAATTCAACAAGGTTGAAAAAGAGTCTCCAAAGCCTGTATATTCTTTCTATGCCACCTAGAAGTTAGGGGTCCCCTCATCTGTGTTCCCCCTAGTGTCTGCCACCCCAGGTACCCACCCCAATAAGAGTGCTTGGAATGGAAAGTGAGGCCAGCCTCACTCTGTTTTCCACTGCCCAGCATGGACAACCTTGTAAACCCTACTTATCCCTTTCCGTTTTATTTTAACACCTGTGATCAGGGAGGCAAAATAAAAGAGATTCAGGTGCTAAACAAAGGATGTCAGCTGACAATTGTCTCTGCCAAGGAGGCAACTTCATTTGATGAGATCAAATGCCATGAGGAAGTATGGTCCTAGTATTAATAAACACCTCTCTGGTATCACTGTACCTGCTGGACTTCTCCCAACAAGATAATTGATTACCTAAACCTGCCAAAACAACTTGCAAATTCCTATCACTGTATGCACTGTAAGGTTAGCCTGGATCTGTTCTAAAACCTGTGCTGGAGACCCTGCGTACTCCAGACATGGACTTTTCTGTCAAGGAAAACTGGCAGATCCTGTCCCTCTCTGCAGTCTGGATCCAGCAGGAAGTGGAGGGGGCAAGGCTGTAGGGGCACAGCTGCTGGGGAGCAAGGGCATGAGGCCAGGGAGGTGTCTGGCACCAGGTGCTGGAAGGGCTCCTGCCATTTGCATGCATCATAGTGTGAGCTGGCCAGAGTACTAAAACACTGGAAATATCATGGACACACCCCAGTTCCTCGGGAAAACTCAGTGGGATTGCTTTAAACACATTAGTTTTCAGGGTTAGGACCTGACTCGGCCATTTGTTATAAAAGGGTCACTCCTTTGACCTGGCTGCAGTCCCTGTGCTAACCCAATGCTTCCAAAACATGATGCCCTCCCACTTTTATCTTGCTGTGTGGACAAACCCCAATTCAGTTACATAAATAATAGTGGTCCACTGGAAGCAATCCAGCAATTAAACCTCTTGATTCAGTGTTTAAGCCTGAGATCAGGATGAGGCCTAATGCGTATGGAGTAGAGATTATCCCACATCTGCCGACTGTGGTGCGCTGGCATCTGCTGAGCACCTGTCAGGGATCATGGTCGGACACAAGCCACAGATCCAATGCAACAATTCCTATACTCCCTTCCCTTGCTCAAGAGGCTGCACATCATCAGATATGTATTTCTGAGATAGATTGGCCCTTAACTGCATGGCATGCACAGCAGCCCAGCTGAAGATAGTAAGTTAACAAAAGTGAGTGCGCCTGGCTCCCGCAGCCCACACACAGGACTGGGGCTGCCAGAGGTGTAAAGCCTTGGTCCAGCTGTGCTGCACAACCATGCGTGTCTGTGCGAGGGTGTCTGCACAGAGGGTAAAAAGACTTTTGCCTTTGCCTTATTTTCGGTCATTATCTCTAAGAAGCAGCATGAATAGGCATCTGCAGGTGTTGAAACTAGCAAAGAATGTAGGTCAAGATCCAAGGAGAAAACTCCCATTTTTTCACTAGATCTCAGACTTCATCCATTATCTCCATTCTGCCTGTCCCACTCAAATGAATGCCCTGTTAGCCTTTTCTCCTTCAGCTGCACACAGGAGTAGTACAGTAGTACCATGGCAGGATATTTATTAACATAGAACCAGGGTCCTTCATCTTCCCATTCATGCTGTGCATTTTGGTTTCACTTAACACATGCAATCTTCTAGGCTTCTTTCTGCAGATTTAGGGCAAGAACTAGCTTCCCTTTATCTCTCTTATAGTAGGCTGAACTGATTGTAATAACATAGCTGTGATCTTCAGCAACTGCAAGAGAATATTGTCTTGAGTTCAATTTCCTTTTTCAATAAAGTCCTGATTTTGCCTCAGCATTTATGAAGTGATGGGAGGCTGTTATCCATTGAAATTATCTCTTTCATATACTATACCATAAAAATATGGCCCTCTATATGCAGTGTTATAAAGGTATTTGTCTGACTGACTGACTTTAACCACCCAAGAAGAGTAATATGTTCAGTAATCCTCTGGAAATGTGTAGCCTGGAGTGTGTTATTGCAGCTAGCATTCAGAGCACTCTCCAAAAACAAATCACAAAACCAGTTAGATTTATGCATTTACAATCCTTGATTGATACAGCCTTGACATAAATCACAGAGTTAGAAAAACACACTGTTGGATTAGTAAACCACATTGTAGTAGTGTGGCTTGCAGTGTCATTTTGCTGAGATATTTATGATACCAACACAACCAATGTCAATCTTAAGCAAGTTATCTTGTTACAGGGTGATACAAATAGACACGCACCTAATTTTTTTGTGCGTGCAAAACAAACGCAGCCAGGTTATAACTTGGAAAGATATCTCAGGACAGATTCTTGGACTGGTGTCTGTGATTAGCCAGCACAGTGACCTCTAAAATTGCACTTGAAGAAGAAACTGTTACCAGAGTGCCATAGGGGTATTCTGGTGCCAGTGATGGAGAAGTAGAGAAAAAGGTCTCCTTAAAGAGCACAGTTTCACAGAAGTGGTGTCAGATTCAGAGGCCAGTGAAAGTCCTATCACACTCCACAATATATAACCAGGCTCATTTGAAGTTTGACCATGGCCCACATCACTGCATGGTCTACTCAGCATCTGGGGTATTGTTCTTTAGAAAGCATTTCTGTACAGCACTGTGTTAGTTCTTCACACTGCAGCTCCTCTTGCCCACACTCCAGTATCTTTACTATATCCCCTCATCTCTAAAAAGTGAGCAATCAGCAAGGGTGCAGACTGAAGGCCTTTCTGCACTACAATTAAATATAATGATGGCAAATTGGAGTGGGGAAATTTTTATTAAGGACTTCATACCTAGAGAGTGAACATTAACAAAGATACTGAGTGATGCAGTAGATATCTTTCAAAATAATACTACTACTCTTATTTTACCTTGTGTCAACTCAAGCAGCAGTGTTTCATATTAATCATCTTAAGGTGGTGAAAGGATAACAGGAAGGAGAGGGGCAGATGCACTGTGCACTGATTTCAAAGTGTTTGGCAATTACATTAGAACATTTTAATTCTCATGTTGATCAAAGAAACCAGAGAGTTCATGCTGGCTGAGTCACCAATTGTCCAGTATTCAGAAGGCTATTGTATCAGTGGGTTGCTACTTTCAATTTCATCTGTTTGAATAAAAGTTTTACAGGACGAAATCAAGTCATTGGTGGAAGAAATGATCAGAATAAAAATCACTAGCAGGTATTTGGAAATTGGTAAGTTACCTGGGTGAATAAGCAGGATATGATGCCAATCCATCTGAAGACACATCATCTAGTTTATATGTAATCGTTAAAACTGTCCAGATGGTTTGAGGCTCCCAAGAAACACATCATGTATTTAAGACAAGTCACAGCTTTTGACTCCTGGCTTTGAGAGCAAATAAATAGGTGTCTGCATTAAGGGTGAATTAGACAAGGACTATGTGAGATAAGAGATTGGCCATGTTTCCACCGTTGTGGACTTCACCCAGTGAAGGAAAGATCATCACTACTAATCCATCACGGGACTTTAAAATGGTCTGTCAGCTGAAGAAGAAGAAATTGTAATCTCAACTTAAATGCTATAAAGGGAGACTAGTAACATGGCCTGACTCTGACAGTGCCTGAGCAGGGGTTCTGCTGGAGATAGCCTTTTCAAGCCTATGCAAAACAGTTCTTTCCCCACAAATTATGCTTTAGCAGCAGGAAATGAAAATTAGGAATTTGGCCTGTAGTTTGAGGTAAACAATACACTTTCCTCCCTTTCTTTTGTTTCTGCCAGAGTAAAAAGTCCCAAGGAAGGGGAAGGATCTTAGCACTAATATTTATTACTGAGTCAAATATTTTGGTATTTGTATGCTTTGAGGCCAGCCCCACAGCCAGCATAAATAAACATAACTCCCTCAGAGTTGTATTGTTTTGTTCTGCGGCTGTTCCAGGTCAACAAGAATAGGAGAAGTATAAAAATAGAGACTCTTGACTGCCAGGAATATATGAAAATTTGGATTAAGAAGTCTAGGCAAATAGAAGGAGTTGGTTTTGAAATTTGTGTATTTTCTCAGCACTTGCTTGTTACAGAAGAAGCCTTGCAGGTCATAACTGAGTAGCTGAGAAGCTGAAGAATGGGATCAAGTGATCTATGACTGTATTTCAGGAAGTAGTTTATCAATTGCTTTATTTAGAAACCAAACTGACAACTATTTCATATTTCACTAATTCCACTG
Source organism: Cinclus cinclus (assembly GCF_963662255.1). Taxonomy (NCBI): domain Eukaryota; kingdom Metazoa; phylum Chordata; class Aves; order Passeriformes; family Cinclidae; genus Cinclus; species Cinclus cinclus. The sequence goes on along the minus strand of NC_085048.1, from coordinate 54,879,744 downwards.
AATCTACGTAGAACAGGGAAACTGCAGCCCTCTCAGATACTTTTACTCCTCAGGCTTTACTACCCTGGTTAGGAAGCTAATGACTGTAACATGTCAGTGTAATAAGAACTGAACATTTAATTATTGCTGAAGAAGATATCCTTAATATGATTTTATAGTCTCAAATTTTTTGTCTCTGGACAACTTTATTTTGTGAAAATTTTCTGGCTTGTAATAGGTGTGAAGCAGCTGAACTGTGCATGGAGAAGATGCTCTGTGTGGTACCTGAACACCAGCACACTGCTAGAGGATATGCTCCATCTTCATTCTCCACACACAGATGTGCCTGAGGCTGTGTTAAGAGAACATTTCAGATCAGAATGAAATGCAGCCTTTTCCTGTAATGTAACACAGTCAGAAATATCCTCCAAAACAGTTTTTATCACCCTTTTATTAGAGAGGCTTGGCCTGTCTGCTCTAGCCAGAGCATTTTTACCAGTGAACATTTCTAGCCATTTTTATCTTAATGACAGTCCCCAGAGTATTTTCACCTATCACAGCAGTACCACCTCAGGTACTGTGAAGTAGCTTCCAAACTCTGTGGAGACTTAGGCTATGAGTCCCTCAGAAACATGGGCTCTGGCAGTTTTCCAAAGAGCCACAAGCATACCTTTTACCTGGCTGCACAACCAGTGCTTTTCATGGCTCGGACTAGGGATGGAGGACTTCATCTCATGATCAGGGGACTTGATGGCCTCTGAGCTGCTCCTGCATATGGGGCCTGACTGGGATGTTTAGCATCTCATGGATGGGATGCTAAAAACGGGATGGGAAAATTCTCCACCTTAAAAAAGGTGTGTGAAGTTAAGCAAGGGTTCTGTGCAGGTTGCAATCACTGTGATATTCTTCAGAGCCATGGCCCAAGAACTGTGCAAGAAATGAATCTTGTGTGCACATACTGCTACAAAGTCCTGCTTGTCCACTGATACTATACTGAAATGTTTTCTCTGGACCTTTGATGAGAAATATTTCCCATTTTGCTCACATCTTTGAACCAGCCTGGAGTCTGTGATCAGATATGTCTTAGAAAAGGTTCATAAAGTTTACTTGTTTTTTTCAGAACTTGAAGAGATACCCCTACTGTGCACTCACAATGGGCATCTCTACAAATATCTTGCTATGTCTATAAAATAACAAGTTCCCACTTACCTGTTCATGCAAAGGAAAGGTGCAGATGATAACCTATTGCAATCAGTCCTCAGGGTTTGACTACCAGTGGCTGATGCTTGGGGTGGAAAAAAAATAAATAAATTAAACAATTGATCCTGAGGACATAAATTTTCATTGAGGGGCACTGCAGTGACCAGATGTAGGCACTTCACTGCTAGAGGAAGAATAAATTTCATAGGATTTATTACACATGAGGCAAATGGCTTTGTTTTCTCTGTTTAACGCAAATACGTAAAGCTTGCCTTTGAACCACAATGCTACCACTCTCTTGGCAGCAATATTAAAGAGGTCCCCTTGTTTTGTTGGATATTAATACCAGGCTGCACTCTGAAATGTGATTTTAAAAATAGAGAGTTAATTGTTGCTGGGAAATTTTAATTGAGCCTGATTAAAGGAAGCAACAAAATATATTGACTACTAAACCTCACTTCTTGTTTTAAGTGTGACCTGTAATGGACTCCCCCAAAATCATTACGTGATCCCTCTAAGCATTCCAGGTTTTTCATTTGAAATTCATTAAATGTTTGTGTGTCTGATTTTTGAGGGGTTTTCTGAGAAGTTTTATAGTCACAGCTGCACTAGTTATGGATAGGTTTATAGTGCCTTGCCCATCAACTGGCCCACATGTCCAGTCTAGTTTGTTTGATACCCTACCTTTCACAAGCATTCAGCAGTTCTGGAGGTGTTCTTATAAAGCTGCCAGTAAATATACCAGCTGGACTCATTTATGTACATGAGCAGCCTCATTCCGGCTGCCTTACAAAGAGCCAGTGGCAGTAAATCTGTGTTCAGTCTATATATGTACTTTGGAATATTTTTTTACACTTCTGAAAAGAAAATAATAAAGTATTTGTAAGCTTTCTAATATGTTATATGTGGTCTTCAGAAGAACTTGAATACTTTGGTGAAAAAAACAACCTTCTGATAGTCCCTTTTTCTTTGCAGTAAATTCTTTATGCTGTGCAATTAAAGCTGTTAGAAAAGTCTGCTCTCTTGGAAGCAGACTGATAGATGGCATTTTTGTAGAAATTCATGTGAACAAATTGCTCATTATTTCCTTTTGTGACTTTTGCAGGTGCAACATGAATGAAGGACTTCTTGAAAGTTACAAACACTTTCCTTACACTGCCCAGGGATGTTTAGTGGTAAACAGGACTGGCTTAAAAGGTTCAGATGAGTGGCAGAATGAGAAGGTGCAGACAAGCCACCATGCAACTCTAATTTCAATAAAAGGTAGTACAGGTGAAAGAACTTTGAAAGAAAAGAAGAAAAACAAAAAGGAAATAGCATAAGAGAGAGGATGTCAAGAAAGGGAACCATTTCTTCTTGACAACACTGGATGACCTGCCAATATCACGCTCCTCAGAAAATACTCTTCCCTCTCTTTTCCCATAGTTTTTCTAGATTTACTCACCGGTCTCCTGTGCTGTGTGTGAATGTCTCAGTGCTGACATGCAAAGTTTTATTAATATTTACCAGAAGATATTCCAGTCAATCCTATCTGCGAGGCTTCCAGCTGTGAGGAAGTTTACCTCAGCACTTCTAGTAAGAACAAGGTCCCCATGATTTCTATTTCTTTAGGTTGACCGGAGCTTTTAGCCAACCATTAGGAGTTTTTACCAAAATTAGTTTTCAAAATAATTCTCTGATAGCATGTCTGCTGAACAGAATTTATAGCTTCAGGGCAACAGTGGACTTTCCTGCTATGTGTTTTATGATAAAATATTTAGCAGCATGTATGTCTCCTCTCCTACCTTACAGACTAGTATCTGTGCCTTTTCCTATGATATAAGTTAAATGGGTTCAAGCTTCAGAGTGGAACACAACTGTCTTCTTACCAGGATAGATATTATGTCTGTCTTTTCTCCAGCCACAGTACTGTTGCAATAAAATTATATCAATACACACTATCAGTATCTGTACTTTACTGCAGTCCTTGGACATTTTTTCTGTTGGACGGTGAACCTTGTCTTCTTCCTCTCTAGCCTAGAACTGGATTTAATGGTTCCCAGCAAATAAAAATAAAATTATTACAACTTCTCTTTTGCAGTAGTACACTGCAAAATATAAGGAGTATTAAGTAAAGGAACTCAGAATTTCCTAAAGCAACCTAATACTTCTATTTGGAGATGTATTTTTGATATAGTTGAAATATATTTCTGCAAGCATCTGAAATTCTGGAAGCCCTTTCCAATGCTTCAAATTCCAGAACAATTAGCATTTGCATGGAACAGTAGAAATACAGTGCTGTCAATCCATGCAATCATTTAGTCTTTCCTAACCCCATTGCTTGTAAGTAATGGAAATTCATGCTCTGGGAAGCTTGGAGCCAAGCTGACCTGAGGACATGGAGGCAGCCAGCTCTGTTATTGGCAAGGTGATCTGAGTCAGTGGCTAAGGTAAAGGCTGCAGACACTCAAGCACCCAAGCATCTGCACTGATGTTTCTTTCTCATGGGTCCAGGCATCAGTTGCCTTCTGTTCAATGCTTGCATGTCCAGAGGCCGTTTTCCCCCCCAGCTTTGCAAGGCAAAGCAAACCATGATTTTAATTTTTTAAATAGCACCAGTCAGTCTGTATTAGTAAAAATTATTTTTATATATATTATATATTTATATATTATATTTATATATTATTTTGTCCCTTCATCAAAAGGCAGGAGAGGTGACAGAAAGTTGTTTTTCTGGGTCAATGTTACATTTCCTCTCAGAAAGAGAAATTAATTGGCGACTGATTTCATGTTGTGGAGAATTCACAGCCTACAAAGTTCAAAAACCCATCCAACATTTCTCCTGACCTCTGGTTATTTACTACAGAGAAAACAAATAGATTCTCATTCTGTCTAGTTGGTTTTAACATTAATCTCCTTTTATTTATGTTTGTGTGAAATTGAAAAGATTTGGCCTAAAGTGTGGAGCTAGACATTAAATATCTTCTTACTATTGCCATGTTGTTTGTGGACTAGATAGATTATTGTGGAGAAATACAGACTTTATGTGTATGATATTAAAGGCGTAATGTCTAGACAGAGATCAGGCCTCTAGACTTCGGTCTACTACAAAGATTGATAGAAAAATGAAATCTCTTAGTAAAGACTTCCTAGAAAACCACATGAGCATTAATGGCTTTATTTACGGCACTAATATTTTAAGCATAAGATAATTGTGTCAGTCATTTAGAATAGCAAATGAGTCAGGACCTGATGTATGACTCCTACAAGCAAAGTCTTGTTGATGTTTTGGGGTGGCGGAGGTTTTTTTTAAAAAAATACCTCTTAATCTGTTTATGTCATTATCAGAAAGGTCATCAACTATGCCAAGTACTGATATCTTATTCTGAGTTTAACTGCAAATTCTAAATGCTTGTGTGGTGTGCAGATTAGCTGCTGAAGAGTAGCCAGGAGTGGCAGGTGAACATGGCAGGGGATATTAGAAGTGACTGAATTTTGGAAATGGGATGGCTTTCTTAAAATAGACCAACAACATGAGTCATAAAGAGATTTCAGGGAAACTCTAACTCCTACTGTTAGATAGTGAAAGACTATTCCCAAAGCTGAATCCAGAAAACAGCAAGGTTGTGAGTATTGAAAAAAATCAGTGGAATAGGCTGTCAGTGGTTTTACACCTTTTAGATTGCAGTGCTATATTAGAGTGCATGGAAATACTTGTAGAGTTACAGTAAAACACATCTTATTGATTCACATGCCTCACGTTTGGGAGAACAAATCCTTGAACAGCTAAAGAAACTACCCTCTATTTCAACAGTTTTCTTTTGTGTGGAAGTCTGGACATTGAAAAAAGCTGATATTTGGAGAACCTGAAAAATGCTTTAAGCACATGGTTATATTTTGGAAATATTGCATGAACATAATAGGAAGCTGCCTATCCAGAGGCTAGGTCTTACAAAAGGTAAACTAAAAATGCTTACAAAAGTCTAACATTAATAAAATGACTCCCCTAAAAGCCCAATATGAATAGGATGCAAGAGGCAACTTTCTCTAAGGTCAGCATGACCTTAACTTAAATGTCAGTGCAGTAAAATCCATGGCTGACCTTTTCAGAAAGGGACATTGGTTTGGGGTACATTCAGAGCATTACCTTGGTACCCAAAGTTTAGCACTGCAGCATGCAGCATTCAAAATCAGCAACTGCATTTGAATCTTGTTCTTATTCTTTGTTCACAAAATTCATTGCTAGATTGTAGTCCATCATTATTACTAATTTGTTAACATTTCTTTCTGTAATGGATCTAAGGTTTATTAGTATGACAAAACCTGGAAAACATTTTAAATTTTTTTCTTCTCTTGGCAAGAAAATGCTCCCATTCTGGAATGAAAAGATAACACAGATGAAACCAGTCAAGGATCATTACATTTGCTAATCTGAAATGAGAAATTTATGTTGAACTCTGGACTAGATCTTAGAAACACAGAGGTTTACTTCATTTTCAGAACATCTGCATCTGCTGAGGTATGGAGAGAGGGAAAGGATCAACATTGATTTTCCAGTCTCCCTTATGAAATATAGGTAGCACAGTCATGTTTGGCATCCTAGCAATTTAAATATTCCCATGTCACTACATATTTTCCACTGTCACTTTGTTAATATGAGACTATGAGAGAGCAAGAGAGAGCTCCTTAATTATTTCATATTCCTTGTAGTAAGAAAATCCTTTGATTTTAACTATTTACAAATGTAAAGTTTACTGTAAGGAAAAAGTTCCTTCTCTCCCTGCTGAACAAGGGAGCAGTGGAACCCATTGAGCCAGCTCTGTCCCATGCTCATTATGACTGGGACTAGCCAGGTATTGAGCCCAGTGGTTGGCAAACTGAGATAAGATCAAGGCCAGTCCATGAGTGCTTGCTATATGCTACTCTTCAGCTTTGTTGTCCAGAACTTACAACAGACTTTTCTGACGCATAGAGTTGCAATTCCTGGTATGCAGCATTCTCCCCAGTGCTCTGCTCCTTGTGAAAGACTGGCTGTCTGGGCAGATGACATTCCCATCTGCAGCCTTGCATTTTTAGTGCCTAAATTAGGCTAGGAGACAAAGACATCATCACAATTGCCCATCATTGGTTCTAGGTCTTGGGTACCCCTAAACCGGGGAGCAGGAGCTGCAAGGACAGACCAGAAAGTGAATGCAATTTTTTTTAGCTTGCCAGCCTCACCCCAAATCAGCTCTCACAGTACAAGCACTGAATGAATTTATATGAATGAATTTATATATCACAAGCCAAAAAAAACCCCACTCCAAACCAGAACAGTCCTTTGGCTTAGAAACACAGGTACAGAGATAAGAAAGAGCAACCAGTATTGCTACTGAAACTTCAGCTCAGAACCAGTGGGCACTTCCCAAAAAGTTCACTTGCCTTTTCTCAATTGGCTTAAAATGATCAAAGTGTGTTTTGCTGCTGGAAAGGGTGTTGCTGCTATTTTGCGTGCCTCTACCCACACTCTTCCATAGCTTCCAAGTCTTTCTTCAAGTTTTGCCATGTGAGACTGGACTGAGTTTTAGTGTCTCTAATTCTCAATCTGTCTTTGAAGATTCATAAATTAGACGTTTAATCAAATTTACTAATTTTAATGCTTCATGCCATGAATTATCTACTGTCTTCCATCTAATCTTCAGGAGGCTAATACATTGAAGAATATTAACATAATAGAGACATTAACTAGTAAGAATAAACAAAATGTACCAGCTATAGTCTAATATTCAACTCAGCATAAGGTAAAGTTTTTATTCACTGTGAAGAAAATGCTCTCTGTTGTCTGCGTTCCAGTTTGAGCACATAAATTTTTACATGCTGAAAATCATATATTTAGGTCAACAGGGACCTCTGCTAATCTGTCTAACCTCCTTCTAAAAGAAGAACTGTATTAAAAGTTGTCCTGCTCAGGGTTGTGTCCAGCTCTGTTCTGAGTATTTCCAAAAACAGTCTCCACAGCCTCTCCGGGCACCTGTCCCAGTGCCTGGACACCCTCATGGTGATTTATTTTTGCTTTCATCTAATATGCCTTGCTGCAGCTTGTGCCCATTGCCTCTTGACCTTGCAGTGGTGCTCTTCTGAGAACAGTGTGGATCCATCTCCATACTGCCCTTCAGGTAACTTCAGGCAGCATTTAGAGACCCAAGCCTTCTTCAGGCTAGACTGCCTCTGATCCTCACCCTCTCTTCACACATTGTGTGCCACAATCTACTGATTACACATGTGATCAGCTGCAAACTTATTAAAAAATACCAGATGGTTTGTTTCTAGCTCTTGAATGACAGAGTAGAAGCAGACAAATAGCTGTGGATGCAGGTTGAGCACTGCCAGAGGGACATGTGACAATGCAAAGGGATAGTATGCTTCAGAATATGTTGCCCCAGTTCTCTTGTCTTCTGCTAACATGATGCCTGTGCCCTTTGCTGCTGTCACCCATCTCCACAACAGCTCACAACAGCAGGAACAGATTTCTGCATGTACTCATGGAAGAAGCATTTTTTGAGAAATTTGGGATGCATTGTGGCAGATACCAATGTGAATTTGGGCAGAATGAGATGGAATAGACGCAAAATTGCTGGCAGTCTAAAGGTTTTGCTGTGAACAAGTAGTGGTGTCGTGGTCCCCTGTCTACAGCCTCATTTAACTCCACTGGAACATTCAATATTACAGAATTGGAAAATCCTGAACATCCTTATGAGTGTTTTGCCTTTAACCTGTTGGTGAGTCCAATTTGATAAATTTTCAAGTAAGGCCATGTCTGCCTTATATGAGGAGCTAATATGATAACTAAACCTGTTTTCAGCACAAGGGTGCAAATATCTTTTTTCATTGTTCCTTCCAAGCCTCCACACTATAAAAGAGGCATTCAACATCAGTGTTCCAGGGGGTTCACTGGTAATGACCATGGCCGTGGATAAAAGACTTGTTGGCAAGCAATACTCTGTCACCCACTGTGTCATATCCAATATCTTACATTAAGGAGGCTTTAAGGGAAATAATAATAATTGTGAAGGGAAAAAAATTAATAGAAGTGGAGGTTTGGCAAAAATAAATGTTTTATCAGGGATAGCCCTTGCCAAACATAACATTTTCTCAGGAGCCAATCTTGGCAAAATGAATGTTTTATCAGGAGCAGAAGTTTGGAAAAAGTAACATTTTATCAGAATTGGAGCCTTAACAGAAAATGCCTTTTTATCAGGCATGAGTACCATGGCAATTTAAGGAGAAAAGTTTGCTGAAAGTGAAGTTTTATCAAGAGTTTTGCTTGAGGAAAATAGTGTCACATGAAGGGTTGGAACTTTCCAGAAATAACGTTTTTAGGGGAACAGGATGGATGAAAATAACGTTTTATCAGAAAAAGGGGGGAGGTAGGGATTTAGTGAAAGTCATGTGCTAACAGCTTTTACCTTCCAATATGGGAAGCTTTGCTCCTGCAAAAACATTATTTGCACACTGAATACTTGCCCTAGCTAAAATGCTGGTTTTGACAAGCTGTGCTGCTGCTAAAATGTTATTTTTGGCAAGCTCACTTCTCAAAAAGATGTTTTTGAAAACTCTCTTCAGAAAGATGTGCAAATTGACTATAATACCTGCAGCAGAGCCAGGTACCTCTGTGAGCCAGGTTTTCAACTGTTTATTAGTTCTCCATGGCCTCCTTTCTGCCTTTTGCTTTATGGTGATGACATTGATGCACAGCACTCTGGATCCTGAAAAACCATTCTGCTTCCAAATGTAGGCCTCCTTCATCATTTTGTTTCCTTCAGCTTCTCACTGACTCAATGTGGCTGACTCCTCTCCAAGTGTGTGTTATGCATCCTTTCCCACCGGGCCTCTCTCCCCACACCTGGAAGGCTGCTTATGCCTGGTTTCTAACTCCTCTCGTCAGCATTGGACACCACTGGGGTTGAGATGTTCCTCAATGCAATGAAAGACCCAGTGGCAAAAGCTGCATGGGAAGGTCTTCATTGTCTCTTTTTCAGGTTTAAGAGGATGACCACAAGACGCTGAATTTTTTTAGAGTGCACTCTCACGAGAAGGGGCACGAGAGAGGAAGGAAAGTGACAGGTTGAGTCACTTAAAACAGGTCCATATTTCATCATACCTCAGTCATGCTGTATAATACATTCATCTGTTTCCCCACAGAATTTTTGGCAAGTACCCAGGTCAGGAGTGCCCCATATGTGTTATCTGTGTGTAACACCCCTATGAAGGAACTGGGACCATGCATGCCTGTAGGACTACAGCCTCTGAAACTTTTGTTGTTTGAATATAAAAGATGAGATGGAGAACATCAATCACTCTGACCAGATGGATGGGATTCTCTGCGGACATTGCCAGAATTTGTAGGGCATCATCAGAATCACTCACTGTTTATTTACAATGTTACTGAGCACCAGAGGGAAGTCATAAGAAAGGCTGACTCAATAGCTATTTTTAAGAAAGGTGGCAGGTGAGAGCTGGTTATCACAGGCCACTCTTGCCCAGCCTTACAGGTACGGTAAGACACTTCCAGCAGGAATGAAATTGCTGACTTTGTTGAGAAGGGAGCTGATTTCAACTTGAGCTCTTCTTGTAAGACTGTAAAAGAAACCATCCTGTAAGGAACTGGTGAATAAAAACAAACAAGCATGTGTGATTAAGTGTCTTAAGTACTACACTTCAAACAGGATATGGGGCATGGAAAGCACAAGAAAAAAACCCCATAGATCTGACCAAGAATACTGTACTTTTCCTACTGTCATAAGGAATAATGTCCTCCAAAATTTTTCCCAGCACACATTGGCCTGTAATCCAGGTCCCACTGAAGCATTTCCTCATACAAATATTGTAAATTAATGTTACTGTGTTGCAGTGTTGTGATTCATTGCAGCTGAAGTCCCTGTTCTATGAGAGACTTATTGCTTGAACTATATTTCCCTGATTGTTGAGTTACTGGTGATTTGTCACTGTTTCCCCTAATAAAGTATTTTGCTCCTTTATACTTTGAACTCTACATGTGAGAGAGTTGAGATTGCCTTTTAATGGCAAGAGACTTAGGTAAAATCTGCCAGATCTCTGTACCTAGATCTAGGTCTAGGCTTTTAGAAGAAACCCTGGATATTTGAATCCATCTTTTGTGATTACCTACAAATGGCAGAGATTTTATCCACAAGGCAGGGCAAAGTAGGTAATAGCTCCTCTTGATACTAAGTAGCAGGACAACCTGGTGAGTTGATGGATTATTGGCTGACTAGGAAGGGTTTGGGAAAACTGCATCTGGATCTCTGACTACTGCATTTCACTTCAGGTTTAAATGAATCTCACACGCCAAAAATATTCTTACCCAAATCTGTTCACTAAATTTTGTTTTCAGCTTGAAACTCTAGGAAACCACTTTCATGGAAATCTATTTGTATATGGTTTCAACCAGAACGAGTAAATGCTTTCCAGTTCATTGGACATTTTGCCCAGGTGACGTTAACCCAGATTTGCAGCTGTGACATTTCTGCATGCCTGACCCTGCTGGAAAGATTGACTTGGATCTCCAGGGCACCTAATTCATGCCCTACAAATCCCACTGTAGTACAACATTCCCATAAGGGCTCTCCTGCAGAGCTGGGATGCTTTCTGCTTGCATTATACAGGTATAAGGTGGCTCTGAAGTAAAGTGCCCTGCCAATTTCTGTTTCATCTCACTCCAAGCTAGAGTATCCCTAGAGTGCACACTGCTCCCCTCCTTGGCTCTGCTCACAGCAGCACTTACTCTGCACTGCCCTTAAACAGGCAAGCGAGCGACAGGTGCAGCATCCAGAGGGCATCTGTCCTGGATATTTTCTGCTGGGCTTTTTGGTTATTATAAAATACTTATTAATAACATTGAGCTGTTGTTGTTTCCTTTTCATTTGATTTCTAAAAGATCACATGCAGTATGATGAGTTTGATCTAGCCTTGTGCATGTATTCAGAGGGATGAGGACTATTTGTTTTAGCTTATGCAAATACTTTGCTTGAGCACAACCTAAGTTGGACTGCTTAACCAAAAAAAGAAAAAAAAAAGTAAAAATAAATAAAAAGTAGTTATATTCTATGCATAAACCTAATCCCAGCTCCAAGCGGTTTCTGTCTGAAATTCTTTGCAGGACTTCTTCCTCATGTAGGATCTTCTTGTGTATCCCCAGCTGCACTCCCATCATAGTCTTCCAGGACACACTGTGACAGAAGGACCCACAAGACCTTAGACCTCCCCACCAGAAATGACTCTCAGGCCAATGCCATGTGTTTATTATAGTAAGCTATGTCATTGACCCCAGGGGGACAAGGGCTTGGCTCCTGGCTATTGAAATCACCAATGATCTCTGCCTAAATAGCTGCTGCATTTACAGCTAAGCAGACGATTTTAACAGCCACGGAACAACTGAAGGGAGAACTCATAGTAGCATTCAAAGATAAACTGTGGTTTCTATTTTTGAGAGCAGCAACAGATAAAAGTTCGGCCTCCCCCTCAAACCTTGTATTTCCCAAACTCTGTAATGCAAACATTACATTCAGTGCTCTTCCCCTCCCTTAGTCAGGCCTTTTTTGCCTTCTCTAAGAAAACCACAACACGAGGAATATTCATGCCTTGTTTCCACTACATTTCTGTCTCTGAAAGCAATTGTAATGATACATTTAAACAGCTGATAGAGATCTTACACTGTAGTCTGTAGCTTTAGAAATCTTATTTTTCCCTCTTTTGTAAATGCTACTTTACTCCTGGGGGTTTGGTGTGGCTTTTGGTTTGGTTGTTGCTTTAGTGGTCGGGGGGATTGTGTTTTGTTGATGGTGGGGTGGTGTTGTGCTTTTTTTTGTCATTTGGTTTGGATTTTTTTTTTTATTGAGCTTTATTAAGGAGCCAGGAAACTCCTTCGGAAAGTGATCTACCATCCTTTGAGAAAGTTCAGTCTGTTTTCAAGGCCTAGGGTGCAGCAGACTTGACTGTTGCACAGTATTTCTGTGATAACCATAGCATGCTGTTTAGTAGAAAATATAGAACTGAGCAATACGTCATAAGTACATTTTTTGGTGTGCAAAGCTCTGCTCATGGACTGGATGGTGTTTTCCCTTGAGCCCAATGCAGGGAGCCTGATTTAGTGTTCCCACTCCGCAGACCCTCCTTTCCATCCTGAGTGGTGACCTCACTGCACTGGGTGCAGAAAGGATGGCATTTTCCTCTCCTCCTTTGCATTTGCCTCTCTTTTGGTCTTTAAGTGAGACCATTAGAGTTATTGAACTTAGCATTTGGCAGTTTATATACGATAAAGGGGTTATTACACAGAGATCCCTGTATGTTTAGGTCAGCTGTGGCAATCAATCAATGGACACTTTGCCTTTGACAGCACATGCTTCCATAAAAAAAATTCTCTGGCAGATCCCTGTTAGCTAGTAATGACAGCGTAACCTCTGTCAAGTAATATACTTGATAAATTTTGCATGTGCTGTTGACTGACAGAAGCTCTGGCTTCCTGTCCGACCAGCATACACAGGCTTCAAAGAGCACAGAAACTTCTTTCTTCTCCCCAAAAGGAGTGCCTAAAATCCATGAGAACAGAGTCAGACCTTCCTCTGAGTGGGGAATAAAACAATGCTGCACAAGGGAGGGACCCTTTTATGCCTTTACGGAGCTAAACTTGCTCTTTCCCCTTTCCTTGCCTTTCGCTGTCATTCACGATTATCTGAGACTTGCCGGCTTTGCACACTTGGGTGTGCACAGCACCCTCCTGAGCGAGTGGTCCAGGCTGAAGGGATAAGTCTCCCCAGTCTCTGTCTCTGGGATCTGGCTGCTCGGCTGCCCTTTGTTTAGTCTGGGTGGAGGCAGTAATTGTCTGCAGCTGCGGCTCCTGCTTCCCCGCTTGCCTTGGATAGCTCCGGAGCTACAGCCACAATGGGTCCACGGAGGCATCCCAGGGTTTCTTAGCTCGCTGATGCTCACCATGATGTTGGTAGAGTCCAGGCAGGCCCATCTTGCTGCTGCAGGTCCCTAGGTGTGCATGGCTGCGGGGAAGACTCCTTCGCCATACGGACCTCCAGCAGCATCTCTCCTATTGTGGGTAAAAAGGTCTGCTGGGTTCTCACTCTGCAGTGCCCTGACCATGCAGAGAGAGGCACAAGGAGATTTCTAGCCAGCCACTTCACAGGTGTCTTCTCGCCATCATGTCCAGGCCACAGAGCACAGCCTGCTTTAACCGTTCCTCTTTCATCTGCTCCTTCAATACCAGTTTCCATTTCACTATAGATACCGATGGCTGGTTTTAGTGGGTTATGAAAAATTAAATTTACTTGTGAGCAATCAGAGTTCACATGAAAGAGTCTTAAACCCATTTGCTACTTTGCTAGCCATGTGTATCTGTTTGTTTTGGACAGAGAGGTTTTCATCATTTGCTTCCACAGGAGCACAATCTGATTATCTGGGATTAAGCCTGACATCCTGATCTTAAATGCATCCATACATAAAGACCATCAAGATGTGTGATCCCAGCTCCTGCATTTGGCTGTGTAAGGCAGACCCATGAGGGAGGAGCTCACAGCAGCACCTCACTGTCACCATATGGACTAACTGGAACGTATTTTAAAGGGTTTCCAATGCTCATTTTTCAACAGGTGTCCTTTAGGGTATACCAATCAAAACAACCCTGTTTATGGAAAATGGTATTTACAAACCAGCATGTAGGCTGCAATAATAGTGACACAGTTTCTCTGAAATTGCAACATCACTCAGTGAAAGCTGGCAAGAATAAGATATAAACCTAGACCCCAACTACATGAGTACTTGTGTTCAAATAATTGCATTTAGAAAATGCATTTTAGAAAAACATGGCATTTAGATTTGCATTTTCTGCCTTTAAAATACTCTTCTAGATTCCATGTAGATGTCTACTAATAGCAGTAGGGATTCCTGTGGGACTTCCAAAGTCAAATGTGCACTGAAACAGAGTATGAAAGTCTGTCTAAACATGAATTTTGTGTGTCTGTATTTTCAATTTGTTATGAACATACTTCAGGCTTTCAAGCAAAATGCAAAATGATGACACAGGCAGTTAAATAATACTCATCATCCATCTGTCATTCATTAAGTGAATGACCACTCCAGAATTTATGGTATAATGAATCTTCAAAATATGTTTCTGCTTTCTTTCTATCCAACCTAGACTTGGAAACCATATCACAGATATTGCATAGTGAGATTTTAATTATGAACAGAAAAGAATATCTCCAAAATTAATCAGCATAATGACAAGTGCTAAACTTTGGAAATGAAAACAATACAGCAATTCAAACTGGCCTTTAAACTTCTGAGACACAGAAGATTTAATGATGAATATTTCTTCTGGTGTGATACAGAAATCTTGATGAGATCATTTCATATGGTGAACTATGTGGTTGCACAGAAATGGTGCTTCATTTACTCACAATGGGAAATATTTTCAGTTAGAAAATTAAAATATTATCATTTCAAAAACATGATTGAGGACTACATTCATAATCAGTACAGAAGTAATTTCTGATGCAGACAGATCTTTTGAAAAGACCCATTTCAATAATTTTCCTGCTATGTAAAAAGTTCAGAATGTACATGTGATGATTAGTTAGCTACATTCCATCTGACTATTCGTTTTGTGGACCTTGAAGTAGTGAGGAAGGATTGTTGTAGGTGGACTTAATCTTTCCCTTAATATACAGGGTTGAGGATAAAATTCTGGGTTTTATTTTCTGAAAAGAATATGAGCACAATGAATATTTCATCCCCCTGCAATTAAAAGTTCACTGTTAAGTATATTATTCTCTCTTCTACTGCATTTCAAATCTTAAAAATGAAATACAATTCACTACCAAAATAGTCTTAAGTAACATCTTGAGAGAACTATAAATTGTTCTTCCCCATCTTCCCTCTGAAAATCTGGTTAGAACATAGTTTTAAGCAGGATGAAGGATTAAACAAACAAAAAAATAGTGAAAAGTGAAAATATACACAACTCTGCAAAAGCATGGTCAAATACATTTTGCCTTGTATAAACTTCCCCCAGTCTATGTGGGTTTTAACATACTTCCATGACTTTAAATAAGAAAACGTCTTAAAGCACAGCCCATGGGAAACCCAAGCTTGATTAGTTTTACATTTTAGTACAGCCTGCAGAGTGTAAAACACAGCACATCAGAATTGAATTTGTCATCTCCAGACCCCACAAGAATTTTAGGAACTAAATGGTTAGGAAGCATCCTGGTACTTCTTTTTGCTTTAATCATAGTAGAAGTTTCAATTTAAACATTCAGGAAATCTCCCTTATTTAAAGCAATCAACTCGTTGCTAACAGGGTCTGGCTTTACTGTGTTTAATTTTTTGGCATCATGAAAAACTTGATTGGTTACAGCCAACGCGTGAACAGATACTCTCCTTCCCCCTTCTCCCTGGGAAATGTAAAATATCCCCAGATCTTTGCTGCATCATTATCAGCCCTGCACATCCTGGTATCTGCTCAAACCAATGAGATATTGGTGCAAAACCTCAATGAAAAATGCACATAATAACTAACATATAATAACATATAATGCACATAATAACTAATGCACATAATAACTAACATTAGCCAAGGCAAACCTTGTTGTCTAATACTCTCCTGCATCTTTCAGCTGCAAAAACTTAGAATACAGTTTTTTGGCCACTTTTTAACTTTCTTGATGGGTGACTGTGCCTCTTCTCATCTGTTTAGCTGTATATCCACAACACTTTCCTAAGACTGCAGACTACTCTAGATGAAAGAAGAAAGCAGTCACCATCCCTTCTTTGAGCTGTGGTGTTGGTATCCACAGAAATTAGGTTGCATGCTCAGAGAAAGAACCTTTGGTAAGCAGAGAGATGGCTATCAGGTCTAACATTTTAAGATAATGACTGACAATAGACCACAAAAGAAGATGTAACTCCCAGCTAAAGACAACTGGTTGGCTGGACCATAAGTAAAATTTAATATGCCACTTCCACTTATGTAATCTGATAAAGTATCTACAGTCAAATTTCACATGGAAACCACAGAATTTTAGAAATCCAGAGAGGTGATGCCTTGGTCCAGTCTCCTGCAACTCTGAATTTCACTTACAAGACCCAGTTCTGTGGACGTGAGTTGATCACAGCTCTGGTGAGCTCGTGCCAGAAGAGCTCACATTAAGAGTTAGGGAAGGATGCCCTAAACCAGACAGGCTTGAAGAACATCAAGCAGTGAAACAAGTTTGGGCTATTTTGCCACAAGACAGGCAAAAGGTAGTGCTACAGCACACAGCTATTCCCAAAAGTGCAAAATCAGGCTGCTCATTAACTTTTCTGGGCAACTTTTTGGAGCATCAAATTCAATGTCTCACACAGGAAACCACTGAGCTGCAGGAAACCAAACTATGGCTATTTCACCTGTCCTCTTTTCTTCATGACACTTTTATTTGTAACAAGAAGAAGAATTTTTAATTTTTATTTTTTTTTTTCAGCTAATATTCACCATGTACTGAATCCCATGGAGAGGCAGAGAGTGATAAGCAGACAGTGCTGCTGTTCACAGTGACCACATTATGCTTCTATGACACTTCTTCCTTGCTGAGTCTTACTCATGCAGCAATTAGGTTCAGGCAACTTTTTCTTTTTTTTGGGGTAGAGAGTGATAATTAAACAGTTTATTTTGCATCAAAATATTTGTTTGGGTTTTTTTTTTCACATGTTTTAGTATGTTTTAATCTGACTCCTCATGCTGTCTAGTAGGTATGATACTGTCACAGGGTAGGAAAGATGCTGGAGAAGAGGTTAGCTTAGAGGTATGCTAGTTTTCTGAAGAATACTGTTTCAGTTTTATACAATTAACACTAATTAGAAGTGGTACTTAAATGCTTGATTACTTAGTGTCTACAGGTAAGGATTTCACTGGGTGATGTACCAATAAAAAACACAAGTGTTTCCAGATTCATCCACATTTTCTAGTATTTGCAAAGTCTCAAAAGACTGATTTGTTTCATTCTTATTTGTGAACATACTTACATCAGAATGCTTTATGGGTAATAGTGCTCAAATACTCATCAGAAAGAAATTGCTCCATCTTCCTAAATATGTATGGTCAGTCTTGAGACCAAGTTTACTCCAATAAGTTGTTGCAGTTCCCAAAAATACTTGCAATATAGATTTTTTTGAAAAATAATGTATTTCCTTATATTTTTCCATAATTTTATCTAGACGTGTAGATCCAAATAAAAAACCTAGGACCAGAAACATGGAAGCTATTTGTCTAATTCTTTGAAATACTTAAACTTACATGTTTATCTCTGAAAGCTATGAAAACTTTCTTCTACAAGTAGTAAAACTCTCACCTTTTAGTTGTACTGGGATTGTTACAAATGCCACAACTTATAAATGAACCTACATAATTAAGTCAGCATAATACATTACCCGTGAAATGGTAAGTATTTCTGATTTGTGCAAATGGTAAGATTGTAGACCCTGTATCATGAAAAGGGTCATATTTACTGCTTTACTAGTTATTACTATTATTTATTTATTCATTACTTTCACATTTACTACTTAGGTTTATTTCTTCAGAGCCACTATCTCATCTAAAACTGAACCATCATTGACACTACTCTGAACAGGGAATCTATGCTTATATGATCACATCCAAAAAGCTGATGTGAAATAGGCAGAACAGCTATTAGGCTTGTATTGAGGAATTGATATTTCCTGGTGTGAAGCTGTACTGCATTTCCCACCTTACAGCCATACTCTTGCCTACAGCTGCAGTCTACCAAAATAGAAGTAGTATTTTATACCCAAAGTCCTCTCACACTTCTGGAGTGGAGATGAACCTTCATGATAAAGTTCCTTCTTTATGACTTTGCAGACCAGTGTTTCATATAAAGACCAAAATCAAGAACAAGATGAATTTAGCTTTCTATTTGACAGAGGCAAATTCTACTTTCAACAATTTGGTAGCTTGCTATACTGGATCAGCAAGTTTTGGCCCTTATCTCACATACACAGTAGTGTCAAATTGAAATGTGTGAATATAATAGAGAAAAAACCAAATCTAAGCAGAGATTATAAACAAGATATGCATAGTATGAGGAATTAAACCTGTATGGAATGAAGATTTGCAGTGTGGTGTTTCCATGAAAAAATACATCCATATTAAATAACTTGAGCTTTAGAAAAACCTTAAGTATTAATGAAAGCTAAAAAACCCCTCACATTGTAAGTAAAGAAATCTCTCAACACAAAGGTCTATGAGGTCAAATTCCAATACTTTCAATAATTATTGTATAAATCTGGATTAAAATATTTGAAATCATTGGACGTGCTTTATTGGCACATCTGTGGAACAGAATTGGCCCACTGAAGAAACAATATTAATAAACATCTATCTAGGCAATTTTAAGATAAAAGAAAGGTCTGAGACATTAGATGCAATCTCTTACTACGATTAATACATGAGACTTATAGGTCCAATCTTCCAGCTCAGATATTTCATTGAGACTCTAGAATAACATCAAGAAATGTATTGCCAGTACCCAAACTTTCAGAGTATATTGTTCTTAAAGATCCATAGAGAATAGTAGATCATATTTTAAAACTTTTTTTGTCATATCCTTTGCTGTACTGAAAAAGTCATTTGACCCATTAAATAGGCAACCAGCAGGATATAATAGAGAACATTTGTAATTGACAATAATCCAGAAAAGAATGACCATGTTGAGAGAAAGCTGATAAAGGGCTAACACAGAGAGGATATGTACTGAAAAGGTCATAACATAGATGAAACATGTTATGCCATTGGAAGACCTACTGTAAAACTTTTAGATATTTTCTGCCTAAGTTTTCCTTAAAAAAATAATATATATATATGTAAATGAAACGATTTATTTGCTGTGAGTTATGTAGTAAACAAAATTAAAACCACAAAAATTCATTTTAAACACAAAATAGACTAAAATACTTTAAGCAATAATTTTTGTCATTTTCATTTAACCCTTTAGGCTAACAGCATTTTTTTCCAACTGTACATGCCTGAATGTGTATTTGCTTGCTAAGACAAGAGAGAGATTAGAAATTCTTAAGTAACTTAGTAGACTTGTAACTTAAGTACCTAAGTAGTCCTGTGGAATTTATTTCTCTATGTATTACATCCCTGCTAGAATTAAATTAAAAATACCCTAACAAAATAGACTTTTCTGTTTTTTTCAGATCTGTTTTTTCCTTTAGTTTCAGCTTGCAGTGGCACACTTGAAGACAATTTTCATAGACCTTGTTTAAGTTAATTGACCTTGTAGAATTTTCCACTGGCTTCAGATTGTAGCACTCAACACCTCCAAAATGCAGGTTTTGAGGGTCTTGACTGAATTAATTAATCTTCAACAGTCAGGCATGCAAACTCCCTCATCTAGTTAGAGAGGATTTAAAATGGATTGAGTCAATGAGAAGAATCACCATCAATGATCAAGTTTCTCCATTTCCTTAAGTGCCAATAACAGTAAAAAAATCCTGAAATCCCAAGACACCAGAGTGAAAAACTTCTCTAAGGAGCTGTAGACCTTCTTGCTGGAAACACCATCAGAAAGAAACTGGAGGTAGAAAGATTTATGGAAGCAAGGCTGGGGTGGCCATTGCTTTGGTCTAGAGAACAAATCCAGAAAGGGCTGCATCCTGAACCTCTGGGAATGGCAATTCCACAAACACTTATATTCCTTAAATGTGTCTTTTCTGACCCTGTTTTGGCCATGAGATCTAAACTGTGTGGTTATCCCTCTGTGTTGAGCTCAGAAAGTGAAGAATCCAAAAAATGGGGCCACCTGAGAAATTTGCGTCAGATTTCTCTGAACACCACCTTTGCCCAAGAGGTATGTATAGTAATAATTCACTTTATAGTAAGACAATCTTTATTAAGGTCAAAATAATGCTGGAAAAAATATAAATCATTCTCATAGTGAAGAATAATGTCAAGCAGAAGACTAAATATAAACTGACACATAAATTACAATCACAATATATATATAAAATCAGCAATACAATATGATTTATGAGTACAGCCTGTTATACAAGATGCTAGTAGGTCCAACAAGCACCTATAATTATAATAATGCCAGGTTTTCCTGAGTGGCCTATTTGGAAAACATGTTATGATTAGGATGCTAGTGCATTCACTGGATGTAAAATCAATCTCTTCACTCAACATGCTGACAATGGCAGCTCTGGACATGATAAAATTTTGATATCAGAGCATCAGCACTCCCACATGCAGTCCTCATTTATTATTTGTGTGTTTGGGGTTTTGACCAAGATTCACAAAAATGGTTACTTTCTGCTGTCTCAGTGTAGCCTTCCCCTTATATTATATAGCCTTTTCCTTTAGCCCTCACTCTATTGATTCCTGTTCATTTGCCTGTCATTAA
Source organism: Cinclus cinclus (assembly GCF_963662255.1). NCBI lineage: Eukaryota > Metazoa > Chordata > Aves > Passeriformes > Cinclidae > Cinclus > Cinclus cinclus. The sequence goes on along the minus strand of NC_085048.1, from coordinate 54,859,123 downwards.
CTTTCCTTCTATATCAGACAAAATCACAGTCAGGTTCCAAAGGCTTTTACTCATTTTCTTCATTACTGACCAGAGAGGTTATGAAGCTGTTAGGACATAGCCCTGCTATTTTACTACAATGACACCTGGAGTCCAAGATGGGGTTGAATGGGGCTTTGAACAACCAGATTTAGTGGCAGGTGTCTTTGACCATGTCTGAGGGAGGTTGGAACTGAAGATCTTTGGGATCCTTAGAGCCCAAACCAGTCTATGATTATACAGAATCATACTCCATCAAATTGATATTCTATGTTAGGCTTGAGAATGACTTTGGGGAAGCCCTGTGACAGCAGTCATCCAAGGCAACGATGCAAATTATTCATAGGAGGTTTTCTTTCAGCAGACAAAAAATACAGGACACAAACACAGCAAGAACTGAAGTTTAGACTGTTCTGACAATCCATTTTGCCATGATAAATGTCCTTGGCTTGCCTGAGTCATGAAGTTTTGGCAGGGGCGTTGTGCTAAGGTGTGGGAACTGTGTGGACATCTCTTTGTGTCTCATTTTTATAGGTTGAGTTTTCAGGCAAACGACAAGGCACATCAGTTAGATAAAGCAATTCAGCTATTGTTGGCTTTAATCTAATCTATACTAGAGGTTTCTTAAATTGTTCTGAGTTCTTGCCCAGTGCCTGCAAGTGAAACAACTCTGTGTACAGTTTAGAGGATCAGTCATGTCACCAGTGTCACTCCAATGTGACACAGAGGGCAAACGAAACAAGAGAACCTACAGCAACATCCAGGTGGTGATGAACAGGAGGAAGCTCTTGGGCTTGTGCTCATGGTTCTCAGTGAGTTCATTGATTCAAACTGGGAAAGAAAGAAATTAGAAAGATAATACTACTTTGTTTATTGTCCCATGTCTCTGGAGTTATGTTATTGTCTTCAGGTGTTACGGAGAACGAACTCAATAAATGACTTATGTCATGCCCTAATTAGTGCTGGCAAAGGAGGCTAATTTAATTCAATTAAAAGACAAAGACATCAAGCAGACGCATCCTTCTCTAATTCAGAACAGTTATGAATTCCATTCATAAGGTTTGGAATGGTTTACAATTCTGTGCTTTCATTTTGAAGTTCTGGACAATATCAAAAGTCAAATATAACAGCCACTTTCTCATCCAAAAAAGACCCCCATCTCAGCTTCCAATTGCACATCAAAAGGTCCCATAATTTCCTCTCAAAAAATTTAAGGTCTTAGGTGTAGAAAACATTCTTTCCCCTCCTTGTGTCCCTATAAACCCTTCACTATAAACCCTGCTCTACTGCTGTTTTCACTGCCCTCCCCTTACCTGGACCAGCTAAGTAGGGCAGGACAGACTGCAGCAGCTTGCCTGTGGGGGGCTTGTGACCTGTGGACTTCATCTGCTTTGTTTTGATCCTTTTAATTTTATTTGAGGCTGTATGGATCTCCATCTTATTGTTTTAGGAAAAAGGTGTCTGATTGTGGTTGTTTTCTTTAAAGAGCCAAGTAGCTATTAGTTGCTACAAAGTTGTTTATTGCAAAGGCACATCAGTCTTGAAAGGCAGAGTCACCAGCATTAAAGTCCGTGCTAAAATTTTTTGGTATAGAGTCCTAAATAGAAGTAAAGTCTCAATTAGAAGTAGAAGCTGCTCTCATCGAGGCCCTGGGAGGGCTGATGATGTTGTGGCAGCTCCTGTCTTCTTCAGGGGATGATGATGAAGGTGAGGAGAGAAGGAAGGCGAGAGAGCAAAAGCAAGAGCCAGTCTCTCCCCAGTGCATAGATTCTTATGCACAAATTACTCAGTAAGCTAAAAACACAAACTGGAATCTCTTCTTTTTAACCTATTAGAATTCTAGTTTCATAGCACGCCAGGTTACTTGTAAACTATACATATGGTCTATCTTGTTCTATCTAAAACATGTAAGCAATATTCTTACTATAGTTTTATTATGTTTAAAACTGTGTTCTTGGAGCCTACACAGAAATTTGTTTTCAACACTGGTATCTAGGACTATGTTTTTCAACCTTCACTAGAACTTGCTGAACTCTCACTCAGGAACTCAGAGAGGCCTCAGTTTTTAGGCTACAACATCTCCCCCTCCTCTTTTGAACCACATAGATTCCCTTAACAGATTTATTAACTATCTGTCAAATGCATTGGAGGAAACAAGGTGCTATGATTAGCACTATTATTATGATAACCAGAATGTGTAAACTTATTTTCAAAAACATTTTCATTCATGGTGTTAAATTCTATCTATCAAGTAAACTATCCAACCTCAACCATTTTGTGACTCCTATCATCTGCAGGTTGTTTGGTCAATTCTCTCCTCCTGGATGGCCCTGTGGTAGGAGAGAAGGCCGTCGTTTTTATTGAGGTTTGGCATGGTATGTGCCTCCACTGTTTAGCACTTACTGGGCTGCATTCAGCAGCAGATCTCCTTGGTGGCAAATGCAGAGGCCAGCTTAATTTCGCTTTTGACTATTTCAGGAGGGTCTTGGCTAGTCTTGCTCTTTTTACCTGGTTATTAAAGCAAAACTTTACTTACTTTATTTAGTTACAAGTGGCTATCATGGCAAAGAACAAACAGATTTGCATTAATAAAATAAGGATAACTAAACAAGTGAAAAAGAGTTTTTTTGGCATTGTGTTGGACAGACATATGGTATTTAAACTTAATATATTAACTAAAATTACTTAAGCATTTACTTCAAGTTGGCTAATTGGTAAATCTGTGCTACTGAAACAAACAAAGCAAAAGCGTAACATATAATTGAAATTCATATTTTCTTTAAGTTATTAGCTAACAAAAATTATACAATACTACTGATTTTCACACTTAAAACTTAGAGTTCACAATCTTTGGCAGGAAAAATGCAAGATGGAGTCCCTGTGCAATTCACATCTGTGTGTTTGCATTTTGCTTATAGAATGATTAGTATTTTCTTATATTAGGGTTACTCTGAAAAATACTTAAAATTATGAGACAGCACAGGGTCAGGTTATAGGAGACCTGTTGAAATAAGACAGAGAATTAATAAAAATGAAAACAAAGGAATGCTAAATTTACAGCTTAACTGATTATTTTTATACATTTCATTTAGAAACATGCTTGGAGGTTTTTTAAAACTTACTTGGAATGTTGAGAGAGTTCAGGTTAAACAATAAAATGTAAATCACAAAATAATTTTGTAGTACAGATTTCGTATTCTTGACACAATGGTTTTGAAATTAAACATGGAAACTAAATTTGAGCCTTAAAAATTTGGCTTTTTGAGACATATTGTTTTTTCAATATATGTAAATGAAATTTTGGCTTGAATTAAATTTTACAGTTTAAATGATGGTCTTAGAAGTGGTCCTGATTTGTGTTCATGAAGCATTTTATTGATAATTTCAGAAATGTAAGCTAGAAATTTATTATAGTTTGATTTGAAGGGAAGCTGAAGTACTGGTAATAAATTTGTAAGGCAAAAATTTCCAGGTTTCTTTTTAAAGAAATTTAAAATTTATTAATTTATGGTGAGGCCATTGCAAAGACTTAGAAGGTGTTTTATTTACAAAAAATAATTAATTATAGTAAAATTAAAACTTAATGTTGATACTTGAATAACTGTCCACTAATATTTGAGTCATAACAAATTGCTAAATATAGGTTCATTTATTAAAATCAAATATAGAATGTTTTGTACCTTAATTATTTTAAGAATTTCAGAATAAAATTGATCTTTCTTCAGGAGAGTTGAATCTGATATCATGTTCATGTTTTCTTACTCCATTTGTCCCCAACAATGTGGTTAAAAGCCATTCCTGATGCTGATTTTTGTATTTCCTCTTAAGTTTCACCAATGAAGTATGTGAAAAAAAGCATGAATGAAGCTGTAGATTGAGTAAACTGATAAAGAAAACCCTTACATGACCTCAAAAAATTTCAATTTCTCCCCACTCACCCTTTTTTCTTGTTTCATCAAATCAAAGAATTTATTTCTTTCTTCCTTGTTCTTACTTTGGAGTCTTTTTGATTATCCTTTTTAAAGGACATATGTTTGTCATGCGCTGAAGGTTGAAGTTGGATTTAAGCAGCTTACCCTGCAGAATGAAATGTAAAGTGAGGATTTTTTTCAGTACATAGACAAGTATTTTATATACTGTGATTTTGGTGGGAGGTTATTTTCTTGAAACAGTTCATAAAGTGACTGTGTTGTGACCGGAAATTATTTCTAGAAGTCAACTACTAGGTAATTTCTCCCTCCTGCTCTCATTTATATTTTCTATATAAGTTTAGTGAAATTAATACTGCTGAAATAACATATTTTTGGCTTCACTAATAGGAACATAAGAACAAATTAACTGAAGGTCAGTGAAGTTTCACTGTGTTACCCATGGTTCTGTCAATCTTTCTAGTCTTTGGGTTTCTTTAATTCCACTGTGGATATTGTGATTTTTTTTGACTTTATATTTAAATCTTTTAGCAGCACAAGCTGAAGGCATGGGTACAAAACTTTGAGTTCACTCTGAAAAAGGACATTTTGTTTCCATCTTTCTTTTCCTTTCTAATGATGGTGACCTCACTCATTTTCTGCAGCTGAAAACCACATTTGTGACTACCAATCAGTCACAGGCTTTAGGCAGAGTGTCACTCACATCTTCAGACTTCTACACCACTACTGATCCCTAAAATCCCCCCCGGGGTTACAATATTTGCACCTTCACAACTAGATAGCTAAGGAAAACCAAAGCAGGCAAAGCCTGCTGAATTATTTTGGCATTTAAGCTTCTTTCCTGCACTGAGAGCGAAGGCATATTAGTTCCACTCGGGGAAAGCAATGAAGTTGTCAGTCTTGTGTCAGGGCAATGCACTAAGCTGTCAAAGAGCTGTCTGGTGTCTCTTGCTCCTCTCTGTTTTCCTTTGTCACTGCTCCTTTTGTGCTCCAGTTTCCTTTCCACTCCGATGGTCAGGACAACTCAAGGTAAAGGCTGTTTTGGGGACTCCAGCTGTGCCTACTGAGAGGTTTGACATCTTCCATCATCACAGGCACTGAACTGGATGAATAAAAACATGATCACAGAGCAGAGAGAAGAAAAGGAAAGCCCCTTGGAAGGTTTGTGCATCTGAGAGGGACAAAGGATTTGCATACTATCCATAATTCTCATTTAGTCAAGACCTGGTCTAGAGCAGGCATAGCCTCCTACGATATTTTGTAATGCACAAAGGCACAGATGAAACTATCACTGCCAACACAATCTTTTTTTTTTTTTTTTTTTGAGAGAATAAAAACAGCACATTCGCATTCGCACACAAAAACTCTGCCTGATCCTCTGTTAGGGAATTCTAAGGGGTTAATTAAAATTAACAAGAAAACAGAAAATAGAGTGCCAAGATCTTTTAAAAAAGTAGGAGGAATCTTAACTAAAAGACTTTTTAGTCATTCTGGAGTCATTTAACAGCAGCAAAAACAATTGTGTTTGGTAATTTTTAGATTTGGAGAGTTACTGTGGTTTGGAAGATGGGGAACAAAGAAAATTACAAAATCATTTGCTTAAAATTATGTTAAAATAAGTGAGCAAGTCTTGAAATGTGAAAGACATGCTTTCTACTTGCCATCTCCATTGTGACTGCCTAGATCCTAGATATTCTCTTCTGAGAAGGAAACAAAATCCACATGATTACTATAGCAAAAAAAAACAAACAAAAAACCCCAAAAACTGGCACAGACAGATACTTTGCTGTTTCCATTATATCATTAAACCAATTTAGAGCTGCTGCAACCCCCTTTGCCCAGGGAAGGATGTATTTCTCTGCAAGTCTTTTTTCCTAGCTTTATTAAACTGTGAATACAAGAATCATGCATGACCTACAAAGGATATAAGGTCAGCTGGGTTACATCACTTTTGGTATGCGAACCAGCTGTCAAAAATGCAATAACAGTACTCTCTGAGAGATTATGGAGCTGGAGAACCCTAACACAGGCAAAGCACAGAGAGTGATTTTTCAAGGAGGTGTGTGCTGTCATCGATGTCGGAGAGTGAAGCAACTAAATTCCTTCAGTGGCTTTTGAAAACACACTTTGTAGCAGCAAGACACATGCAATCTTCTTAATTTAGCCTTTTCATTTTAAAAATGTCAACTTTTGTAGGAATTTTTGATGCTTTCAGCTTGGTAGGTAACTGAGCTCTGGTACACAAATTCTCAGTCCTTTTCAGGTCACACTAGGCACTGTGTCTAAACTATTCAGAAGTCTGTACTACTTCTACCACTCTAACACTGTAACACACACAGCCAACATCTCACCACCAGTTTACCCATAGTGTGTGACAACTTGTGATGTAATGCATTTGCAAACTATTTTGATCAATCATACAAACCCTAAACTAAATTAATGTAACTAAATTAAGAAAATTGCTCCTTAATACTTAACAATTCAGTGTAGTAAAAAAACAATAATAATTATAGCAAAGTGGAGAGTTCAGTGAAAATTAGGTGTGAAAATAGATAGTAGATTCATTAATTAGCCCAGAACAAGAAAGACTTTTAGGGTCTTGTCACTGGCTGATCCCACAGTGTCAGTCATTCATCTTCACTGAGGGAAGTGCTCCAAGTGGGTGTTGGAACTTCAAGATGACTTTTCAGGGTTCTGTGTAAATTTTTGCAATTTGATTTTTGCTACACATTAACCATTGTTTCAGAATGGGTGGTGTTACTTATGCCCTAAATCACCCATTTGAAATGGTGCTTGAATTTCCTAATTTGCAATTTGCTTCGTCAAGCTCTTGTTTTCTTACGCTCATCTTGCAAATACAGCAACAGTAAAGACACTGAACAGCAAACCTTAAAGTGTTATGCAACCTCCATTAAAATTCTGATCCTTAGTGCAGTGCGTTTTCTGTTGACATACACGTATCTCACTAGCAGCTGTTCTCAACTATATTGAAGTATCTTATTTTCAGGTTTTTCCAACTGCTTTCCCATGCAATTCTTTTTTTCCCTACTGACAACCATATCACATAAAAATGTTGTCAGATTATCTTCTAATGGTTTTGAAATGTATCATAAGAGTGAAAAAAAAACACCAAAATTTCAAGAGACTGGCTTGTTTCTTATGTTAGTCTGGTATTCTTGGCAAACAAGTTATGAAAAGAAAACTGACCATGAATCTTTCAACTTTTGTTGTGTGAATGACAAAATACAAACCTCTGCAACAAGCATGTAATATTTGAAAAAAACATATTTCTGCTACAAATGGAGATAGAAAACTGTGTGTAGGTAGAGGTGTGTATGATGAACTAAATTTTGATATAAAAAATGTGCATCTTTATCAGAGTATTCAGTTTAGAAATTGCATAAATCTATAAATGAATATTGTTAGCCCACTAATGATTTTAGTGGGCAGTAGGAAGGGAAATGCCAAACACTTTACCAACATCAATATGTTAGAAATTTCAGGTCCTCTGTTTGAGCAGCAATGAGTGAGTGATAATAAAATATTAGTCATACCAACTACCTTGTAAATACCATGTAGAACCAATTGATGGAAACCCTTTGGTAAACATGTACTTGCAGAAATTAGACTGACTTATTGGTGGAAAGATAAGCTACATTTGTAGGTATTTTTTTCAAAGGATCATTCAACCAGCTGTACCCTGTATGTATTCAATATTAGCATATGTCACTAATGTGCATGTATAACAATGAGGTGTACTCTGGGGGGAAATGAAGTTTTATAAAATATTTGTAATTCAGTTTTCTTTGTCAAAGCACTAAATATGATTCATTCATTTTAAGCTCCTCTTCTTTTCTAAACTTTTGGATTATTTCAGCCTATTTCCCAGCAACAGTGATATTCAGACTAGGATTTGTGAGACTGTAAAAAGTACTTAAGAAAAGTGAATGTAACAGCAGATGAACTAATTTTACTGTGCAGAAATTCAGTATTAAAGATTTTGAGTAAAGATCCAAATATCAGAAAACAGATTGCTATTACTGAATAAGTAAGACAGAAAATATATCCAGATCATAGTGCTGTTTATCATGAAAAAGCAAGATGGATTTGAGGAACTCAAGATAGATAGTTTCACCACAGAACAGTGGAGATTGTTTTCTAAATACTTTCAAACATACTTTTCCTCCTTTTGGATTATGCTTCTCTTACTTTTGTCTTATTCTTTCTGCTTGATCTCTCTTCCATAATCACAGAATCTCCACTTTCTTTAGAGTCACTTTTCTAGCATTTGCAGTATATTATCATGTCCTCTCATTAACCATTACCTAGACATAAAACATGGTAGTGTTTTAGGAATGTGTAAAGTTTCTTACTGTAGGAATATTCCCAGCTTATTTCACCAAGAAAAAAATTTCAGGCCTTGTCTCTGGGTTTGGCTTCCAAATCCTCTAGTGTAGTCACAGCTTGCAAAAGTGCAAATACCTGCAGTAAATATTTCAGTAGTGCAAATACCTATTGTAAATACCACCGTCATTTTTCATAATGATAAAAGGTTGAAGTCTTTAACTAGAGATGTTTCATACTGACCTTCAAATTACATGTCTCTGACAATATTTTTCAGCAGACAGTAAATTCAGTGAAATACTTGAGATTTGGTTGTACAGTGAGAATTTAGTGTCCAATTATGAGAAATTGGGAAAAGCACAGCATATCAAAACAATTAAAAGTTTTGAACAGGATTTCTATTTTCTGAATTCCCCCAATATTAAAAAAAAAAAAATAAAAACGATCAAGGAAGAGGAAGGAAAAAGACTGCACTATCCTGGAAGTGATACAGAGGTGAGCTGAAGAAAATTTTTAAGGTTCCTTATCTAAGTAATGTGAGACACGTGGCTGAGATAAAGTCCCCAAGTTCCCAGTGAAGGTCTGATCTAGTGTCTGTGTGTGCATCTCTTGGATCTGAGTGCCTCAGCAGCAGGAATGTGTTGATCTTCAAAGTTCCTGTGAGGAAGAGGAGTATTACTGCTGCTTTTTACAGGAGGGATGCTGGGGCAGAGAACACAGTGGCTCCTGGTTCACACACTCTGCCAGTGATGGAAAAACATCAGTCCTTCCTTCTTCTCATCCCACACCATCATTACCTTTCTCTGGGTTCCAGCAGAAGCATTCAAGCCATCAATCAAATCCTGAAATGGAGAGGTTCCTGTGTTAAAAATGAAATATTTTCTTCTTTTGTGGAGGGTAAGACAGCTGAAACAGACCTAGCACTTGCATGCCCTGCCCTGTGTCCTGGTGTAGCACTTCTGCTGACTAAATTGTTACTTTTGGTGGCAGCTCTGGACCTCCTTAGCACTGAGAAACCAGTGCTAAATCCTGTGTGAGACTCCAGTGGGATTTGTGCAAAGATTACTCTGGTAAAGCAAGGAAGCTGCAGCTGCAGGTCCCAAACTTCAGGCAGTAATTAATGGCTGCATTAGCCTTCTGTTCAGTGCTGAGCTGGGAATTACCCTAACTTAAAAGTATAAGTTTCTAGACTACAAAGAATCCAGCAGTAGCCAGCAAAAATTTATTAAGCTCATAGGTAATATGAGTAATCTTATTAACATCCTTCCAGGACTAAGTCTCATATTACTGAATTTACTCCATGCCAGTAATATTTAAACAAAGATCTTTAGCTGATCCATCTTTTCTTTTGTTTGTAAAAATAAAATAGATTTTTAAAAAAAACTCCCAAAGGGGGAAATAGAGCTCATTATAGGAATTGTCACTGGAACAGTTCAAAAATAATTGAATGTGTAGTTGTGAGTGTAGCCTACAATGTAAAGTAGCAGCAGGTATAATATTTCTTCTCCCTAGGGAAGATAGAAGGGTGGGCTGGAATGAAGGCAATACATAGCTGCCAGCATTTTGTTGGCACATACATATACAGAAACATCTTTTCCATCTTACCCTGAAACTATGGGCATTTGGGAAGAGTGATTTGGCCATATAACAGCCCTCTGCAACAGTATGTCTTCAGAGTGCAGTTATTTTTTGTCTCTTATTTCAGCTCTGCATTTTGCTCCATTCATCATGCCCACACACAGACTCTGATGCTGTCAGTCTCTGAAGGATGATGAAGTTGGAAAGAGAAGTTAGAAACAGCTTTTCAGCTTCATTTTCCCTCTTTCCTGGTGAGGACCTAGCTCACAGGAACAGAGGTTTTTCAGAAACAACGAGACCTTGTAAAGGCATCACATTCACTCCTTGGTTGTTGGCAAGTGACCTTCAGCTAGAGGAGCCCTCTCCAAGGCCATGACATGGTCATTACTAACCATTCTGTTGCTACAGATCCAGATAATGTCATTGATTATTTCATTATTATTTGATTGATCATTTTCTTGAAATTATTACAGTTGGGCTGTGTAATTCACCAATTCAAAGGTGTTCAAGGTCTGAGACCAAATGACTTAGATTTGAGACAACTCCATGTACTGCAAAGAGAATGGACTGGGTGAGATGCCCTGTGAAGGACAACAGAAATACCCAAGGGAGCACCAAGTTAATGAGGATTCATGAGCCCAGAATAGCTTGGCAGTCTGGCTCCTTGCACCTCATCTCAGCAAAAGCTGGTACTCAAAGCTGAGGGTCAATATATGGCCTGACTTTGCAGCGAAGACATGCTTAATGGGGCTATTACATTTTCCACATAAGGGAAATCCACCACTATTTATATCCAGCTTAGTACTTTAGATTCAGGCAGAATACATCTGAAACTACATTCATCCAATATTAATAGCATCTGTCTCGCAGATTAACTATCACATTGTGTTTTTATTTAAACATCATCACTGAGCAATCACTCACTAAATTATTTAAAGGAAACAACAAAAAATTGTTTTAAGGTCACAAGGAGGATGTCAGTGAGCCAGTATTACTAAGCATTTTAAAACCTGGAAGATTTCATTTTAAGGAAGTGTAATAATGCCTTTCTTTGGCATATGTAATTCTATATTTTATATTTATGAAGATGGACATTTCTGAAGTGTTTAATGAGCAGCAATATAGTTCCTCAGTTAAAATGCAAAGCTTTATACTATTTTTAATATTATCCAGTAAGTAACTCAGTGCCATATGCTTCTGTAGTTTGACTGCCAAAGAATGCAGCAAGCTGCTCTGGAGGCTGCCTCCACACCCCAGCCAAAACCATGTTTTTGGTACAGAGCTATTGATGTCCTACCAGTGTGGAACTTAGAAATGGCCCCACAGAGGAGTTATGCAGAGGTTCTGCTAACTCCATTGAACAGGATGTGGCTTGGACCCATGTATGGAATCAGAGAAAAGCTTAAATACTAGACATGCTACACTGGAAAAAGACAGTACAGTCCTGCAAACAGTGAGGTGCTTACTCCTCTGGGTTGCCAGATGACCTCTGCTCCCTAAAGCATAAGCCACATTCTTAACTTTCGTGCACCACCTTAGGGTATACTAAATATTTTGGACCAGGAAATGGCTAGAGAGCCAGTCCACTTCTAACTTCTGCTGCCTCCCTCTCATCTTGGCAGGTATAGGTGACTGAGCTATATATATGTATATGCATGAAAGTTAGAGAACAGGAAAAGAAAAAGAGAAATTACCAACAATAAAGGATGAACACAAACAGAAATTGAAGAGGACTGTTGGTTCAACACATGCCTTTATTTCGTTGTCCTGCTGTGCATTATTTTGGTTATTTAGTTCAATGTTTACCTGTTATATTCAGAATGTAAATCTTTACTTTTTAATTGTTTGTCATACTTGCTCAAGATTAAATTCTCATTTTGCACTGACTGGATTGCTTCCATAAACGCTAACAAATAAAAACTTGTATTCTCATCTTCTTTTTTAATACCATGCAGAATAGTTTTTTTGTCTGGTAATCATGAGGATATGCAAAAAATTGCAGTGTTTTTATTCAGCATGAGGGCATCCATTGATTACCCCAGAACTGATGGGAGCCCAAATAATCCAAAAACAAGACCCAATATGAGTACCAGGGCCTCCTCAAGGTGCAGTTCTCATATCATTCTCATCCTGTGAAGATTGCAAAAAAATGAAGAGACTCATTAGAATAAGAAATTCCTGCATTTCTAGATCAGTTAATTTTGTTGTAGTAGGGCTGATTTGATGGCAAAAACGTGGTGTGATGGGGACTCTGATCTCAAAACCTCGTGGTGTTTTTCTGGCTGCAACAGCTGGTCTGTAAAAAGACAGATACTCTCTGTAGACTTTGTTTTTCTAAATGAAGACAGACAAAACTATTTTCTCCCCTTTCCACAAAGCAGCTGAACCTCCTGCACTTAATATGACAGAAAACAACAATTAAAATAAGATTTACTTCACACATACTCCAGTTGTAGTCTATTCGGATATTTTCTATACAATTTAATATTTTCAGCCTAAAAAAAATAATGCTTGAGAAGGGACATAAAGGGAAACAAAGGAGCAAGAAATCTGAAACAGATGTTAGGAAGCACTCTCAGCACAGGAGAGCTGATGTGCTGAAAAGCAACCTGGGGGCAGGACATTAAAAGATGCCTCTCAAGAAAGCCTGTGAGGAAGAGCAGAACAATGGAAGAAGGCTTGTTTCAGATACCTGCTTGTCCTCTACACCTCTCATGCCACCACCTCAGGGAGTTCTTTTCTTACACGGCCCGATTCTGTGGCCCATTCAAGCCCATTCCAAAACAGAAGCAAAAGTGTGAGGGAGAAATTTTGAGTGAATTTCAGATTAAAAGAGTAATAGGCAATAAAATCACTGTTGTGTTCTTTTGCCTCCAACATAAATAAGCAAATTTTACCTAGGATGTGACTCTAAGGAGATTAAAATCCACCCAGTACCCATTCATACCATTAGTACTTTGTTCATGAAACAGTTAATTTTCACAATCTGGAAGATGACGGGAAATTAAGTTTTAACCAGTGTTGATGACCATGTTGGTGGCTACACAATTTATAATGAACATTTTAGAAATGTCTCTAAAAATAGCAAAATTACTACATGTCGAATAGAGCACCCACTGTTATTAACACCACTCAGACTGCTAAGTTATCCTTAATGATTCATATTTAAAGTATCCAGCAAAGTACTCTACAATCATTGGCATCATCCTTCAAAACAGTGAGAAAGATGGGCATAGCACAGGGAAAAATGAATCAAAAGGTAACATGGAGTTCTTTGTCAGAGACCTTAGCACTCAGTTCTCAATTCCTGCACTCAGTCCTCTATTCCTGTACGCCACACTCATCTCCCACCTCCAGTTTGTTATGGCTACTTTGTCTAAGAGGATATTTGCATGTTTCTATGTCTTTTTAAATGTGGACAGAAGCCCACAGGAGAACTATTCCGTCAGGAAACCAGAGGGTCCATACTGAGTGATTTCAGGGGAGAATTTTGGATTTTCCACTCTCCTAAATCCTGTGGAGGCTCTGCAGAGCCTGTTTGTCAATGTCCCTGGGACATATGCTAAGGACAGCAGTGATGAGGAGCCAGGAAGTAAGCTCTGCATTGCTGAGTTAGTCTAAATAATGAAGCCTGAACTGCACTACAGCACCTGTGGCACACAAGCAGCTAAAAGGCAGGGCTTTAGCAACTGTTCTTGATCATCAAATCCCAAAGGCAAAACTCAGGCAACTCCAATCTATTGGCATTTTTAGAGCAGCAGGTTCTAGCCCACCCTCACAGGTAAGTACCAGGAAAGTATAGTACTTGTTTGGGATGTGGTTTTAAACTGTTGCTATCCAGAATACTTTTAGTATCTCTTCATGCCTTCATGGGACAAGGAAAATATACAGAATCACTCACCACCTGCTCCTTCAGGAAGACTCGTCGAGTATGTCACCTGCCATTGATAAGGGGGTAACTCAAGGAGGAAGCTGATTTGACAAGCAGAGCTGGGTATCATTTTTGCAATGGCTTCTTTCTGCTCAGTAAAGGGGTGCCTGTTTCCATTACAATCACATAAAGTTTGCTTTCTTTCTGACCCAGAAATACTTTTGTGTAAACTACAAAACCCTATGCTACAGAAGACATGCAGCAACAGAATTCAAAACCAAAATATTCCATGTCCACTAGGAAACCCAGTTATTTTCTTGTTGAGCTCAGCCCTCTTAAGCAAAATATTTGCATTACCCACAAATCAAGAGGAGGCAACATGCTTAAAAATCAGACTAGTTGTGTCAAACTCTTCTGCGTATCCTTCCTTTTTGAGTGTCACTGCAATGAAAATCCTTTGCAGCCGTTATGTGAGTGGATGACACAAATGATGTCTGGAAGGGATATGCTTAATTTATGAAATGGTCATTTTTTTGGTGACAGATGACACACATGTAGCCAGTCAAATAACAGGGGTTTGTTAAGGCAGGCTAGGCATATACATTTTGTAATCCCACTTAAGGAACTAAATTCTGGATAACAAAAGAAGAAAGCTCATAATTTCTAAAAGCAACTCTCTTCTTATTAGGAGAATTATTGATGAAGATACTGTGTGTGCTGCTGCTGGCACTTTGGTGATGGGTGTTCAGACTAACTTCTTCCTACCCCTTTCAGACTTCCTTCTGGTAGCTTATGGTCCTTTGAAATCTTGTACAAGCTCCTATCTCTTTGCGGTTAACCAGTTTCCTTTGCGGGTTTGTCTTCTGAGCCAGCATATGCTGACTTGTGGGGAAGTAAGAGGGTAGACCAGGCCAAAATTCTTTACAGGGGTATGTTTTTACTGTTGTGATAGTGTAACCAGTTAATACCACGATCATCACATACTCTGCTTTTCAGGCCAATCTGTCCTGCTCTTTGGAGACATGCTTTGGTTGGGATTTGCTGTTGCCTCCATCCTGTCAAGTCTCTCTGTGGTTCTCATGCTTTACTTCCTCACCACATGGAGCAGCTGCCAGATGAGCCACTTGAGAGTCTGGTCTTACCACTTTTCACCAAGAGCCTCCTGTTGCACTGTCATTGCCTTGGACTTACGTTCACCACTTGTCCTTAGTCTCAGCTGCCTGTAGAACTTGAATCTGTTGAACTTGATTTCAGCACGTTCAGCATGGCTGCTTGGTGACTGAGCTGGATCACAGTATCATAGAATCATTTAGGTTGGAAAATACCTCTAAGATCAAGTTCAGTCATTAACTTAACACTGTTGTATTCAATACTGAATATTGATTGTTTTGAAAGTTGATTTCACTACTTCCCTGGGCAGCCTGTTCCAGTGTCACCCTTTCAGTGAAGAAATTATTTTCTGATATTCAATCTAAACATCCCCTGGTGCAACTTGAGACTGTTTCTTCTTGTCCTATCACTCATTACTTGGGAAAGGCTGACCCATACCTGGATACAACCTCCTCTCAAGGGAGTTGCAGAGAGCAGTAAGACACCCTCAAGCCTCATTTTCTCTAGGCTAAATATCCCCAGCCCCTTCAGATGCCCCTCAAAAGACTTGTGCTCCAGACCCTTCATCAGCTCCACCGTTCTTCTCTGGACATGCTCTAATGCCTCAGTTTCTTGCATGTGGTGAGGGGCCCAAAACTGAACACAGGATTAGAGAAGCATCCTACTAGTCTCTTGGGGTGAACACCAACTTTTCCCTGTTTTTCCATGGTGGCTCAGGGAAAACTGACTTGTGATCAAACCAGAGCTGGGCTTTGATGATCATTGTGGGTCCCTTCCAACTCAGGATATTTTGTGATTCTGTGAAATTGCCCTCACTAATGATTTTTTTTACGCAGTCAGTAATGTAGTGTAACCCATTATGAGAAGCCTTTGGTTTCCTTACCCCAAGTCTCACTCGCTTGTTTTATAAGTAGTTTAATTTCCAGACACTGAAGTGGTAAGTAGCTACAAATGTGCAGCCTCTGAAAGTGAGCCATGAGGATCTGTGCAGGGCATGGCAATCACTCTGAGAAATGGATACGGACAGAAGGATTTACCCCAAGATGGAATTATGTCCTCTATGCCAACACACAAAACTGTCACTCTAGCACAGTTCATGAAAATGTGTTAGAGGAACAGCTGAATTCCACTGTCATAAAGTATGTGCATGTAAGCTAAATTGTAGGCCAGTTCTTTATAAAAAACAGTGAAAAACTGTGGAATAACTGTGGAAATTACAATTTATTCATGATACTGAGAATGAATAGGGTCCCCAGAGTTCCCTTGCCTTCACAAGTTATCTAAATCAAGGCTGCAGTCCAACCACCAATTAATTAGTGGTTGCTAAACTCCATCAAGCTGCCTGTAACTATAGTGAAGGGGGAGAAGGATATGGGAATGAATGGAACAAGCTCAAAATAAACAAACAAATAAGCAAGCCAATAAGACCACCAAAGTTAAAAACAAATTAATGTGCAATACCCTAAATCTGCTCTCTTGAGCAGGTTGATCAGTGATGTCCAGTTTTTCATGTTTGGTGCCTCATGGTGTATGTAAGTCATGACAAGACTCTTAGGAATCAGGGAAGCTGGAGTCTGGCTGGCATATGAAATCATTCCTGGAGTGCCACTGCCTGTGACATGAGGGATCGTTCCAATGTTTTGCTTGCCTTCAGGACCTTTTTCTGACAGGTGCAGCAGATGGACTTCTCTTAAAGCCTTCCTTGCAAGCATGAGACCAGCTCTCTGCCAGTCCAGGATGCCAGATGACAGAGGAAGGTGGCTTCACTCGTACTCACAGGACACGTGGCATTCTTGTGAATGAGCAGCAGGGACCTCCTCTTCTGCAGAAGGAATGGCTGAATGCTCTGATTTACTGTCACCATGGGACCAGGAACATGAGAACCACGAGTTTTCCAGTGTTCCTCTGTCCTGACACATGAGCTCCACAGTGTCCTCTGGGCTGAGAACGACCCTGAATTGCCAGGCAAAATGCTACAGCTGGGACTGGAAATCTGTTGCATCTCTGGAGTCATTTATGTGCCCCAGATTCTGCAGTGACCTGGCTGATTCAAATCAGGGGAGGAATAGCTCCAGCTCAAATTCTATCTCTCATGGGGGAAGGCACAGAGGCTGCTAAGCTAGGTTGGCCGGGGCAGTGGGAGTCACAAGTCTGGTCTGAAGTGGGTGGGAGGGAGCCAGCACCAGCCTGCAGAACTGTCACTCCTCTGCCCCCCACCAGTTCCCAACCTTTATCCCAGAGAGAGGCAGAAATCGCCCTGATCTCTGAGAGCTGAGGGAGCTAAGTCACGTTGCAAAAAGCAGGCTTAGGTAATGGTACATTGAAATGCTCCACAGTTCAGCTGTTTAAGAGGTTGAAATAAAGGGGTCAAGGCTGTGTAAGGACAGATAATGGCATTGCTCAATAGCTTGTGTGGCTGGTTTAATGAATGGTTTATCTGTTCTTCAGTTTCTGTTAGTTGCTGGAGTTGTGACTTTAAAGATATTCGTACAAAGTGTTGACAAATATTTTGTCACTTGCTTTTTCGACAAAGACCTAAAAGCAAGGATTTTTTTTTTTTTGGTAAAGAGAAGAAGATACTGAAGATTCATTAGGTGAGTTTCCTTCTTAAAAGTCACTTGCACCAGAAGCAGAAAAGGAAAGAAAACTGCCTACATTTCCCACTAGGAATAATACTAGCAATAATATGAATAATAATAATACATAACTCCAGAAGAAATCTAGAAAGAAATTACTCAGCAGAATAAAACCCTATCTTGTCTTTGTAATCACAGGGAAATAATGTACACACACACACACACACACACACACACAAAATCTTTCACCACAGCCTCAGCACATCTTGCATGTGAGAAGCAACATTCATTATTTAAATGTTTTAATGTTTTGCAGCATTTTACAGATTTAGGGGCTTATTTTCCCTTGTCCTTCCTCAAAGTGTTCTGAGTTAAAATAATGGCTTATTATTTGGGAAGAAAAACACTCCTGAAGAGTGTTTTCTCTTTTTTTTGCTCATCAATTACTGACGGGAATGAACAGCTGACAAATCAAGTCACCCTGGTAGTTGGGGGTAAAAGAAAATGCTTTCAACTTCAAGTTTAAGGTCTGTTTATATGTTTTTAGAAAGGGAGTGGCTTCTCTCTACTGTTGCACACCAGCCTTGGTTCAGTCTTCATCACCTGCATTTGTCCTTTATGACTCATCTGCACTGAAAAAACAATTACAGAAAAGCCAAAATATATTGAGTGATCTGGTTATAACTTTTTTTTAAACTGTTTAAGCATGGCTTCTTACCATAGTGTGGGCTAGAGCTAACCTGGCTGTGGCTTTGAGGCTATAATTGAAGGTCTTTTCCACAGTAAAATACTGAATTTACGCCTTATTCATACTACGGAAATAACAGCTGCATTGACATATGTGGGTATTGCTGTTTAAAGACCAAAGAGGTTCAATTCATGTGCTAGATGTAATGTAATTTTTTGGCAACACAAGCCTATGGCTTTTGTCATATACAGATAGAGATAGAGATAGAGATAGAGATAGAGATAGAGATAGAGATAGATAGAGATAGATGATGTAGATAGATATAGATATAGATATAGATATAGATGATATAGATATAGATATAGATATAGATATAGATATAGATATAGATATAGATATAGATAGATATGTGTGTGTGTAGATGCACATATATATTCAAATATATGACAATATTTGATGCTGATGGTATATATTTGCAGTTGGTTTCAGTGGGAGTTAGTTTTTGAAGGATCACAAAGGAGCCATAGTGAGACACTGAATTCACCCAAAAGTAAAATAATACCATACAAATACTTCTTTTTCTTTTCCCATCTTCTGCTGAAATTTAATAGACTCCTTGTTAGCAGATATTAAGAACTGTTACAAAGGATGCAATCCTCTGGCAAGGCTGGCAAGTGTGTAGTTGAGCCATCAAATAGCACTGAAGCAGGTAATTTCTAACAGAAATGTGGATTAGAGCAAACCTTGTTGTGACAAAGGATTTAACCCTTTAAAGGGTCTCATCTCCCCCTTCCCAAAAATGAGCATGGCATTTAAATGAAAACAAATTCATTGCTATTAATGACAAACTAGATTTGGAAAAATTCTGAAAGATGTTTTGTTTTGCTTTTAGCTTTTGCATTTATGACAACTTTATATTTCCCACAGTGAGATTTAGTTCTTCCTCTATAAAATAAGATACCATGGTAAAGAAAGAGGAAAAGAAAGAAAGAAAAAAGTTTCCTGAATGCCTCACAGTATTCCCAGAGGACATCTCAGCATCAACTGGAAAGTTTCACAAGCTGTCCGTGGACATCAGAGAGTAAAGGCTCATTTGAGCTGTGGCTTTGGTGAGTCAATCTGCCCACACTTCATCAGGAGTGTCAGGGGATCCTGATAAAATGATAATGATGCTGCACACTGGGTAGAGGAGAACATAAATAAATTACTTAATTCCATTTGTTTTAGTGTATCTTTATATCCATATGCTCAAATCATATCACATCAGTCCCGCCTTTGTACTCAGAGAGCTCCTTTGAATTGGATTAGGTAATATATTGAAAGACGTATTTCTTGAAGTGCCTTTGGGTTTTGTGTGTATTTGTGTGTGTGTGCATTATTTCCCTGTGATTGTGTTTTTCTGTATGCAGAAAACAATTTAGCAATGCTTCTCCCAGTCACTTTGCTAGAAAGCAAGGTCATCCCCTGAGAGTCACTTACTATAAAAGCTTGTGATAAATAGGCAAATTTATGTGTAAAAATATGGGAGTATTATGGCAGAACATATTAGTTACCATTTTATTTTTATGCAGCAGCACCAAGTAAGCAGTTGTCAGGCGGAGAATGGCTCTGTGTTAAATCAAAGCTTTGTGATAACTCTTCTTTCCCATTGGAGAAGACTCTACAGACAGCCACCAGCCCTCCCACTGCTCTGAGCTGCTGAGGAGAGGGCAGCACCGGACACACAGCACATCTCTAAATGCACAGACTACAGTTACAACTTGCTTCAGCTTCAGAGAAAGGTATCTGACTTTTATTGCCTTGCTTAGATGATGAGTATTAAAGGTAGAATCCAAACTAATGTGAAGAACACCACCCCAGGGAAAGATTGTGTCCTTCAGCATCAGGAGCTCTACTCCCCTTAACAAGCATAGCACAGCAGACAAGATGCCCTTACTTCTTACACTGAATAAGCAAGCTCATCATGGAATACTTGTTTTTTCTGAGATATCTGTTAAGTACCTGATGTTCTTCCAGTACATGCTGGTGAATTAATAGTAGCAATTTTGATTTCCTTCTCTTTATTGCTGGCAACCAGGATGCTTCCATACAGTCAGGTGTGATACTGTGTACCCAATGGCTTATATACTAAATAAGTATCTGCAGAGCCAATACCCTGGACATTGTTTACTACTCTCATTTACCTGGCCCAAGTTTTTTATGTATTATTTCATAAATGCATAATATACAACTGCCTACTGCATGGCTCTGGCCCATGCCATTGCCACATCCTGTAGAGCTGCTCTTTCCTCCCATGCAATGCATGCCCAAGCAGTGCAGCCAGTGAGGGAACAAGGGTCAGACACACTGCCCTTAGTCCATGTACTTGGAACTGGCACTGACCTTGGAAAACAGAGGAAAGCAAAAATAGGAAGATTTTTTTTTTTCTCACTTTCAGAAACTGCTCCATAACTGTGCAGTTGCTAGATCAGATGCAAAGAGGAATTTTGGAAAATGCAGTTGGGGATACCAGAGAAAATGGGGCCATTCCTCTTGGGTAGCAGCCCATAGTTAGATCAAATTATGCTGATCATGAAACTGTATCCTTAGACAGGAACCCACAGCTGCAATTGCAGAGTCCTGGAGCATGCGCAGAGCTACTGGAATATTCTGGAAATGCAACAGGGAAAATTCAGGAGTTCACAGCTGAGCATGTGCAAAGTGAAATGAGTCAAAGGTCTGAAAGTTGGCATCACTGTGAGAGGATTTTCTGAGGAAGCCAAAAATCAGCACACCACTAAGGCAAACAACTTTCTCATGTTTCAAACTCTTCTTCCAAAGCATGGGACAATATATAGGTCAAAAAGAAATGCATATTTTACTTAAAGAATAGCTGAAGAAAAACTGATTTTTTTCACTGCCACTTCCTGGGAGCTCTGATCCTGATGTTATCACTTACCTGGAAAATTTTACCAGTAGCAATTCAGTTTAGGCAACAGAAGGCTATGGAGAGAGAAGTGGTAGCCTGTCTACCTGCTTCCAGGTTTCAGATGCCACCTGCCCCATCTGCTGTGGTTTCTGGTTACCACTGACTCAGCACTCTCAAGCTCCTGGAGGCCAAGAACCTCGATGGGAATAGCACACTACCCTGACAAGTCCTTCCCTTCCCCTTCAGATGATGAGCCAAGACTCACAGCAAATCAGCTTTTGTCAGGCTTTACATTTATGGCAATTCTATTTTCCCTCATCTCTCTTCTGAATTCATCATGTCATGCATCTTCATTCATCATCTTCTAAGGCACTAGTTTAATATTATTTGATTGTGACCATGTAGATCAATAGTGATGGAATCATAGAACCGTAGAATGTTTAGGTTGGGAAATGAATGACTGGGAAAAATTCTTTAAAATTATTGAGGACAACTGCAAACCTAACACTGACAAGTCCCCCAACAAGCTATGTCACCAAGTGCCACATCTGCAAGTCTTTTAGATCAGTCCAGGAATCATCTCCCTGGATAGTCTGTATCAATGCCTGAAAACCCTTCAAATAATCTTTTCCAATCTAAATCCAATCTAAATCTCCCTTGGCATAATTTGAGGCTTTTTCTTTTGTCTTATTGTTTTTTACCTGGGAGAAGAGACCACCCCCAACCTCCCTACAACACCTTTCACATAGCTGTAGAGAGTGATAAGGTCTTCCTTATCTATTCTCCTTATCTATAGCCTCCTATTCTCCAGGGTAACAACTCCAGTGCCCTGGGGTGCTCCTCACAGGACTTGTGTTCCAGACCCTTCCCCAGCTCTGGACACACTCCAGCTCCTCAATATCTACCTCATAGTGAGGGGCCCAAAACTGGATGCAGCACTCGAGGTGTGGCTTCACCAGTGCCAAGTACAGACGGACAATCACATCCGTGGTCCGCTGGCCACACTATAGTTCATCCAGGCCATGATGCCACTGGTCTAATTGGCCTCTCAGACATGTTGCTGGCTCATGGTCCATGTGGTTTTCTGATGGGCAACTCTCCAGTCACTCCACCCAAAGCCTTAGCCCAGACTCTTATATGTCTATTCACGTAAGAACCATGGTACTCTTATAAATAAATAACTAGGGTCTTACCTTCTCACCTCTTACTTAGTCCAAGGAAAACAGAAGGCACATTTTTAAAAGATTTTTCTCACTGTAAGACCTCTGAGCCTGGTCATCACAGAATTCTGGAGCAACACACTGTATGATACAAACCTAGATGGAAAAATATATGGGCAGCGGGACTGGGGAGTCAAATGCATTGCAAGAAGAGTGTGGATAAATGCTATTTCTACAGACAATGTAGCAGGTGAACTTGCTTTAATTAATGATGAATTAGAAGTGAGGATTGAGCCAACATCAGTTGCAAAGTTTCTAAACGTAAAAAAAAATTAGAACAAAAATACCCACATAAAATTCAGCACTTATTCTGCTGTTGGAATCATGAAAGACTGAAATACAAGCCAGCAGACTTTAGGATGTCTGTAGGTACTGTTGTGATTTGAACACCCTGGTGCTAAGTGTATCAAAATCCCATGGAGGTCTATAATGGCTCTACAGAGTCCATGTCCAGTATCCATAGTACTTGGCAAACTTAGCATTGGTATATTCCTAGTATGTAGGCTGAGGTTTCAAATTACTGACAAGTCCTTCTGCTTCTTTAAACATGGTATTAAAAGTACCTTAGAATTCTGAGCAATATCACCCCTTTTTAGGATTGTCCATTCATTATACTGTGCCAAGGTTTCTTAGGTAAACTTGACTGACAGACACCCATCTTTATCCTCTGCATGGCTGGAGGTCAGCACTGGTGGAAGGTAATGCTTTTTTAATTAGCTGCTAGGGTATTACATTTCCTTTGTGTGGATTGCATGTTGCATTCCTGTGAGTCACTATCTGAAGAGATGGTCTTTGTATTCACTGTTTATCATAACACAGACAAGTGGAAAAGATTTTTACAGATTCATATCAAAGATGTTTATAAAAAATCTTGTATCTATGAAACTCCAGTTTTTCCAGCAGTGAGTGTAAGAAAAGAAAAACAATAGAATTAAAATGATGACAGAACCAAATCCAAAGACACCCTTTGCAGTCTGCACCAGGAACCACAAAGCCGAATTGCTGACTATAAATCGTGGCTGTCATCTTAAGTCCTTACACAGATATGACTCCTCAGTTAGAATAAAAAGGATCAAAAAAAAAATTCTGTGAAGAAAGGGACAAGAAATCATCTGTTCAAGATTACAGCATTCTGTAGAATACTTTTGTAACTGGATTTATGTTTGCTTAAAATCACTCTGTGAAAAAATATTTTGTGGCAAGAACTCTAAAAATTTCCAGCAATCCTCTTATAACAGGTATTTGTTTGATGAAAACAGAGCACATGTGAATATTTATACAGGACTATTTCTAATAATCTTACAGTAGACTAGAAGTGAAGGGAAATTGCAAAAGAAATGGAAAGACAGGGCTTCCATGCGGATTCCACATAGATGAGCAATACATTCTCCACACTCCTAGAATTTATTTAGAGTTGTTTGTCATCATGCAAAGGAATAATATGCAAAGTGCTGCTACCAGGACTAAGCTAGGCCTGTAATAAAAATTCTTTTGAGATTCCAAAACTCAAGGATTTCCTTAGAAGTAGTCAGTTCACTACAGTTTGAGGAGCAATAGCAGGTCACTAGAGGCACCTAGCACTGAGAATACTCTTCAAAATGGGGTTCACCAGAAACAGTTTCCTTAATATATGAATGAATACAACAGCAACATTTTTGGAAAAATGTCCCCTTTCTTTTCTAGTTGGAACTTTCACCTATAAAATGTTATCATAACTAAGTACTTGCTCCTGGAACTAATTCAGTAAAGCTCTCTCTCAGGCAGGGACTCATTTACACTTAGATTATCCCTGCAATTCAGAAAAAGTGGAACAAAATGAGACCATACATTCTGTGCACATAAACAGTGAGATCTGGCCTCATTCCAGGTGGTGTTATATCCCATAGCATGCAGAAGTATGTGCATATGTTAGGTGTAAACATTCATAAATATCCTTCAGTCTTCCCTTCAATAAGCTGACTCTGAAAGTGTTTTCATTTAAACTGGGGAATAGCTACTTGGAATAACACTTCCAAAGATAATGTCCCAGTGAGAGGCAGAGGCATAGGCTGATGGTAAATCTTGCTTACACACAAATTAGTTTGTATGTAAAGGAAAGGGTATTGCAGACCAGACTGGAACGACTCTGAACTCTAGTTAGGTCCAGGTGGTCTCAGCCAACTTAGTAGCTAGCTTTGCAGAAGACTAAACAAAAAGGTGTAGTGATATCTGGAATAATCAAATTTGATGATGCAAATAGGATATTTCGAATCAAACCTCCAAGGTTGTCAAATAAGTTTGTAAATTGCTCTGTTTCCCTGATCATATTCTGTGTGAATAATGTCCTGTGTTATGTGTCATGTGGGAAGACAAGCTTCTGTAAAACATTCCAAAGATATATCTGAAGTTGAATCTGTTGTCCCACATTTTCCTCTTCTTACACATGCACATGGAGTCATGGTCCTAATTAGTAGAATCTGTGTGCATTATTCAGAGTAAACTTCACTGTTGTGTTAATGGGAGAGGAAGTCACAAGAGGGGGAAATACTGTTTAACATTTTAATAATATGGAAACCATAGTTTTCAAAACAAGAATTTACTACTTATGGAAAATAAAGATATTAAGAGAACTGTTACTTAGTTATCTATTTCTCTATTTTTAATAATAATTGTAGAATTTTTAGTTTATTTTTTATGGTTTCAGAAGCTTATTTCATTGATTTTCCTACTACTCACCTTTCTAGCCTTTCTGCTTTTGTACAGCATGATAACAAGTAATAACTGTCATAGCAGTGGGCACTGATATCTGGATATTTGGTTATCCTCAATGCGTGTGTACAGTGTGCAAAACATGGTGTTTTAAACACATAATACAGTTTTTTGTTTGAAGAAGAACATAGGCTCTAAGACTGAAGGCAGCATGTCAGTGATATGGCACTGGATTTTTTTTTTACCTGCCCTTTCTGTAGGGGTTCTAATTTGTGAGAGTAGAAAAGGTAAAGTTGTCTTTATTTTTCCATCATGTTGAATTGACTTTTATAAACTGCAGGAGTCTTGCTAAAGATTTATAAACAAATACACAATTATGTTCTTCATTATTTTGAAGAATACCTGGGTAAGTGGTAGCTGTCAGATATACAATAAGTGCCCCTTTCCTTTTTTTGCTTATGTAATAATCCCAGCATTCAAAAGACTAATCACTACACACTGATCTACAAAGCATCTTATTTCCTTGTCAAATTTCTCTGCTGAGCTTAGCCATGCTTGTCAACTTCCCAGATCCCCCTTTCAATAACGGGTTTATTCTTAGCATCTTGCCAAAATGCATTCCTAGGAGTAAACCATGGAAGAGTGAAGTTCTAATTTCTTTATCTCAGTCAAGAAGAGGTTTCTACCTATGCTCATGGGAAAGGTCACAGGCAATTTTGGTTGCAGGTTCCCTTGAAAGAAGCAATGTACAGCATACTGGGGCCCTTTGTCTGCAAATACAGATGACCACCGAGGGAGAGGAGAGGAGAGGAGAGGAGAGGAGAGGAGAGGAGAGGAGAGGAGAGGAGAGGAGAGGAGAGGAGAGGAGAGGAGAGGAGAGGAGAGGAGAGGAGAGGAGAGGAGAGGAGAGGAGAGGAGAGGAGAGGAGATAGAAATTAAGAAGAAAAATAAGAGGAAGAAAATGAAAATAAATAGAAAAAAGAAGAAGAAAAAAATGAGAAAGAAGGGAGGGAAGAGAAAAGAAAATGGAAAAAAATGAAAAAGGAAAAAGAGAAAGGATAAAGGAAAAGAAAAAAAAAGGGGGGGAAGGGGGAAAAAGGAAAAAGAAGGGAAAAATGGGAGAAAAAAGGGAAAAAAGAAAAGGCAAAGGAGAAATGAAGTAGACCAAGGAACCACATGAACTATGTTAGCACAAATGTCAGCTATAGCTCCTAGAGAGTGCCAAACTGAATTTCAAAGATAGAAACTGCCCTAACCTCTAACCCTTACCTCTTCTTGTGCTTTTCTGGTCGAAGCTTGACTTCTCCTGTCTTCTCTGTGCAGGGAACCATGGTGAACACTGATGTGCCCACCTCGCACCCAACACTACGCAGAAGGCTGGGTAGTTACACATAAATGGCCACGGTTTATCTGTTCTTTGGATACATGTGGCTTGCAGGTTCTGAAGCAGCAAGAAGCGCTATGCCCCCGATCTGTATTCATTAGCAAGTTTAAACAAATCTACATTGTATTGAATGAGTACATCCCTGTGAAGCAAGCACTGAAAATCAGCATTTACTGTTTTTCTAAGCATTGACTAAGTGAATTAGGGATGGATTGTTAGATCCACTAGTGAGAGCCTGACTAATCCTTCCTTCTAAAGGCTAGTAAACTTATTAATTTCATATTTTTGCCTGTTCTTTTCTGATGTTTCATTCATATGAAACCACTCATTTATTATATGTACATATATGCAGTAAATGACCCGGTAAAGACAACAGCAATCAAAAGGAAAAGCTATAGCATTTCAATAATGTTTCATCTCCTACTTGATGTCTGTCATGGGTTTCACGCAGTAACTTCTGCTTCAGCTGAACAACCTGAAGCACAGCCCTTAGCAACCTAAGATAGCTTCCTTCCCCCTAAACACACCTGTGGTAATTCCCAAGCCCATACTTTTCAGACACATTGCAGGAAACACAGTGCAGGATTTCCCAACTCTGACATGAAAAATACTATTTTCTCCAGGTGACAGATATGAAAGACAAAGCATGTTGTGCTGCTGTATTTTTCTCTGCTCTCCAAGTTAGACTTTCACCTTAATTTTTTATACTAAATTCCTAAGCAGTTTTTTATATTAGTTCACTAGATCAGAAACTATATTACTGACTTTCTCCACTGACAATAAAACAACCATTCTATGCTTTAAACCCACCAAAGGATAGAGAATCCTTTTCAATAAGCCAAATAATCCTGGATTAGATTGGATCAGAACTTTCCTGTTTTACTCAGTGTGATTTAAAATTATATTCACTGCATTACCAGTTACCTACTTAGAAAATGATGATAACAGGAATTTATAATCAGGGATATGTGGTTTTCTACATAAAAATTACCCTCACGACTTGATATTTTATTCTTCAGTGGGATGAGTCTATCTCTGTGGGGATCAAGGTAAGAAAACAGATCAATTCACAATGTTTAGACTATGCATGTGTGGATAATGCTCTTGCCTGCCAATCCATTTTAAAAGGAGGAGACAAGACACAAAGGCTGCTTCACTGTTGTTGAGGTTGGACAAAAGAGCAGTACAGAGGCAGAACAGCTCCCTCACAGCTAAAGACCATTCTCAATTCTACCTCTCCCTCATTCTTATCTCCCTCTCAGGTTACTGCATCTTCTGTTCCCCTCATGCCATTGCAGTAGTGCTGAGGACAAGTGAGATAATGCTTGGCCCAAATCCAGGCAATCCTTTTGGAGTAATTAGTTTAGGTACTGCACACCCAGCCCATACATTTTTTTTTTTCAGGTAGGTATCAAGTTGCTCACATTACCTGATTGCCTGCCTGAATGTGGATGGCCAACCCCAAGGTGCAGGTAAAGCTCATCCTCAGGTAGCAAGTGAGGGTTTAATTGAATGTACCAGTTTGTTCTGGGAAATTTGGCTCTGCTGCAACGACTTATTTTTCCTCATGCTGCTGTCTCCCTTTTGCAGCTCAGCCTTTTTGACACTTTTAGCCTAAGAACTGTGTTGTGATGACCTTGGAGCTCCTTTTAATTTTGATGTTGCTGGTTTTTTGTTCCTCCATTTATTTGGAGAGCTGGGAGAGAGCAGTGTACATTTCTAGGGCTGAGCAATTTTTCACCCTGAGAAACCCTGGGCACAAGCGGCTGGCTGTACACTTTTCAGGTGGATACTAGGGTATTTAAAGGTACACAAACTGTACATTCCCTGTTTTCCCACTGCTTTCACAGAAATTCAGCAGTTGTGCATCAGAAACACACACTCAGTTCTCATATGAGAAATGCTTCATGGAGACAGAGGATGACTGGCATTGACATGCATTGTATGCTGGTGGCCTCTTTGCTTGGGCAATATTTTTGAACCTTTTATTCCTTTCCTGCCCCATCCAGTGATTCCTGATTAACCCTTTGCCATGCCTCCCCATGCACCCCTTTAGCCCAGGGTCTCTTTGACCATAATTCCTTTCCTGAGTGTACCTTGAGCAGCAGTAATGTCTTGCCCATGACTGTTTGCCTACACACCTGCTCACTGACCACAGGGATCTCAAAGGGTGGGGAGGAGCTGTGTCTCCACCTTGTTCTCATCTCACCTTTCTGCTACAAATATAAGTGAGGGTGCAGCTTTAGGCCAGCTGTGAAGTAGCCTTGGGCTATGGATATATTTCCACCAGGAACTGGTGTGAGTTTGCTAACAGCTTCACAAACACAAGAAAAGAGCTAAAGAGCTGTTGGATGCTAAAGGTTTCCAGCCAATACTAGCCTGGATCAGATACAGATTGGCAGCCTTGAGGTGCATGGCTCCAATTTCCCATTACCAATTCCCCTGAGCTGCTCAGGCTCCCATGGTGAAAGCTCTAATTTAGGAGAGATCCTGTAGGGCTACCTCGGTTTTTTCATCTCTGCTTTGTTTCCAATTTTTAGCAGCAAGTCCATGAAGCCTTGCAGCCAGATGCCCACTGGCTCTTAGGTGAATGTAGGCAGGCATCCTGGGAATAGTTCAGCTCAAGACCTAAAGCTGCTGTCATTATTTAAATTCCTTGAAATCAGAGCAAATAACAGTATTCCAGTCCCACTTCACCTGGCTGATTTACTTTGCAATCAGTGCGTGAAAGAATTTGAACTCGGCAGCTACTCAGAACTCTGAATAGCATAACCCAGGCCATGGGAATAAAACAGTGGAAAGACAATTATGTTGCTCTATAAAACTGATTGCAAATAAAATGATAAAATATATTTTCAGTCAGAATTTGATTAAAATTTGGGCAAAGAGACTCAAGCTATTCTTGCAAGAAAACGTAACTATGTGCAGACAGTATTGTTCAAGAGGGATGTTGATTATTCAGTGTTATTTGAGTTCTTTAGAAGAAGGCCAGGTTCTGAGCTGGCATTAACAGATTATTTCCTTCAAAGTTGGCAGAGCTGTGATGACTGCAACAGCTGAAAGTCTTGCTCTGCGCTGCATCAGTACTGTTATAATTACTGTTTTCATCCAGTAAAACTAAGTAGATCAGCATGGTCACAGCTGGTTCCAAGTTTTTCAGCAGCATATCAGAAACTGGATGTCACTCTCCTGTGGACAAGGGTCTAGGAACAGGCTCCTTCTGCCATGGGAGACAGCAGGAGAAGAAAGGCATGTTTAAGGTGGAGAGATGGGGGCAGCTGCTCTTCCTGCTGCATTTACAGCAATCAAGGGAATAAAGGGGAAGGAGAATGGCTGCTTCCAAAGCAACAGTACAGTCCTCATGGCCAGCAGTACCTGCACCCACATCCTCACCCTGTGCCAGCCCTAGGCAGGCAGGTCCCAGGGGAGCTCACGTGAGCCCAGGCAACCCCTCCAAGACATCCCCTCCACTACCTGTAGACCAACACCAACTGGATGAGCACACTGGGAAAACATTAACATCATCGTCCCATGTTGGGTTTTCTGGACTCTCTTTATAACTGAGGCAAAATGGTGAAGCAGGTTCCTGGTGTTATATGCAAGGCCTCGATTTTGCTGTTTTTTTTTTCTAGCAAAACAAATGCTGACGGTTTCTCTATTCCTTTGTCTCCTTTCTGAGCTCTTCCAATTTTCTTAAGAATCCATGCAAGTGCATTTGGTAGATGCATTTTCTGGCAAATTGTTAGAAAGGTAAATAAAGCATTTACTTGTTTTTCACATAATGATGCTATATCTGAAGCACAACTAAGGAACATCAAGATGAGTGCATGGGCCAATGAAGAAATCTAGAAAAGCTCAAAGAAACATTGAAGTGTGAATCACCTTGCCCTCTACATGGCATGATGGCAAGCTAAAATGGTTAGAAAGGTAAGACCAGGATTTGTAGTTTAAATAAATTGAATTAGCAGTGGATAATCCAAATTTTGCCACTGAAGCTAAGGAAACCAGAAACATATCTCTTTTTTTTGTCACCAATAGCCATTTTAGCTCCTGGGAAAGATGTATTTCTTGACAAACAATCTGAATATAATGGTATAATCTAGATACTGTTTTGGATATTTATGACATTAATGTTAATTGCACATTGGTGGCATTATTAATTGCAAGCAGTTTTTCAACTGCTTGTAAGGCTATAGTATGATGACTGAATTTGGTTTTGTAGCAAGTTTGACAATCCAGAATGTTATATTACATATACATTATTTTTTTGCTAACCTACTATTCAATGGAGAGATTAGAAAGGGATGTAAAAATCATCAGACAGAAGGTCTGACAAGCCATTCATTTGCAACTCTGTAAAGATATTCTTAGATAACATCTAAGATGGATATTGAAGAGGTTCTAGCACATAAACAGACTGGCAAAAAAAATCTCTAGACAAACACTGATTTACCATCATTTCCAAAGAAAGAATGAATTACAGAGAGAACTGGCTACACAGGGGTACCATCTTCAGTACACTGTTTCAATCTCACTGTTGCTCCTGCAAATAATGAATTCTATTATTTGACAATAAGGGAACTCATACGTAAGTGTAGGTTTGCTCAGGAAAGACCTAAATAAAACCAAAATTTTGTATTTTAAGATCAGACACAAGAATACATTAGAGTTTTCCTGTTGGCTGAAAATGTTCAGAACACATTTGGAAAAGAAAAAAACTGTGAAGAGACCAGCAAACTCTGAGGCACTACTAATCACTGGTATCTTCCTGGCAGGTTGGACTGAAGCTGCACCTCAGACCTGGAGAGGAGACGTGTTGTGCAGCATTTGGAACTGTATGGATGAAAAATTGTCACCTTGAGAGTTACAGTTCTTTGTGCTTTTCATTTGCTAGAAACAAAGAATCTCACAGTTACTTGCTTATGGTCCATATTTTGAAAATGGGATGAGGAAGGACTGTCACCTTCTGCCCATTTG
The DNA here is from genome assembly GCF_963662255.1 of Cinclus cinclus. Classification (NCBI taxonomy): domain Eukaryota; kingdom Metazoa; phylum Chordata; class Aves; order Passeriformes; family Cinclidae; genus Cinclus; species Cinclus cinclus. Next base: position 54,827,832 of record NC_085048.1, on the reverse strand, counting down.
CTGTGCTAAAGCAAAAGCAGCAGCTTCATAATGCATTATCTACTGCACTCCTGTCTCCACTCACTCATCAGCATCTACATCCCCTATAGCTCATACAGTGAGTATGAAGAGACTCCTTTTAAGCCCAGTTTTAGCATGTAATTTACCCATATTTTAAAAATGGATAATTCTTTTTTTTTTTCATCTGAGTGTATGCTGTAGAAAGTTTCGGGTCACTTTTCAGTTTCTGTTCAGTTTTTTAAAGTTTGGAATTAATCAGGAGACCCAGGAAAAAGCAAAATTAGGATGTTTTGGAGCTAACTTAGTCATCGCTTTGACAACAAAACGGTGCCTTCTCTGACAATTTCCTATGTCTTCCATCCTCAATACTTTCTCTACTGCATTTTCTTCAAGGAAGTAATTGCATTTCATCAGTCCAATATAAACAAGACTCCTCTCCTCCTTCTTAGGTCAGAGGGAAGTATTTAAGGTGCTGGAACTTACCAACACTAATTCTTTATTCTTGACAACAAAAAATTTGCCAGCACAGGGAAGTGGAGGAATCTTGTGCATGTTTGGAGTCATTAAATGTATACCCAGGCATCTTCATATCTACTATTACCAATTAACAAATCCTGGCAGAGTACTGAGGAAGCTTGTGTTCCAATTCTGTAAATATTCATCCACGTGGGAAGGGCTGCACAGCTGAGTGGCCTCAGTGAGTTTACTGCCAATACCCATGTGCATAAAAAGTTCCCTACATGCTTAAGCGTGTGCAGGAATCCTAATCTTTGCTGTGCTGTTCATAAGCGTCTGATATGAAGAACAGTTCTGAGACATTTCATCACTTGTCAGATTTTTGTAAATTATCCTAAGTTTTCATTATTCCAGTAGTTTCCATGTTTACATGTAGACACAGCAGATAGGTCATGGTATTTGACTTTGCACTTCTTTTTTAATTAGTTTTGCTGACCAGGGACCCACTGTTGTTGAAACAGATGTTGCAGCCCAATAATAGCTCTCAGCTGCCAAGAGCAAACTGTGGAACTCAGCCCTCACCATGCAGAACAAATGAGTGCAAAAGGGGCCCATGAGTTCCAGACAACAGGAACACTCCACAACATGTGCACTTACCAGCTCTATTTCAATTCACATAGTATTTCAAACATACTTCTCTTTCTCATTCTCATTTAAATTATAACAAACGAGGGATTATTTATCAAAAATGCACATCATGCCACAGAATAAATCCATTCTTTTTGTTCCTTTGTCTTGAATATGTGTTTATCTTAATTTGTCTTAGAGTCACATGCAGCACAGATCAGACAGGCTCTTCCAGACTTGAGATGATCGAGTGAAACTCAACCTGCGGACTCAGATCAAGCTTCCAATCAGTCATGTCTGGTTCAGATAGGCACAGAAGGAAACTATAACACTTGCTTTCTATGGGAAAAATTAATTAGCTCCCCAATAAACACGCTTTGGTTTTTCTTTAGAAGGACTGAGGTACTCTGCCAAAGTGATGATGATCCTAAATCAACATCCTCTCCTCTATGATAACCAGACTCCCTTTCTTCTGTCTTACATATTAGATAATTACTGCCCAGCCCAGTGTTTCTTTGTAACCTGCCTAAGTCCTTTATGCTATGTCTTTAACATAAGGGTTATTCAGTACTATTAGCTCTTCCTCTGTGTAACTCATTTCATAGCATTAATATTACGTTGATCAGGCACAGTGTTGATCTCTGGACATGTTTTTGTACCTGTTTGTCTTTCAACAAGAGCATTACTATCTTTCTTAGTTTGAATGCTGAATGGTATACTAATTTATTCTTAGACATATTGATACTGTGGAAAAAACACATTTCTGTAAACATTTCTAGACTATCTGCAAAAGTAGGAGTATCAGTAGGCATGGCGGTTTAACAACAGGAGAAAGAAGTCTTGAAAAGCAACGATGCTTAAGCAGTTCTGGTGGAGAGAAATCAAAGGAACCATTCATGGGGACACCTTCCTCTCCCACGGTGTCCTTGGTGCTCAGCAGCAGCAAGAACGAGCTAATGAGAACTCAGCTGAAGGAGGAGTCTGCTGCTTTCTCACATCCTCTGTATCTGAAACAGGGTGGCAGTAATATTTTTATATCCACTAGATCTGTGAGATCCTAATTTTAATGGGTATTTGCGGGCACAGAAAAACAGTACAAAAAGAGAAGGATTTAGAACAAATACGGGCTCAGGAATCTTTAACACATGTACAATATATAATTCTGTCTAGTAAACCAAGTACCTCATAGATTAAAAAGCTTGTTCAGTCCTAATCTGGACAAAGCACAGTAGACCACAGCTGTCACACCCTTTCTGCTCCTCTTGACAAACACAGTTTTCCCCGCTCACAGTGATTGGGAATGCTGCTCCAAAGATCATTTCCCAACCTCACTGTTTAGACCATGTTACAGTTGTCTCTCTTTGTCTCACTGCCTCATCAAACAAGCTAATAGGCTTCATTTCACAGCCTACTCTTGTCTTGGATTCAGCGCCGAGGGCTCAACTCTCTCCTAATCCCTCTGTTTTGAATTTTTTCATGTGTAGGCAGCCACATCTGTGTGACTCCTGACATTGGGAAGAGTTTGCTCTAAACATCCACAAAGTCAGCTGTTTTTCAGACCTTTCTTAGAACTCCTTTGCCCTTGTGCTTATGGTAGAAGCCAGTGAGACTTCTAATGGTCTGAGACCTCTGCTCATCTGTCTGAGAGATCCTGCCTCCATTTGTACTCCCTCTGCAGTGCCTTTATCCTGTGGTTCTTAGAACTTGATACCACAGTCCTATGTTGGTGACAAAAATTTTATGTTGTTGACAAAGCCAACCAAGGGTGCTCCAGACTTAATCAGGAATGAACTCCAGGTCAGACAGAAAATGTACTCTTTCCCATTTGTAGTAACTTCCCAGGCAGAAGGTGCCTACAGTTCCCTACAAGCCAGATCTCTTTCAGCTAGTCCTATCTGCAGTTCTCAAAGTATGATGCATTCCCTCAGAGGATAATGACACTTAGACAGCAATTTGAGACACTGGCATGGAAACAAGCCCCACTCCATATTGTAGAATGGAAAGCTTTGATATGAACTGTGCAACTTTCCACTCATGCAGCAATTTTCCCCACTGCTCTACAAAAAGAAGCAATCTCCTTTTGCTTGGGAATGACTGCATACACACATACCCTGAAAGAAAAAGAGTGAGAGGATGAAAGAAGAAGGAAGGATTCCAGGAAGGAAGGAAGGATTCCAGGAAGGAGAAAAGAAAATAAAAAAAAAGAAAAAAAAGAAGAGAAGAGAAGAGAAGAGAAGAGAAGAGAAGAGAAAAGAAAAGAAAAGAAAAGAAAAGAAAAGAAAAGAAAAGAAAAGAAAAGAAAAGAAAAGAAAAGAAAAGAAAAGAAAAGAAAAGAAAAGAAAAGAAAAGAAAAGGAGAGAAAAGAAAAGAAAAAAAAGAAAAAGTAATTAAGAGTATCCTGCATATATCTGAATGGCAGGAAATCATCTGGGTCACGTCTATAGCAGAGAAAATGAGGATAACATTTCCAGAGACACATAACTGTTACTCTTAAAACAGAAAGTATGATTCATTTTTCTATCCTAAAAGGAAAGGTATCATTTGGCCTCCCTGCCAGCAAAGCAGACAAACTGTATTGCAGACAAATACAGGCAGCAAAACCTAGTTTTCTCTTCCACTTTTATTTTGTTGATGGTTGTTGAGCATGTGTGGATGTGGGTCCTGGAGCATCCCAGCAGATTGGCTACAGGCTCCTGGAGCGGGCAAGCAGAGAGAGATCAGCATTGTATGCCAAGGTCAAGTGTTGGACTGTCATGCAGAGTAGTTTAATGCTGTAATCTTAGTCTACCAATAATCGGCCTACTGCTGGGGAAGCCTGACAATTCAGACACCTGACTCTGCAGGCACATTTCTTCAGTTTAAAAAGTGGCAAAGGATGTCAAAGGGAACATAATGCAGCAAGATGGGAATGGGAATCAGTGTAAAATATGAGGGCAATAAATACTTATGCATTTTTGCTTTTCTCTAACACACAGAGCTGCAGCAGCTTTTAAAGGTATGCAACTTGTTTCTGCATATGTGTGCTTTTAAGTGCAATATATCCTCTCTATATACATGCATTGAACAGTTAACTTAAAAATCCATGCATTCTTGTGTGTCTTGTCTATTAAAACTATATTAGAAATGAGCTCAGCTTTCCTGCTTTGAGTGTAAGACAGTAACTAACTGAAGGCAATTATGAAGAATTCTTCTTTACTGGCAAGCTATTTCCTTAATGTCTTCCTTGAGGCTTTTGGTTTTTTTGGAGGGTCTTCTTTTTTTCCTGCTTGTGGAGCATCTGGAGGAGGTCAGCCCAGGAGCCAGATTCCAGCCTGGAAAGTAGCACAAGGCTGTTACAGGAAAGCAGTTTCCCTGTTCCTCAGAGAATTGTCTACATTCCTCGCTGCTACAACTAGGTGCGCAGTCAGGCATTTTTATCATTCTTCCTTAGCACTGTATTACAGAACTTCTGAATTTTTATATTTTGAAATTTATCCTGTTTCCCTGGTGTTGTTCCATTCCAAGTTGCTGGCGTCCATAAATACATGTAATAAAACCCAGGAGATATTTTCAATGACACTTGTTTTTCTTCCCTGAACTGCACTCTCACTATTGTAAAACCTTCCTTTTCCCTCTTGGCTCTGCCATGATTTCATAATACATAAGGAAAACAGTGATATAAAAGCATCTTTTCATTCCAGCATTTTCTCTGCCCTGTATGCCATGGCCAGACAGAACAAAAGCCAAAATAATGAGTTTATCCACCAGAAGCAAACTCCAAGACCATTCTTAATTGCAGAGAAGGACTGAGCAGAAAGAAAGCAAATATTTCAACTGGAGGTAAAATCCCTCAGTTAGGTTAGAGGGGCAGTGTCTTCAGGAGTTTTGGTGAAGGCTATCTTTTACACATAAGGACAAGGAAATGAAATGGATCATCAAGAAGAAGATGGCAAAGGGTCCTGCACTTGGGTCCCAGCAATCACAGGCAGACATATAGACTAGAGCAGAAGGGCTGGAAGGTGACCCAGTGGATAAAGACCTGGGAGTGCTGGTTGACAGTGGCTGAACATGAGCCAGCCGTGTGCCTGGGAGGCCAAGAAGACCAGTGGCATCTGGCCTGGATCAGCAATAGAGTGGCCAGCAGGGCCAGGGCAGTGATTGCCCCTTTGTACTCAGCACTGGTGAGGCTGCACCTCAAGTGCTGTGTCCAGTTTTGGGCCTCTCAATACAAGGAAGACATTAAGGTGTTGGAGTGTTTCCAGAGAAGGACAACAGAGCTGGGGAAGGGTCTGGAGGCTAAGTCTTATCAGGAGAATCTGCACAAGTTGGGGTTGTTTGGTCTGGAGAAAAGGGGACTCAGGGGAGACCTTACTGCTCTCTACAAGGAGAGGGGAGTCTGTAGCCAGGTGGGGGCTTGGCCTCTTCTCCCAGGTAACAAGTGGTGGGATGAGAGAAAATGGCTTCAACCTGCACCAGGAGAGGTTCAGGTTGGACATCAGGAACAATTGCTTCAGTGAAAGGGTGATTAAGCATTGGAACAGGCTGTCCAGAGAGCTGGTGGAGCCCCTGTCTCCAGAAGTGATCAAGAAAGACTGAACATGATGTGGTTTAGTTGAGATGACGGTTCTTGGTAAAAGGTTGTGCTCAGTGATCTTGGAAATCTTCTCCAGTCTTAAAGATTCTATGATTCTATGCTATTCTAAAATAAAGTCTGTAGGATTTCCACCCACCCCCACACCCCTCCTCAAGCACCCATCAAGGAAATGTTTTTATAAATTAACTATTTTTTTCTTATTAGAAGTGACTTGATCTACAGAACATAGAGGCCTGGGGCAATGGAGAATTATGTGAAAGTTGATATTAGAAAGCAAGGGAAAAGAGAGAATTCAAAGCAAGATGAGGGAAGCAGATAGGATGCCAACTATTTGTGTGGTATGCCTGGTGGAAGCCAACTGGTCTTTCAACATTTATTTAAACCATTTTTATTGGATTTTTGAATTAAATTAAACAAGCCATGTTTTGTTTTGGAGAAGGTACACTGAACTCACTGTCTCCATCACCAGCAGAATTAATCATAATTAAAATTTAAACATGAGAGATGGTCTCATATTAATTCTTGGAGAAATGATGCACAGTTTTTCCTTCTGAAAATGGAAGTGTCATACCCACCTCTATAGATAAGTTTCTGTTGCATAGAAACAACACAGCAAAGGGGCTTCCTTTTTCTCCTCTACAGATCTCCCACGACAGCCTGCCCAGCAGAACCACAGCAGCCACCTTGCATTTTGGCCGTGCCTTTATGTCCACAGAGGGACAGTCACGCTCAGATATCTCCTTGCACAGGCACACCACATGGGGAATAATGCCATTAATCAATACTGCCATCCAGGAAAGAGCTCAGAGTAAAATATGGCAAGAGGGTCCAAACCTCACCCAGGAGGAGGTTTCAGTGTGCTGTCGGCTGCCCTGGGCTGCCCTCTGAAGGCTGAAGCTAAATCCACAGCCCTGAGGATGAAAAGCATTTTTCTGGCCCGGAGCACATTACTTGGAATGAAACTCCAAAGTTTTGCTGCTGGGGAACACTGGGAAAACAAAACAAAGAGAGTGTCATTTGCAAAGGTTTTTAAGGAAAAAAAAAGATAGCCTGAGGGGGACTGTATGTAGGCAGGGGCAGCTGCTCCCTGTTCCCACATAAACCAAAACCCTACAACTCCAAAGAAAACTGAAATATCAAATTCTGTTTGCCTGACATACGCTTTTTAAAAATAGATTTTAGACATGGTGAAAACAAGGGTTACTTTAAAGAAAATTTATTAGTGAGTTGAGGTGCACCATTCTGCTTTTTGTCAGCTTGAGGCTAAGAACAAGTTGGCACTTTATAAGAAAATCTGACTTGTCCTGTCCTGACACTGTCCTTCGCTATGACTGCACTGAAGAGGAACATCAACTGTCCACCCCACAGCAGGTACAGGTCTCTTTGACCTGCCTGAATACAGCTATAGCAAGGCTTTGTATGCACTTACCATGTTTACTCTTCATGTTCATTCATAGTTTTTCTCCATTCATGTTTCTCCATATTCACATTTGCAAAAAATAAAACATTTCAGGAGCAGTTTGTTCATCATGAGGAGGGAAAACAAAAGCACATATGTTTCAGCAGATATCACACAGGCTTACCTGCAGCCCACATTGCTGACCAGCTATTCCACATTGTTAGAAACATGATTGAAACCATTATTCCAACTTTAATGAACTCCATGTGCAACTTGAGTTTTTTCTCCTAGAAAAAAATGTCTATCGTGTAATCGTACACAACATAATTGAGATAAATCCCAGCTCAGGCCATTTCTCAAATTGTTGGTTTAAGAGAATCCTTTCTTAGAAGACATCTGTGAAAAATAAATACAATTACATATACATTATTGGTTCTGCTTATTGCTTCCAGTAAGCATTAGGAAACGTGCGTGCATTTGTGTTCATTTATGCAGTGATGCTCACAGCTACAGTGAATTATGGCATGTTACAGCCTTGAGCGTACTCTGAACCCAACTGCTTTCTCAGCCTGATTTCCTAAGGAAATGAGTCTTATATCAACATGAGATACTTCAATAACTTCTGAGCCCTTTGGCCTACATCAGCTGAACTTGGCAAAGGTGCTAGAGATTACAAAGGTAGCAAAGCTCCCACAGGTGTGGGAAAACAGGTGTCAGGCTAAAAGGAAAACCTATTAATACTCTCATACTAGGTATGCTGAAGCATGACTTTACTCCATATCGGACTTCAGAGCATCCACAAAGAGAGCCTACATCCTGGATTAGGCACCCAGCCTGTTAGAAAACCCATCTCGAGTTTTCCAAGCTACCCATTTTTGTGTAAAAAATAAACTATGAACTATCTTCTGGTGTGCTCTGTAACAAAGCTCTTTTTTTCTCCATTGATTTATCTGCCAAAATAAGATTTCTACAGTTTGCTTGTACCTCTTTTGCACAGCTGTGGGATTAAACTTGTGCTTCTCTTTCTGCAATATGTAGATGAAACTAATGTGCAGAGAAGTTAAATGTGTCCTTTTGAAGTTTCTAATGTTTGACACAGAAGCTGGATCACAAGCCAGTGATGTCTCTTTTGACTAGTACAAGGATTTAAGCCTATACAATGCCTTCTGAACCTGATGCAGCAAAAATATACCCTTAGAAAAACTTCAAATGTTTCTGGATTGAAAAAAGTCTCCTATTAACTTTTGCCCAAGTGACTGCAGTTTTACTTCCTCTCCGGTCCCATCAACTCTGATAGGACTAAACAAAACAAAACAGTTTGAGGTAGGTTTTGTCTATACTTTTAAATTAAGGTTCTAGCTACTCACTGGTCTACACTACTGGTGAGCAAAACCTTTTAACCCTGAAAAAACCTACAGCCTATGGTGCTCTCTGAGGCTGACAGGTTCTTCTTCCCCATCTGGATCCCAAGCCAGAACTTTGATCAGAGGAACAATATTGCAGCTGGTGTGTAGGAAACACAAAATAGGATCCTAATTTTTTTCTCCCCACTGTTATTTTGTGGACTAGTATGGGGTACTAATATTCCTGTCAACAAAATTTTGTCATAAACAGCAGTTACAGGTCATAGAGACTCTGTGACAACATGAAGCCCAATGGAAGTTAAACGTAAGACTCTTTTTCATAGAGTATGGACCCGGATCTGAATGTCTAAATGCAACAAGCTTGAATTTCTGTTTTCAGTAGGATATTCCTTTTCCCCTCTTCTGTTACGGACACAAGTAACTGTCTGCAAAAGGAAACTATCTGTAGATATCAGTCTTTACTAAGAGCTGAGGAGGCAGACATGCCTGTAACTCACTTAGGAGCCTACAGCTATCATGTTTGACATGTGAGAGCACAAATTAGTTCAGCTGCACATAAAACTTCTCCCTTAGTTAAGGTGCAAAGATCATTTAGAAAGAAGCAGTCTGACCAAGGCTGTGCTTGGTATCCTGACCTTGTCAGGATGGTATCCACTTGTCAGCTTGGTATCCTGGCCCTAAGGACTTTAAAAAATATTTCACCAGCAGAAGATAATCTGTCAGAAGATTTTTATAATTCATTATTTAATCTATTTTTTACATTACTATGACTTGAATTGCAGTAACTCCAAGAGAGGTGGAGTCCAGGTGCCAGGCATTATACAAACACCTAATAAGAAACTGCAGCTGCTCAAAGTCACATGCATCCTCATCCTGCAAATGTTTAGGACTGTGTTTAACTTTACTACTGTCAGCATTAATGGAGTTGCTTAGGGAACTAAAGGTAAAGAGAAGAGACGAAAGAGCCAGAGGTTTAGAGGCTGACGTGTTTAGGTGTTTAATTCCCAATGGTCTCAAGATGTTAATGTGTATCTGGCCTTACAAAACTGATTTTAACAAATTTAAACAGACTTAAAGTGCACACATTCACATCCTTGTCTTCCACAACACTGCAAAATGCCCTTTTTAAAATGTCTCTGCATTAGCTTTTATGTTCATTTTTTAACTGAAACACCACAAATGTCTGAATTTAAATGAGGTGCAATTTTTTTCAGTTTCTTTCAGGACAGGGTGCAGTCATGTCCCTAATGACATATGTTCAGCCCTCCATGTCCTGAGATCTGTAGGTTACTTATCAAGTGAGTGAAACGCTGTTCTGTTCTACTATGCTTATCATTACCCATAGGAAATACCTTTGTTGGACTGAGGCATCAGGCAGGAGAGAGTCTCTCCCTTGCTACAGCCACTGCCCATAGCAGTATTCCAAAGATCACTGTTGATTAAGAGAGAGGGGACATTTCTTTCTGTTCTCATTCCTCCCTCTCCCTTCTGGTGAGGCTGGAGGCTGAAGTCCCCCTGCTAGCCACATTCTCCCCTGTTTGCTTCCTCTCTTCTCTCATTTTTTTAAAAACAGAGTTTTCTTTCAAGTCCTCTACAGTTACAGTATTTTGGCCATCAAAGTCCCCTCCCAGCCATTTTCATTTACCTTGTGACTCTGACCCTTTGTAAGGCTGAGGATTTTCAGAGTAAACCGATCCCTGAGGTCCCCAAGGATGTTATTCTCATTTATTCACTCAGCCCTTTGAATGGAGCAGCCTGGGGTTGGCAGCAGTTCAGCGGCCCTGTATTCAGAGAGCACACAATCCTTTTTCTTTCAGGGGCCTTTCAAAATAAGGCCCAAGGTTTGCTGAGGAGTTTGAAGGTCTGTCAGTCATGCAGCAAGGTACATTTTGGTCCCAGCCACCACTGAAAGTGAAGAGCAGAGAAGGGATAAGAGCAAGAAGCCCACAGTAAATGAAGTGGAGGATCCTCAGGACTATGCCTTCCTTGCCCGTGTGGCACACTCTGGGGACATCTCTGTGTGCTACTACCCCCAGCAACCTGGCCAGGACCAGGACAGAGCGTGGCCCCTACAGGAACAGCTGTACAATGGACAACCCACTCCTACAGGTGCTCAGTGGGCTGAGGGAACACCTCCAGTGCCATCTGTGCACCCACTGGCAATCATTATCTCTGACAGCTGGCCCTCCTTTTCGGGAGGGAAAAGGCCCCTTCTTTGCATTTTCATTGCAAAATGTTTGGGAATTGTCCCCTGGGACTGATAAGACAGAGACATGTCTGTGAGTGTCCCAGAGGGAGGGAGGGCAATAGGAAAAGGCTCATGGTTATGTACCACTGTACCTGCCAACTGGTGTGTCACAAACGGCTAAAATTACCAGCCAGTCAATTATCTGATCAAAGAGAGCCTTTCATTTGAGATTAAAAAAGAAAGGGAAAAAAATAAAAAGAAAGAGAGGGAAAAAAGAAAAAATGAAAGAAAAAGAAAATCCTGGCTGAAAGTAATACCTCTGCTAGGTTACCAAACTTAGTAGACATTGTGTTCTTTGCTTTTTTACTTTGGCAGTGATGAACAGCAGACTTAAAAAAAAAGAAATCAAGGAACTTGGGGAGAATAAATATTTTGCATTAATCAAACCGTTTTCTACATTTTATTCCTCTAACACAACATGCAGTCGTTTATCTCCCTTTTCACAAAAAGGCCTTATAGTTCAAAAGAAAGAATGACTGCTCATTTTACATATTTCCATTTTCGTTCAACTGATTAAATAAGGAGCCTTCTCCAGGAAAGTTATTCAGGTTTCATTAGTTTACAGTTGCCTTGGAATCCCTTTGAGTTACAGCGAGCATAAATTAACATTCTGTCAGCTAACATCAGAAGTACCTCTTTAAGGCTCCTGGACTCAACAACGGCTGCTAAGGTTTGGGAATAAATGTACGATGTGCCGGGGCTTCACCAGCTGGTTAATGACCTGCTGCAGTAGTTATAGGGCCCAAGACAGAGCTGAGGAAGATTAACTAATCTGGCCAGTCACTGGTGTGCTGGCTCAGAGTGCTGAACAGCGTGGAGTGCGTGATTGTAAACTTTATTGTTTGACCTCTGGTGAATTAGGAGCTGGGGTTTTAGGGAGGGAGAGAGGGAGGGGGCTTAATGTTTTATTAATAACGTTTCCAGCGTTTATCCTTTCCTGTTTGAGTAACTGAAAAGGTAATTTCCAAACACAGGAGTCAGCAAAACTGAGTTCCTTTCAAAAAAATGCTGTGTTCTCTATACACAAATCAAACAAATACGGTTCAAGCTGCAAATTATTCCTGCATTGCAATAGACAAAACTGGGGTCAAATGTAGTTGTTTTTTTCATTCACATCTGTTCACATGGTTCATCCTTCAATTGCCAGTCACCGAGCTACAGACGAAACCTTCCACGGAGTCCTACTTCTGCAAGCCACTAGCTCCAAAACCCCTCAAAGTTCAATAAAATCTGAAACTTTTCTGGTCTCACCCATCTCCATTGCATTTGATTTCCTATCCAGGCAATGTGAAAGAGTAACAGGAAGGGAGAGTGCTCATACAAGATTGGCATGGCTATGAAAAAAATAGGTATGTTATTGTAGTTACAGTGCAGCTAAAATGAACTCCCTTTTAACACATCTTAAATCCTTTCACTTTCATGCAACTGTTTACTCTGCTACCCAACCAAGGGCATAGCGACAGTATCTCTTAAGTATGAAATATTTTTATAATGAAACACTCATCTTCTGGATTTCTTCATATGAAGGGAGAAAAAAAGTATGTCTGATGTTAAACATATTTTCCTAGCTGGTTTCTGCTTTGAATAGAGGAAAAGAATTGGCAGAAAATATATTACCTTTTTGGTGTTATTCAAATTGTTACAAATCTTGACTCCTGTCTTTCCCATGATACTGACCAGTACCAGCTTGGGTGGGCATCTGTGGAGTGACCCACCTAATGGAGAAATTTCCTCCAGTTCCAAGAGTTGGCTGCATAGATGAAACTTCAAAGCATTTGTAAAGCTTCCAAAGTTCCTTCATTAATATTTTCTATTTGAACTGAATTTCTCCATTAACTCTAGAAATCTTTTTGGTTTTTTAAATTCTTCTAAACTATTTATGTTATGTTTCTAAATCTCCATGAATTTTAAAACAACTAAATTTGTGGCAGAGTGCCTTTAAGTCACATTCAGATGCCTTCTTATGCCAGAAGGATGAGTCCCAAATTTTAAACCCATTGGTACCTGCATTGCTACTGGCAGACAAATGCTCTTCCTTTCATGCCTAGTGCCCAGTGTTATCTTGATGTTTCTGCAGCCCAATTTGCTAATACAGTCTGTTAACCAAGCTGCAAGGGCATACACCCAACACCACGAGGGTCAAAACCAATGTCTGGAACTGCCCTTCTGACCTGGATTCGAATCCAGTCTCCAGATGTTAAGATGCCTCTCAGCTTCCGTGTAATGTTCTTCTTGTGAGAGGGTTGTCCATATGCTGCATCTCCATTCTTTCTGTAAGAAAGGAGGTATTCTGGTGTCATTTACACAAGAAGGTTCCTTTCCATGCAAACTAAGTGGAGAAATGCACTTAGTACCCAAGAGTCCCTGCTTGACACTTCCAGCTTGTTAGCCTGTTTTTCCACTCCAAATACAGACATTGGTGTGGTTTGTTTCTTATTGCTTTACTTTGCCTCTGTGCTAATCTGGGCTGCTAACCTGAGCTGAGCCTCAGAGAGAACTTTGTTAGGTTGGCTCTTGCCAAGGTGCCTGAATGACACTATGAAGAACAGCCACAGGAACTTGCCAGAACACTGTCCTGTGACTGGGTAAGTTTAAAAATTACCTCTAGCAGAAGCATAAGGTATGATATCAATAGTCAGAGAAAATGAGAAATTGCAGGGGTTTATTTATTTTCCTTTCCCTGCCCAGGACGAGTATTATATTTGGGATCAGATGCAACTCCAGACAGTGAGGGACAAAAGTGCTTATAAGGATGCAACTAATACATCTCATCTTTTCTAACTTGGGAAAGAGGACACCACACATCTGACTTTCACAGCTTTTCCTGTATTGAGATATGACTGTCAGAGCAATGCCATTCCACATTAGTTTGACCAAAAGCATAAGGCTGTCTTCTTACTGCATGGATACCAACAGGCTTTTCAAACCCCTACAACAGAACTTGGAAGGGATTACCATATTGTGCAGTGAGAAGAGTGTGTTGCAGGAATTTAGAACCTTGGACATTTAAGAGGAAGGTCAAGAGTTGTTTGTAAGGTGAAAGAAAAAAAACAAAGAGACAATTTAGCCACACTGTGGAAAAAAGTAAGGTTTTCTGTTACTAAAGGGGTAAACAAAGGGAACTGTAGTGGACTCAGAAAGAGTATGTGAGCCCTTAAAAGACAAATCAGAACAAACTCAGGGAGTGAAGGAAGCTGGATCCAATGGAGATGAGGAGCGGGAGCAGAGATTTACTTAGTATGAGTGTCAGAGATGTGCTATGGGCAGCTCTAGGTTAAATGAAACTGGAGGGATACAAGCAGGGCAATGAACAGCACCTGAACATCCTTCCCCTTCTCACCTGTTACACACATAGCTAAAGAGAGGGAGGGTAATGGATCTGGGCACTCAGAGTCACATGTTCATCTAAAAAGTGGAAAACAGGGCTGAGACAGCTAAAAGATACCCTTCCTTTCCCTGTCATGTCTACACTGACCCCTGCTCCTCTTCTGCCTCCTTTTAATTTTTACCCAGTCTGCCCTTTTAAAAACTCAGAGTCCTGCCTGAAGCTGAACTGGCTGTAGGAAACTGAGATATTATAGAAACCCCTCAGTGCCAATTTATTAATGTTACTGAGACTTGTTTACACTCCAAATAGATATATTGCTACAAGGGAGGCATTCATGAAGCCAGCATCAGTACTCATGGCTCTGCTGAGATGTAATCTACAGCTAAAAGCACTTCTTAAACAAATGTTTGCATTGTAGGACAGGTCCCCCTTGCCTGCCACCACAGCAGTCCAAAAAGCAGCACTTTCAATCCAGATACCCAGGGGCAGACCTGGAAAGTTATCAACTACTTGGCAGTATTTAGTCATGGTTTTCTAAAGGCAAACCTAGCCTTGCTTGTGGGTGGCATGCCCATCAGTGTCACCATGCCATGCCACTGTGTGCTGCAGTGTGCCCAGCCAGCTCCCACCACCCAAGTGGGGCAGCACAGGGAGTGCCAGCACCAAAGGGTGTTGGGCACAGGAATGGGGCCATGGTGCTGGAGGTCATTTCACAGCCTACCAAAGCATCTTGGCTCTTTCAGCTATGACAGGACCTCTGAAGAAGCCCAGGGTAAGGAGAAAGTGGATGTATAATTCTGTCCCTCTCAGGGCTGAACAGGTGGACAAAGAATTGCCTCAGGCACAAAGCAGCTACCCAGGAGCTTTGTTTTACAAATGAAAACTACTTTAAGCTTCACCACTGGTAGTCCCTCACATCTTGGAACACTGAGTCAGTGGGAAATGCAAAACTGAAGCTCACTGAGGGAAAAAAAAGTGTCCCAGTAGTGGCCAGAAAGATTATAAGAATCAAAGAATCTTATGCATGGAAACATATTGTCAATTTTTCAAAGATCCCATGAGAAGGAGCAGGACTTTATTAAAAGTGGTTCATTATAGCAAAACAGTTACATTTTTCTTTATGACTCCCTGAGTTAAAGCAGAGATTTTAAGTCCACTGCAGAGATCAACATCTATTCTGGGGATGGATGCTCACATTCACAAGCTGGTGTAGAATCAGGGCCTTTTTCTTACCTTGTCTCAGTTCTCTTACACAGTGAACTCCTGCAGTTTCATTCCAAGCACTTTGATGCTTCCTCACTGATCTCTTGAATTTAGGGCTAAAAGGGGTCATTAGATGTCTGCTTGACTGTAGAAGACCTGAAAAATTGTACTACCTACATCTGACTTGAGCTCGGTAAAATGAATAAGACTATATAACATCTTGCAGGAAAAAAAAAAAAATCTATGCTTAATCTGACATTGGCAAGACAACAAACCCTTGCCTTCCCTTAATAGCCTCTTTCAGTGGTCAATCCCCACCTTCCCTAAATATCCCCTCTTGTTCCTACCTTCTCTTACTGTAAAACCATTGCCTCTTATCCTATCACAGGAGGCTCTGCTAATGTTGTTTTTTGTAACCCTACATTGTCATTATCTGCTAGTTCTCAGCCCTAGGTGTGCTTGGATGGCTACAGACACAGGCAGTACGAGGTTTGGAAGCTGAAATATGTCTTTCCTTAGGCAAGCTACTGTAATTGGAAATGGCTGACAAGTCCCTCTTTGGTCTGAAATAGAAGCAGCAAGCTTTAAAATTAAATGCAAGTTGAGAGCAATTATCCAGAGCACAGGAGGAGTTCAGAAGTCCTTAGGCATGTGGGAAGGGCACTTTTTCATATGGTTTATTTTCTTTTAAATATGGGAAAAATATGGACCAAAGTAGAGTTATGTTACTGCAGCCCTCCCCGGCAGCCGTGCAAAGCCTCTACCTTCGGCAAGCCCGCAGCCAGCTGTGCAGCTGGGATTTGTCACAATGTCAAACAAAAACACCACCACACGCCTTTCAAACGCATTCCACGGGGACTTTCGGCTCTCAGTGGCACAGCCACATCCATGCAGAGCGGTGGTTTGCAGGGGAAATAGCTGGCAGGCTTTCTCTTGGGCACACTGCTGAAGAGCTGATGTGCCCTGCTGCTGCAGGCATCTCCCGTGCAGCACGCCAGTATAGGGTTACTGTTAATATGTTTATTCTGTCTCTGCTGCTCCTACAGCAGTCCCAGGATCATGACCAAAGCAATAGAGACAATACAGAAAGGGAGATTTGGGGGGCCTTGAATGGGCAGAAGGGTGATGGGTTCAGCATGGGAAATGCCAGACTTTCTGAAGTGCTTTTGAAAATCTTTTCCACTGTAGCCAATGCTGCAAATTGTATCCTTGTGAGGAGCTTGCCGCATGCATTTAAACCCACTGTACTCAGTTATTCTCAGTCCTAAATATGTTTAAGACTGCTGTCACAACAGCCAGTACCACAGGAAAGAGATAATGATCTTATGTGTAATATCTTACATAAATCAATACCAATAATCAAACATTCATATCAAGAACATATAAACAGCACTTTTGTGGTCCTTATTCAGTAGAAAAAGCAAAAGATAAATTAACACACTGCTAAAAATAAGACACTCTTAGCAGGTCTGCTTTCCCAATGAAATCAGGATTGTGAAGCTTTAATTCTCTGAGGTACTTGTTGTTGTTTCTTATTTTATCTTAATTTTATTACCTTCCTCCAGCTGTCACAATTCACAACAGGCTAAGAGAAAGTCAAGTGTAATTAAAGGCACTGCCAGAATTATCTCTGTTGGTCTCACTATCAGTATGACACTTCTCATTAGATTTTTATCTGACACAACCTGTGGAATAGACCGAGGCAATCTCTAGCACTGAAGTTCTCTGACAGGAAGTATCAAACTGCTGTCATGTTTTTTAGAACAGGCTAATAGAAACCAGAGACAAACAAAAAGCGAAATATTGTCCTGTTAATTTATCATAACAGAATCCAGTTAATTTTCCTCCCAGATGGATTTTATTTTGCATGAAGGAGACCAAAGATTTTTCTACTGCCAACAGACTTCTTTTAGGATCTTAACCTGCTGTGACTGGAGATACTGAGATGGCATGTAAGCCAAGGCAGTTTTTTTATTACAGTACAAAACATAGCTGGAAATGGCAAGTGATTCTCTGTGAGTTCTTACTGGGCAAAAGTGACTTGACCAGCCATGTAAAAACTTGGGACAAAAATAAAAGCAAATAACTCTCTCCCTGTTGCAGCAGACCTCTCATTAGGGGTAGAAATAGGCCAAGACACAGAATCTCATTCATGAGATGAAACATGAAAAGGGTCCTGGTTTATTCTTCTTTACAGCTTTGCCACCCTGACTGACTACAGCAAGCTCCCCCTGTAGGGCCCAACTGCAGACTCTGACTGCTGGCTATTTCCTGCTAGACTGTGACTGCAAGTATTGGTTTGCAGACTCTAACCTCAGGCATTCGCCTAGCTCAGCTGTGGCTGCAGCCTCTGAATCCATCAGACCAAGACTGACCTCACAGCAGCAACTCTCTCCCTTGTTTCATTCTTCTTTGTGTCTCTCTAAATCATTCCTTCTTCCTCAGGGCACCTCTACCCCCCTCAAGGTCCCCTTTCTCCACACCCTCTATCTCCAAGACCATCCTGACTAGCCAGCCCACCCCATTTATCACACCTTCATTAATCACAACTGCAACCCATTAAGGGCAAGGCTATTTCTCTGCTTTAGTAATTACTACAACTGTGAGTTATCATGGGCATCTCCCTTGGGTTTTTTCCATAGTTTTTCATTGTATTTACCTAGATCTTACAGACAATCTAAATTCCAGTATGGGTCCAAAAAAGTTTCATTAGCAGGCCAAAGCAAAGTTGATTTGCTGTCATAACCTCTGATAACCTCCAAACAATAATCTTCAAATTTAGCTTCACTGTCAGAGAAGCTGCATGCAAAATTTCCATCTTGTAAATGTTTGTCTTCTGCAGATTAATATTAGAAGTGAGCTGGGTTCAAGAGCTGACCTAGTTCTCATTTTCTTGACTATTAGGGAAATGAAAGTCTGAACTTAGAATCTGTTCCCTTGTCTGAATCAAAGCCACTGAACATATGCTTGGGAAGCTTGGATATGGATGAAGACTGTGGCTCAGACTCTTTCCCCAAAAAACTGACTGCTAAGTAATTGTGAATTAATCTCCCTTTTCTCTTATCCATTCCAGCAAAATACACTTTTGCAATCAAAAGTAATGTTTTATAACCACACATTGATGAAAGGCTTACTCCTATAAATGACTCAAGGAATATCATCAACAGCATTGTTTTACTTTACAGTGTATGGGTACATTCTAGTACCATTGGATGAGATGTTACTCTCCTGAAAAATAAGAATATTGTTCTCTAATTCTAGCTTGTACTTCTTATTACCAAGGTTTTTTCTGCCTTCAAGACAACTAAATCAGTAATCATAAAGTTGTGTCCTTAAATGTCCCCTGCCTTACACTTCAAGGAGATCCAATTACTCCTGTTAGAGCTTTACATTGTAAAACAGCCAAGATACTGCTGTGTCCCAAACTGTAATGCACCTGTGTCAGAAGGGTGCCTAGAAATTTCCAGGTGCTAGAGAGCTGCTGGTTCCCCCTTCACAGTGTCTTAATCCCTGATGAATGTTCAGCTTCTAAAGCCAGTAAGAAGAATAGCTGCCGCCAGCCATGGCTCTAAACCAGATGTGATTATGGCTTGCTAAGATGTATGATGTGCAAGGTTTTAGAACAATGTTTTGAAGGCATTTTTAGAGATGGAGGAAGGTAAAAGCCAGGAGCACATTATAAAAAACACAATAAATAAGTGAACCACTCTCAAGCAGGGAAAGAGATGGCTGAGTCCCCTGCAAATGCACTCCTTAGTAAGCAAGGCTGGACCACTCCTCTCTATGTAGAAAGGGAGCATGAAAGCAACTATTTTAAGTTGTTCTACTGTTAATAACAGAGGCAGAAAAGATGTGAGTAAGGTACTCCCAAATCCATAAGATGCCTGAAAAAGTGGAGTGGCTAAGGAAAAATCATTCCTGTCAAACACAATCCTAGATAGGTAGGGAAAAATTGGTGTGAGCTCCACACACACACACGTAAACACAAGGCTCCACCTCAGAGCCAGCCTGAGTGCTGATTTTTAGGATAACTAAAATTGTTAATATAACATTTTTCGTCTAGCTAAACTTGGTCATTTACTTTGGAAAAGAAAATCCTTTGGAATAAAATAAGCAATGCCAGCACTAAATATGAAGTACTGGTAATACAGTGACACTTACCTCAGATAACCAGCCAAAGGTCTGACAGAGAGCTCTGCTGCTTGGTAGAAGAAATCTTCTGCTATTCAACAGAGCTGAGTGAATAACTGAATTTTTGTTTGTTTGAACTCCTCAATAAAACACTGCCGGAAGGGGGAGGAGAGTGAGAAAGGACAGTATTTTACTCCAAATAAATTAGATTTTTTTAGAGGATTCCTGCTAAAAACTGAAAATATTTCCATTACAATTTAGGTTTTTTGAACAGAAACAGGGCATTTCAAATAAAAGGCAATGCTACGCTTTGGCAACATGCATAAATATTCTTTTATATTCTTTTTTTTTTTTTTTGCTAAGTTCCACAGAAATTAAGGGAGCAGCATCCATACTGCTCCAAGTATATTAGGAAAATTTATTGGTGAGGCTGTCATCTCAAGGGAAAAAAATGAGTGCCCTTGTTTTCAAGGGACTCACTGTGAGCATCTCAGACTCAATTCCTGTCCTTCATTGAAGGAATGGCAACATCAGGATTTCCCTGATGTATAGGCACTGTGTGCTGGAATTCTCCATAACCAAGAGGAACTGCTCTAAGAATCACCACCTTTCCAAACATTGGTACCATGAAATTGCATACCAAAGAAACTATTTTAATAAAGTTGTTCAGCAAACTCAGGTTAATCAAGCAGAGTGACGGAAACACTCTTTTCTGGTTTATTGTTAACAAAAGGAAACCCTGCCTGAGATGGCAGCATCTCCACAGGTGTTGTGAGATGATCTCTTCAGGCTGGTACCATCAAGTACAAACTGTTATCTGAGCTGTGTTTGTTACACATCTCTTACATATAATACTAACTCCAGTGTGTTTAGCACATCCCAGAAACCCAAGGAATCATTTCTGGGGGCAGCTGCCGAGGCAAGCACAGTGTGACTCCCCTGGCAGTAGGTTGGTGCACTCACACTCTCCTTTGTGCTTTGTCTGACCAGTGTATGTTCTACAGGCTTCTCCTCTTCTCCATCTGCTCTGCCCCTTTCGCAGTGCTGGTGTGGAAAAAGTATTTTTAAAAGCCAGCACTGAGTGGGAGATTTTATTTTAGGTGTTTTTTTCCAGGCATCATGACTATAATACCGGAGGAAAAAGATTACAGATTTGGTTTTTGATTAGGTCTCACTGGAGGACTTATTAAGAGCACAAGCCAGCAGAATCGTTGCTTGTGCTGTGTAGAGGTCAATCACCCAGACAGCAAAGATAGCTCATTTTATATTGGCCCCAAATGAAACGGTGGCTCCTTTTTGATTATATGGATGTAAAATATTTTCAGTATGCCATATTTGATTTGTAAATGTAGTGAGTAAAAAAAGAAAATAAGCTCAATGCAAAAATTAATCAACTTATTCTATTTGGACAGGAGTTAAATTTGGTGTGGAAAAACTTCCCATAATAGAGTAAAATATAAAAGGAGTTTTATATAGCAATGTATCTTTTATACGCATAGACATATACACACAAACACATCCAAAGGATGTATATATACATATATATACATATATATACAGATAGATAGATAGATAAATAGACATGACTGCAGAAATATATAAAAATTGAGAAAACATTTAATTCTTACTGAACTTCAACAAATGTACTTTAATATGAATATAATTGCATCTACACCAGACAACTTTGAATACAAAATCTACTTTTTAACATAGATCTCTCCTCTTGCCTATTAAGATGGGAAATCTTTTGAAGAGTACTCATTAACATCCCAAGTTGTTAAGCTATAGAACAAAAGGGTACAGTTATTCATATCTTGTTTTTAGAGGCCACGCATCTGCATTCAAGGACACCAGTTCATATTGCTTCAGTTGATACCTTTAAGAGCAAGTCTTTCACTGAAGCTCTTGAAATTCTAGTCAAGTAGTGAGAATTTTGCTATTAAAAGAAAAAATAAGATAAATTCTATTCACAATCTGTATTGTTTATTGACTATAACCTTATTTTATCATTACAAAATGAAACAGAAAAACAGAATTGTCTTTTGCCGGGTGTTTGGTTTCTTTTCCTACACTGGCTGGCAGCCTGGTTCTGCCATGCTGGTTCCACTCTTTCATTTCCTTCTGGCATTTCGGTAATGGTTCACTCCTAGGGAATGGTTGACCCAGTGGACTGTAGCTTTAACTCCTGCTATCTCTTCTGAGGGGACCCAGAAGTGCACTTCCACCCTATGAGCATCTCTATCAGCCAGCCCTGTAGGAGAAAAATACAAGATACATGTGGTTTAAAAAGTAAAGCTCAGCCACAGTCCTTACAGAATGGTTGTGCGACCAGTCCTACAGGTTTTAGTGTCTACATCATTCAGAACCACAGCAATCAATAGGGCTCTTCCAGGTTTTGTCCATAACCTACAGGAATATGTCTGCCTAAATGAGGATTAGCAGAACTTGCTCTGAAATAGTAGCATCAATTTAATCTAGAATCTGTAGCATGACAGTGTGTGAGTCACTTTAATTTTGCTGCTTGCAAATAGACAGCCATGTAATTTGTAGGTTAAAGGTAACTAATTCACCAGCTCAGAGGGAGGCAGAGTCTGCCTGGCCCTCTACAATAAAATTATAGATTGCATGTAACAGAGTTCCTGGATCTGTGGTCCACACACCACTGATGGCTGCAGAATACCTGCAAGGATGATGGCCACAGCATTGTGTCTCATGGTGCTGCTTTAAGTCTGCGTTTCCAGCTGCTAAACAGCAGGAGAAAACTGATAGATGCAGATGAGATTTCTTTGAGCGCTATTTTCACTTGCTTTATTTGCTAAAGAAGCAGTAGGTGATGAAAAGGACAGGATGAAAAGTGATGTGTATGGCTGTGAAAGAGAGAGAAAAATACAGCTGGGCATCTCTAATGAGGTGCAGTCCAGTTTATAAAAAAAAAAAAAACCATAAAAAATTGCTGTGCTGAGTGCCCTAGAGCAACACAGACCCAGATTCTTTGCAAACAGGAACTAATTGCTAAAAGTTCTCCAGAGGACTTTTATTCATTCCTTTCAGTTAGCATTGGCAAAGATTTAGATATTTCATCAAGAGGAATGATCTCTTGTAAGTCCTTCTTTCTTAAATCTTTTTTCCCTCTTTACTGATGTGAGGATTGGCACCAATTTAAACAACTTCTTTAATGTCTGAACATGGACTTCCTTAAATTGGTTTAACAATTTAATCCATTTAGCTGAAGTCCATTCCAGTCAAATCCATTCAAAAATTGCATGGAACAGACCCTCAGTGTTTTACCCAAAACACTGCTCCATTAGCAACTTCAATCAGCAAGCTCATGTTGCTCCTTTTTTCTGGCAATGCACCCTGACACCCTCAGATGACTCCAGCACAACTTAGGGGGTCTTTTGAGTTGGTTTTCAGTGAGAGAAAACTCAGTGTCTTGAAGATTGGCTGTCTCTCTGCAGGTATGCTGGTTTTATTTATACATACATGAAAGCTGTTAAAACAGAGGGAATCTCCACAAAGCCTCTGTACCATGGGGTACAGAGCAATACAGAGCATCACAGCAATACCACTATTCCAAAGAAGTCATCTTTCTTCAGAACTGTATATACCAACAATATTGCAGGATTTTGTTGTTGGACTCTTTTTTTTTTTTTTTTTCCCAATGAATTGTTCAAATAGTAGTAAAGATGACTGTCAGCCTGGTATTTTGCCCGTGTTATAAGGAGAGTAAGAGAAAGGAATTTATAGGTCTGCTAACATTTTGCCCAGTTGGGCAGCAGCACTCTGTGAGCTTTTCTGGGTGCTGAGGCAGGCAGGAGAACCCATGGTCACTGACACAGTATGGGACCAGGCTGACCCCTTTGGCTCTTCCCATCTGCCCTTCCAGCCTGCAGCCTGCAAATTACTGGCTGCTCTCCCACTGCAAAACACACATGCTCCTGTCACCCGAATTTGTTATGTTATTTTTGTGTTCATGAAAACATTAAAGTCAGGGTAAAAGGGACAAATAGTCCAGATTTGAAGATTTTCCATCTAGACCAAAAAAATGCTGCATGGCATGTGTGTTTAGCATTAGCAGGAAAATAAATGTGCTGTTTTCAAATTTTTGCTTCAGGGTCAGCCAACATCAGTCTACCATGTAACAGCTTTGAGGGGGGGAAAAAAGCTTCACTTAAGGATACATCTGCCAGAGTAAACAGTGCCCCGAACCAGGGAAATCTAAAGCACATGCCTTATTGTCAAGTTTGGTTTAACTTGTTTTATAAATCAAAACAGCAGCTCAGTTTTTAAAACCTATTTTTAAGTCCACTAGTGTTTTACCAAGGAGTGTAAAGACCTACATTACTGTTTCAGGCCTTGTATTTTAAATCAAATATGATGTACCAATTTCTTTTCCGTGAATTAATGCCTTATCCCATGCTTATGTGCAGCTCTTCCTACCTCTTCATCATTTCTCATAAAGCAGAGGACCAGATTCCCCATTTTAACTGTCCTGATACACCCTGTGCTTTGTGGGCAGTCTTTCTGTAGACACTGAGTCTTCTCATGAAATATGTCCATGCTCCCTGTAGGGTGAGACCAACTGATCCCAAATCCATGCTGGAAAAACACAAAATTTTTGTGAATTTGTGGGAATAGGAGGAAGTTTGTGCTAAGAATTGACTACTTAAGAAGCAAAACACATACCAAATGAGAAACCTCCTGCACTTAGGGTATGTGCAGACAGTGCTTCTGATTAGTGTGGGAGTATTTGCGTGCATATCTGAGGCAAGAATTTGGCTCTTCATTGTTAAAATAAAACACTGAAGAGTATTTAAGGAGCAAAACCAACCCTGGAATGTTTTGAAGGCATTTCTAAGAACCTCTAAGAAAGGAAAAAGTCTTTGCCAAACATAGACAAACCTCATCAAACCCTATAGCTTCCTTTCAACTTTTATTGTTTCTGTTCTCCCACAAACCAAGCCCCAGCAGGTAATTCTGCTTGCTTGACTGTGGCTGAAGTTCCATGATTATTTTATTCCTGTCAGAGCTGTGTTGAAAGGCAGTGGGTGGGATGATCCCTTCCCCCTTTTTCATCTACCCAAAGCAACTTGTGCCCTTGCAGCTGTGAGTAATTTTTTTGGTTCTGCAGGGAGCTGAACCGGGGAATGGATCCAGCTAAAAATCAGCTTTCCCTCACCCATCCCTCCATTGTGTCTTACTCCTCCAGCACTGTTGGATGAGCAGTAAAGTGAGCGCATGGAAAAGATGTGGCTATGTGACTGGATGAACAGAGAGATGGAGCTGGCATTTTCCCCACAGCCCCTCTACACAACCTGAGTGAAGCACCCACACAACTTTGGCCTAAATCTAAGGATAGTAGGCCAATGTCAGTCTCACTCAAGAGCCGTTCTAAGATGAGAGGTGTTTAAACACTCTGCAAGTCTTCACTGAATATAAACAAGGTCCTTATAAAAATAAAAAGACATTTAAATATTGCATTTCTACATCTCAAGTGGCAACTACACACACAGATGCATGACAAATAAGGGGAAACTTAAAGGGAAAGAGATTACTATTTATTGGTGTATGTGTTGTTGGATCAGTTAGGTGCAACAGGGCTAAGTGTATCTATTGGGAAAGACCAATTTGGTGATATTAAGTTAAATTTTCTCTTTTTTCAGTGCAAATTTTTGCATTTATTCATTTTACATCAGTAAAAATACACATAGTTATCAGGCAATACACTGTAATTGTGGTTTTTGATGTCATGGTAGAGCACTAAGAAAACATTGGATACCACCATACTAATAATAATTCAGTTTTTAAAAACCTCTAAATATCAAGTATTTATTATAAAAAATTATCCAAAGCAACCAAATATAGAGGATAGCCCATTTTATATGAAAATCTATTAAAACTGAAGCCAGCTCTCTAGACTATCCAAAGCATTACATATTTGACATAAGCTCAAAAGGTAAAGAGATTAAAGCCATGCTTAATGGCTTAATGTTGAAGTCCATTCAAATCTGTGAGCCATTACTAACTCCAGAAGGACTGGCTGTATGTGAGTGACTGCTCACCAATACCAATGTGTGTCCAACAGATCCCATATCTTTCAATAAAACTGCATCAGATTCAGGCATTCAGGTGTGAAGCTGGAGTGAGATCAAATTTTGGCTTCAGCCAGTGTGTTAACAGAAGTGGTAACAGAAGTATTGACTGTAGCATGCAGCTGGATACAAGGAATAAAGGAAATAAAGCACATCTGATTCCTGCCCAACATCATCCAGACTGCTCTGAGATGGGAGGAAATGTAACTTTTTTAAAAGATTGGTGTTTGAAGTGGTCCTTCCCTCTTGTGCAGCAAAAAGCACCAACTCAGCTTCCCAGCATTCTTGTGAAAATCGCTTAAATGGCACATGCTGGAGCCTCCCATGCAGGAACTCAGGAAGGTACATAACTCACCAGGAGCACTCAAGAACAAGTAACCTCACCAAGAAAGGATTGAAACAAAGGGTCCATGTCTACACAGACGTGATTCTACAGGAGGGAAAGGGGAGGTGGGGGCACAATTAAACAGCCATTTGGGAAGGGGTGAATGCTCCATAGGAGAGATTACCACCTCCTAGGGCAGTGCTCCCGTGGCTGGCTGGTGAGGTCATCATCACAGCTTCTTCTTGCCCCCACTGATGTCCCAGACAAGGCAGTGTTGGGTGGCCATGGCCAGGAAGGGAAACCTCCCTCACCTTCTCAGGACAGTACCCAGCAGCCTGCGTGGAAAATGGGACCACGCCCTGCTGAAACAGCTCTGAGGTGGCTCAGCTCAACTTCTCACCACCAGTGCTCAGCATTTTGGTGTGTTTGGATGCTCAGCCATGTTGACTGTCTTTTGACAGCTGCCCTGGATGTGCTTTGGCTCCCTGCAGAGGAATGGGTGACCCTGAGCACTCAAAGACAATCTTCATATCCCAAAAGAAAGGTCAGCTCTCATCAGTTTCTTTTTAATTTTTCCACATTTTTCCATTTCTTCTATGTCTTCCAGTTTGGATCTTCTACTTCAGTCCCAAAAGCTGCACTTCCTACCTGGAGGCACCATCCATCTCATGCATGGATGAAACAGATGGTGGATGCAGATTCTAATTTTGTCCCATTATTTAGCATCTATAAAAGGAAAAATTACCTCAGCCGATGGCCAGCATACAGATGGCCCCAGCACACCCATGCAGTTCCTTTTACTTACTAAAGATATTTGCAAAGAGCCACTTCCCCATCCAGCAGGTCTCCATCCATCTGGAGGTCTGGGCTGTCCGCACACCTAGCGTTGACAGCAAATGTCTCAGTCATTCAAGATTTCAAGCCATTAAAGACTGCAAAGAAGCAGAAACTTCTTTCAGGGCAGGCTCAGTAGTGTCTGTCCAAGAACAGCATAAATGAGGTGTGGATCCGACCAGCTACGTGCATTCCTGTTGTGGTAGTGTCATATGTAAACAGCTTTTCCTAATCTACTCATTGACTGCAGACTTCTGTCATGTTTGTGGAGGAGGCCAGAGAACTTGAACAAATGTCTTGCCGCAGTGCCTTGTGGAACAGGATAGCTGAGACACCAGCCCACTTGGATCCCTGTGCAGAAAGCCTTTGTTGTCAAGAGCCAACATCTCTCATTTTGGTTCAGACTCAAATTTAGTATGCAGACATTCAGCTCAGAGGAAACCTTTTAACAGCAGCTGGCCATTTTAATTATAGAAAGACTATAAACAATAAATTTCTAATATTAGATTCGTTTCTCACAGTCCTTGTTTCTGAAAATAATGTCTTAGGACTATATCCAAGCCCCACTGAATCAGTGGAAAGTGTCCCACTGACCTCATTGTGATTGGATCAGGGCCTTAGTTCCTTAAAATAAAATTTTACAAGGTACAGGCTAATCCCATTTCACATATTTTTAGTTAAATGGCTGAGACGGTTTTTTTCTCTCCATTAAGATCCATGGAAAACCAAGACACAGCCACAATCCTGCAATAAATATTCCATAAGGAATTCAAATACAAATAAGGCATGGGGTTGAAATTGTTTCACACTTGGGCTTCAAACTGTGGGTTCAGAGCAGAGGTCCTGGGAGCAGCTGTGAGGGCCCAGGTCACTGGAAAGTGGTGGCTCACCTTCCCCTGGAAAAGCAGCAGTGAGCCAAGCACAAAGCTGCAGGCTGTGCTCCAGACTGCTTACCAAATTCCACCAATATTTCATTTCTTTAATTTTTCCTATGTAGCCAAGCTCTAGGCAGCTGTGAGGAGCTAGAGCTACCAAAACACTGTGTGACAAGCTGTGTCTGTGGTATGTCCACCCACACCAAGCCTAGAAAGCAGTAAACCACTCCCAAGAACATCTGATTTTGAGACTTTCCAGCTCATAAAGTTTCAGATAAGCTTTAGATAAGTAAATGGGGGTGTCAGGAGAAAGTTATCCAAACAAAAGTATCAACCTGCTCCTTTTCTATCCCTATCCACTGGTGCAAACTGAAAAAGGAAACATCTTGGAAAAAGCAGGGAGGTTGCAAGGAGCAAGCAGAGTCAGTCACATGCAAACAGAGGTTATCCCTCCTGCACCCGGAGGAAATCCCCATCTTCATCACTGCAGTAGCAGCCAGGCCAGCAGTCAGAGACCCCCTGCACTAATACCTACAGCATGGCAAAAGGGGCCAGTTTCAGAACATGTAAAAACCATAAGGGAAAAAGAAGAGAAAGCAAACCACATGAAAAAGAAAATCATGAAAGTGAAAAAATGCAGGAGACACAAATGGAAAATTAATGTTCCCAACACATCCAGTTACTGCTGCAATATTTCTCGTTTGCCTTGGTTTGGTTTAATTTTAACTCTATGAGCTCATGTTGCCTCTTGTGAAGTTTAAGGACCCTGTTCCTAGCTGTATGAAAATCATGTACCACCATCCTGGCAACACTGGTCAGCCCTGCACGCTCAAAAGGAGAGCAAAAGCTGGGGCAAGAGTGGTACCATGTCCCAAAGCAGACCTACCCCAGACAATGCCATCTTTAGAAGGCCTGGTATGACCCTCCAAGATGCACAGACTATAATGGCATCTGGATGTTGAGTTCAGATAAAATGCATGCAGCCTGGGTTGCAATTAAAGTACACTCAAACCTGACACATTCAAAGAATATTTTGACACGTTGGCGTGCAGATACGAATGCCATAGGTCAGATGAAAGAGAAGGGGCTAGAAAAACACCAGGAAGACAAAATGAATCCATGACAGCACCATCCAATTTCACTATCAGGAATAATGTATTTATTTTATGCCTGAGCCAAGATTTAAATTGCCAACAGCTTTGTCATCATACCCTTTCACCCCTGGCTCACTTTTGCATACAGCATATCACAAGACGCAACAATTCATTTTCTCCTGTCTCACTTCCTGTCAAACCCTCCTGCATGTTGCATAGGGATTTCTTGCCCCATAACTGGGGATTAAATAGCCAAGTGATCCAACAATACAGGCACTCTGTTTGATATTTCCAGCTTGTGTTAGCCCAGTCTTGCCTCTGCTCCCTTGGCTTTCTGAGCATATGGTCATATTTTAAAATCAATTCTAAATTTTGAAAAGTATTTTTCCTTAAGCTTAAGAGGATCTGAATACTGATCCTAAACTGGGACCTGTTCAAAAAATAGGCCAGTCTGCCTGGGGAGCCCTCCAAGCATGGGATGTCCATGGGTTTTTTCCTCTTCAATATCTGCTTAAACCCACTAGAGTCTAACAGAGGTAGAAAGAGCCTGTCCTGGCAGCTTGGCCCCCAGATCCTCTGAGGCAGCACTGAAGCAGCCCCTGCACCTCATCCTATTATCTGCCTCTCCTAAGTCATTTAGGAAAGGAGTCGTATAAACAACAGAAGGGCTAAGAAGTATGCTTTAAAATAGAATGCACAAAGAATAGATTCTCTTGTCATCAAAAAGAATATTAAGGGTGAGTCTTGTAAGTTGATGCACTGATGTGGGGGTTGAAGACAGAACAGATTTTTAGATGAGCTGGCCTGGCAGCCCAAAGATTAGCTCAGTTGGTTAGGGCATGGTGCTAATAATGCCAAGGTTGTTGGTCCAATCCCCTAAATGAGCCGTTCACTCAGGAATTAGACCCAGGGATCCTTATGGGTCCCTTCCAACTCAAAGTATTCCATGATTTTTTTGTGATAATTCTGCTCAACCAAATTATATCTCAAATTAATCCTGACTTTGTGTAGATCAAACGTTACTATTGCCAAGCTTATTTGGGTAATTGGTATTGAACAGCTTGGCCAAAAAATTTAGTAAGTTTTATTCTTGGCACACATTCAAAGGTTTATTCAGTGATCATGAACTTGTGATTTCAGGAGAACAACTGGTCACTTCAGTTCCACTGTGCTGCCCCAGTTCTTGGATTAGGTAATTTAGCCATTCTTAATCTTTTTTTTCCCATGAAATATTTTCATTTAGTTGACAAATGTATGTTGCTTTGCTAAAGAAACTGGTTTGCAACTCTTCTACAACTGACCTTCCAAAAGATTTGTGCAATTACAACTTATATTTGCAGAAAAGTGCACAGTAAGCAAATGAAGATGCTTGGAAATGCAGCCACGGGAGAAGGTTTCTAGATGTCGTTGAAATGTCTATAAATAAGTTTTCTTACCACTTACCCTAGTGGTTTAGCAATCCAGATTGTGGGCAACATTTTACATTCATGTGAACTATATACCATTTCCATTGGCTTCACAGGGGATCTGACACTGAACCCAATGCTAAATTTTGCATTTTTGTTTAGAATTTGCAGACAGGAGAACAGCCATCTATTTGTAGTTGTACTCCAGTTATTTTTAACAACAATGTGCAGAAAAGTTAAATTATCCATATTCATCAGCAAGAGGAAATGCCTCATAAACTTGAAATGTTACACTAAGGACGCTTTCAGTTTTGCTGCTCTTTATTTCCCTAAAGAATGCCTTGTTTCTACTGCTGTCTTGTTGCCATTCGACCCTGAGAAATACAACCTGCATGCTTTACCACTCTGCCCACCCCCAGATGTGCTTACAGCCAAATACTGCTGCTTCCTCTTCCTTTTTCAAAAACAAACATCCTCTCACTGCTTCCCCCCTTGCTGCTCAGAAGACCCTATAGAAGAGGCCAAGATACTTTGCAGATTTTGACAGCCAACACAGCAGAGGCTTTTATTTTTCTTCAGAAGAGAACCAAAAGAAGGATGAAATGTGCTTGAAACTGGCATACCAGGCAGGATAGGGCCCCCATCAGTCCCAAGGGCCACCCTTTGGGGTAAGGTCTCCTGGGACCAGAGACCCCAGAGCTCTCTTAAGCACTCTTCCGACCAGCAGTGAGAGAAGTGAGCAGCAGGGAAGGACAGCAATTCCAAGGGCGCTTTGATGCTGCAGCTGGTAGCAGTTTCTGCTGGGAAGGGGTGAGACAGACAGGACTGACAGCCACCATGCTGTGGACAGGCAGTCTGGGTCACCAGGGTTAGGCTCACAGCTAATTAATGAGCTTCCAGCCCCCCTTAAAATACCTTGGTTTTCTGCTGTTTACTTTACATGACCACACAAGCTTTCAGTTGTGTGACATAAGGACTTCACACCCTTTTGTCTAGCTCAGCAAGCAAGAACAGCAGCCAGTCCACTAATAATGCTCATCAGAACTATTCCCTTGGCTTTTATGTTTCTTGAGGTATTTCAGGTTTGCATGTCACAATTGCCAAACATACCAAGATGCCATTTTCAGCCCAAGAACTGAGTTGCCCACGTGTCTGTTTTATTATCAGTGTTAGAAGCACTTTGAGGTGTAAAGGTTAGTTACAGAAACAGTAAATATCAAACCAAACTCTGGGTGACCTCTGCAGGAGACATGAGCAAAGCTCGCCTATTGTCAGTCCGGGTTCAGCTCCTGAGCTACCCACCAGCAGTGGGGATACAAGGGGTGCATTCCTAGAGTCACAAATTAAAACCAAAGGATACCCAAAAGTGTTTAGCCAAAATAGGCCACTGGAGTTTATAAGGGCCATACTTTTATTCACAGGTTGGGATTTCTACTCTGTAAGTAATATTATACATTACTATATCTTACTCTGTAAGAAATATTATAATAAGGACTTCCTTCTCAGATGTCTCATTTCAGTATTATTTTAAAAAGTTGACTCTGAAGATAGACAAGGGACAAAGCTGTATAACTCCTGGAAATTAAAAAGCAACAATACATGCTTGATCACTTGTATTTTGACAGGATCTTGAGCTCCTGAGACTTCCTGTGCTCTTGAGACTTTGCTCTTGAAAAGACTACCCAAAAAACTTTTTTGCCTTAAAGTTCATAACTAAAATACCTTTTTCTATCAGTACTGCATATAGAGTTGGGTGGTTTCTACTTGTTCAGGACACATAACTAATTCACTTTGATTGCATCACTGACATAAGCATTCATCTGCTGTTCTAATTTGCCTACAGGTTCTCCATAACCACCTCTTCAAATGACAGGAGGAACAAGAATGATAAGCAGCTGGCACTGTTGGAAACCCTGGTACGTATCAGATGTCACAGGGCATCTGTGACATACACATACCACCTAGAACATAAATACAGCCAGGGTCACACAGCTTTAGAGAAGTACTTAAGTGTGATAGTGATAGCCAGCAGTAAACACTCCCTTGTAAATTATGCCTGTTATATGTAAAACTGGACATATACAGCTTTTTTTTTTCTTCCTTTCAAACTATGAAGAATTTTTTTTCACTAAAATAGTTATTGGAATAATACTTAGCGCTGATGCTTTCTCTGATCTACTTCTGAAGAATCATAGAATGGTTTGGGTAAGGCAGGAGAGTGCCTGCTTAAAACCCATCTAGTTCCAACTTCCCTACCATGGGTAGGGACATCTTCCACTGGACCAGGTTGTTCAAAGCCCTCCAGCCTGGCCTTGGAACCACTGCTTCTTTGGGCAGCATGTTCAAGTAACTCACCACTCTCATAGGGAAGAAAACAGAGCAACTAAAAAAGAGCTTAAAATGACAATTTTTTCAGGGGAATAACTGTTAAGTCTTTAATAGAGACTAGCTGATGCCTACCTTAACGAGACTTAGCAGTGCATTTTCAAAAACTGTCCACATTGATATTTATGAAATGCATACCCATAAGGAGGAGACTGAATTCTTCACTGGCCCACTCTGATATGAGGAGTCCCTGTCCAGGTTAAATACCACCAGATGATATACCTACAGAAATGGTCCACAGATCCATAAAATCTATAAGCCCTGAGTTTCCTTTCTGTGGAAATTATCACAGAGTGTAATACATTATGACCTCTGCAGGGATACAATACAGCGTTCACACCCCATCTCCGAGCCAGTAAATTTAGTTATCAGCAATAGCCTACAGTGGAGTCCTGTGTCCAGCTCTGGGCTCCCAACTACAAGAAAGACAGGGATGTACTGCAGTAAGGCCAGTGAAGAGCTGGTGGGATGGTCCAGGCTGGAGCCCCAGGAAGGAGCTCAGGGAGCTGGGCTTGTTCAGCGTGGGGATGGGGAACTTACTGCTGCAGCTGCCTAATGGGAGGGTGTAGAGAAGACAGAACCAGGCTATCCCCAGAGCTGGTGCTCATCAGTAAGGAAGGGGACAAACAGCACTTGTCATATGAAAAAAAAATGTGATGAGATATTAGGAAAATAGCTTTGCCATGACGGTGATTAAACACTGAAACAGAGGCCCAGAGAAAGTATGGGATTTCTGATCGTGGAGATACCAGAGCTTGACTGGATAAAGTTCTGAGCAACACAGTCTAAGCTGGCCTTGCTTTGAGATGGGGATCTGGATCAGGAGATCTCTGGAGGTTCCTTCCAACCTAAATTATTCAGAGATTCAATGAGAATGTGTTTAAGTTATATTAGCAGAGCTGTGCCTCCTCTGTTAATTGTCAGGAATTTTAACCGTTACTTGAGAATCTGGAATTAACTGGATATATAATCGGCACAGGAAATTAGATTTTCCCCTTTAAATTAAACTGTCATGGTAGGGAGGAAAATAAGCAGGAATTGATAGCATTCTGTAGTGTATTGTATAAAAGCAACTGGTATTGTTGCTTTTTCATTTCTTCCCATGAGCAACAAAAGAAGTATTTTGAAGCAATGTAAAACCAAACAGGTAAGTCCTTTTTATTTTCCTTTTATGCCTCATTGCTCTGCCTTCTTCTATGCATTATTTGGTTTTGGATCACGTGGACCTAAGAGCTGTTGTCACTGCTCCATTCCCTCAAGGGGCTAAATCTTCTCGTTGCCTTTTCCTTTACTGCCCTGGTTCTTGCCCTTCCCTTTTCCAATCTTTTGCAAATGACAATAGCTGCCTTCAGCTGTACCTGATCCACAGATAGCAGAAGAGCCAGAGGGTAATCAGACTTCTTTCATGGCCAGGGAACTAAACTCATTTGCTATATGAGTTGCTGGAACTAATGGCAGTCACTGTTTGAGAGAAGATCACCAGGACCTGTCCAAAACCAAAGCACTACCCCAGGAGGGGCCTGGGACCTGGACTCAAACTTGGACTCAGACTTGGAATCAGATCACAATTTGGGAAGCAGGAGTCTACTTTGCAGCAAAATGGCTGTTTTGGGAGGCAGAAGGGCATTTGTCACAGTCAAATATTTGAGATCCAGTGAAAAGAGTCCTACAAATTATTTGCAAGAAAACTGTTGCAATTTATTTTCCTTACCCTCCTCAAAACAGGGTTTGCATGCATTCCTTGTTAATATGCTGAATTGCCACATCAGTTCCTTCTCCCAATGGAAAAAGCTTGACAAGCCCATGGATGTTAGCTAAACCCCTGCATTAGCATGGTGACAGAGCAAGTACCCAACACAGCAAGCATGTTTGACCTCTGTGAGAAACCTCTCCTGCAGCCAAAGATAAAATTAACAAAACATCAGTGTTTAATATTTAGCAGGTGTAAATGGGGTGATTCTGAACCTCACTGTGATAAATCTGTCCTCTAGATTATTCTCTCTCTGCTTTCAAGCTTAGAAAACTATCTTGAGCTCAATGCAAAATTCAAAGTGCTTAGGTATATACTATAAATTGTGGGGTTTTTAGATGAAACTGGTAACTACAGCAACACATTTTGACGGAAATGGCATCCCTATGGCATTTTATAGTATGGAAATCAACAAACAATATAAAAAAATAGGAAAATTAAACTGTGAGGAATGCTTGGATTGCCTCTTATAACTCAGTGAAATCACTTACTAATGATATGATCCACCTATAATTCTAACTAAAACAAGGTTCAGATGAATGTGATTTCACCTGTGGGTATAGGCACATACAAATTATACCTATGCAGCTTCAGTATTTTAAACTCTGTTTAAGTGAAACCAAGATAAATTTTGCGTATCTTAAGGGACTCAGTCATTAAACTTAATCAATGAGCTAATCTGAGATTTACTTTTAAAATGTTAAATAATCAAATAATTCATACAAAGGGAAAGATTCTGAGCACTAAAGGGATATGATTTGTGTGCAACCTCTTTGAAGGATAAATTCAAATTAGCTTTCATTGCAGTGTATTTTGCAGCAGTTTTAACAGACCTCAGGTAAGAGTTAAAGCCAAGTTCCTTCACAGACCTTTGCACTTAAACAGGTAATTATAATTTGACAATATGTACAGGAATAAGAATTTTTTTTAATTGGAAATATTTATAATTTCCCACTACAAAATTTGGATTAACCAGGAAAATGGGGGGGGGGGGGGGGGGGGAGGGAACGGAGGAGGAAAGAAATAATTTTTGGTGCCGGTAAAGCAGTGTGGTTAACAAGTGATAAAAAGCTTTGGCTCCTCACCTGAGATACTAAGTTTATATAGGCAGCTCTGAAGCTATTGCAATGCAGATTAAACAAGTTAGCTGGAGCTGTCAATGCCTGACAGGATGATAGGAATGCTCCCTTTCCTTGGAATTACAAGGGAGGATTAGGAAAGTTGTAGGAATTCCAGCACCTCAGCTAGATACAGGAAATTCCTCAAATGCACTATCATGTGGAATTCAATAAGCAGGGCCTAAATTCAAAAAGTTTTCAAAGAAGACTCAGACTGGCAAATTAATCTGAAGCAAAACCTAATTTCCAGAATGAAAAATTCACTTCAAGAAAACCGGATAAGTGAAGGAACCTTGATTTTACAAAACTCACCCTGTGTGCGTGCATGCATGCATGTGTGTAGTTCCTGTGGTTATAGTATAGGAGGCCATTGAATTATCAAACCAGTGATTTTGCCATTAGTTTTTCAGTCTTCTTCTTGCATGTATATTCTGTGGTCAAATCCATTAGTAAGTTAGAGTGATAAACACCTGGAGTCTATCAAAAACAAAGAGAGTCTTATTCTATATGTACAACCAGCCAGGCAAACATAACGAGCAAAGACTAACTGCATAATATAGAATTCAAACAGGAATATGTTTTTTATGATGTGCCAGCATAAGGGAGATCAAAGACTAAAGCCAAATAAATAGCAACTGGGTACCAGCAAAGGAAACATATTCAGAACTTGAAGTAATCAGAAACAAACCCAGTGTATGCCAACACCCTCTGAATTCAAAAATAACATTTTCCTCATTTTCATAAAAGGTTTGAAGGCTGGCAGATTTTATTTTGGTTTCCAATC
Organism: Cinclus cinclus; assembly: GCF_963662255.1. Classification (NCBI taxonomy): domain Eukaryota; kingdom Metazoa; phylum Chordata; class Aves; order Passeriformes; family Cinclidae; genus Cinclus; species Cinclus cinclus. Next base: position 54,791,840 of record NC_085048.1, on the reverse strand, counting down.
TACTGTTTTTATGACTGGAAGGGAACTTTCATTTATCACAGACAAAGGAATATGAAGAATCGTCTCCTCATCCCATTGTTACTTACTTCTCGTGTTTTTTGGGAGTTACCCCACCACCACCTCCCTGCTGCCATCTGATTGAATTTTCCTTGGATGCTTTATGGAATTTGCCAGCTTACATTAAGCATTTATCGAGCTCAGCTCCTTATCTGGAACATCGCCTGGCAAACTGCAACAATCTGCCTGGCACCTGGGGACAAACAGAGCAAATTTTTCCAGGTGGTAAAAACAGACACCCAGAATTACAGGCCAACACTATTTTGTGAGGCAGTTTCATCTAAAGGGAAAAGCCTAAATGATTAATTTCCAGTGACTTGTTTGCTACCTGCAACTACCTGAACAGTTCTAAATTACTATTAGTACTAAAAAACAACAACAACAAAACGCAGGGTGGGGAGGTAGGTGGAGAGGTAGGAGGAAGGAGGATACAAAGGGTGGCAGTGAATCTACAGGCTGAGCCTGAGGGCAGTTACATCTGTGCTTGATTTGTCAAGGATTTACATTAGTGAAACTTTAACTCTTCAGATGATAAGTAAGATTACACTTACAGAACAAGTTTATGCAAATAAAGCTTAGTCTATGGAGTGTGTAAGTCCAGACGAAGTGGATTTGGCAAGTTTCACTGAGCCTGGTGGCTGGGTTTAATAAGTGCATTTACATAAAGGATTAGGACATCTGGAAAAGTAGCATGGTAGTTTACTGAGATATAAATAACGTTAATTGAGAGGTCACAGTATGCAAAACACTCCACACATGTAAATGAAAATCATGGAAAAAGATGGGGCAGAGGCTTGTGTACATCAAGCTAGTTACATCAAGTTTTATGTACTAGCTGATCCGTGCCTTTCTTGGTCCTAATTTTAGTCCCCATCACAGAACCCCGTTTTATGATTGATACAGCCAAAACCAGCACCTTCTTCTTTAAAATCCAAAACCAAAATCAGTGGTTCACATAAACCAGCATCAGGAGATACCCAGAATTCAAAGGATCTGTAGGAAATTACTTTAAAATTGTAATCTAAATAAGCAATGTGCTAGATAACTAAATTTTAACCCAAAGCCTAATAACATGCTCCCATAGCAACATAAAAACATCTCTTTTGGGCAACAGAACACTGAAAATTTTGTTTGCACCTAAGTCCAGCTTGCTTGATAAGTTCTGTGATACTAGAATTTTGTCTTCACATATTTGTGAACTGGTAAGAATGAGATAACAATCCAATTGTAAGAGTTATACTATACATCTGTATTAATTTTTAGCTTGGTAGGCAATTTTAATTCATTTTCACTATTCTTAAAAGTCCAAAATTATTGTTTCTCAGCTTATCCAAGAGTTCAGCAGACCTTTTGCAAAATACTATAGCATCCATATGTTTATAATTCAATCTCTTTCCAATAAATATGTTTAGAATACTTAAAATGTTCCTTATACAGAGCTAAAAATAGCTTTCTTTGGGGTTTTTCCCTTTCTCCAGGTTTTTAATAAGCTTTGCTTAGTTCTGCTTTTTTTTCCAAGCTACTGGCTACATGCAGACAAAAGGTTTGTCCCCAAAGGTTTGCTCACTGAGACATTGCACTGCACACACACTGCACTGAGGTGTACAGGGGAACAACACACTAAACTCGTCTGCAGTAATGTACTGCTCTTCTGGTCATGCTAAAACCCTCTGTGGAGAGACTTGGCCTGAAACCTGCTTAGAATTGCTGCAAAATACACTGAAGAAATATACACTCACAAAGCAAATTATGTCCATTCTCTGACCTCAAAACGATCAGTTTTGCTCCTATGCAATCCAATTATATCATTGCTATATTTAGATGGAGTGGGAAGCTGGTTGAAATATGGGGCAGGAGCAGCTGGTCTTGTGTAGTCAGAGGGAATGTTACTGCTGTATATATTGACCTTATCCAAACAATTCAGTACATAAAATGAAAAGCTGAGACACATAAGCATGAGGTATGAACATATCAGCAGCCATGTTCAAGGGGGATTAGTTTATGGAATGGCCAGTTCAGCTGTGTGCTGATGCTGGCATCTGTTAAGAGCAGGGGAAAACAGTCCTCATGTTTTGGTCAGTGAGCCAGATGTATCACTTCATTCATCCTTGCAGTTGGATGCTGATAACATCTGAAAGCAAACAAAGGTGATGATTTGGAGTGGCTGCTAGTAGGCACGAAGTTCTCTTTCCACTTATCATGCTCTGCTTTGGTTGGATGTTTCCCAGCAGACAAGATTATAGCTTGCCTTAGAAAAGTGGCCGTGTTCACTAAGAATTACAAATTGTGGTCGCAGTCCAAATGTAGATGAGGCTGCAACACCCCAAGAAATACAGCCTAACATGGTTCTGTTTGTGGACTTCTCACCTGACAAAACACATGCCTAAGTAATTACTTTTCCTCCAGGGTTTATGATAGACAAATGCCAGCAGCCATCTGCCAGCTATTTGGTTCTCTGTGTGTCTGGAATAGTGAGTTCCAGCCCATCACTGGCACAGTGTGAGGGCCTTCTGGCTTCCTCTGCTCCTCTTTGGGATTCAAGCCATGACCCATTCCTGAGTCAGCTCACTTTCTAAACGCAGAGTTCAATTCCATGATCTTTGAGAAACATTACAAAAATTATCTGCAATTTACTGCAAACCTCTCCATCAAATTCCAATTATTGTCAACCTATTAAATCTATTTTTAGTCCTTACTGCAGAATATTTAAGCCCAAAGAAATTATTTAAATAAACTGCACGCTAACTATGCAGTAGGTTACAGGGAAAGTTGCCTTAGAACAGCAGCAGATGTGAGCTAAGAGGTTTTGTTGCATAGGGCACAGTATCTCACACCACTGTGAGTAATTTTGGTTAGGGCTTCCTGCTGTACAAACTTTCTTTTTTTCACATCTCAGTCTGTTTGTTGCTGAGGACAGTTGGTGAAAACAGTCCCATTTCCCTTGAAGTGATGATACAGCATTTTCCTAACACAGTATAAAATGTACAGAAAAGCAGCTTATTACTCCCTGTCTCTGACCAAGTTAATTGGATATTAGCATTAGAATCCTGCTAAGTAATCTCTGTCAAATCCTATTAGCTCCCTTGCTCTCTTCCAGAGTATCTGCTGAATGATACAAAGCTTGCAGAAAAGCTAATCCTTATATACTTTATGAGTGCAGCCAAAGTATTTTGTTTGTCAAAGTGAAAGAGACCTTCAGGCTTCCCATCATCCACACCACAGGGAGAGCTTACCACTCTCCCATGGCAGCCTCAGCAGTAGGCAAGAACAGCAAACTGGATACACTAACCTGTGCTGCAGCCATAATTTTCACAATTGTTCATAACCTGGGTAGAGAATTTAAATGCAAAAATATACTGAAATCCAAAGCTATAGTTCCCACAGCAGCTATAACTCAGTCATGGTATTTGGACATACATTGTGGAGTATAGACATAGTAATGCAAAACACTAAAGCTACCCCTGGTTATGGTTGGCTGGGGGAACCATAACTCTGAGTTTCCTGACTTTTGTGTTAAGATCTCAGCCATAAATATTGCTTTAATGTAGCTTTGTGCAGAGGGTTTACATTGGCATTGGGAGATGCTCATACGGAAACAGTAGAGAATTAGTGTGGTATGCTTATTAAATGAGTAATACGTTTAGAATAATTGCTGGGGTAAAATCATGGCCCCAGTGATGTCAAGGGAGATAGGGTTTTAACTCAAAAACATCTTATTCAGGGAATAAAGCAGCAAATGTCCAAGTGCTTTTGATCTTTATTAAAAAGGAATTTCAGATAGGCTCCCTCTCTTCAAATCAGGGCTCTAAAGGAATAATCCATTTATTCCAAAGAGTGATAGGAACCTCAAATAGCAAATGGTTGGGGGACACATTGCCTCCACAGAAAAACTTGGAGGTTATTTGTTTTGTTTTGTTTTGCTGTTTTCCACATTAAATACCCCAAAATGACCATTTGACCATTTTTTTCATCAATATTTGAAAACTAAAAGAATTTATTACTTATTCTGACATTTTGCTGTTTACCAGTTAAAGATGGTAATGATCTCAGAGATTATCCAGCAACTGAAAAAGGGTCACCGCTGAAAAATTTTCAGCAGAAAAGTTTCAGCTAATCTATGTAAATCAGTTGCAAATCTTTTCCTGTTTATTTTGAAGGAGAGAGTACAATACCACTATTTCGCCTGCTAGGATGCTAGAGAATATTTTTCCTAGCAGTTTGCTTTTTAGTTTATCATGATTTACTTGAACAAACCAGCCTATTTCATTATGGGAAAAAAATATAAAGAGATGGGCTAGTCACAAGAGGGGGAAAAAATGTGTATCTTTCAGTGTGTGACCAGCCAGAGGAATTCTCCTTTTGTGCCAAACTGCCTTGTGTTTTCAGCTGGGAAAGACACTGTGCAAACCAATAGCAGATGGTGGAACTGAAAATAGGTGCTTTACATGTTTGATTCACAGCCAGCATTTTGTTGTCTAGTTGTCTCACATTTTTGTACTGTCTTATGTTGTGCAATCACATGTGACACACTGAAATCAGCCTTACTGTCCCAGTGTTTCCTGAAGTAGGAGTCTTGATGCAATGGGCAAGAATTTGGTGTGTTTACTGTTCTTGGAAAGGTTTCCTCCATTGGAAGCCACCCTTTGAGGAAAATTTCAGCTAGCTTATCCTTATGGGAAAGGCCAGTGGTGCCACCAGAAGAAATCTCTGCTCAAAGACTCTCTGGGGAACAAATCCAGATTCCTTGGCAAAGTCTGCTGTAGAGAGGGAGTCTGTGGAAAGAAAGAGAGGGTGGTCTCTGCAAAGTGGTTTTGAGCCATGCAAATACAGTGCCACCAGCTTGTCTTGCAAAATAAAATTTTCCAGCTCCCTGCCAAAAAAATGTCATGTGACAGCACAGTTATTTTTAGCTGCAAGGGCAGCTATGAGTTAGGTTCTCTCTCTCTCTCTTTGTTGATGCAAGGCTCTAGATTGCTCTGCCATGAGCATGACATGGTGGGTGTTGGTGAAGACTAAAATCTGATTATTCAGTGATAAAATCTCAGAGTTAGTACATAATAACCCTATTTAAAGATTAAGGATTTTATTCATTAATTTCAAATGTACTCATTTCCATGTTGGTCAGGCAATAACTCGATTACAGTTCATCGTTTGAGGAAGAAAAAGGAAGTGGGGAAAAAAAAGAGCAAAAAACAAAGATCACTGCATGTCCATCTGTTATAACCTTCTTTAATGAGACTGATTCCATAATACTTCAGTTGCCTCTTCCTAGACTTTTTAGAATGTTCCTTGCATGGGAAAAAAACAACAAAACAAAACCATAATAGAGCTAAAAACAGGAAAACAGACCTCCAAAATTTCCAGATAGTAGCTAACAAATTCAGGCCATTTAGCTTCACACTATTTTCCAATTTAGGCCTGCTTGGCTTGTTCTACCTTGTTCTAGCCACTTTCCTTGGTGATGTTTTACTGAAGCATGATCTCTCCATATTCTGCTTTCCAAACCTTCTGCAGTCAGTGGATGCCATTCCCATAATCTCACATTTAACTTCTCTCTCAACCCACATTCAATAATTCTCCCCACCGAACCCCCCCCACCTGCCTTTATTGTTGAAATCTGTGCTATAAATGTAAAGGTATGAAGTTGAGACTGTAACACAAGTCAGGATAACAGGCCTGACCACAGTGCTTCAAATGTCTTCCTTGAGTTATTTTGGTGAGAACACTTGTACCCTCTAAGGTACAAGGCAATGGGAAAAATATCCATCAGCTCCAATATTGTCAAGTGCTGGGACAACATGACACAAAAAGTTATTTTATTCAGTGCATCAGATTCAGTAATAAGTGCCACTACTAGATCAGTCCTCATACAACTCCTGCTTCATTTTTCCTAGCTGCTTAATACAGCTAGTTAGAGGAATAGCTGGCTGGCATGTCCCCTTTGTGTCACATTTACATTAAAAAGTGTAAATATTTTGTTGTGATTAATATCTTCAGTGCAAATGTTGACAAAAATATTTCAGGGAACAGCTACACATGCTTAGAAGGTTAAGGAAAGCATATTTCATAAATCTTGCTTTGAAGAGCAACTAAATTAATGACCATTTTACTCCCACAGTAAGGGAAACTATGCCTGCTGCAATGGAATACAATATTCTCTACAAACAAAAACTTGCTATGTTTTTCTTAACTGTATATTAAAATAGCAGAAAAGTCTAAGCAACAAGATATGGTGATTTAAATTTCACAACTGATTTTTTTTGCATGCATATCTTTAGTAGATGCTTCAGCTAATTAAAGAAATAGAATCTAATGAACGTCAACATAAATCCTTAAGAATATTAGAATTGCAAAAATTGACAGGAAAGGAACCTTGTTTAAAACACTGCAGTCTTCTGTGACATGGGCATTTTAAAAGAGGGTTTTACTTTGCATTTGACACAGCTTTATGTTTACAGTTTGCTACATGTTTTTAGTTCTGCGTTTTGTAGTAATTAAGCTCTGGGTATGGGTTTTGTTTAATTTTTAAGTACTCTGCTTATTTACTGATCTCTGATAGAATGTTAAAAAAAAAGATTTGGGAAGTTTTAAAGACTTGTTTAAAATGTTTGTCAGATTTTTAGCTTAGGAAATTACAATCATCTTGCACAAACGTTACAGATAATGCATAAATTACCTATGACACAAAGACATAAATCCTTCTATATAGCTCTAAATGGATTTTCCTTGAGATTTTCATCCAAAGTGCCCATCCACTTCAGAGGCAGTTGGAATTGGGAGTGGTAACTTATGCCACCATCGTTCCTTCCTGCTACCAGTTTCTGCCTGACATGCCCTTAATGGAGAAGCAGGACCAGCTCAGTGCCTTGGGGCCTCAGCTCCCAGGTAGCTCCTCCTCCCTACCTGGGAAAGAGCTCAAAGTCCCTCTGTGAGATGGGCCCTTTCTGACACTCTTCTTCTAAGAGCTTTTCAGGCCTATTCTGTTGGGCTCCAAAGACCTTAAATCAAGAACCAAGATACACAAAATTATTGAGTATGCTAAAAGCTAGGCCTTCCATGGCCATGTGAAAGCAGACCTTTTTCACAGCATTAATCTTTTTGCAATCACCAGTTTCAGTTTAACGAGAGTGAATTTATCCATTGCAATTTAGTCCTTTTCTAAGCTTTTGCATAGACATACTAACATGTCCAATACCTGTAGCTCCCGTGGGACAAAGAACATGTGCAGATCTGTGAAAACTACTAAAATCAAGAGAGCTTCTTCCGGCAGGTTTATATAGAAAAGAAATCTTACCCATACTTCATACAAGGAATCTTTCTTGATGAAAACTCTGCCATAATTGTAAGTTTGTTTGGTTTTTCAGCTTTCTTACTGTGGCAAGTGCAACATCCTGGCCTCTCTCTTTCTTTCTTTCTTTTTGAGGCTTTTAGCATGACTGGGAAATATTTGGCAGAGGTCTGCTTTCTTTCTTTTTATTTTTTTAAGATCAGTTATCTTTCTCTAGGGTACTTTTGGATGCTGAAGAAAATGTGATTCTGAAATACAACTTTTTTAAGGATATTTGCAAGTTCAATAACAGACAGGTTTTTATTTAAGAGAATAATTATGTAATGCTAAGCAGGAATGGCAAATGCATTATTTACTAAGAGATACCCTAATCCGTAAAAAAAAAAAAAATTTGCTTTCTATAAAAATGGAGCATGCTTGAAGCATGTTGCATCAAGCAAAACAAAACATGCATCTGGTAAAGGAAAAAAATACACTTAACATATTGTCAGAGTAGTATTTTTTTCTCAGCACAGAGCTAGTGGTGTTCACAGACCAGCCTTCTCTCCCATTTGCTTCAGTAGTTAAAAATGGGAGATTTCAATAATATCCCAGAGTTCATCCAAAATTTGAAGGCCAAACCACTGCTGTAAAGGAAAATAAACTATTCCATTGTTTTGGAGATGTGATGGTTGAGCTATGGTTCACAATACAGTTCAGCTGCACTGCGCATGGAAAAAAAACTTTCTAAGAATTTATTTTTATTTCTCTGCCATGCTCAAGCTTGTAAATTCACAAGCTAGCATTTGAGGAAAGCATGAAGAGGATTCAGATTATTTCCTACGGTGTGCAAATCAGGACCAAAAAATTTTGATCCTTCCAAAATCTGAGGGAATGCTTCAATAGGCTCCAACAGCCCTCTAGGACAGGAAGGTACCAACACTCAGAAAATGTAGCTCATTTTGGAGCACAGTTTGTGGTGGCTGCAATCAAGGTCCCAGACACACACAAAAAAAAGCCCTTTTCAATAGAAGACATAGAAAGCTTGGCTTCTGTGCCAGCCACATCACTGAGTCTGAGCTGGGATCTCAACTTGGGCTTATCCTGACTGCTTGGTAGGTGGCCTTGGGCAAAGCTCATGCACTTGAATGGCAAGAACCACAGTACAAAGCAAAGCAAGTATTGTTTCTTTTGTTCAAAATCACAAAAGGAAATTGCTAACAGTGCTAATCCATGCCTAGAATTTTAAAATATTGTAGAAACTATCATTTCAAAGCACCTTTAGGTTCCATTCAGTGCTTAGCATTGGTGGGGAATATCAGTCCAAGATAAATGCTGGACAAAAAAAAAGGGTTCTCAAAACCAGGACACTCATAAAGAAGAACTAGATCTGTATCTTCTCTGTTGTTTCCAGAAGAGTTTCAAAGCAGAAAGGATCCAAGGCAGAACAACAGGCAAGCTCAGTGGGTGCCCCCATTTTCCCCACCACAGATAAGGTGTATATTCTACCAGAAGGGTGGAAGTGACCTACAGCAGGCAGTGCCAGTGGTGAGAATATCAGAAAATATGTACTTGTGACACAAAAATTCTAATGTTTATATTTTAGTTTTTGAGATATCTCTTCAAAGAAACTTTCATACCCTCTGGTGTGAAAGTATAACATGAAATTCTGGTGGAGAGATTCTAAACCCAGGAGGAAGGATGGGGTGACTCTCAAGGAGATAGTGATGAAGAAATTGTACAAGCAACCCAACATATAGATTCTGTTCATCGTTTTAAGGAAATTACAGGGAAGTCTGAACCAGCTGAGCCAAATGCAATTCCCAAACCTGTTGAACTTTACCTGCCACTGTTAATAACATCCAGGATGGAAAAAATAAAATGTTTTGTAGCTCATTATGTGCTTGTTTTCACCCAGTATATGTGTTTTTCTGATTCATTATTTTCACATTTACATTTGTATCTGCACTTGCCTCCTTCACAGAATACACCAAGAAACATAACTATTTCTCTAAAATGTAAGGATATGAGAATGTAAAGGCATTGATTCAGACTAATACCTGCCTTTCCACTAATATACACAAGGAGGAAACTGAACATCATGGTCTCCATTTGCTTCCTGCAAGATCACATCATCCTAACACAATGTCAAAGTCTGGAAATTGCATGTAATCAAACCTTCATAATGTAACAGTTTCCTTTTACAGTTACACAAAAAAACTGGCAAAAGAGCAAAATGGCTATGATGAGGTCTGGCTTCCAGCATTTAAACTGGTGTTCATGGCTCTTGGGAAAGAAGGAAAACTTTGCTTTTGACATTTTGGAAAGGTGGTAATTTTAAATCAACTCTGCTAGTTTTGTCTGAAAGCTGGCATGGATTTACTCAGATAACTTCATCCAAGTTGTTTTTTGGCCAAGGAGATCTTAAAGTTAAAAACCAGATAATCTAGTAAAACAAAATAAAAGGCCTAATTAGTGATGGTAGCTCTGGCCTCATAAGAAAATAATGTGATGGATTTGGAACACAGATGAGAGCATTAGCTCCACAGAAGTGTTATTCCAGCCACAGAAGGTCTTAAATACACCTTTTAAAATACATAATATAATGCCAGATGGTTGAGCCACATCTGAGATTTTCAGGGCATTCAGTATGTGATCAAAGTTAAGTAATCACTGAAAGAGAATAAAATTGCTAAGAACCTGCCATTATAGTTAATGTGTGCACTGAAAAAATGATTCTTGATCTTGTCCAGTAAAACTCTTGGTGGGTGGCATTTCTGTGAAATAGGTGTTAACTGGATTAGCTCAGTTTCAGGTCATGTTTTTCAACTGAAAATGTAGTCCTTTCTAGTACTTTAACAAAATAAAATTATTGTAAAGGAATAGTTTGTCTAACTAATAGCCAGACTTCTGTATTCTCTTGTTATAGTCAAAATGGCTTTCAGTCCCTAATCTAAATCTGGGTAGTTTCACTCCTGAACATGACTAATCCATGGCTGGACCACTCTGCAGGATCTGACCCACTAGAAGGTCTCAGAGCACACCTCAAGTTAGTACCTGCACAGCACAGATAACCTGGTACAGCTGCTGCCTCACCTCTCATCACTTCTGGTTAGAAAACTGCGTGGTATGGGAAAGTTGTTCTAGTTCTGTTTCTACCTGGCTCCACATTATCCAGGGTTATGGTCCATCCTGTCTGTCCTCCTCAAACTTCACTTGACATTTTCATTGCATGAAGCAATTAATTAGCCATTGAAAAAAGGGACCATCAGAGCTCTAGCTTCAAGGTCAGATGTTGGGATAAACAGCTGGGAAAGGGGAGACCTCTAGTGAGTTAACCTGAGTGATGATCACCACCATTAGTGGTGTAATTATTGCATTAGGAACACAACAGCTTCAGTGGGAGCAATTAAAAGAGATCCCAATCATAATACCTTTGGGGTTTAGCATTTGGAGAATTTGTCAAGGTGGAGGGAAATTCATCTTTACGCGTACTCCTCTGCCAACTGAGGGCTAGGATAGAGGGAATTCTCCTTCCCTTTGCTGTCATTAGGTCACAGTGACCAGCTGATACCCTCAAGCCAAGAGCAGAGGAAGATACATGACCCTCACACAGCAGAGAAGCCCTTGAGAGGGGAAGTCTCTTCAGAAAGACCACATTTCACTCATTCTCTCCTGGTGGAGCCCCAGCCCCATTCACCTTGCAGTGAGGCTGCTCTCACCACACATCACCACTTTGTTTTCCCAGATCCAGCAGGTTTATCTACTGATAAACAATTCTCCTACTTTTCACTACCTTCTGCAAGCAGGAGAGTGAACCTAGAGCACCATGCTGCAATTCCTTCAGCCACACTCCTGACAGCTCTGGGACTCAGTACATGCAGCTCGTGCTACCTTCTCTGCCCTCCTTGAGATACCATTCTACAACCCAGTGATCCAAGGATGCAGGACAGTCTGCATCTACATAATTTGCAGATTTCCCTCAACATTTTTCTTCCTTGGGGCTTTGCAGCCTGTTTGATGAAGTCTGCAAACTTGCCAGCTTCCCAAGCCCCTCTAATTAGGAACCTGTGATATGACAAATTTCTTAACAATACTCTTTACTTTTCTGGAGACGTAGCAAGGGAAGGTTATGCTTCTCTCCCTGCAGAAACCAGTAGCATGATGGGTGAAACTTCAGGAAATATTATACTCGCTGGTTATTTAAGTTTTAATGCAAATCTTACTTGCATCTGAGCTAGACCCGACTTCCTCAGCAACCTGAATTCCTGTAAGGATATTTTAATTTTTATCCTTGGGTGCAATTAGGCTTTAATATTTCAACTCTTTTGTTTTGCTAGGAGAAAAAACATCAATCGAATTCACACAGCTCCTTTTGATATCACACAAGATGTAAGAGGGGAACCCTCTTTTCCACTGGTAGCGTTTCCTCCAACAGAATGAAAAACTCCAAACCACTTCAACTAGCTTGTCAGCCACAGAGGCAAATGCGCACACAAAGGGGAAAGAGAAGAGAATAGGTACCAAGATGAGGAGAAAAGCACCATCAAGGATGATACCCCCTGCAGGGTATTCTTGTGGGAAGGGCAGAAATCCACCACCACTCCCTCTTTTAAGCTCAAAGTACTAGAAATGATTTTCCTTACATTATTCTGGGGGTGAAGAAATATACTTCAACCAAATTTTAAATAAGATAGATAGATAGATAGATAGATAGATAGATAGATAGATAGATAGATAGATAGGCAGGCTAGGAATTGCAGAGAACCTAACACTTTTCAATACACTGTAAGGAATAACCAGCCAAGCCAGTTTAGTCATGCAACAATACTTGGTTTCTCTCCTCTGCAGCACCTCACGTCAAGGAAAGATTATAGCAACAGCAATTTGTTTCAGATTTACTCTGTTAGATCAGCTGCTGATAGCTTCAGACCACCCTAATCTGTGGGAGAAAATGAAGCTCTCTGTTGACAGAAGAGCCACTGGTGATTTTCTTGAGGCACTTCATTGTTTATGTAAAACCATTAAGGAGGCTGGGGTGATATGAGTTCAAACTCTTTTTCAAAAACACAACCGAAACAACTTCAGATTTATGATTCTATCTCAGTTCTCCTCATGAGATATTATATTCTTCTTAACTTGGATTAAACACCAATTGTGACTACTACAAAATATTTGGTTTCTTCTCATAGAGCACTAAACAGTGGCTTAGCTTAGGGAGCTGTAAATAAATGAGCTGCATTTTGAAACAAACTCCAGAGTTTACATCATCTTAACTATAAATTGTAAATTAGGTGCAATGGAAGTTACAGTAGATCTTTATATGCTACTTAGAGGTAAGGCTTTCAAAGACATCCAAGGAATTTAAATATCCAGTTTCTATTAATTTTAGTAGAAAACTATACTCAGCTCCCTCAGGTAGTTTCAAAACTTCATCTTAACAGACTGTGTTGTAAACCCTAAACCTATTAGATCCTTGGAGAGATTCCCACTGAGTTTAGGAGAGTTAGATCATGCTCTTACTGCCTTTCCAGAACATGGTTCTCTCCTTGGGCAGGCACCAGGGTCTGCAGCACTGTCACAGGGCTCCAAATGCTTCCTTCAGTCCCCTAATCAGTCACTGGAACTTTTTTCCTAGAAACATAGTGAAAAAGGTCTCTTTAGTGCACAAGCGAACTTAGACTCCAGCATCCACCTAAAGGGTCTGTACATTTGCATATTTTCTTTACTGATGAAGCCAGCAGATGCTGTAGCCTCTTCACATACCTGGAGAGAATAAAACAGGAGATTTTACTAGGTAATTTTAATGCTGGAAGAGGGACCCAGGGAAGGGTATTACATTATTTTGTACTGAGGTCAGCAAGACTGCCAAACTGCTTACTTCAGTGGCAAAACTCCTACTGCCTGCCATAGTGCTGGGCTGTCCCAGGCCAGAATACCTGGATGATGTGGGCAACTGCAAAGCCCCTGGCACCAAAGGCACCCTCAGGGTTGTGCCCCACCATAAACTCTGACCAGCACAGGGAAGGCACCTCCTCGCCCCTGAGCTGTGCTGACACACTGAAGGTGTCCCAGCTCAGGACCTTCTCTCCAGGAACAAGCCCTGGCTGAGCAGTGCTGTCCAATACCTGCAGCATCATTTGAGGGAACTTGTTAATTCTCCCTCTTTGCAGGAATGGGATCCTTTTTCCACAGCACTCATTGGAAGCAGAAGTTAAAAGCAGGCTTCATTCATACATGAGATTTAAGTTTGCTTTTTCACCGTAGAAACAATGTTGTCCAAGAGTTCAGATGGAATAATGTTGAATATTGCAAAAATGAGAAAATAACCACAGGTAGTTTTAAACCAAACACAGAATTATATTAGTTGCACTTGAATTTAAGGCCAAAATTTTGATTACCGCTCCATTTACTGGCAATTCTGGGAAAAGGTTTCAGTATAATCCCCAGTTAATGAAACCTTTGCTAGTGAATTTCCTTTGTCAACACTGAATTTAATGTGAGAAGTGCTTATACCTGCTAGATCATCAAAACCTGAAAAGCTAATAGACTCAACTGGAATGTAAAAATGAGGGAGGATTTTCATAAAACTTTAATAAAAGGGTTTGGCTTAGAATAGTGCAGGGTTATTCCATAAAAACAACTCTACTATTACTATTCTCCAGTTCCCAAATACTTTTTTTGCCATGAAAATTGACAGACAGTTATGCTAAATATATATATATATATACACACACACACACATATATATACACACACATATATATACATACATATACATAGTAAAGCATTTCTTGGAAATGTTGTACAAGTAAAACAAAAAAATTCAGTTGTAAAATCCCTAGAAACCTAGCCAGGCTGGGCCTGTACTTTAGATCCTTTTGCTCTAGTCCATCACTTACAGAGCCAGACAGATCCAAATAAATCCAAGATCCAAATAAACTGGCCCAAGAGAAAGGCAATCTTGACCACTGCTAGCAAGCAGACAGGGGAGATGCTGGTTTAGTTCACTGAAGTGCCGCAGGTTTCTTTTGGTTTCAGGACGCACAGTGACTGACAGGAGCACGACAGGGTTGATCTAATCTGCTCTGCATCCAGCATATCCACCCCCTTCTGTTGCAGGGGCAGTTTGGGTTTAGCTGGGTGGGGATATCTGTGTTCAGAGGCATTTTAGAAAAACTGTCTTTGATTAAAGAGGTGAAAGGTGGTGTTTTCCTACGTACTTTAAGAGATTCCTGTGAAGGTGAAGTTGTTGGTTGTTTTTATGTCAATCAGAAATGTTAGGGGCTACCTCTTGCTGGTAGCATTATTTATAGGAATATAAATAGGAAAGGTGTTTCCACTTACAGAAATTTGACAACCACTGCTTAGTTCTTCTTCCCACAATTTGAAAAACTGCAATTTGGTAGTCAGCCCCAACACTACTTTGTTTCCTCCAGTCTGATGAAATTATACTTGCACCACAGTGTCAGCGTTATAACTGCTTATCCACCTGAAATTTAGGTACTCCCTTTTCCTTCATGAGTCTTGATATGAAGCCACAAGGACCAGGGATCCAACAGTGAGAGAGACTTTTAAAGAATTCTTCCCACTGAATGTAGCATGTGCTGAGACAGGACTTTGGAAATTCACTTAATGCTTCCATGAACACAAGTAATGTGTGAACGTGCCTGTGGCTGTGTACTTCCCTATGAAACCTTAGAACTAGGATTAAAGTGACTTTCAGGTCAAGCTGAATGATTGCACTGAAAAAGAAGCACTTTATTTTTCCTTTAAAATTTTAAACTCTTCATTTCAACCATGTTGACTTTGAGTTCACAGAAACAAGAATTCTCATGGAAACGGTATTCTAAATATTTTTAGATACTCAGGAAAAGCAAATTTTGAAGCCCTACAAAAAATATTTGCAGTGGAAATCTCATTCCTCTCATTCAGTCAGGAAACAGAAATACACCATACACACTGCACAGCCATTACATCTCTTTGAAGTGTGCCAAGAACTACTCATAAATTGACTACAGACATAGAATACTGTAAATAAGTTTGATGACAAACTAATCAAAATGTTCTTGATGGCAACTCAACTGAAGGGGAAAAAAGGTGGAAACACTTGTTAGAAAACAAGGTATTACAGATTGCATCTCTAACTTGACTGCCCAGTTAGCGGAACAACTGCGCTACATTCTGTTTAGCGTACTACAGTTGACTGGTAAAAAAAATTTTTGCTATACATTTCTTCCCTTTTGCTTGCCACATTCCTAGTTGACTTTCTCATGATGGTGCTGCCTGAGTGGCACTATGGGTCTGCACAGCGAAAATCCTGGGAAAACAAGGGAACTGCCCTTCACCAAAGACATATCCTGGGTACACTCCTACACCAGCACACAGATCTTCTCCTGATTTCTTGCATAATTCCCCTCTCATATTTATGTTTGACGTCCCCCTTTTTAAAAACACCTATGGCCATGTGTAATTTTTTTTTCTTTGAAACATGCCTTAATGTGGTGCAGACCTGTGACTGACATTAAGCATGCTGTAAGCTTGATTTTCTGTAGAAATTCTTTCCTGAATTTGAGCTTAAGCACCCAGTTACCAGACAGAAAAACAAATTCATAACCTCTTCTGTTCCTAGTTTATTAAAGTTGTAATCATCACAGTGTTGTATTGTTTAATACTGTACAGCTAATTATATCCTTTAAAAAACTGTATTTGATTGGTATCAAATATTAGGAAAGTAGAAGCCAAGGGCGGGATATCTACAGTAGGGATTTGACTTGAGCATAACATCAACTTTGTCTTCATTCTTTCAGCACTGGGTAGAAGAAATGTGAGCAAAATAATGGATTTCAGTGACAGATGATGTGCTCCTCAAACTTCATGCACATTCCTTGAAATATGGACTCATCCAAACCCACACCAAACCCTTTCAAACATCAACGAATTAGGGGTTTGAATTCCTCTCCAGAAGCATCACTCTCTTGGTTGGTGAGGAGAAAGAGCCATTGCACCTACTAACAGACCCGAAAAGGAAAATCTGTATCTATCTAAATTGTTCTGGAATCCCAAAGTGCAAACTTTTTCTTTCTTTTCCGTGTAAGAAAACTTTTCTGTGAAGCAGTAGGGTTATTTTAAAGTTTTTCTACAGCCTTAAAGTTCAGCAATAATGTAAACCTTAACTTTAAGATGCGTTCCTATGAATAAATTGGTTACAAAACTAAAAATGAGAAGTTGACTTAAAATAAGTTTACATTTCACAAATAGGATTGATCAATCAGAAAAAAAATTAGTTTTCACAGGTAAGTAATGCTGTAAGAAAAATTGTGAGAAAAAGATTAGATCATAAACTTGTGTTTCTTTAAAATAATGTATTATATTATAAGAAAAAGGCTCAAGACAACAACCTAACCTAACTTTGTACAACCAAGGATGACAGCAAGGCAGCTAATGCATAAATACATTTTTTATTCCATAACAAAGAGAACAGGAAAACCACAGAAATAGAGTCACAAGTAACAAATCCAAGACAGAGATACAAGAAGCAATGCACACTACAAAGTGCAGAAAAGTGATAAAGCCAAAGATGTTCACCTGGTTTAGCTAGCAATAAAAAGCAAACAAATAAATAAATAAATAAATAATAAGCACAGAAGCAAAAGTAAGGTAAAATGAGACAGAGCTTAGAATATGCAAAAAAAATAGTCCTGAAAAAGCAAAATAAAAAATTTTCTTCTGTATTTTAAGAAAGATGTTACTCTTTCCAGTGCAATTGCAACTCTGAACGGCCCTTGGAGACACAGCATGAGGGCTCAGGCTGATTTTATAGCAAAAAAAGTGAATATGGGGGTGAAGTATAACATGGCAATTAAAAAAGCAAATGAGAGTGTGAAGCCACCAAGGCAGGAGGCACAAGGTGATAGGGAGAAGATGACAGTCCCAAACTGTGACCATGTCTCACCAGGACATTAGGCCAGTGTGGGCTTATGTGCCCTCAGCACTGGAAATGTTTATGATATTTTTAAAATTAAGAAATATAATAGTCACAAGTATAATGCAAGTAAATTTAAATATAATAGACTTTTGCTTCCAGCCAACACAAACTATGAAAAGAGAGACTCAGGGACAGTCTGTCTGAGGAAAAAGAGATTCTATACACTGAGACAAAATAGAAGGGATTTCTCCATTCTGGGGAATGTCTTGAGGCTTAACCCCTTACACCAGGGAAAGCTTTTTGCAATTGGTTCAAATTTGGGCCCTTGTTCAGAAGCCCATCACAGATGACCCAAGTGAAGGAAAGCACACCCTTAGACAACACAGAAAACTGCTGCTCAACGCTTGGCCCAGGAGGGGTCTTTCCTAAGTCCTCCGTTCTTAAGCCCTGAGAGCTGACCAGCATTTCTCCTGCTCTTCTGATATTCCCTGCATTAGTGTCTGTCTCAGCATTTTGTGCTCTGTCTGCAAAGTCTCCAGAGCACCTTGGTTTATGTTGGCATCGCACTGGTGCTTCAGGACCACCACCTGTGGCCATGGTCTCCAGATGCTGTCTTAAGATTGGAAAGTGAAGTTGTAGATTTGTTATGATCATGTTTAGCCAAAGAAGATAAAGAGCAAAATCAGTATAACTTGAATACTGGCTATTTGAAAGGAAAACATAAATTATAAGCATTTAAAAGATCTGCCATACCTGCAATAGAAAGAAATTACTTAAAAGATATGTGACATTATACCAGTGGATCAGAAAGTAAAACACCAAGATTTAAAATTGGAGAAAAAATACATCTCAAGAGGCTGAGAGATTACTGTAAAAATTATTTTCTAGGGAAATAATACTGCCTTCAGTAATATGTTCAACTTCCATTGGACAAAACTATTTCTACATGCACAATAATAATTTTGTGCTGTCAAAAAAAAAAAAATGCAGAATTTTCCTCCTCATGATTTCTTAAATGCAAACAACTAAATCTTTTTCCTTTTACATATAACATGTTA
This sequence comes from Cinclus cinclus, assembly GCF_963662255.1. Taxonomy (NCBI): domain Eukaryota; kingdom Metazoa; phylum Chordata; class Aves; order Passeriformes; family Cinclidae; genus Cinclus; species Cinclus cinclus. The sequence continues at coordinate 54,773,530 of NC_085048.1, read as the reverse complement.
AGAATCACATCCTCCTTTGAAGGTACTAATTATTCAGAAATATTGTCGAAAGAGTCTAGATATATTTTCAGCATTAAAGTTGCCGTGTTAATGGCTCACATTAACTATGCTCAAAATCCCAACGAGAAACTTCTTTATCTCTACTTCTATTTGAGGGAAATATTTTGCATTTAGTTAAAGAAAACAGATGATATTTATTCTTAAATAAGATATAATTATTCTTGGTTACTTAAAGAGTCCACCAGATTTTTTACCCTTATATCCAGGAAACTTGCAAAAATCACTGACACTTACATTCATATTCTTAAGGCAGAGTTTGGCCCAAGAAAAGAAGCAAAAGTACTGGCTTTTCTTAAGATATCGTTCAGACCTACATTTATTTTAAGTTTTATTTTCTATAATAATGATTGCTTTCATCACAGAGACGTTAAAAAGAAACATCTCAGTAACTGCAGAACATAGGAAAACAGGACACAGGACAATACATTGAATTATGTGTTTTCTGAGTTAAATACTGATGCTTGATTCCTCTGAAATACATTTGCATAGTGCACACCTCAATGCAGTTAAGTCATTATTAAGCTGTTTTTAAAATCTAGTTTTGGTGTTTCATGTGAACAATTTCACCATTAGACTAGACAGCATTACGCTTGCCTGCAAGCACAGGAAGGACTAGCACAGGGCATAAATCCTTTCCAGGCTCTGAAATACTCTAAAAGGACTACACATCTGCACTGCAAGCTGTGTATCACAGAATTTCCTTGTATCTGACAATTTTTTAACTTGATGGCTTATTAAAAATAAAACAACAACAACAAAAAAACACAACAAAAAAGCCCCAAAGTCCCACAAACAACAACCCTTTATTACTTTGAAAAATGAAAGCTTTTATTAGTAAAATACCTTCTTGTAGTGCTCCAGTCCTTGAGTTCAAGTCCAACAACCTGAACTAACTCTCAAAGCTAAGAATGTTCTTGCAAATGCCCAAAGAAGTGGTTTGTGTCTGGCTGAAAAGAACTTATTTATTAGAAGGAAACCTTAGCCAGATTTGTTTTCTTCTCCAGCAAGGAGAAAAAAAAAACAATTCTGGCATTCATTTTTCCCAGTGTATAAAAAGTGTAAATAAGTTCTCATCACCTTATTTTGCAGAAGTACAAATAATTCTTCATAGGTGAGTTTCCCATTTATGTTCAGAATTGTACAGAAGCCTGTCTGGGTTCAGGCCAGAACTGGGGTAGTTTTTGCAGTAGGCAGGAGGGGACATGACCAAGACGCAGAAGTTATTCGTTACTACTTCATGTCATTTTTGAGGACGGGGGACGGGCTCTCTTCTGAGCTGGCATAGCATGGGGTAGAGAGCAGCCAGGTATTGTTGGAAGTTACCTGTGTGATATTTCTTCTCTTTCCTGTACCCTCTGTCATTAGTATTTGTTCTGTTGTTGTTTGTTTTCTCATGTCATTGCTGTTTCCAGAAAATTGTTCTTCTCTCAGACTGTGGTTGTCAGGTTTTGTACCTTCAGTTCTTCTCTCTGTCCTGCTGCAGGGGAAGGAGAGGGCACAAGGTTTGGGGACAACCAGTGGGAGCACTAAATTGGGGAATTCCATTCCTAAACTACAACATGGCTCCATTCTGTTTCATGTAGCTATTACAATATTACAATATTGAATAAGGTCATTGTTCACTAATCGTCAGTTCAGAAAGACCATTAAGTACTGCCCAGTTCTTCTAAAATCAAGCTATTTGGCCTGATAAAATTTAAATTAAAAAGAAACACAAACAAACCCTGGAAAATATATTTGTGAAACTTGCAGGATTTCAAGGAGACATCACAACAAAATTATTTTCCTTTTATTGCATACTTTTTGAAAATAAAATATTGGACAGCTTCTAATCTAGGAGTATATTTTCAAGAAAGATGACTTCACATTACAAAAATAAGTACATTAAAATATTTATCAAAATTATATAAATAATTTCTACATAAAGTTTCATCTCTGTGAAGTAAGGATTTTCAAAAGAAAATAACTTGCATATTAAATATTTTTATCTAGCTGAAATAGAAGGTAAAAATGAATACATGTTGAATTACATCTGCTTGCTTATTAGGAGCCACTTTCGTCCCATCAGGTAGTACCTGAATTCCTAAAGTAATCCCAAGGAACCCAATAGGAAAGCTCAAGGAGTAAGGTACAGCTCTTCTGATTAACAGTGGCAGAATCTGACCTTAAGGTCATTTTAATAAGCATACGGGTGACTCGCCATTTCCTAAGTATCCCTTTTCATAATATATTCCATAAAAATAAGCTCTTGAAAGATATGGTTTCTCCTGCTCCAATATTCCAGGTATTTGGAAACCCCAAAGAGAAGAAAACACTGCCTGCTTGTCGCAGACACATAAATGATAATGTCATAACCTGGATCAGGTACCCACCACGTAGGACACCCACAGGGAGTCAAAGCCCCTGTTCCACAAGTTAAAGACCCACGAGTCCCAAGCACAGCCTTCAGTATCTCTATAGATGCGCCTAAGCACAGATGCTGAAGTGTGAAGTTGCACCTGGTTATCAAACTCCACTTTGCCCAGTGCCAAGAGAAAGTTTATACTCTGGGATAAAGACAGACAAAAATATCACGCTAATCCTTAAGTACCAATTTAAAGTTCTGCCATATCAACGAAAAGCATCTTCCAAAGTGTAGAAATATCTTATGCAAATAGAATTTGTTGGTAGTATATGAAAATTAGAAAATAAAAATGCAGTTTATTCTCCCTCTGCAATATTGCCTTGTTGTTGTCTTTGTACAACAAGAAAATAGCACATGGCTTGTTCATGGACCTGTCTAGCATAGAAGAAATGGAAAAGATGCAAACCAACTAGTGCTGTCACTGAAAAAAATACTTCAGGTCTTGAGTGCAAACTGTAATATCCTATAGAGATTAATATAAGCATGCCAGGTTTACAGTTATTCATTTTTACACTTCTGGGAAAATTGAACAATATATCTTGATAGTTTTAAATACATATTAGATCCTCTGGGTCACTGCTGGTTATTTAGAACATATTTCTGTCACTGTATTTCAAAATTACCTTAGAGGGAGCATTCGAATTTGTAAAGTAAGGAGAAAAATTGGCAAAAATAACTTTCTTAGCTTTTAAAAGGGTGCTTAAATGCTGACTGAAGCAGTCTCTTGTCAGAAGACCAGGCAGAAAAGGGGAAAAAGGAGTAGGAGACAGCTAGCAATAACTTTGAACTGACCCTCAAGCCTCAGCTACCAAATGATGCTCTCAGGATCTGAGAGATTGTATTTCCCATAATGGTAAATAAAAGTCCATTGTATTCTGCTCAAATGAATGATCTGCTCTGGTCACAAGACTCGGAAGCTAAATATTTCTAGCAAACACAGGTACTTACAAAGTCTTCTTTTAAAGTCTGCTCTTATTTTGGCTTTAGGAGGGCAAGAGCAACTTGGCCCACCCCAATTAAAGTGTAAACAGATCTCTCAGTAGGTAAAGAGGAAAATGCAAATTAAGAATAAGAAAATATGCCAGATGAATTAATGAGACGTAGCACACAAAGAGTGAGCAGCATTAGAGAGAAATTCATGTTAACTGAGATAATTTTTAATGCATTTCAGAGGGGTATGTCATGGCCTGGCTTAGAACATGGAACAGGCATTATCCTTTTAGGCATGGAAAACACAGCTGAGGAGCTCAGAGCTTCAGTAGAAAGAGCATGAGGAGGGAATTGAGTATATAAGATTAATTTTGCAATGAAAAATAGAACATTAGGCAGAACATAGATGAGTGATTTAGAGGATGATGAGGAAACCTCCACCAGCACAGGTGGTTTCCCAGCATGTCGTCCTCTTGCACTGTTCGGGCACAATGGGGTCACCTGAGGTAGCCCAGAGTTGGTCCCTTCTACAGACCTTGCTCTAGCCGCTGGTGAAACCCTTTGGGCATGCAGCTACACCTGGAAACCTGACCCTGGGCTATCTGCAGACGCACCTGTGGAGAAAAGTGAGGTACAGCCTGGTAACAGCAGCAGTGAAAAGGTAAATATTTCTTAACTATTGCCTTCTTTTTGAACTCGCCACAGACAAATGATCTTCCCTGGTTCTTGTGGAAGATTTATGTATGATAGCTAAAAAATTTATTATTTTGTTTACCACACACAGCAACTCTCATTGCTGGGGTATAACCAGCATTCCTTGACTCCAGTTCTTTGGGGATTTTTGCAGCTTTTATAGCCCTGAAGCTCTCCCCTTTCAGAAGGCAGGACTCCCAAGAACTGCATGCTTTATTTACAATGTCAACATTGAAAGAATGGGCCACCATCAATTTACTCCTTTGTGTATACAAGCTTACTAACCACAACAGCTTTATTTTTGTAATTCAGAAATTCTACTGAAAAAAGAACAAACCACCAATCCAACCCAAAACTTATATTAGGTAGAAGGTCACACTCTGAACTCAGCTGATTTTCCATAGCTATGTCCAGGATCAAAATTGGACCACATTACCATGAGCTTCAACAAACCTTGAGGTGGGACCTGCCAGTAACAAGAGGACTAAGAACAGCACTCACTGAGAGATCTGCTGAAAATTTCCCTGCAGCATACCCAGCATCCTTGGTAGCTCCTACAGCTAACCATGTGTTCAGGTCTCCATCAATGAGCACTCAGATTTTCTAAACTGTTGGTGTAGCCACCAAAAAAAAGAAGAGGAAAAGAAAGAGCAACAAGGAGGAGGAGAAGAAGAAAGAAGAAAGAAAAGAAGAAAGAAGAAAGGGGTAAAAGAGGGAAAAGAGGGAAAGCGATGCTGGGTTTAAATTTCTTAGCATTTCAGCCTGGAAATTGCACAGACGTTAATGAATCAGCCCAGCCCCCCCCTCCATCCTCAACTAGATCTGCATCCAGCATTCCTCTCTATGTTTACAGCTGGGAAGAAATTGAATTAACTACATGGTATTATTTTAGCATAAACGAACAGGAAGACTGCACCAAAATTGATGACCCAGTGGGTGTTGCCCCTCCCTGACTGTACAGTATATGCAGAGCTTTCTGAACTCAAATTTATTGGTTTGTCAGGAACTTTAGTTATTTTCATCAAGTTGAGTTTTACATTAAACATTCCTTAACTTAATTGGAACCATGCGTACACATTTGGGCAGCATCCATATTCCTGCTCAAATAAAAGGGGTACTTTGTTACAAATTCAGCATACTTCGCTGTTAAATTATATTTTGCTAGCAATTACAATTAAATATGAAGTTCACACTTAATAGTAGACCTTGTAATTGTGTGGGAGTAGTTCTCCTTCCATGAATATCATGCGTGGGTGGGAGAAGGGAGAGCCCTGTAGCCTAATTTTAATAATGAAATAAACAGTTGTGCTGGTGAGTAATTCAGGGATTTTAAGACAGAGCATTGGCAGGATGGAAATAGTTTAAGAAGCTTATTTAACCCTCTTACCTGCCACTTCTAGCTCACTCAGGAAAACCCACGACCCAATTTCAGATATAGAGAAAGAGCACAGAGAGATTAGGGAAGGGGTCAGAGGGTAATGTCATGCCTGGTTTTCTTGCTTTTAGTCTCCTTGTGAAAATTGTTGAGGACAGTAAAATGAATTTTGCAAAGATTTTCAGGTTCTCTTTTTCCAACCAATTATTTTCTGAATTTAATAAACAAGAGATTTGCAAAAATGCTCTGCTTTTCTGGCATTTGTCTTGAAAAACAGCTAATGTTGCTCAGAAAATTGAGATTTCATTTTAAATTTCATTTCTGGTTTTATATTTTCATGCTTGTTCCTCTATAAAGCAGGATCTTTCTATTATAAAAATAGAGTATGAAATCTTCCAACAATTACATATTATGGTGGTATTTCTACTATCTTGAAACATGTTACTACTGACATCTCATGGAATTACAGAATATGAACAATATGAAAAATACAAAACATAAACCTTACAGGAAAATTTTTGCATTTTTATTTTTTTCTTAAAACAAAGCTTTGGATTTGTACTTGAGGAAAACATGAAAGATAGAGGGGTCTAGGTCTGAGGAGACACTGGGATGAAATCTGCTTTACTAAAACAAAGAATATCCAAGATGTTAACTGAAAGAAAATATTTCTGCCCAGCTCAATCTAATTTCCTAGTCTTTGCCCTTAAAATCTCTTGCTGTCTTGCAAATGAATTTTATTTCTACCCTGTCCATTTGTAGGCAGCTGGAGCTTGTCCTTCATGCAGTTGATGCTACCCAGTTATTGTGACCCATGAGTGACAACCCGAGACATTCCCTACTTTCTCTCTGCTAAGCTAGGTTCAATATGTTTGAAAGTAACCTCCATGTATGCCCAGCTCTGAAGAAAAGTAAGTTATGAGACCAATGCTCTGTCAACAATTCAGAGATGCTGCCCTGGCCAGTGATGGCAGCATTTGTGAACAGCCAGCTGGGGATACGCATTATCTTCGTTTTGGCTGGGATAGAGGTAATTTTTTTCCCAGTAGCTGGTACAGAGATGTGTTATGAATTTAGCATGAGAATAACATTGATAATTCACTAATATTTTCAGTCGCTTCTAAGTACTGTTTATACAAAGTTATTCCACCATCCTATGCTCTGCCAGCAAGAATGCTGGAGGGGCACAGGAAGGTGTGAGGGAACACAGACAGGACAGCTGACACCAACTGGCCAAAGGGGTATCCCATACCATATGGCATCATGCTTACTGGGAGGAAACTGGGCAGGGGCTGCTGCTCAGGGACTGGCTGGGCATCTATCAGCGAGCAGTAAAGAATTGCATTGTGCATCACTTGCTTCATATATTTTTGTTGTTGTTATTTTCTCCTTTTTTTTCTCTCATTAAACTGTCTTTATCTCAATCCACCAAAAAAAAAAAAGTCTCACTTTTACTGTCCCCCATTCTCCTCACTGAGTGAGCTGCTGAGTGATGTCTAGTTGTCATCTGGGTTTAAACCACAACATGTATGTGTCACATGGGCCATGCAGACAGGATTTATGTCTCCAGACATGTCTTCCACACTAAGCATGCCACAGAAATCTGCAGCAAGCATCTGCCAGCTGAGGCATGGAGTGTAAAGGAATGTTTTCCCTCTTGAGCCTGCACATGTATCCTATTGGTTTCCACCATTGTTGTTCCTGCATAAAGCACACCTGGAGAAGCCAGCTCCATGCTGGCATGCCTCAGTTCCCTAGGATGGAGGAATGCAGATTACTGAAAGCACTATCCTACAGTGCTCTCACCCTATTTCTGATATTGCATCAGGGAATTAAACCTACAGGAGCACATTGTTCTCACAGAGCCTGCCTTACAGCTTCTCTGGAGTGACCTGCTAAACTCTCCTGGTCAGCCCCAGAGCTGCTGTCCCTCTTGGTGGATCGGCCATCCACAGAACTGATGTCTCTCTGGAGGGTCCTAGGGCATAGAAAACCACTTCCCCCATTCAACCTTTTCTGCTTCTGCCTCTCCTCTTTGCCCATGTAACCATTAGAGTGACAAATACTGGAGAGTCCATCTACTTCAATAATAGATGAGCGCTGCTTGAAGAACTGAGGATCTCTTCAAACACTTTGGGGGTTCCCAAGATAGCTCATAGACAGAAAACACTTTTACTTGCTACTATTTAGCTTCATTTTGGTCTCATGGCACAGCTTTCCACTGCAATTTCATATTAAGATGGGAAAATTTTTTTACACCTGAGCATATCTGCAAAAATGATGAACAAGTCTACACAAACCACACATTGAACTTTGGAATCCGTACTATTTGACTGGTTTTGAAATTTTACAAATTAATGATCCTTACAACATCCAAGGACTGCCTCCATTCAGTTATGAAGTCCCAGTGGGTTCCAAAGAACTTCCAAAGCCAGCACCTCGTGGTTTATTTCTCAAAGCTTCTCATTGCCATGCTCCAGCTCCTGCTTTCTCTGAGGGTGGCCAGATTCCACCGAACATGGACAGCACAAGAAAAGTGCATATGAAAAGACAAAACCAGAAATATTCTACTGAGCCTAAGGCACCTTATTTCTTTCAAGACTGGAACCTAATTCCCCATCATTCTCCACATATGCCTGAAAAGGCATTGCATGGTAAATGAGACTGCTTTGCAGCAAAAGATGCCTTCTGCATTTTAAACAATCCCTCTTCAACAACACATATTCTCATCTGTGCATTTTTAATAGAAGCATAATTTTTGTCATATGTTGTAATGAATAGCATACAGCTAAATGGTGTATATAAGACTGTAATTCCATCTGGGAGTTTGTTGACATTGATAAACCACTTGGGTTTTGCTTTTGTGGTTCACGCCATTACAGCAGCCCAATAGGATTACAAACCTGTTAGGTAGAGCTGGTTATAGGCATTATACCATATGATAATGATTGCATGTTTTATTAAAGAAATTATTTAAAAATTCAATTGAAAATTCTCACCAACAGTCTGATAAATAAGGTATTGAAAATTATACTCCTATTATTACCTGAGTGGCTGGTCTAGTTTTTTGGGGTTTTTTTTAGATTCCTCATCTCAGGCAATGAAAATACTTTAGTTGGATTTAATTATATCTATGCTGAGGGACCAAAGCATTTCCTTGGCAATTTTGTGGCATCACTACTTTTATAGGATATGAAAGCCAGAACATTGCACTGCCCATGAAGAAAAGTGAACCAGACAAGTCTAGTAATTTCATAGTCTAAACTGAGTCAAACAGATACAAATAGGGAAAAACTGCAAGTTCACCTTTTTTTTTCTATAATTCCCAGTCACTACTGGTGATAGTTGTGGCAGTGCTAAGGGTGGTTTAAAAATCCTGGGAAAAGTAAAATTTTCCTTCTATTCTATTGTAATTAATAGATCAGCTAATCCATGTATCCATTGCCCTGAAAATGAAGCTTTTGTTAAGACATCTCCCTCTTGTCCTCAAGTAAATGTGTTAAACCTGTGTAAATAGGAGCTTTTATTCTTCTGCACTTTACTCACAGTTTGTCTGGATCACCATGGGTTTTAAAAATTTCAGTTGTGCAGCCTGTTTCTAGCATGGCTTCACTCTGCTAATTGGCATTAGTTCACAATGAAATAATTTTACTTAATGACTTCAGCAAAGCCCAGATGTTCTAGGCTGTATGGAAGGGAAATATTTCTGATATGAACTCTTCCACTTATACAAACCACTGGAATGGCCAACACTGCCTGACAGATGACCGGAGGCACAGTCACATCTGATGTCCTGCTGTTTCTGCCTGCTGCTCTCTGTGGAAAGGTTATTATCTCTAACATCCCTGCACTTAATTTTCATATTTTGCATTTTGAACCAAGCACCACCAGCAGGAAAATCACAGGGATGGGTCACAGTAGCCCCCAGGCACAGGGCACACAGGATGGAATGCAGCTGCATTTATTGGACTAGAAGAACTTAAAAATCCCTTCCAACACAAACTATTCCATAATTGTTCCCCTTCCTACTGCTGGCTTTACTGAGCTGCAGCTCAACAACACCCACACATCAGCCTCAGGTGCTTTGCTGCTGCTCCCAGACATTCCCTCTATTCACACACAGGAACTCTTGAACACTGCAAGAGAGTACATGCGCTCACACCATCTCCAGTCAGCAGAATTAGCGAAAGAACACAGAGGATAAAACTGCCCAAAGACTCAGTGGAAGTTATTCTGCTGAAGCCTATACATTGGACCATTCTCTGGAGGCTCTGCAGGTGATGAGAAGCTTCCAGGCAGAGGCAATATTTACAAAGCATCTGCTCCAAAGGCCAAGCTATTGTTTAAAATGTTAGGAAATACTGGGGTACATTTGATTGTTTATCCCCATTTCAAGTTTCAGACTCCACTACAGACTAGGAAAACTGAAGTTTCACTTTCAACATAATGGCACTTCCACCCTATGGCTAGAACCTTCTCCATAGTACAAAATCTTTGCAGGCATAGCTTTCACAACAAAGTCTCTGGGTGGAGATGTAGTGCATACTGGCAAGAGATATTTTCTAGTAGTGTTTAAACCAGCTACCCATAAAACAGAAGTTACACCTCTCAAGAGAGCTTTTTGCTTCTATAAGAACATTGACCAGAACTGATGGTTTAATTAGTAGCATGTTTCCTTTCTTCTCTTCTGATGCTCTTAGTTGACAAAGTTGTATGTGCAAAATGTTCAAATCTAGACAAACCTCCTAATCCTGGGGAAGCCACACAATGGCCAGCAAACAGTTCCAGCATTGATGGGGGAGTGGGGGGGGCTGAAGCAATACAGATGTGACATGTGGTGAAGCAGCCTTCTCATGGATCCTGGCAACATCCAACAGCAACACACAAATATCTGGGGTGGGATTTAGGGTTGCAGGTTCCTCCCACAGAGGTTCTCTGGAGATAAGACGGAAGAAAACAGAAGACAAACACCAATGAATCTAGTTTTGCAGTGATTTAAGATGCCTAAATCCTTTCACTTACTAATTTCTCATTAGTCTTCAAAAACGACAATGGTCAGAAAAGCTTAGTGTCTGGTTCCTTCCCACTAGGTTCTGTCTTTCTCATTCAGAAATATCTCCACATTTGACTAAACAGTACAAATTTTTCCTTTCTTAACAGTTTACAACAATTCCTGTGAAGGCAAGATAGAAAGGCTTGAAGGGCCAGTCTCTGTTCCCTCTTGCACATTATTAATAACATTGTCAGTGAAATAATGAAGTCATCCTCATTATAAATGCAACAGAGAAAGAACACAATGTGAGTCAATGTAGGATCAGCGAATGATACCATTAGTTTTTTAAAATAATACTTGAAGTAGGTAAATTTGATCTGAAACCACTGAAAGAAAAGATTGGGAGACCACGGGGTCATTTTTACAGAATCCCTTTTGTAAATGTAAGGGCACTTAGCTCTAGGTTAAATAGATAGAGTTAATTTTCTTCTCAGTAGCTGGTAGGGTGCCGTGTTTAGGAATTACGATGAGAACAATGCTGGTAACACACTGATGCTGTGTTGGTGCTGTGCAGTGCTCACTCTAAGTCAGGGAGCAGCTGTGGGGTACTTTGTTGGCAGCTGGAGTTAAACCACGACACATATTAATGGAAGTTACACTACATAGACATGCAAAAGAGTGAAAATTAGTGCATATAAGTTGTGATACTGTTTTCTGATGAGTACTGAAAAATTTCTGGAAAAACACTTGACAGCTATGTACTGGTTTATGATACTTTCAGCTGAGTGATTTCCTGCTCCAAGGGGAAACATGGCCCTGCAGTTAATTTCAATGGATTTGAAGAAAACGCCATTGATAAGATTTTTGGTATTTGTTTCTGAACCTTAGTTTTATCCTAGAATGAGGAACCCTAAGCATTTTTTCAATAGCTGAACCAGAAATATGCCAAACATTATTGGTAGAATCACTATGGGTAATGCAGCTACTAATAATTTCTTTACTTCAGGAGTTGCAAGTTAAATAATCTGGAAAAAATTAATCAGGAAGCAGACAGCTAAGACTGGGTAACTCAGATTCCAGGTCAGGCATAGTACATCTATCAGAATTTTTGGGCAATTTGTAGCTGGAGCTGCCAAGAACATCTAGAACGTGGTGTCCCCTGGAAGGGACACAGCCATACAGAAAACCCCCTCTAACTCCTTCCTCCTTCTTTCCTTCATGAACAAAGATGCATCTTGCCCATACTGTGCTGATCTTGGCACTGATCTGGAGAGAAAAGAGTTTAGAGCTTATCTGTTTCATGTTTGGTAGAATCACTTGGTTTCCTACAGTTTGTGAAGGTAAAATTTTGGTGTTTCTTACGGTTAGATACATCTGTGGATTTGCCCATATTATATATTGCTAAATACAATGCTAAGTCCCAGCAGCTAATATGTACAAAGGATGGGCATGTGATTCTGATTCTTTATTATTGAAGAAGGGAAGAAATAAGTGTGTCTATGTCTTTCAGAGTAATTTAGAGAGAAGAAAACACCTTTTTAACAATAACTTCTTAAAATATACTATTCTGAATAGACATGCTGTGGAAAAGTTGGCAAGGATCGTCTCTTGTGTTAGATGTTTCCGTTCCAAATAACTTCATTTCTAGGACTTAATAATCTCCAGACCTGATTTAAGAGTTTCCATATCACCTTTCACTGAAGCCAATAAGAACAAAGGGACCAAGTGTGTACTTGCTAGTTCTTCCTTTAAAATCCACTTCTTTCTATGTGGAGATTCACAAGGTTTTGTTGATGGTTTGTTGGGATTTTTGGAGGGTTTTGGAAGGGAAATCCTCCCTATTCTTACCGAATTTGGAGAACAAACAAATACTAGTGGCTGCTAGTCAGATTCCAGCAGATGAAACCATGGAGCGAGGAAAGAAAAGGTTGTTCAGCTCAGGCCTTTTCCTGTAAAATATTAAGTCGGGCCTGCTTGACTGGGGTACTCTGACTGAGCACTGGTCTGAGGTGTCCTTGTTCACAGTACCATGAGGGTCCATGCACCAGAGGTATGTAGGCACCTGGACCAGTCTTCAAAGGCTGCCCTTGCAGTTCTGGAGGAATAGATGCCTCATGTCACTCATCGTTTAAATATCTGACTTAAGATGAGATAAAGTGACTCCATTTGTGTTTTCCATTGGCCATAACAAGAGTCAGGGGTGCTTACCACACCTTGTAGACACATAGGTTTGACAAACCAGCCTTGAAGTCATAAACAGAGACACCAAGGGAGAGGTGAGGGACCTACCAGAAGAAACGCAATAGCCTTCCTGGTATTTTGTACCATGGACTGCTTCTGCATTTTACTTCAGAGAGTTATGGGGAAAAAAAAAAGCAAAGACTCAAGAAATTGCTTGGACTCAAAAAATTGCTTGGACAAAGCAGGACCAAACTTCTTTCTCCCCATTCCCAGTCCAGGTTTGCACACACTAAACTACAGATCTCTTTGCCAGCCCTAGTTCTCGCTTCAAGATTTCAACATTTACACTGCACAGTTCCAACTTTAGCAGGACTAGGGAGACAACCTACACAGATGGACAGAAAATGCTGGATTAGTTCAGAAGATAAACCAATTGAAATCACTATTACAGAAACTTTCTACTTACTACAGGAAAAAAATAATAGAGTGGATATTTGTTTGCTGGAATAAAAATACAACAAATTAAGATACTGTACTGCACATTTAAGAGTACTTAAGGACTTCAGTGTTTTAAGCACAAGGGAGTGTGATACTGGCATAATTATTATTAAAGTCAAGAGAGAAGTGGGTAAAGATAACATGAATGTTTACAAGTACATTACCTTCTTGTGAGAGGTAAACATGTATGCACATCTGCACTTACATGTGTGCAAAAATACACAGTGGGGGAGCTAGGAAAGGAAACAGTTTAATTTTCCTAGACTGACCAGGAAAAAAGAAAAATAGATTTTGGTGTATTTTTTGTGAAATAGACAAATTAAAAGCTGTAAAATAACAATGTAGAAATTTCTTCTTTGCATCAACACAGATTTCTGAAGGTTAACTACAGGCTATAGTTTATAATATGATGAATTTATAAATGTTCTCATGAGTAAAACAGAGAATATTATCTTAATTAATTGAAAAAAAATTACAGTTAAAAGCAAATATTAACTGCTTGATGCAAATGGCAGCAGTTGTCATGACTTTATGTATACATCAAATTAGCTCATATTTAAAGGTTTAAGGATTTGTTTGTGTTTCTCATAGTCTTCCTGTTTGCCTTAATGCTATTCTACCATATTCTTCTAAATATGGGAAGTTTACTTGGAAATGTTTATTTATTTTTTTAGTTCACCACAGTTTCTTGAGATGATTGTTTTAACATTGCCTTTATGTGTGGGCTGTTCAAAGTCAATGTGGCGCATTAAAATTTTCTTGAGAGAACATTCTGAATTTCTTTGTGACTTTTCTCCCCGGGCCCAAAACTTTAAAAATGCTATTCTTTTCTTCCCTGAGGTAATTTTCCAGGAATGAGAGCTACTGGACTTCTATGCAATCTATTCAAAGCTTCTTCGAGGCATTTTTTTTTCACTGCGTTCTTTGTTTTATGAGTTTTCTCATAGTTACCCAAATAATTTTCAAAATATTTCAGCACAAAATTTCACTAGTGACTGCTCAACATGTATGAGTGAGTGGACTTCAGGTTTTCCAGGCCTTTCAGATGGTGTAAACTGTCTTCAGATCCAGGAATGATTACAGCCAGAAAAAAATGGCTCCTTGGAGATGGAGGATGTGAGACTACAGGGAACAGGGAGACATTGCATAGATAAACCTTTGTAGGTTTGAAGAAAATTAATTCATGATCCAGTCATAAATTTGCTCGCCATCTACATAAACCTGTTTTAGGAAACCAGACCTGGTACACACTGGCACTCTCCCAAATCCAAACACTGCAGTAGTCACATCACAACCATGAATCTTTTGTTGGCACATCATATGACTATTAAAGTACAGGATGATGGCAAGCAAAGTCATTTGGAGGTCGAGTTATCAAATATTCTGATTAAATGAAATTAAACTTCTGCTTTATTATTAGCAGTAGATGGTGACTTTTTGTACAAATTTTGGAGCCATAATACATGAATCTAACACAACATAGTCTGTGTCCTAAAGCTATGTAGAAGAAACACGTCAGATATAAAAAGCCATGCTATCCTCACTCTTTGTAGCTGGTGATTTGAGGGACAGATATGCTCTACACTTCATAACAGTCACTGGCAAAGCTGGGAAACTATTCAAGACTTGTGTCCTAGCCATAAAACCATGCTTGCTCTCCTGGCATAGACAGAAATGGGAACATGCCAGAGATGCAAAGCAAATGCCAAGTTGTAGAATGGGCCCCTGAAGTATTTTTCTCCCTGGAGAGAGATTAAAGCCTTGCAGTACTTATAAACACCTGCCTAATGATGACAGAATTGAATTTATTGCTTCTTGCAGCAAAAATGCCTCAGAAATAAGATACTAGATGGCCTATTGAGATCATCCAAAATAGCATGTGTGTAGTTATCACAAACTTCAGGTGATAGCCTGAAACATCTGCAGCACATGTACTATTTGCTGAACACTAAGGCGCAGCTTGTAGAAACTCTGCCTGGGACCCTCCAGAGATTGTAAAGTAGCTGAGACATGATAAGACTTGAAAGAACACCTCACCTCATGATCCTCCATCACTACCCCTGAACAGCAGCTCCAGTGGAAGCACTGCCAAATGCCTAAGCTGTGCAACTTCTCCTTCAGCTTATCACACTCTCAGGTTAGTGAAAACACATTTCTGCGTCTGGAATAATAAGTTTGAACAGTGATCTTAACACAGAACTCCTGCACCTTTTCCTTTGGGAATCAACTATCCTCCAAAAGCACTTATGCCACGAAGTATTTCTAAAAGAAGACTGGGCTTCAAAAATGTTTATCAAACGCAACATTTTAAACAAATCTTTCTAATCCTTCTTGAAACTTCTACAAGGTCAGAAACCAAAGCTGCGCCTTAACCAGCATCAGTAACAGCAAGTAATATCACGCCTATACAAAAAAAAAACTTTCCATCTCTACCATGTATAAAGTTGGTATGAGTAAAGGCAATGTCCATTAAACTAAATTTGACAGTGATGTTAAAGGTGAGGAGCTATAATTTATATATTGCCTGTAATACGGTCAAATTCCTGGTAGAAATGGCAAAACAATCTAAACCACAGCCACCTGATATTGTTGGATTTCTTTTCTCTTATTAAAAAAAAAGTTTTCATGACTTTTTATTGATAGAAGATGTAATCAAAATGGTCCCTTTTGACTGGAGAAATTTAATCATGCGGTTTGAGGAGGAACCCTATTTGCAGGTCATAAATTAGGTGAAAAAGATCCATGTTTATTTATTTTCATTTCTTCTCCTCTGGACAAAAATCCCTATTTTATTATCTGGAACAACTGGCAAATATTTTAAAATACAGTCCTTACAAATTTAGCTTTATTTCTCAGATCTCAGGCCAACAACAGCTAAAAGAAAAAAAACCAAATAAATTCTTGCCCCGTTCACCCTTTCACCACCTTCAAAATTCTGTTCCTCTCAGGAAAACTTAAGTGAACTGGTGAACATTGCAGTGTGCCAGAGAAGTCAGTGCACACAGGCTATTTTAGATCAAAGGAAGAAATGTCTTCTGAAGTGCCAAGATCTTCCTCACATTTATACCAAAAATAAAGTGCCAGTTCGTCTTTTCTGGTGGATTAAATATTATAGAGAGAGAATACATCTAATAAGGGCAGAGCTGAGTGACTAAAGACACCATGGGCTGGACAAATACAACTTTCAACTCCTTTTGGAAATACCCCATCCTGGTGCACAAAAGTAACATACTTGGAGGGCAGTAGAGAACTCATCACAGCTTCAGCCCTGGACCAACTTCAGCCAGTAGCAGATAAGTAGATCCAAGAGCAATGTAATTCCCTGGATGACATTGGCACAGAAGGTACATCCACTGCAAAACCAAAACAAGCTCAGAAAGAAAGAATCTCAGTAAAGTAAAGCTAGAGAGCTAACTGGATAGGTATATTCATTATTCTCATATTCTCAATTCAGATGATAACAGAAAAAAAGGTTATTTACTTCTTTCACTTCTGAGCCATTCTCAGTCTGCTAGTCTTCACCTTTGAGCTGGCTGCTAATCGACCAGATTCCTAAAAATCTTGCCTCCCGACTTCCAAAGGATTGTAGCAGCTACCCCCTCTTGACTTGCTTTCTCTGCAAGTGCTGATTTCTTTTGTACCTTTTTAAGTCTGTGACCTTGAAACAAGAAGCTTTAGGCAGCAATTTGAGTTCTTTTAGCACTCCTGAGGGCATGCCCATCTAATCTTTTTCTATCAGAAATGCCCCATGTGGTGAAACCAATGTCTATCACCCAGACTTCTGTCTCCCACAGTGGCTGTTGCAGAGGTGGCTTAAGGAGAGCACATGAAACAAGGCACTACCTGGAGTCTAATCCTCATGCTCCTTCTGCATCCTGCTGTTAGATTGCAGATGTTAGAGGGAATATCACTGCCTTCCCAATAGGATCTGGTTTGCACCTTTTATCCATTAATTTGTCTAATCTATTTTGAAACTCTTGATGTGTTCTGACTTCACACTTTTCTTGCAACAGCCAGTTTCAGAAGTTTATTACAGGCTTTGAAGAAAGGCACTTCTAAAAACCTGTTTTAAATTACATCCAATCAGTTTCAATACATGTTCTCCGATCCAGTACTGTAGGATTTGGTACACAAGTTTAGCACTCATCTTCTGCACTGCCTTCTTGATGCCATAAATCAGCTGCATCCCTCTTCAGCTTTCTCTCCAAACTGGAGTGAAACCATAAGCCTGCTATTACTTTTTTGCAGCAAATGTAGATGTCCTTTTTTTTCTTTTTTTTTCTTTTCTTTTGAGAAAAAAATGTGGTCTTCTTGAGATGCAGAGACCAGTTGTATGGAATACTCAAGGTGTGGAGGCAAAAATTTTCTACATTGGCAAAATGTCATCTTTGATCATGTTCTCAGTACCATTCCTGATACGGGCAAATTTTAGCTGCAGGTACACATGGAGTCAATGGTGACAGAGAACTGCTAATTCAGTATGGCTCGGACAATTCTCAAGCACCACAGAATTGTTTTGGAGATGCTTGAATTAACTCCAAACAGGAGGGTAGATCACACAGCAACAGGATAATGCCATGCAGAGATGCTTGCTTAAGCCCTGGAAGATTTACAACTACACAAAAGGTAGTGTGCAAACTCCTCCTAGATTTGGTAGCAGCTTGTCCATCCAGAATCTCTACAATCACAGCGTGTCAGGTGAAGCAGGCAAGCCAACAGTCTTCCTGTGTGTTTGAAATGTCTCAGAACAGAACCTTTCTTTTGGGGAGCCCTCTCCTCTCTTCCCAAGCTCTGTATCCAATGTGAACAACACCTGCAGACCATGTACTACAGAGTTAATAATTACCAGAAAAAATCACTGACTAACAAATTCTCCACAATTTAAGACTTGTTTTCAATCACCAAGAAACTTTACCAGTTTCCCATCTGAAGGGCAAGGCATAGCTCTTATGTGACAGTGGAGGATGGAAAGTATGAACAACTTCCTCTTCACTCAGTGCTGCACGTCTTCCCCCTCCCTATGTGTGCCACTGATGCACCTCAGAAAATATTTATGAGTTCTCATTCAAATACTTCAGCTGATAAATTTAATATCACATTCCCCAGGGTAAGCAAAAAATAAAATACTGCACCGGCCTTCGCACATGTGGAGATTATATTACTTTACAATGAAAGCCAGCAAGCTGCACGCTACAGTTTTTACCACAATCTCCTCGGTAGGAATGTTTCAAATATATTGCATATGTGTGAATACAATGTAAGCATACTGAAATGCTTTGAACACTGTAATACATCAGACACTTGAGTCACCGGGGGGAGGACCTTCACCTATCTTGGCTCTTTTCTCAAGTCTGCGCTGCTCCTTTATGTATTTGACAGCCGTGTTCTTTGGTCCGACGGATGGCACTACTTACATACAACATATGAAGTCAACTTCCAAACAACCGGATTCTTGACCACATCCCCCAAACCTGTTAGCTCGTCCATTAACTACCCCTGTGAAGGGAAGCAGACAAGAGCGCTTGCTCTGTGTGGTACAGCTCCCGCAAAATCAAATTAAAGGTGTCGCAGCTGCGCAACAAAGTCCTTGGCTTTAGCAAACACATTTCTACACACCGTAAAAGCCCCGACATCTGACGTGCTGGGGTTTTTACAAAGCTGCGACGCGGGCATAGAAACCGACAGCGCTGGAAGGCGTTAAAGACTCCCATTCCACGCTAGCTTCCTGCGCTGCCATCCCGCCGGGATGAGGGCGGCCGGCACCTGCTCCCGCCGCCCGGGATCCCTCCCCCCGCGGCTCGGCTGCCACCTCCTGCCGCGCCGGGGAAGCGCCGCCCGCGCCAGCCCCGGCACTGGCACCCGGGACAAGCAGAACGGGGTTTGGGGGATCCCCATTCCACACCTTGGGAAATTACAGCTCATAAGATGCAGGCCAGCCGTCCGTGCGGACCTCCCACTCTGAGTCTTCGAAAATCCCTTTTTCAGGAATAAAGGACGCTTGGTAGCTTTCTGTGCTTAAAACAAAATGTCTACGTGTGTGAGCATATGTCATGGTTAAAGAACAAAGCACTAGCAAGCTGGCGCATCCATGGAATGAAAACACACGGTTAATGAACATTTCCATGTGACTTAACCACCTTCACGCAGACAAATATTCATCGCTATTTTTAACCATAAAACCAAACCACAGTCTTCATTTTGATCTGCTGAGGCGGGAGGGGGGCGGGGGGGGGGGGGTAGGTGCTTGGTGGTGTTTTTGGTTTTGTTGTTTGGTTTATTTTATACACCGCGGCCTTCATCCCAGTAGAGCCTTGGATCATTCTTAGAATCTGCTGGTTTGCCTTCGAATTTCCTGAGACAACTGTAGAAACAGTAGCAGATGACTGCATGTTTAAATACAACACACATGCCAGGAGACTTGAAGAGGATGGCACACACAGCCTTTCTTTCCCACCCAATACTATCTAGAGCTTTGCAATCTACCTTTAAAATAGCATGCATGCATCTTTGCTCTTCCTCTCTTCTGTCCCTTGACAGTTGCTCTCCCTATACTTTGCCACTCATTTTATGGATTTTTATTGGCAAGAAATCAAAGGTGAGAGAGGGTCATGTCGAGGCTCACTGCCAGCTCTTCTCATTGACTCCACCTCTTCCAAGTGCTGCTCTTCCCTCCACCTGCTGCTAACCATTTTGACCAATTTGACTCTTTTCAATGTCAGAAAAAAAAAAATCAAAATTCATGCCCAAACAGTAGGGGTGTTTTCACACAATCAAAAGTAGAAGGCACATACATTTCCAATAATTTTCATCTAAAAAGGATATGCATATGGGCTTGAGGGTCAGACGATGATGCTGTTCACAATGATCAAAAAGGGAACAAGACATGGAGGTTTTAAAAGAAAGTGTAAAAGCTGTCATGCTGAAAAACAACTGGCAGATAATCATGAGGGAATAGTCAGAACCAGCTGAGATTTTTATTTGGAGTGATGGAAGTCAGCCTCTGCAGAAACAGGATTTGAATTTACATGTTTTTTCCAAGTACAGTAGCTTGCCAAGTTCTGTGCTTGTGAAGGCACTTCTTGTATGCCCGCTGACAAATATTCTATTTTGCTGCTCTGAAAACAGCAAAGATGAAGGGTGTTACTTGAATTTTGTCCATTCAAATAAATGAATGAAAAGGAACATATACCATAGCTCTATTGACATATGAACACTTTTATATATATGGATATCTAAGGGTGTTTCATTTTTTTAGTGGAGGAGTTCTACAAAACATGACCTCAATTCCCTTAAACACATAGTCTTAAAACTAGAAACCTTTTGGGTTTTTCCCCCCATTTGCCTTCCTAAACCTGTCCTAAGCATCTGTATTTTGTTATCCAACACACTGGCTGCTAACAATACAATCAATACAAAAGGTTACTTTGGGGTCATGGCTTTTTTTCCTTCCTCAAAATACAAAGCTTATTTTAACAGGGACTTGAACTCTTCCATTGCAGAAAATGTCTTAGAACCACTCAGGTGAGAAGGGGAGGAAAAAAAGCATACTGGAAGTATGATGATTTTTTTTTTTTATGAAAACCACCTATTTAATAAACATTTTTCTGCACATCCACATAACATACTTTTTTTCAATTTCACAACTCGATTGCAAATTTTATAGGGCAGGAGCCTGGCATGCCAGGCATTGACATAAATGTCTTTTTCATCACTTTTGGAAAATAGTATCTGTCTGCTTACACATTAGTATACTTTAGAACACTAACTCTATACTAACTCTAGAGTTATATACTAACATTACTGCTCTGCTTCAAAGTGTAAAACTTACCTTACCTTAGACTACAGCAAAGACAAACAGATTCCTGACACTGACTGAGCTACAGGACAAGCTAGGTTGATTTGTACCTAAACATTTTCTCCCATGTAAATATATTTTTCATACAACTCTTTTGTGCCTATTAATCTTCAACAGTATGAAACACTAGATATCAATAAAAGAACTTTTTAAACAAACCCATCAGGTACAATCCAAATTGTGTTTGTAATTTTTTTAAAGCATTATTACTTAAAGTATCCCCATTTCATGTAATGTGTTGCTCATAGTCTCATTCTGTTGCTCAGAGGTCTCAGTGAAAACATTTTAAATACTTTTGCTTACAAACTATAAAAAATTTCCCCTAATTGCTTTTGAATTGGAGAAGAGGGAAAAAGCTCCTTAAGACAAAGTGATTTTCAGATTAGTTTCCATTAGTTTATATAATGTAACACAACCTGGAAACTTTCAGAATGAAAAGGAGGAAGCATGGCAACAAATCACAAAGTTCAGATGTATGGTGATATACTTCTGTAAAAGACTGTATAATAATTTAGATGAGATCAGGTACATGAAGCAGTTGATGTGGACTTAGGGGCTTTTTTGGTGGACTTTCATACAAAAATAATGCCAGTGCACCAAGAAATCATAAATGCACGTGAGATCATTGCATACAACACATACTAACCACTTAATCTGCTCAATGGATTAGGGAATCTCAAAACAAACATTTGCTTGTTGACCAATGGGTGAAAACAGTTTTGTGGATTTACTTACATGTCTAAAAACATTGAAAAAGTAATTTGTCATTACTTCTGCTTTCCTTTAGGCTGAAAAATACAAACCACATCTGTTCTCACCTAACATCTGCGATCTGGTTCAATGGTCTTGATGCCTAAGCTCTTTAGCTTTTTGTATTTTTCATATATTTGTAGCTTTGTAGATCACTGATGCATGGCTGTGACTCCTAGTAATATTCCAGTCTTCTTTCCCTACACTTAGGAACAATAAGCTAACCTCCTAAACACCTTCCTAAAATATTATTTAGTCTTATTCCAAAGAGAGAACCAAATACAAGCATGTTCTGTTTTCCAACCAGAATCTGGACTAGAGATTACAGAATTGGGGCAAAGAAGCCCCCGGGCTGCTTCCAGTGGGGCAGGACCCTGGTAATTATTACACAACCGACCTTTAAACTGGACAATATGTGGTAGGCATACTAAACAATTAACCTTATAAAAATTGTAGAATTACTGCAGTACATGCAGTTTTTGTCAAATTGTGTACCTGAAAGCTTTCAAGTAGAGGTTTGCATTTATGCTACGACTCCAATGTTGCTAGGGAAGATCTGTTCTGTTTTCCAGGCAACAGTCTAATACAAATTACAAATCCTACTAAGGCTTCCTATCCCAAACACATAATTTCCAAGAGATGTTCGAGGCTGACAAATAGATATATGTTCAAAGTTCCATCTCATCCTTGGATGAGAGACCTTTGCAAAGTCTCCAGAAAAGAGAGCGGGTTTCAGGGACAATTCTTGCACCAGCTACAGGAATAGACACATGAGGACCACTGGCTGGCAGCTGGCATAGACAGGTTTTCCAAAGCAAACAAGGAACAAAATCAGACAGGTAGAGGCAATTCTAAACCAGAAATGTTATTAAACAGAAAATATTGGGGCCTTGTCTAACTTTTAATAGCATATTTTGTGGCTTATTATTAAATATTCTTTCTGTATGTGGGATTGGTTCTCACCCTTCATAAAATGCTTAATGCATTGAACAGGACAGGAACATATCCTCTTCTCTTGGCAAAGTAGACAAAGTAAACAGTGCTCTCCAAATTAATGGCTGAAGCCCACAGAAGGGCTTGCACAGCAGATTTGCTGCTGACAAGCACTGATGCTCCAACACTTGTGCTAGTACAAAGCTACCAGCACATGACAACGGGACCCTGCTGTGAGCAAGCTGTCCTAAAACGAAATTACCTTCAAGTGAGCTCTCAGGCTCACACACTAGAAGCGCACACACACCCCCTCGCAACCAGAAACAGTAAAGTAGCTGTGCCAATATCCCAGACTCCAAGGGGCTGAAACAGTGAAATATGCATTCTCATGGGAAAGAGGGGAGGTCCAGTAAAACCAATTCTACAGGGGCTGCAGTCAGGCCCATGACTCCACAGTTCCACAGAACTCTGCAAAATGTGGTGGTGCTGCTGCTGTGCAGATACTCGAGCTTCTGTGACCTACAGCAAAACACATAACAGACAGAAAAAAACAGTAGTGGCCCAGAAGACACATACATGGTTCTAAAAGAAAATGAGCTTAACTGGTTTCAAAACTTTATTATTATTTCATAGGATGTTCTCCAAAGCTGTCTGGAAGTCTGTTCTTGATACTTCCACAATGACTTACCAGAATTTCTTCAAAGCACTTCATTAGCTTTCAACTTCATGGTGAAACAACGCCTGAAAACACCTACCCTTCCATACAAAACCACTCAAGCCCACTATTCTAGTTAAGGGGAAAAAAAATCTGATGTTTTGCCAACCAAAAGCCACAAAACATACATCATTGGGAAAACCATTCAGTGTTATCCCAGTTTTAAAAGGAAAACATGCAAGTGACATTAAATAAGAATAGCAGTAAAGTCAGGGTCCGTCCTGGAATCCTAACTCTGAAGTCTTTGATTTCCATTCCAATGTTTAGTGCTGTCTAACCACACCCATTCTGGAGACCAGTAATAAGCCTACTTCTCCAAAACTCTTATCTGAAACCCTGCAGGACATACCAAAATCACTACATCTTCTACAGTCAAACAATACCCTTGATCAAGAAAGCATGGAGATATTGGCTCTCTTTAGTCTGCAGAGGCCTCAGAAGCATTTACTAAGTGATACAGTATGATGGACTAGGAATCACTTCTTGGCCTCAGCCAATTTAGAAAAATAAACTTTTACTAAATATCAAGGTGAATCAAATCCTTGGGTGGAATTTGGTTCTCAAGAAATTTTTGAAAATAAACTAAACCCTAGGGACAATAAAAAAGCATAAAGCAAACTTTATCAGCTCTCCAATGCTTGCCTTGCATAGGCTCAAAGATCAGTGTTTGTAAAGTTTCATTTCCCAAAAAAGCCCTAATTTGACACCTAAGCATTTTGATAAAATTTAGATTTCAACCTAATTCCTTCTTTCAAAAAACGTTTGATTGTATTCCAATGAAAAAACTTGGCATGAAAGGATGTAATTCCCTAGTATTAACATTCATTGCTATGGAAAATTGTGACACAAAAAAAAAGAAACATTTCTGAATGTTTACTGAGGTGTAATTCCACTGCAGCAAGAGAAACAATGCTGAACAAACTGGGTTGTAAACTACAGCTCCCTTAACTTGAATCTCTTCATAACTATTCAGAGGAAATGTAATAACCCAGCTACTGCTAATGTCACCATTGCAGTGGTATAAATCAAGCACAAAATATTTTGAGGTTTTCTCACACCAAATTGAAACGTATTATTATTTTGCAAACCTACATAGTTTGTGTGGGCTGCACTCTTCTCACCTTGGTTGCAGGCTTCACACATAGAATTATATAATGGAATAAATTAAATTGGGGAAGATCGTGGAGTCCAATTGCAAATGAAACACTGCCAAGCCCACCACTTAACCATTTTCTTAAGTGTCACATCTACAAGTCTTTTTAACTGTCTCCAGGACTGCTGATTCCACCAGTTCCCTGGGCTGCCTGCTCCAATGCCTGACCACATTTCCTTATAACCTAATGCCTAATAATCAGGCATTTCCTGATGGCCTCATTTCCAGTCTAAACTTCCCCGGGCCATTTTTATCTTAACCTGTAACTTGCTACGTTGGAGAAGAGACCTCAATTACAACTTCCTTTCATACGGTTGTAGAGTGGCATGGTCTCCCCCCACACCTCCTCCACACTAAAAAACCCCAGCTTCCTAACTGGCTCCAGACCCTTCACAAGATTAGCCATCCTCCTTTGGACAAGCTCCACTACCTTAAGGTCTGTTTCCTGAGAATATACATTAAGCTTAGCAAAAGGATACATACCTCACCGATTTGAACAGGTGCCTTTATTGAGTACACCTGAAAATGTCACTGCAGAAAACTTTTCAACAACCCAAATCACCCACCCAGATCTAGCTATACAAAGCTTGGACAGGGCCAAAACTAAGTGACCCTTCAAGAGCCACAAGAAGAGCTGTAAGAAAAGTGCATCTGAGCCCAGCTGGAGAACATGCCTGCCTTTGCTCTTACACTTTTGGCTAGGGATAGCAGAAGAGGGCTTAAAAAGTATAATGAAAATTCAAGTTGAAGAGCCTGGAAACAGCAACATTCCCATCTCCTCAGCCACAGGTGCTCAGCCCCACATTCACATTCATACCTTATATATGAGCATAACAGTGCAATTCCTTTATGACTCATTTAAGAGCTACGCTGCAGAAAGTTTATGACACAAAACAATTTGCAGGAGGGAGAGAACAAATCATACCTTCCAGTATGAATATCTTGCTTCCAAAAAACAAACAAGTTCTGAACATCAATTTACTACTACAGAAACTAACTTTTCATTTAATACTGCCTTATCTGAGCAAGTGAGAACTCTACTTGGCTACCCTACTGAGAGCTACAAGTGCATGACAGTGCTAGTTAGCAGATGTTATCACCCACAATTTGAGGCAGAGGAAGAAGTAAAACACATCTTGTGTCCTTTAAGTATCCTGGATAAATTAAGAAAACATTTACAGAAATCCTGCAACATCTCAGAAGACTTGAGAAACAAGGCCATTCTCATTTGTCTCAGCAGAGGGACCCAAATTTTTCTCAGAGGCAGCAATACTTTTAGACAAGTTACTCAGAACACTAGAAATACAGACGAAAAGCACTACCAAGCCAAGATAGTATTTAACTGTCTGCATTATTGCAACTTGAATCTGTGCCATGTTCTTGCTGGCGACTTCTGGGGTAGGAACAGGAAACAGAAATACTCTGAAACATGAATGGCAGGGATCCCCATGATCTTTTTAGCAAACTAACACTATGAAAAATACCTAATAAACTACACCAACATTTGCCAAGTTTTTACATCTTCTGATGCTATCCTTTGCAACTCAAAGAACTGTTCCACAGGCACCAAGTCATTAACCACAAATGCACTAGACTGGTTCAAAATTTTTATTTGTCATTCATTTCTTGCACTTGAAGTACTCTTCGATGACATCTTTGGCCTGAGATTCCTTGCCATAATCCTGGAACACAAAATAACCCATTATTAACCTACAGACTGATCCTAAATTTTACAAACTGTTTTTACAAGCACAAATGAGATTCTGACACTTTTTCACAAGGAATTCCCAAAATTCCACACAAGTAAGCTCGAGCAATTTGCCACTTTTCCCCCTGTTCTTTTATAAGACTGTTCTAATATTTTTTTGTTATTTCATTCAAATGTAACACCCATTAACAATGCAATTTGTTTGCAAGGGATGCAAACAAAAGCTTCTGTTGCTTAAAGAAGCTCAAGTAAAATATGTGGAAAAAATAGCAACTATGAAAATGCATGCAGAAGGCACTAGACTTGATTGTGAAGATGTAGCCATCTCTTGGGACCTCAGAGACCACGAAGTCTTCAAGGCTCGTACTGTGGCTTTACTTTGCCAGTGTTCTTGTGAAATAAGCTCCGCAAAACATTTTCAAGTTGAGCGGACACACTGAACTGGCTTTTTTTTCTCTAGCAAAGCTTCCTGTCTTCTAGGTAGGCTTTCCTTTCAATGATTATTGGCAGGTAGGCATAGATACTTCGAGGACACAACCACCAACTCACAAAATATACGTGAGTAAACGAACATGACAGGGACTATGAAACAGTAAAGCAGCTAATGTTCACCATCAACAATATAAAGCTGCTTAAAAAAATAAAATTTAGGAGCTGTATTTAACAGTTCTTTATCTAAAGCAACTTTTGGTTGCTTTCAGAAGTAAAGAGACAAGACATAATTAGCAACCTTACTTTGACAACCACACAACTGCAGCCCACCACTTTGCGAGGTTTTCCTTCTCTGTCAATCTTGCAGAGACCCACCCATTCGCCCAGCTTCTTGTTGTCATCAACCTGTGCAGAGCATCACATCACATTAGAATTTGCCATTTCTGGCACACCTGGCTCCAGCCCAGAAGCTGCTGTACTGTCAGAAGCATTGGGTAACGGATGGCTGCTTTCCTCATAGGCATCAGCAGAGGGAGCCAAAGTATCATCATCGTACAGCTTGAGCCTCCCTGGAGTCACAGGAATGCTAATGCTCCTCCTGCCCTCCACTCCCACCAATAATTTAATTTATTATTATGCAGCACACCAGAATTTACTTTAACTGTGCAAAATAACCAATCCACAACCCTCGTGATTTACATCCACAGGTTTTGTACTGTGGAAAAATGGCAATCACACACAACTAGAGCAATCTGCTAAGGCAAATTCTGCCTAGGTAAGCCATACACAGAATTACAGCAGTGTTCTAAAGGTTCAGCTCTCTACATGCTGAAACAAGCAGCCTAACTGTTCCAAACTTCTGTCTCAACTTGACTCTCACCTTTATTAAGTTGATCTGATGTTCTGCACAGAGTGCTTCAACTAATTTTACATATGTGGGTTCATCACAGTTTGAAGCCAGAACACAGAGATGGGCTTGGCGTCTAAAAAAAAAAAACTCACAGATGCATTACTTCAGACACTAATTGGAATTTGATAATCAAAACAAAAAATTAATGAATTCAACACATGCATTTCTAGAGCACCACTTTTTAAGTTTAAACTTCTGGTTATGAGACACAACAGGCTTTTGAAATACTAAATATACTTTTGCCATAATTTTTCACTTTTTACATTTTCTATATATACATTACAGGCTCTTCATTCTTAGCTTTATCCTCAGATATTCCTGCTTTGAAAGCTTCTAAAATGCCACTAAAATTCTCAGCCATTGGAAAAACTTCTGATGACTGGATAAACACCAGGTCCCCTCTAGAACTGTCATTGTTACAAAGTAACAACTAAGTTTTTCTTATTTACCACAGATTATAGTAATTTAACATTAGAATTGTAATTACTAAAAGCTTGTACTTCCATGTCAAGGTGTTACAAGTTCTTCAGAACAATCTTTTCCACTTACGTTCAGAGAAGCTGTTATGACGGGGCCCCAATTCTAATTAGGATCTTTGTATACTGTGGTACAATGTTAAGATACCAAAGGGATACCTGACAACAGAGAGAGCTGAGTAGGTCTTCTATGCTTCACCTAATACAATGCAACCCCCGCAAACAAAGTCAGTTTTCCCCAGAAAGACCTTCTTCACCAGGAGTATCACCAGAATGCCAGAAACATTTCCAAGCAAGAACCATCACACACAAATGTGTACAAACCTCATACACACATCCTTTTAACACACAGCTCATAAAGCTGTCACTGAACTCGAACTCATACAAATTGGCTGTCAGTCACCTAAGTTGTATCTCTCTGCCCTTGTTCAGTGCCTTGCCTCAGAG
Organism: Cinclus cinclus; assembly: GCF_963662255.1. Taxonomy (NCBI): domain Eukaryota; kingdom Metazoa; phylum Chordata; class Aves; order Passeriformes; family Cinclidae; genus Cinclus; species Cinclus cinclus. The sequence continues at coordinate 54,745,017 of NC_085048.1, read as the reverse complement.
GTTTCTGCATACAGGTTTGTCAGACACCAGTTATCACTCACAGAACGAGTGTAGGGGTATCCGACTAACTGGGAAGTCATCACCCAAACACTGTAGCTTCACATTTAAGCAGATTTTTTCTTGCAAGGCAAGACAGCAAGGCAAAGCAAATATGGATTTGCATATGAACACATACACAAGTGTGTATGTATACCTATATATACAGATGTACTTTGACCTACAGAAGACCATAAGTGATTACCCAATGACTAGCACATTAAGTTCAACGTTTCGATATTGTACGTTGACAATGAATTTATTGTTGCAACGTACAAAAACAAGACAGCCAAAAAATATAAGAAAGCTATGTATTTAAATATTGTTCATAAAAATGAAATAAACTCTTCCAGGAAAAGTATGAAATACCTATTAATCCGATTAAAATCTTCTGAAGTTCTGAGAATACTTATTACTTCTTAAAACATAAGGTTCTTGAGACCCAGACTTTCATAGCTACATAGAGGAAGCAGCATTCCATTTTCTTAACAAAACCCATACACCCACATGAACACTTGATGAGACTGGGGCTTCAAAATGACAGAACCTAATACACCAGATACTGCTGTTATTGAAGTTTAGCTTCTGTATTTTAAGATTCCACTTAAAGGGCCCAAACCAGAGGTTACAAAAGACAAAATTACTGGTAGAAAACTATAGTCTTGCATAGTTTTTAAACTGAACACCTGGACAAAATGGCCCCTGCAGGTGCTTAACATACCTCATCACAAGGTCTCACACAGTTTTACTAATCACAGTAGCGAAACTGGTGACACCACACTTACTTGTCCAAGGCTTTGGCTGCTTCACGGATACCGCGAGCAAGGCCATCGTGGATAAGTGCGGTCTTCAGCACTTCTTGCAGAGCGGTGTTAACATCCATTACACCTCCAGCAGTAATGCTAAAGGGAAGACACACAATGTTCTGATCGTGCCAACAACTCTTAACTAAAAGCAAAAGCTTCCCTTTCACCTGCAAGCATCCGGCCATTAAAGAAGTACAGAAGAAAAGGAAGTTAAAATAACTAAGCCAAAGGAAGAAGCTATGAAGGACGAACTTGAAAGAAGCGAAGGCATTAAATCCTCCTGGCTAACAACCGGGCCATGCTGCCTCCATGCTCCTTTAGGGAGGAGAAGACGCCATGCACACAGCGGCCCCGCCAGGCGGACCCCGCGCCCATCTCCCAGCCTACAGCCTGCAGAAGCACACAGCAGCACCGCGCCGGAGCCTGCACACACGGCACAGCCAGGGTTCCCAAGCCTGACTCGCAAGGCAGCGACCCGGCCCCTCCGCCCGCCGCCCGCGACGGCCCCGGCCCTGCTCACCCTTCCTCGGCCATGGCGCTCTCGGTGGGTGCGGTCCCCGCCTGGGTTCCTACTGCAAATACAGACACAGGCCGCCCCGGTGAGCGGCGCCGGCCGCCCCGGGGCCCCCGCCCGGCCCGCTCCCGCCGCGATGTCCCGAGGGCCGGGGGGATCCCGCCCGGCCGGGCCCCGGCACCATGGCGGACACTCACCCGGCACCGCCGCGCGCCGCTGCACAGAGAGGGGGCGTTTCCAGCGGAACGCGCTCTTAAAGCGCCACAGGACCCCCGGCCTGCGCGTGCGCGCGCGCCGGGGCTGCCCGGCGCGGTGCCTGATGTTCGGCTTGCGCACCACGTGTCCGCGGGAGGAGATTTGTGTCGGTTTTAAACCAAGAGTTCGCAAGTGGTCTGAAACAGAAATTAAAGGATGAAACGGAATAGCTGTAAGAAATAACTGCAAATTTTTTCAAACAAATACTCTACGGGAGATAGCTCTGCTGTTATTAATGACTGACCCCATCGGTCACAGCAGAGGCCTTTCCTCAATGAGTATTAAGTGAAGCCTCACAAGAAAGTTGGTCTGCTGTTTTCCGGGGAAAGAATGATGCAAATTAAGATTCCGGAGAAAAACTATCACCCAAGAGGTCCCATAAAAAGAAATATTGTTCTTTTAATGAAAAAAAAAAACACTTTTAAGTGCTTAAGTATTGATTTGATTTGGGGGAGCAGCCTTGGAGGGGAAAACTAACTGAGACAGCTGGACAGGAATCACTTAGGAGTGGATCACCAGCCAGGGGTCACCTGGGCTTCTTCCCTAGGGTTGGAAGTGCACCTGGTGCTGCCAAAGCGCTCTGGCTTCACCTGGCACAGTCCCTGTGTTGCTGGCAGCCAAGAGATGGGGAGCATGGGGAAAACACCCTAAATCCCCTCTCTGCCAGCAGGTCACAATTCTGAGCTCTGGATTGGAAACCTCCTAAGTTGCACTGCTCAGCCCTGTTCCCTTCGCACACGCACAGGTGATTCAGCTGATGGCGAGTGCAGCATGGCCACCTCACTGCAGCGCGTTCTTTGCTCGGGTTCTGCCAGTCTGACACAGGGCTTTGTCCATCCCAGCTGCTTCAGACTGGATGATTTGACTGACTACACGTCACCATCTTTGTAAAAAGTACACAGTGACAAAATATAAGAGAAATAGATGGCAAATACCAGTAGTCATGGTTTGTGGCAAGTACAACCAAACGCATTTGTCGCCAGCATTGTCCACCACTTTTTTTTTATCATCTTCTGGTCTTCCTGGTGTTGCCAAGCAGTAGGATGTAGGCTAAATACAGCTAGGGAAGAGAACCTTGCACAAAGCGACTCACTCACTGGAGCTGGGTAGGGCAGACCAGGACAGAGGGGAAAAGTGGAACCTGCTCAGCTGTCTTGAAGCCACCCCACATGACCCCCTCAGGCAGCACAACCTTTCAGAGCCTGCCCAGGGGAAAGCCTGGCTGGGAGCTGCAGCACTTCCATGCTCCAGCTGTGAGACACAGCTCATGTCAACTCTAGGCAGTCATGTACATTTATACTACAGAGGGCAGAAAGGGCAGAAGCCAACCTCTGAGCAAGTCATGGAGAGAGAAGCACAGCATGGGGGCTGTCCTCTCCCTGCAACCTGAGCTACCAAGGACAAAGTGGATAGGAACGACACTGCAACTGCTAACACGGGCAGCCTCTGAGACTGACAGCATTTGGCACATCCAATGCTGCCATATATTGCTTGAAACTCTGAACTGCATCTCCTGTTGCAATACCCCTTTGTTGCAACCACTGCAGTCCCAACACAGATATTCTAATTTAGCAGCTCCTGTGAGACATGTGGTCCTGGGTTCTTCCCTTCTTCCTCCACAAGAAGTGGAACCATGTAATTTTCTTTGTACTGCTCAGAAAGCGTGCAAGCACACACAAATAATACTGGCCACTTTTCCCCCATCTCTTCAGGGGAAAATGTTTTTCCTTATATCCACCCATCACTTAATCTTCTTGTGCCCCTTAAAACCCCCAAAGGCACCTAATCTATAGAGTAGGTTTTGTACTGAGTGGAGCAATATACCATTATCTCCCTTAAAGATCTTGAAAGGATAAGAAGTCTGTATGCAGCCTAAGACACATCAGCATCTCCAGGAAGTGCTATATCCATTCAGCCCAGGAGGTGGAAGTATGCACATCTGAAAGCTCTGTATTACGGCAAAAATGATAAAAACAGTCAAAAGTATAGTCTAATATTCTAGCAGCAGAACACTAAAAAGCCATTTTCCTAGAACAGTTGAAAGAAAACAAAGCTGTGCTGAGATAAAAGTTATGTATGTTTGGAGAGGAGGTTTTCATTGGCACTGAACTCTGTGTGGAAATGTTGGTATAGCCTAGTATGAGTCTGTTATTTTTGTCTAATAACAAATGAAAGCATGTGATCCTGTCTGAAGGTCTGCTTCATTGCACAGTGTGAGTTCAGTGTTCATGTGGGCATTCTGCATTCTGTTGGTACTACTCCCCCTACTCTACCTTTCTGTCCATATTCCTGGAAGCAGTAACTAGTTTCTTAAACTCTGCATTTTCCCTTGGAATTATGTTCATTGAGCACCCTGCAGTTCAACTGCTGGCATACAGCCATGGGGAATTACATGTTTATGCCAAGGATTGCAGTCCTGTGCTAAAAGTACTTCTAGTGCACTTGAGGCTGGGCGAGTGGTGTAATGAGAATGCTAGAAAATGAGGAGCTGCCAGATGCAGGGCAGGATCCTGCCTGGGTTCTAAAAGGCTGAGGCGGTGTCAGTGCAGACTCTGACCTGCAGCTTCACTGAGCAGCCAGCTCCAGCAGAGGAACTCAGTCCTCTCAAAATTTGGATATATTACAAACAGCATAACATGCTACCTATAAACTTGAATTTGGGGAGAGGTAGACAAGCTGCTGTCACATGACATTCAAGAATTTTGATTCTCTCCAACCTGCTGTTCTGAGTGATCCATTTGGACTCACCATCTCGCTGCATATATTTAAAAATCCTTTGGTTAGCTACTACCCTTTGTGCTTGCCATCCAATTCCTTGATTCTCCCCAACTGTCTCCCTTTCCAGGCTGGGAGCCTTCCTTTCTTTTTCCACTCTGATCAAAATGGGAACTGAAATTAGGGACTTTTTCAGAAGACCAGTACTGCAGTGAGGCTATAATGGTTCACTTATCTCAGCCATCCTCTTCCTGCTCCTTTTCCCCATCATCTCGCCTTGTCTCTTGCTCTGGTAACATTTATCTTCCCCTTGTACTCACCCTGGCAATCACAAACCATATCTTCTTCAAAATGTCAGACTTCAGGGGTAATTTAAGTGCCATACTGTAACTTGTGGAGACTCAAGAAATTAGTAATGGCAGTTTAGACAGTGGCACAGTTGGTGAGGCAGCCATGTAGGCAAATGAAAGTATCAGCTATTGCAAACTCCCAAGAGAAGTCCATGACACTGCTAAACTCTGAATAGTAAGTTCTGAATTTCAGTCCTGAACAATCCTTGCAAAAACTTACTTTTATCTCATATCTATCTCTAGAAATACAAAACACGGGCGCATGCAATAAATAAATGTCATAGGATAGAGTTATCTCATTTTCCTTGCGAAACAGAAATGATTTCTCAGTCTTGTGGAAAATCAAGCTGGATGCCTTCTTGTTCTACATCCACAGAAGTTCTGCTCACCAGCCCAGAGGGGAAGAGATGTGTATTTCCAAGCGCCTCCAGATGTAGAAAAGAACAGCCACCTACATGCAAGAGATGTCTGGGTCAAATTTCAAGTGCTTGGAGAAATTATGGAGAGATCCTTCTGGAGTTTCAGAGAGAGGACAAGCTATGGTATTTCAATACCAACTTGAAATTAACTAAGGCCTTCATTCATGATAACTGAACAAAAGAGTTTGCTGGTTTATGTTGCCTTCCACAGATTTTACATGAGACGCTAAAAGATGTGGTTATCCTGTGGTCGTATTAAAGTAATTTTAAACTATTTCCCAATATCATTGTGCAGCTGCTGACAAAAAAAAAAATAATATGATGTAAATATACACTAAGGATTTCCTTGATTGCAAAGCAAGTTTTTCTAAGGTCTCTACAACTATACAGAGCAATAATAAGGAATATGTATTCCCACATGTGCTGAGCATTTCATAATGTCCTGGATATCCATGAAGGAAGCTACTCTTAATGCAATTATCCTTCATATGTTTTTTACCTTGTGGACATAAATCATGAATTTGACTCTATGCCCAGTATTTATAGAGAACTAGTGCTCTAAGCCTTGAAGTCTACATACAATTTGGGATTTGAAAGAAAAAATACATGTTATTAAAGTTGCTGCAGGTGTGACATAAGCAAGAAAGGCTTGTGTGCTTTTAAAATATGTATTTTTTATTATATTTGATAAACTGTTGTAATAGGCTGGTAACAGGTCGTGGTTCAAAGGTTAGCAAGTATTTGTAGCCGTACTGGTTTTGGCTGGCGTAGTGTTATTTGTCCTCACAGTAGCTGGTATAAGGCTGTGTTTGGGATTTGTGCTGTAAACAGTGTTGATAACATGGGGATGTTTGTTTCTGCTTGGCAGTGCTTGCAAAGAGCCAAGGCCTTTTCTGCTTCTCAGCCCACTGCAACAGTGAGGAAGCTGGGGATGCACAAGGAGCTGGGAGAGGATTCTGCTGGGACAGCTGACTCCAACTGACCACAGGGATATCCCATACTGTTTGGTGTCATGTTCACCATATGTAGAGCTGGGGGAAGAAGAAGAAAGTGGGGGACATTTAGAGTGATGGCATTTGCCTTCCCAAGTAATGGTTACATGTGATGGAGCCCTGCTTTCCTGGAGATTGCTGAACACTTGCCTGCCCATGGAACTGGTGAGGAAATTCCTTGTTTTGCTTTGCTTGCATGCATGGCTCTTCCTTCACCAGTTAGACTGTCTTTATCTCAATGCACAGGTTTTCTAACTTTAGCTCTTCTGATTCTTTGCCCAATCACATGTTCTATCAACAAGTTTTTTCTGGCAATAATGAGCAGTAAGCAAGGATGTTCACAGCCATGTTTCAGTACTGGAGTAATGTATCGCTTCTATTTCCCACAATTCAGCCTTCTGTGAACATTGACTTCATGGAAATCTGACTCTATAGGCTTTGTTGGATTACTCATATGTAATTATTAATGAAAGAAGGATTGGAGTTTGAAAGCAGTTGGAAGCTGTGGAGTTAAATGTCTAGACTGGAAAGAGCAAGTAGTTGGAATAAGAACTGTTTTATCTCCTGAAGATAATTGATTGCATATCCAGCCACAAAAATGAATGTTTTATTCTCTTGCCACAATTTTATTCTTTCTCTATAAGTTTCTCTTATTCACTCTATTTGTGTGTCATACTTTGAATATACCATGCCTTTGTTATCTTTTGTTATTATCCTTTTGTGAACTCATGATGACTTGCAAGTGTTCTTCCTTTATTATTTTTTTCCCTTGGGCGATAACACTGCTTAAGAGGCAGTATCTATGGAAAGGATTTATGTTTCTGTCTTTTTCTGGAGCCAGACAGGAAAAGTTCAAGGTAGTTTTTAGGGACTTTTAAACAGCCATAATATATGCCACACAAAATATATTCTCAAAATAGGTTTCAGCAAAAGAACATGTTGCTGTTTTGCTCTGTCGGTGCTTAATAGCTTTTAAGTTTCCTATTCTTGTGATAAGAAAGTGGTTCTGTTTTTTCCTGTAATGTAGAATGTGAGATTCTAAAGTTAGATACATTGCAACATTTGTTCTGAAATGTCCTTTTTAAGCGTCTTAATTTTGTAACTGGTGGCTAGATGGAATACTGATAGCTTATTTAAAATAGTGCTTTTAAGATGTAATTACTGTTTTTTTCTGTCCAAGCAACAGGTGGTCTGTCTCTTATTATGTTAGGAAGTTTTCTTCAGCTCACACCTCATCTTCCTCACTTTCCCGCCCTGCATATAGGACCTTGCAAAAAATGCACTGATTATTCCACCTCTTCCTCATCTCCAGCTTGAATTTACTCCTGGTCAGTCTACAGCTATTAATTCTAGCAGAAACGTTGTCTTTAAGCCCCTGTGTCATGAATCCAGCAACTTGATGGAGGCTGTGTAATAATCGGTGATCTTGCTTGGTCTACCAATATTATTAATGTATCGTGAATGCCCCGGGCCAGGTGTGCATTCTCTGCGCTAGGTGTGCATGCCCCGGGCCAGGTGTGTATTCTCTGCGCTGGGTGTGCATGCCCCGGGCCAGGTGTGCATTCTCTGCGCTAGGTGTGCATGCCCCGGGCCAGGTGTGCATTCTCTGCGCTGGGTGTGCATGCCCCGGGCCAGGTGTGTATTCCCTGCGCTAGGTGTGCATGCCCCGGGCCAGGTGTGCATTCCCTGCGCTAGGTGTGCATGCCCCGGGCCAGGTGTGTATTCCCTGCGCTAGGTGTGCATGCCCCGGGCCAGGCGTGCAGCGCGCCCCGGCAGCCGGCAGGCTTGTGTCAAGCCCGGCGCTCTCCCGGCCCGTGCGGGCAGTCCTGCCGGCGGCTCGGGGCCCGGGACGCGGCGGTCGCTCCCGCAGGCCGGGCATGCTCAGTGCCGGCGGCCGAGCTGGCGCCAGCCCCGGTGCTCGCTGAGCCCACAAGCGCGGCCGGAGGAGCCGCTGCGGCCCCATGGGCAGCCGGGCGGCGGGCGGCGAGCAGCCCCCAGGTGCGAGGCGGAGCACCCCGCGTTCCGGGCCGGGGCAGCGGCTGGGCCGGGAGCGGGATCGGGAGCGCAGGGAGAGGGCCGGGACTCTCACCGGGGCTGTGCCGCTGAGGGGCAGCGGGGAGCTCCGGCTGGAGCCCCAGCGCCTCCGGGGCGGACTGAGGGGCGGCTGCCGGCACCGGCACCTGCACCTGCACCGCGGCCGGCTCTGCCCTCCTGCACGGGACAAAACGCAGCACGGCTCGACTCCGTTCTCAGAGCCGGGAAGGGTACAAGTTTCGTGTGGGTTTTAATTTTCCGACCTGGTCTGTAAGCGGTTTCCCTCTGTCAGCTTGAAATGCTCTGTTTTTATTTTGTATTTTTAGATGATGGCGTGTCAGAAGCAGCTGGTGAGGAATCAAGGCGGCTTACCAGAGATCAGCTTTTTACATTAGTTGCAACAGCTTCTATAAATTTCAGTTCAATGATATGCTACTCAATCCTGGGACCCTTTTTCCCTTCAGAGGTAAACAAACAACTTAGCTACTCTCTTCATTACTTTTTTGCATGTTGAAACTTCTGGAAGTATCTTGAACTCCATGTGACATTTATGGCTGGCTGTAAGCTCCGAGTTAAGACTTTTCAGTTGTGCGAGTTCAGTGATAGTATGAGGCTGGTGTAGCACAAAATGGTGACCTGGATCTTGTCCATGGGTTGATCTTCCTTATGTCTACAGAGGAGACAGCAAGCTAATGAGATGAGATAGAAGTAAAAATGGATTCTTGAAGAATTGAAATGACTTTTTGCTCGGTGTTGCATAGTAGTCTTGTAGAGCCGAGATTAAACTCTGCCAATGTCCTGACTTGCATTTCTGTGCCCTAGCCACTCAATGACTTTTCATTTATAGCTTCCTCTGTTAACTCATTCTCAGCCATCATTAACTGTGCTAGCTTCCTGACCTAGGAAGGTGGAGGGGGGGGGGGGAGACGACAAAATCTCTGCTTATGTTGAATGAATACAGTGTTTAAATATAGGATGAAAAAGATGGTCATGGTGCCTTTGTAGCAGAAATCTATTTTTCTCGTTACCAAGTATTTACAAAGAAATACTCTTTTTGTCTAAATATTCCTGTGTATGCTTGTGCCTAAGTGAGTGTATTTGGCCAGCTAAATAAGTAAAAAATTGTCTGGTGCTTTTTATGGGGTGGCATGTCACAGTGAAGATAACAGATATCTCTGTTTACTGCCCTCTCACTGTGCAAGGGATCAAAGTTTTGTAGCTAGTGCCATTGCATACCAATTGAAGCCACCTTTATATAGTCTGTCTGCCATTTCAGAAAATAACAAAAATTTAATTCACTGACAAATTAACATTGCTTTTCCCTTGATGACGTATTAGAAGTGCAACATGTATTTAAATTGTATTGTTACCTTATGAGCCCCTACTGCCTTTGAGAAAAGAAATTGATTTCTAACTGCATTAATAGACAATAAAAAAGATTTAAACGTGCAAGGCATGAATGTTATTCACCTCAAGAATTTGACTGTGTCTTTACATGGTTGTGATCTTTTTTGCAGGCAGAAAAAAAGGGTGCCAGTAACACAATTGTTGGCCTGATTTTTGGATGTTTTGCTTTGTTCAATTTCGTGACTTCTTTAATATTGGGAAATTATGTAAGTATTATTGAAGCTATAGCTTTTTTCTGTGATGACACAGGTTGGGACATGAAGACAGTTCTGCAAGCCTGAGAAAAGAGATTTCCTTTCAGTAGTGCTCCTGCAGTTTTCTCTTGGCAGTAACTGGAGTCTCACAGTCAATCTGAATGTGATCTAAGTCTTGTCAGTTCTCTCCTGCTGTTCCTGAGAGTAGCATAGGGCAACTGGCATGTAACTGTTTTGTTTCTCTAGTTAACTGTTCTGTTTTGTTTAGAGTAATCTGATGATCAATTCTGCTTTCTATGGCCTTTCTCCCACCTCCTAATTTTATTTGTTGCAGTTACTTCTATGTTGTTTGGTTTTGGTGACATTCTTAAGATATTTTGTTTTTCTTTTGTTTTCTTCTTAAGTTAGCTACAGCTCTTCTTCTTTTCTTGTATGTTTTTTTATTTGTTGTTGTTTTGTTTTGTTTTGTTTTGTTTTTTTTACATTTTCTCCTCTTACAACTCTGCTGCTTAACTCAGTTTACTCTTCAACTTCATTCTATAGTAATATGAGATATATGTCTCCAGCTCTTGTAACTTGAGCCTTCCCACAGACTTTTATCATATTGAAGAAATCACAAATAAATTTTGTAAATATTTGTTTATGTACTGAAGCACTGCTGTCCATGCGTTATTTGCTAGGGCTGCTCAGGATCATTCCCTAAGCTGGGTTTTCTGCAGAGTCAATGCCGGCTCTGTCTTTGGCTGAGCAGCCTCTTTGCTAACCCTGTGGTGAGTGCTTTTCTCTGGTGCTGAGGTGGCTCATAAAGTGTCACATAAGTACCATTACTAAGTCCAAGTCTTGGTGCCTGTAGCAGCATTCAACTATGGCACAAGCCTTACCAAGTACTTTACAGGGGAGAGAGTGAGTCTGCCATCCTCACTGCAGACAGCTGAACTGACCATCAATAAGCCTAGACAGTACAGCAATCAGAGATCCTGAGGGTTTCAGTGAAACTCAGCAAAATATGGGCTTTAGTAATAATGTCTAAAAGGCAATGTCTGTTCAGGCCTGAACAAAAAGGAGTCTGAAATACCTATTGACTTTAGGGGAAGTTGCAGCATGGAATTAGAAGCTCAGCGTACTTTGTTGCAAGATTGAGTTTTGCTTTATGGCATGCCTCCCATCATCCTTTACTCTTGTGAGAGAGTCTGAAATGAAGGAAGGTGGGATCCTTCCCTGGTGATGAGTGGGAAGGCCTCAAAGTACCATGCTTCTCATGCCAAAGCTTTGTGCTCTTAAGGTTTGTCATAAATTTGCTTAAAAATCAGCTTGCATTGACTCTCACTAGCCAGATGCTATGGGGTATTGGGTATTGCTGATGGGTATTGCTGGCCTTGCCTTAGTGATAGTGCTGGAGGGGAGGTTTGGAAACAAATTTTTTGCTTGTTTATAATGAGGAATGCTGCTGTAAACTTCTGCCCTGCAGAAGCTGCAGCATGCTGCTGTGGACTAGTTACCTGCAGCAGTTTCTTATCTTTCTAAAACTGAGTTAAGTCACTTAACTGTTCAGAGTATTTTTTGGTTCATTATTGAATGAAGGCACACCAGCAGAAGCAGTGTTTCCCAGTCTTTTAGCTACAGGTGCTATAAAGTTCCTATCATTTTTTGATTTCTTAACAGTAACTTACATTGAAAATTTTTGATTTTTCCTTGAAACACTAACATGTAAAAATGGTGGGTTTTTTACAGCTTTCACAAATTGGAGCAAAATTCATGTTTGTGGCGGGGATGTTTGTTTCAGGATGTGTGACCATTCTGTTTGGGTAAGTAATTTCTGTTGCTTGGTTTTATTGCATTTGTCTTCTGATCATTTTCATCCATATGAAAAGATGGACACAAAACAAAAATAGAAACTCTTGGGCATCTTTTATGTGTTGGTTAGGTCATCTAACTTCTTGCATCTTTATGTACCTCTTATAAAGCAGAATGAACATTGCTCCCTTTCACTAGGTTTCAGAGTCTGTTTGCCACTTTGAAAGAAGAGGAGGTAGGTTCTGTCTGCTTAAGTAGTAGTTCACAGACAGTGAGAAGCCTGTCAAAGTGCAGCAATAAGAAAACAATTTCTGCATAATGTTTTAATCCTTAAAAATATTTGGCTTAAATGAGAAGCTTTGCCTAGCAGGTGGAGAGGCTAAGTCACTAATTTTAGCAAAATAAATGCTTTATTAACAACAAAGGAATCTCTTATTAGTTGGTTCTAACACATTGCATCAGACTTCCTGCACAGATGCTTGGAAAAGCTATGAGATACGACAAAGGTGGGGTTGGAGTTTTTCACAGGTTGCATGTTTTTTTTCACTGCCAAGCAAAGGGGAAAGGAGAAAGCTGCCATAAATAGTTTGGTAGAGTTTGAATGATTTCACTGATGTGGTTCAAAGATAAGTGGTTGTCCTAGAGTGACTTTATGATGCTTTGTATCCCCAATCATCTGTTCTGTTTATACCAGATAGTAAGTTCTGCACCTTTAAGACTGGTTCTGAGAGCGAAATGAGGAAAGAAAAAATACGCAGTTTGTTTTCAGAGAACTGCACTTGCTCCCACACATTCCTTCCCATAGACTGTGTTGTCTGCAGCACAGACAACACAAAAGAGCTCTCCTTTATTTCTAATTAGATTTTAATTAGCTAAAGCAAAAAAGTTCCCCATACTGTGGCTGTTCTTTTTCTTGGAACTGACCAGCTCTGCTCTGGACTGAAAACCCAGAAGAATATCAGGAGCTCACACCTGTGGCTCACCGGGGCTGGGACGTGGCATTTTCCTGCAAAGGAGAGACTGAGTGATCCAAGCTACGCCCCACGACAGGGTCTTTCTGAGTTTAACATTGCTTCAAAACAGCAAGAAGTTTTATTGTTTAATATTATTCATATTTTTTATGCTTGTGAATACTTTGCTTGTTAAATAAACAGTTTTTTTCCACTTTTCTCCAAGGAAATCTTTCCCCAAACCAGTAGGGGAAAGGGCTGCTTGAATCTTCTTTCTAAAAAAACCGCTTTAGAAGTTTCCTCCCAAATTTGCCCTAAACCAGGATAGTGGTTATAGAAAGCATTGAGTGTCTTGTAACAATGTCTTTTAATGAGCAAGAATTTGTGCTCTAGGGCCTTAGTAGATGGCTTCTTCCATCCTGAGAGAGGTCCAATTTACTGTTGGGATTTTTCTTTTCCAGAATGCTTGACAAGGTGCCAAGTGGACCAATGTTCATCAGTTTCTGCTTTTTAGTAAGAGCAATGGATGCAATAAGCTTTGCAGCAGCAATTACAGCATCGTTCTCAATCCTTGCAAAAGCATTTCCCACTAATATAGCTACTGTCCTGGTAAGTTCACAAAGCAGTGTTACAGCTGAGTGCCAGCAATATGACCAGTTGCCAGGGGGAGGCCTAAAATCAAGAGTAGAAAATCTGTTGTCTTATATGCAGGCTTATTTGAAATAATCATGCAATATTTCGTTTGTAATCTAGAATCACAGTCCTAGAATGAGTTTAGACCTTAGCATAACTCTGGTTAGATATAAATTAAGCAGTGTATATTAGTTGCTTGTGCTTTGAAGACAGCTGACCATTAATGGCAGTAGTTATCTCTTCAGTGAAAATCAAGACAAAACACTAATAAAATATTAGTACAGCTTTTAGTGACTACTTCTACCTGGATAGGAAGGATCCGTGTGAATTGATTAAAAAAATGATGCATTAATTCAAATCGTGTTGATTTAAATGAAAGATGCAAAACTGAAACATTTTTGGCTTAATTTTTCTAATCTGTTGATAAAAGTTATGTATGAAAAGATGAGAGCTAGAATTTCTTGAAATCTGGAGGGCAGTGCTTGATCATCAGCAATTCATTTCAGCCAGAGATATTACCCTTGTTCAGTTGGGGTTTTAAGGTGTTAAAGAAGAGTTTTGTGCTTAATAAAATGCTGCTTTCTCTGTCTATTTTTCAATACATTTTCATTTTCAGAAGTAACTGGGTTAAATTTTAATGAGTGAACAAATGTTGAGAACTTATTTAAGAACATTAAGTAAAATTAGAAAAGTTGCTGCTTTTATTAAATTTTTAGTAATTTTGTTTAATTATTTCTGTTTAATCACTTCTATAAATAAATATATATCTGTAAGAATATGTCTTTCTAACTAGAAAAAACCTACTAAGTTCTATGATTATTCAGTGATTAGCTGACTTTTTCATTAGAGAGCAATTTATATATTGTAATCATGTTTTGGATTTATTCAGTCATTAAGGTTAAGGTTTCCTATTTGCAAATTTTAAAATGTAATTTAAATAGGTAAGTACAGTAACGTTGACTTAAAGGGACTTAGTTTTATAATCACAATTGACAAGAAATTATTTTATGACAGCACAGTATCCATGACACATGGCTGAAAATTGTATGTGTTGGGGAAGGTCATCCCAAGACCAGAATCAGAAATGTGGCACTGCTGTGGCTTGGTACCTACCTTTGTTTAAAATCTAGAAAGGGTGCTGTAAAAAGACAGATGACTTCTAAATGTTTGTCTTTTTACCATATTGTATACTCTAGTGTCTTGTTCTGCATGACAATAAAACCTCTTCATATTTATTCATGTAGATTAAATGTCCTTAAATAGACATGATGGAGAGTTCTCATTACTGTGAGCTCTGAGGTAGAAGGTAAAAGAAAGTGCTGATTGTTTGAGCAAGGTGCATCCTAGGGTAAAATTAAAGCCTGAAGGAGTGGATGAGGCTTTTTTAGCCTTGCTCTCTATTGCCCTTCTTGATAGTGCCAGATGCTGAAAAGCACCTTTCCTCTCCTTACCATTTTGGTACCACTTTTCAGCCTTGCTTTTACTTGTTGGGTACCCTAGAGGGTATATGGCGAAGTTATTAAATATAGGCACATTAGCCTTGTTGAAGTGGGAAGTCGAGCATCTGTCATGTGATCCCTCTGTGGGAGGAGGTATGGACTTCAGAACTTAAAGCAATCTCACTTCTCTTACAGTATCAGGTTTATCTTGTCCTCTGATCTGTACTACTGCAATGTCTCAGCTTTCCCCCCATGCCCTCTCATCATTAGAAGGGTTAAATTATGTACAGCCCCAGATCATGTAGACTACTTGAACCAAAGTCTCACAAATAAAATATTTTTTATGGTTGTTGAGCAACAAAAGTAAAACCATCATCTGGATGCAGTGATGTTAATGGCCATTCTACATAGTCATAGTTTTTCAGAATGTCTCAAATCTATCTGATAATTTTGTAATTTACTAGTCATATGTTGTTACTAGTTATTTTCTTTGCTAGGAAAGAAAACAGTTGCAACCCTAGACTGACCTAGTATAAAGAACTTGGCTTTTCCTTTCTGCCTGCTTTCAGGACATTTGACTACTCTGACTTGTATCAGTAAAATTAAAGATGTAGATGATTCCCTGGAGTATCTTTCTGGGTTCTGAAAGTTATCAAAACTTTTATCTGTAAACAGTTATTACAACCAGCTCTTACTGGTGGTCTAAGCATTGATTAATCAAGTGTTGAGACAGATGTTGATGGTGGTAACTATGACATTGTAGCACAAGATATATCTCTATTACTGTCCTTTTATGAATTTATATCTTATAAGAGATACCAGATTATTAAATTATATCCAAAACAATCTTGAGTTCTCCCCATTGCAGTTCCATTATTTCTTTCTACCCCTAGGAGTACATCCAAACAGTTGTTTATTAAGAGAAAGCATTAACTTTGCTCATGTACTTCATCCCATGAGAGAATGTCCCATCTGAGTAGGTTTGTTTAGATCCTTTCCCTCAGGCTGGAGTGTAATGGCAGGTAGGAGAGGTAATCCCTTCAGCCTGTGTTGTCCTGTGGATGCTTTCTGCCACTGGAGCATTTGCCTTGCCTCAAGACTGAGATCTGTTAGGAGGAAGCAGAGTTGTGAATGCTGAGTACAGGTGGTTCCCTGTAGTGAAGCAAAAGAGGTCATGGCTGTCACACCCATAACTTCGGAATTCCTTGTGCAGTCCCACGCTGTGAAGGTCACTAGTAGCTCTTGTCCTAGTGATGCAGTGTCTTGCTTTTCACTATCCTGAATGTGTTGTGCTGCTCCTCAGACACATGGCTTGCTTTGTATTGTTGCATTGTATTTTCTCAACATACTTCATTTCTGCTTGCTTTTTCATTCTTTAGGGCAGCCTTGAAATTTTTACAGGACTCGGACTAGTGCTGGGCCCACCTTTGGGTGGCTTTTTGTATCAATCATTTGGTTATGAGGTCCCTTTTATCACGCTGGGATGCATAGTGTTGGCTTTGGTGCCTGTGAATATGTGCATATTGCCAAAATATGGTAAGCATCCTTCTACCTGCTTCCTTCACTCACCTTAACTTCTCATGTTCTTAAGTGTCTTTTAAAAAGTGTCAACTTCTGGAGTCTGATCCAAGTCAGAGGGCAAAACTCCACTTGAATTAGCTGATCATCTTGATCAGGCCCATGTTTAATGCTAACCTAAATTCATGAGATGGCCTGGAATTAATACAACTCCTCATGCCCATTTCTGCAAACACGAGGAACTTTGTATGGAAGTGGACTAAAATTTATTTTTTTTCCTTTTTCTTAGATTTAGGGCTCATAAAGGACCAGTTGTGTCTGCTTCCTATAGGTTTGTCATTGTAGCTACTTGAAGAAAAGCTGGAGACAGATTTTGCCTAAAATAGGAGAACTCGGCATGTTTGAGGAGTTAACAGTGGAGGAGAAAGATAATTAGTGGGAGAAAAAGAAGTGTTTATTTGTACTGAACAAGGCAGGATCTAATTAACCTGAAAGAATGTTAAAGTTCATAAAGGAGGGGTTTATTGATGTGTTGGAGGTAATTTAAATTTATTAAATTTTAGATGGTCCTGCTTGGACAGGAAACTAGCTTAAAGATATGTCCTCATGCAAGACTGTAATTGTAAAGTTACAATTCTTTTATTCTTTTCTAGAGAAAAAAACTGCTATTAACTTTGAATTGCTTTAATATTTTTTTATATTCCATGTTTTTCATATTAAAGGATAAGTTCAAGTATATTGGCTTTTAAAAGAAACTTACAGTGATTATATGTGATATGTTGCTACTGCTGACTTTCTTCCCTGACCTCCCCAAGCTCTGAAATTGTCATGATATCGCTGTCAATTTGGAAGTATGTTACATAAATGTTAGCTCTGAGCTGGTTTATGCTAATGCTTGAACTTTTAGTTCTTTGTATACTTTGAGACCACATTCAGGTATTATAGGAGAAACACCATCTGGAAGAGGCCTGACTTAAAATTCCCACATAACCATGACATCTGAAAGAAGTTTTCCAGAGTACAAATTGAACATGTTGAAGTACAATTAGTTGCTAAAAAACTTGGATAGATCTCAATTGATAAATAGCAATCTTTTTATCTTACTCTCATGTAAGATAAATGTTTCTTTTGTTGGCTATGAATTGCTTATATATGTATTAATGTATCAAGCTAAGACATATCCATGAGGATTTAATTGTATAACTGCTAGCAGAGAAGCAAATACTTTTTTCACATAATTGGAGTATGCTTTAGTTCTTTAAAGTTGGGTATTTACAGGAATCAAAATTGTACCTTTTCTTCACTTACTATAAAAATAGTATAGCACGTAATAATCAGCTACTGACTTTCATCTGTTGTGCAACAGGAGTAAGAGGACTAAAAAAAGGGAAGTACTATTTATTTTCTAGAGCAAGAAGACCAATCATGAGCTTATGCTGCAGAAAATAATGCAGTTTCCCCCCCTCTTTTATTGAAACAGATTCGACTCCTAGGAAGGAATCCTTTTGGAAGCTCATTCTTCTGCCAAAAGTCTTAATACTCTGTCTCACTATATTTTCTCTAAGTGCATGCTTGGGTTTTTTGGATCCCACAATGTCTCTATTTATCCTAAAGAAGGTAAGTCCTTCTAACATCCAGTGAAGTATTGACTTAATAAATAGTAAGTACCTGGTTATAAATGTAAATATCCTTAACAAAATTGAGTTTCATCCAATTAACAGTACCTTACTTAATTGTTAGTTGTATGAATTCGAAATAACTTGATTTCCAGAGTACTGATAATATCCATTGCACCATCTCTTCCTGCTGGGTCTTGGTAACTTTGAGAATGAAGAAATGTAAGGCCTTTTAAAATAGGCTTTCTCCATTTAAATGTCTTTCAGCTGCAAAGTACTGTCTCTGAATAGGGCATAGAAACTGCTTTTGTAAAAAAGGGACTTCTTCCTTCCTCCCCGAAATTAAATTCTTGGAAGCTGCTGCAGTCACTGACAGTGTTATATCTCTTGATGTGAACCCCTTTAAGATTTTGTTCCTAGGTCCAATTAATCAAGGGTCTTTGAGGGCTTTATTTATTAATTGATTTTCCAAGGAATAGTGTTTCACAGATGGCTGTGCTACTTTTTGTCTGCCTGGTCTGTACTTCGAGCTCTTGTCCAGGGTGCAGGGGACTTGATGCTAGCCTCTTTCATCAGTGGAGATGTGAATGTACATCTTCTATCTCCCAGGAGGGCTCTGAAATTATCCCACTGTAGAATCTGTGCTTGTATGGCTCTTCTGCTTTCCCTGTGCTCATACAGATACTTGCTGTTAAAGGGCTGTGACCCTCTTGGCAGGTGTTCTAACCACTAAATTATAGCTGTTCTCATGTATGCAAATACATATGGCAAGGAAATAGTAAATATTTATGTAGTCTATACCATATGAAACATCTTGGAATACATTCTAACTCTTACTTAAGGCACACACTTGACAAACTAAGATGTTTTTGATTTATTACACATTTTGTTTCAAAGCAGAAATATGTGTCTGTATAAGGAAAATGTAGGCCTCAGGGTGTTAGCAAAAAACCTCTTATTCCTTCTCATAAAAATCATGTTAAAAAGCTGGAACTGAGTTTTATGGCGCTACTTACTTTTAAGATGTGCTGATTAACAATGGATGTGTACAGTACTTAGGCTTTTCTAATGCAAATCATACTAAAGATTGGAGAGGTAGAGACTAAATCCCTATAAGTTTCACTGTCTAAAGCGTCTATTTCAAGTGTGTCAGATTGTTAGAATGTTAGAATCTTACATGCTGGTGTAGGGGACATAGCATAATGTTTCCTCCTGACCTTGTTTAGGCTTTATATGAGTACAGTTGTGTCAGGTGTTTCCACCACTCCATGCTTAAAAAGTGTTGGTGAAAGCAGTGAAACTGAAGCTCTGTGGATGATTTCAAGTACTTGAAAAACCTCTGTATGGTATCAGTAAAATACTTAAAATTGTGCATTTCAATATTTTGACTTAATATATAGTTCTTGGATTGTCTTTCAATTAATGTAGCATATATGGTTTGTCTTGGTTTTTTCTTTTATTTGTCTTCCTTTCCATAGTTCAAACTCCCAGCTGGTTATGTGGGCTTGGTGTTCCTTGGTTTGGCACTCTCATACTCCCTGTCTTCTCCCCTCCTTGGACTCTTAAGCGACAAACTGCCGGTGAGTCCTACCCTACTGTTTGTGCGGGGTTACTAAAGCACTCTGTGCATTTGCCTAAAGGTGAAGGACAATGGATGAAACAAGGGATATAGGTCTGGTCTTGACCTGCCTTTCAAGATCTTGCATGTGCACCTGTTACTGCCACGTGGGAGGTCTCTTTTGCAAGGTCCAGGGTAATTTAAGAATGTCCAAGTCACTAAAGGAAATCAGACAAGCAGCTGAAGTGTGCTGAGCTTTTATAGTGGACTAAGCACGATCTTTTTACAAGCAATATGCAATAGAGAGTGGGAAAACATGTCCCAGTTACCCATGCTTTTAACCACGTCTAATTTTATTAACTTTTGAGAAAACATGTTCTGGTTAGCTGTATTGACTTTAGCTCTTAAAAAGTGTAATACTGAAATCAGATCAGCACAGTGGGCTGCCCATCCTTTAGCCTGGTCCTTTACTTCTAAACAGCACCATAGAAAGAGACTTTGACAGTGGTATACCTAAAACTGCCTGTCCAACAGCCAGTGCTAATTGATAAAGGAAACCTATACTTTGAATGCCGTGCCTGAAGGACAGTGACAGTTTTCTAACACTTTTTTTCCTGACACAAACTAGTAATTCCCTTTGTACATGAGAATTATGTAGAATCAGAATGGCCTGGGTTGGAAGGAACTTATAAAGATCATAATGAAATGCTACAGGGTGTTTCTTATATTAAAGAAAATTTAAGACCTAAAATACTTTGCTAACCGAGAAGGACTACTGATGAGTATTCTAAAATCTCTGTAGTAAGCCACTGCTGCCAGTGATTGCATCTGGGGTGAGGAAACAAGAATTTATTGTTTCTTGATGTACATGACAAATTCCCAATTTGAAATTGCATAGCTTTTTCTTTTCATGCACAGTATATCAGGAAGTGGCTGCTGATACTTGGAGACTTAATGGCAGCAGTGTGCCTTTTTATGCTAGGACCTGCTCCTGTACTGCACATTGAAAGGTACTGCCTCCACTTGAGCCTGTCCCGTTTTGTGATGTCTTCAACCATAATCATGTATGTCTATAAGTCTGTAATTAGCAGCTCTGACCATGAAATAGATTTGGTTTTTAACTTCTACCTTTGACCATGAAACATGGTGGCTTTTTGATGTGTAGTGAATGTAAAGCAGTGACAGCCTCTGAAAATGGAGACTTTACAGTTTCATAAAATAGATACTTTTCTTTTGCTTTTTACTGTTACTGTGTTCATGTTAATGTGTATGGTAGGAAGAATGTTGCTTTTTATTCTCGTTCCCTCACAGTTATGTTGCATTTCCAGTTCAGCAAAACAAAATTCTCATTCTGTCTTATTTTCCAAATTTTTCTATTTCATCAGTGTTTTTGAACTATGGTATTTATTTGCATGGCTATGCAGCAGTACTGATTTTATTTCTCTTTGTATACAGCTTGCTGAGAAAAGTGACAGATTATAGCTTTGTTTTCACTAGCAAAGTAAAGACGATGTCTGTTGCACCTGAATGCTATAATGTCATATTTTTCAAATTAATTCACAGCAGAACACTCTACTACATTTACAAAACAATTACACAGTCCTTTTGTCCTAGGTTAGATTCCCTGTTAAATAGACTTGTTAGTGCATAGAACTCTTCCTAGGTTGCTAATTTTTAAAGATCATAGATTTGAAACTGGTGCGGTGTCAAATTTAGATCACAGATTTGAGCTGGGGAGAAAAATAAATTAGTAAAGTATTCAAAATTATTTAGCTAAGTCTATTCTGTTGTAATATATTAGGCTACAAAATTTTAACTTCAAAATCCTTCACTTTTGCAACAAACCAAGTCTGGTGATTGCACATAGGCATTTCCCAGTTCACCTCATTTGTCTACCTCTTCCTTATATGCACCTCATAAAATGAATTGCATTTGAGAAGAAAATACATAATTTGAGCATGGGTTTTTCATATTCTTTTACAAAGTCTTTTTTCTAAAGCACAGAAATGGATTTTTCAAGTATTAGTATTGGCTTCATGACACATAGTTTTCTGATCAGTCAGGGAGAGCTGATATAATAGCCTTCAGTCTAATGGAGTCCTTACTGGAAAGAGTCTTCAGCAGCTAACTTCTTGTAAATGTCTCTCTTTCAGTCAGCTGTGGATGTTTGTGCTAGTGTTGGTTTTGATTGGCTTTTCCCTTGGCATGAGTGCTATCCCAGTGTTTCCAGAGATCCTGCAATGTGCATAGTAAGTAACTCAGTCCAACCCTTCTTTCATTTTACTGACACTAGGAGCCTGCAATTGTTTTTCAGGGGTGAATATGAAGTGTGGCTTTTTTGCCCCTTTTTGAGGCAAAGGCAGATAGTAACACTTAAATGCACTACTCTATTGTCTTAGTTTTTTCTGACTGAGCACCTCAGTCATTATCCTCCCAGTATAGCTTTGTAAATGTGTACCTCAGTAATGACCTAGAAGGGTCTTGATTTACTCTTATTAGTGTGTTCCTTTTGGAACAAGGTATTTGCTTCCAAAAAGCCCCCTGTCACAGTTTCACACTTGCCATATGAAACATGGAGAATTGGTGCGATGGTGTGATCTTACTTGGGAGAAATCAGAGATGAGGAGTAGCACTGCAATCCTCCAGAGAGGCAGCAAAGAAGGAAGTACTGGGTAAACAGACATTCTACTGTACACTTTCACTTTTTAACTATTTATGTGGTGTGTAAATGAGGGGGGGATGTCTATAGGGAAAGGCTACAGACTGAGACAGTATGTATTGTACTACTCTAGCTGGTCTGTCTTTCTGCAGTGAGAATGGATTTGAAGAAGGTCTGAGTCTTCTGGGACTGGTATCTGGGCTCTTCAATGCCATGTGGTCCCTTGGGTAAGTGTACCCCTTTTTGTAAGCTATGAGAGTTCAACTGTTTCACACTATTGCCACATGGAAACCTGGCTGTCACTGTGTTGACCTTGATTCAAAAGTTTCTTTCTTCACAGATACCTGGTAGGCATGTTAAAACAAAGCTTTTTACCCAGCAAAAGGTAAAACTTTTGTTTTGACAATGCTCTGAACTTGTCTTTATTGAAACATACTGCTCTGCATATCAAAAAACTGCAATGATTAAAGTGGATGTTGCTTGCCCTTTTCTGTGGTCATTTCTCTTTTCACTAAAATACCTAATGCTCAGTACAGAGAGGTGTAGACCTTAATTTTTTACAAAGCTAAGTCCACCCAGATGGAGTGAGCTAGATATCTGCTCCTGGCTAATTCTGTTTTCCTTTTTCCATTTTCCAAGTTTCCTCCTTTTGTATGGGATAGCTTAGTATAGAAGCGATCTTCTTCTTAAGCCACAGCAATTCTTTAAGGTCTATATTTGTATAGCTTAGCAGAGTGTGTCTGTAACTCTGTAACTCTATACAGTGTGTTTATAACTCAGGGTCGTCATCCCTGAAATAAGTGAAAGGTGCTACTGGCTGAGTGACCCTTCAGAGCTGTCACTCAGTGGGAAGTGACAGAGTGCCCCTATTGGCAGCCCCTTACAGGAAATTTTTATCTGTCCTTGTAGTCCTCTTTGGCTGCAGGTATGTTTCAGTGGCACAGAGTTGCACCATCGTTTTTCCAAAATCCAGCTGTCTAGCAGTCCTGTTTATTTGGTATAGGGTTCAGTACAGACACAGGTAGTATGAAGTTTATGCTGCTTTCAAGCTTGGTTTTATAATTTAATTTGCTTCCAGACATCTTTCTAGTTTTACACAGTTTTGTCCCTTTCTGTCATGAGACACTATATGTTGTAAGACCTTTCATAAAGAGACAGCAGCTGTATAACCTTTAAAACCTGCAGTTTGAGACAGGCATGAAGGTGCAGGGCAGTTACACACAGCTCAACCTTGCAGTGACTATGTCTGTCACATTGTGCCTCCCCACCTGCTTATTTTCATCAGACCTTTGTCTGGAACTTTGTTTTGAGGGATGTGACTTTGAATTTCTCTTATGATAGAACTGATCAGCGTAGATGTTTTCTTAGAGCATGGTCCTTAATGGGGTCTCTCTACTGAAAAAGATTGCATTCAGCTTTCTGATGTGGATCCTATTTCCAGATGAGGAGATAATTAGATTTATTGGGGCCTTGGCAAACAATAGATTCATACTTATTGTGGATTTTAGGAAAGTTAGGTCTCTGGAAGAAAATCTCTTTGTTGTCAAAGGTGAGAGTCTATGAAGGAAGGCCACAAAACCTGATAAAACAGTTCTCTGAGAATGTGGTATGTAATCCTTTATGCTAGGGATACCAATACCTGATTTTGATTTGGTGCAGGGCATTTGTAGGTCCAATTCTGGGAGGATTCCTAAATGAAGAGCTGGGTTTTGAGTGGGCTGCAGCCATCCAAGGAGGATGGCCACTGTTAAGTGTAAGTAATTGCACACTTTTTTATATCTATTGCAGTTATGAGCTATTGCATAAGGTTGTTATAAAATTACTACAATTGTAACTCACTCTTTCCTCAAAGGGTCTTGCAACTGGAATATTTTATATAATTGAGGCAACAAGGAAAAGGTATGTTGAAATATTTATTCTTTATTTTTCATGCAGTCATATAAAGCAAACCTTTGAAATCTGTGCTTGCATTTTTTCCTCACTAGCAACCAAATAATGAATGATAAGACAAGCAATAAAAACATTGCTTAAATGATTTGTCTGTATGGTTTCCTGAATCCCTAGTGACCTAAACAGACAGCTAAACCTGGCAGTGTCTATTCTATACAAGCAGCAGGACCATGGCATTAATGGGCAAACCCTAGTGGTGGTTCCTCCAGCAGGATGTCTGTGAGCTGGAATTGGTTGGATGGTCACAGCAGATAGCAGTGGCAATGGCTCCATGTCCAGACACAGATTGGTGACGAGTGGTTTCCCTCAGGGGTTTGCCTTGGGAGAGAGTGCCTTAGTGTCTTCACCAACAATCTTGCCTTAGTATCCTAACCAACAACTAAAAGATAATAGATTCAGACTAGATATGATGAAAAAATTTTTACAGTGAGAGTAGTGAAACACTGGACTAGGTTGCCCAGAGAGGTAGTGGATGCCTCGTCCCTGGAAACATTCAGGACCCAGGGTGGACATGGCTCTGAGCAGCTTGGTCTAGTTAAGATGTTCTTACCCATGGCAGGGTAGCTGGACTAGCTGACCTCTACAGGTCCCTTTCAATCTGAACCATTGTATGATCATGGGAATGAACAATACATGGTTCTGTGCAGTAGTAGGGAACCAAAACCAGTGATCCATGTAGCTCTTAGCATGTAGTGTGCTTATTATATTGGTATCACATAGAAGTATCTAGAGAATATAAAATCTCTGATATCTCTCCTGTTCTTTTCCTTATGCAAACAGTTCCAGTTCCAGCCTGCAAAATCTTCCTGATGCTAATGAAGAAAGGACTTGTCTGATGGGCAATGAAACGTAGCCAGACATACTTTCAGTTCTCTGCTGTTGTGGTTTAACCTACTATTGAGATGACTGAAGCACTTAACAGTGCTTCATTATTCTGGAGCTGGGACATCATCCATTAGTGAACAACCTGTTGTGGTTTAATTTTAGAGGCACTACTGTTTTGAAACACTAAACATTGACTGCCTTTCTTTTGGAAGTTCTCCTAAATGATGAGTAACCCTCAGCTGTCAGCCTGTTTAATTGTGTTCCATGTACAGTGCCCTACTGTATGTGAAAATGATGTGTTTTCAAATGTTTGGTTTCCATACTTCTGTATGCTGTGCATTATTCTTGGGTAATATTTTGCTACCATGATTTTCTGTACTTTTTTCAAGGAAGTTCATTATCTTCTCAAAACAGAATTTGAAATTATAAAGGACTATGCGCAATATTGTTTTCAATAAAACAACTTTTTTCCTAAGTTTTATAAACTTTCTTAGACAACAAGAGTCTAAAATACTTCTTGTCTACCAGCACTTGTGTTATCCTGAGAGTGCCTGAAAATGAGATGCAGAAATAATGAAAATTTGCTATGTCTGCACAGAAAAAACTGATCTTCAGTCCCGGGGGAAACTTGGCATCTGGTGTATATATTGCTGTACATACACAAGAGATAAATGCATGTTTGTATTATCTATGAAGACTCAGCTTGGTGATTGTGAGGATTTGTTTTGCCAATAAATGCTAGCCAGAATATTTGTACTATTTGCTTCTGCAACAGCAAACTTATCAGCAGTCTAGGGCTACTATGGGACAAAAGAAAATGTTTCTTCACTTCTTACAGTTACTCATCTAAAGATACTCAAGATGAACTGAGACAAGGACACTACTGACGAACTCACACTAGATTTCTTGACCTTGGTTGTGGCAAAAGTCTTTTAATTTACCACTGAGCCCATAGTTGGCTTTTAGGGGTTCGGCTGTGGTGGCTTTTTTCTCAAAAATAAGAAAAGTCGTCTGTCCCAGCAACTTCCAGTCAGTTTCTTTTGTGAATAGTTCCTGGATTTTGCTTAAGAAATACTTCTTTCTCTGCCAGAACTCTTTTGGACAAGAAAGAATAACTGCTGTGGTACCCAAATGAGCTGTGAAACTTCAGGGTGCCAAAGGGCAGGCTTCTCCATGGAACATCTTGTTAATAGATGCCTTTCCTTTTTTTATCAGATGTTAGACTTTACTGAAACCAGGAATGTGCACCTCACCTTATGAGGAAATGCTGACCATGCCAGTGCTGGTGATGAACCAAGTGAGAAGGATCTGAGAGGACTAGAGTTGGATGCAAGATACAGATCTATAGACATGAGGCATTTTGTAGACATGTAGACATTTTGTGCAATTTGTTTATTAACCTGGTGTGTGCTGTTAGGACTTGTGAGCGGCCAGAAGTCCAAAAAGAGCACAAATGTCACTGAAATAACTGAGCTGCCCTACAATGTATGAACTTCACCAGACCACCAGTAGAAACTAGACAGGCATAACCAACCCCTCTAACAGAGCAGTGAGGGCTTCTGTGAGAAGCTAAGCCACCCCCCTGGTTAGTGCTGTGCTTGTCTCATGCAGTGGCAGGTCTAAATACCAACCTGCCACTACTGACACAGCTGCAGAAGCTGTGACTGGCAGAGACTGTGCCTGGTATAGCCAGACTACAATTGGCTGGACCAGGGTAGCCCTGAGCAGGAGCCCAGTGCAGCAGCACTGAGCTTGGGATCATCTGCCTGCCTGCCTTGCATAGCCATGCTTGTACCCTTAGGTTTGGGCAGTGGTGGTTTCTGCTGGGATTTTCTAAGGTTGTTTTCCTGCTGGGACCCAGGCTTGCCTCAAGCTCTGTCACTACAGCCTGGCTGACTCACAAGTCTGGCAGGTGATGCATTTCTTTGGCTGCAGCTCAGTGCGGACTTCCCTGCCATGGTATAAGGTAGAACTGCTCAACACTGGCAGCTCTCTTGGCTTTGATATTGTGAGACTTTCCAGGCAGGGTCATTATATCTTTGGGTGTAAGCTTGCAGCCACCCTGAGGAATGAATTCCCAGGTTTTGTGCAGGACTTACTCTTTTTAAAGCCCAGTGCCTTTGCTCGCCTGTGGCCTTGCCTTGGGTGACTTCAGGCTCCATACATGGGGCTTCCTAAAACTTGTGCCTCTGCTGTGCTTTTGGTGCTGTCTGCTCTGGGGGCTTGTGCCCTGGACACAGATGTTGCAGCTGTCTATGAGCACAATGAGCAAGGACACTGAAGTGCCTGTTTCTCCTGAGGAGGCCTTGATGCTGATGGAGAAAAATACTGCCATTTTGGAAGCAGCCATCAAGGAAGCAGCTAGACAGATATTATGAGCTCACTAGAGACATTTGTTTGAGTAAACACTGACCATTTTTGTCTGAATGGTGTTTGTATGTTGGTACCAGGGTGCCATATCATTGTGACTCCCGAAGACAGCATTGACGGATGGGTCTTCACAAGGGAAACAATATACCCTTATCTTAAGGATATCCCAGACCCAGGTGGACTGGATTCTGTGTGCTCATACTGAAAGATATCATCCCTGTTATACATGGAGGAGCAGTCTGAAGGGAAAGACAGCTAGGGGCGGTTGTTGATAGTTTTGAATGTCTTGGAAAAAGTTCTGTGAAATGAAGCCAAGTTAGGACATCATGTAGTTGCCATAAATAGCTTCAGACAACTTTCTTCATCATTTTTCTCTGCCATTTTTTCTCAGTGTAATTTTTCCTATTTGAGTTGGTATACCAGGAAAGCAGAGATTTGTTTAATAGAAAAACAAACACACAGAATCTATGTTCCAGTAAGGAATTCTATGCATGTTGTAGAAAATGTTTAAGATACAGAATTATTAGGAATATTTGTGAATAAAATAACAGCAACTACTGAAAGAATATACTGCACAATATAAAACTTAAGATTTTTGAATCATGATATGGTAGCCTTTTTATTCTGTTATTTTGCTTAATAAATTGCACCATTTTTTTAGAGCTGCAGTAAGCAGACAGATAAGAAAACACGCCTCATAAGAGACAAATCCCAAGCGACTTCAGCATACCAGCCGCATGGAGAGCTGAAGCAGAATAGGCTGATACTAGCCCATGTGTGGGTGTAACTTCAGCACTGTGCCACAGGCTGGCAGCAGAACAGACTTGAAGGTGTGAATATTTGCTTCCACTGCAAGGAAGCCCCTGCATTTCTCAGTTAATGTGATGTGATGGGAGCATTTCAGTTGCTAAATTCTGAAACACAAATCTGCTGTCTTCTGTCAAGTAACAGAAAGCAACAGTCTCCTTGTAGATGACTAGATCTATCAGTCTGATGATCTGTAGTCTTAACACTGGAAATTTTTTTCGATTAAATTGTTTTGATGTTTTCTTTCTTTCTTCCCTCCTGATTAAATTTGCTCCCTCACCTGTTCTTGAAAGACTGAGCTGTCTGGCAAGGAATGCCAGACATGTGGTTGCAAATATGGGAGACAAGAAACCATGTAATTCCAGTGACCCAAATGCCCAAATGCCCAAATGTACCACTATCAGTGCAATACTAATATAGCTTTTGATGGGAAACTGGTGGCTTGTTATCACAAGAGAATTTTACAATGTTCAGGAAGTACATGATTCTCAGGAGATTAAAGATGTGAAAAAGAAGCTGCTTCCTGGGCTTAAATGTATTTCTACATTTATAGAGTCATAATAGACCAATTGTCAGAGGGTACTCACACTATTCTAATTTAAAAGCAAGTAAATGAGAAGTAAAGCTCAACAAGCCCTCTATTTTTACTGCATCTCAGTAGGAAGTGACACGTAAGACATTTAAACATTAACATCCTAAATAAACTCTTTTTAACTGAATACAAATCCCTTTTACTGGTATAAATCAGAAGCAACAGATATTTGTGGCTGACTTCTCTCGCAGTGGCATAAGTTCTCCTATTTGAAATTAACATAAACCGATTTCACAAAACATTTTCTCCATTACTTGTATTTATGTGAATGATTCAATGTTCATTTAACTCAAATGGTTTGATTTATTTTCTAGGATTTTCTTTTCTCCATTTTTTTCTTTTCCATGAGCATTACAACCTTTTAGTGACAGAGAAACAGTTTAATTAATTACCCCAGAGATCCAGGACTTGTGACTTTCAATATATCCTTTGGCTAGTTTGGCATTTCCACTTGCATGGACATACACTACCATGCCCCAGTTGTGGTCTTGGCAAGCACATTTCAGGTTGACAGCATTCTGTTCCCAACTGCTTGGATGAACACCCTTCTACTGCTTGTCAGCCATCCAGTTTCACTCAGTGTGGGCCATGGGAGTGGGTGTCAACTTCCTTTCAGCAAATATGCACAACTCCACTTTAGGTATGACAGGTAACATGAGAGTGCTCTAAGTGATCCTTGTTCTCATGGGCAACATCTGTATCTATGTAGTGCAGCTGACCTGAGCAGAAATTCCCATCAGCTTTAGACATGTCAACAGGACTGGGACAACTTTACAAGGACTTGTAAAGTTCTTGACATAAAGGAAATTAAAATGTGCTATGTAAGAACTTGGAAAATCTTAAGTTGACTACAAAACCTGTAGTCTTTGTTAAATAATCAGTCCTGGAAATCTGTGAGTGTTATTCTTCATCTTCTGACTCTGGTGTTTTATTGGTGTTTTGGCCATGTAAAGACCCAAACTTCATTTTCTCCACTAGATGGAACCCTAACTCTGAGAAATGTTCTTGTGAGTTCTGCAAATAGTACTTCTGGGCTTGAGACCTTGTGTGTCACGTGAATTTTCTTTGCAGGCTTTTTTTTCACTGTATATTTTTCTTGAGCAGATGCTAGAAGTCAAGCACAAATTTTATGTGCATGTGTTTGCAGAATTGAGAGAAACTTACTGCTAAAATGTACCTCTAAACTTTTCCATCCAAATAAAAGGAGATGTGACCCACTCCTTTAGTTCTCAGTTGTTGATGACCCTATGTCATACAACTAATATTCTTTATGAAGAGGTTTTACTCTGGGCTTTAAAGATTTATTTATGTAAAGTACTTCCACAAAGATGTGAATTTTGGTAATATCTTTTCCTTTCAGAACTTTCTGACTGGACTGTGTTACCACCCATTTTAATCAGAATTACTGATTTCTAGTGCAGTTAAACTGAAAGAAGAATGCAAATTCAGCCGTTTAAATCATATATAATCAGGGCACTAATCTTCTCGTTTACAATAAATGAAATATCAGAGTTTGATCTACTTTCCATCGATGGCTAAAAGTCATTAGGTTAAGATTGTAGTCTGTGAAGGCTCAATTTAGTTTCAAAACAGTCTGGTAAATGTTAGAACTGAATTTTGCACATATATAATTAGTGAATACTGCTTACCTGTCCCATATATTTGCTTTCAGATTACAAAATTTCTGTTGTTATGTGTTTGCAGGGAGTGGTATTTATGCCTCAGATGGTCCAAGAGCATATTACTACAATACTGAAATGGGTAATGGTCACCTTTTGGTGACAGAACTGAGTTCATGCTCACATTTCTCTCCTAACTTTCCTGCTGCTGTTAACTGGACATTGTATTCCAGCCAGATCAAACAGCTTCCATCAAACAAACTCTCTTTCAGTTTGGTCATTTACCATGTTCTCTTCTTCATGGAACTCACTGAATCTGAGGGAAATTGAGCCATTTGCCAGCAGGACTTCTGTTGTCATCTGACTTACAAAATAGTAGAGAAGCAGCAAGATTAAATTTTTCTCCTGGATGCCTTTGAAGGGCTACATGTTGAAGGACAGTATTATTTGCAGGTAAGAATTTTCTGCTCTTATTTGAGCAGTGGGAAGACTGCAATACTCTCTTTACTTTCATTTTGGGTTTTTGCTTTCTTTTTTTAACGGGGGGCAATTAACACAAGGCAATTTTTGCCCCCCCCCCCCAAAAAAAACCACCAAAAAAAACCCAACACATTTGTTTTCTACGTGATGCACTGTGACTTCATTAGGGGTGTTAATCTCCTTTTCTGTGTTATAAATTATGGAAGAGTAGACGTTGGGTTGACCCTATTCTGTAACACCCTTGAAGGTGAGGTTACACAGCAGTTTCAGCAAGGACAGGACAAGATAAGTATGTATGCTTCTATATGCTGATTGTACATCTGCAATACATCTTGCAGAAGTTGCTCTTCAGGTTTTGCAGGTTGTAGGTTTGTCAGGATTTATTGCTGAGGGGAGACCTTATTTCTCCCTGCAACTACCTGAAAGGAGGTTGTGGCGAGGTGCAGGTAGGGTCCATCACTTCTCCCAAGTGACAGGACATGAGGAAGTGGCCTCAGGTTGTGCCAGGGAGGTTTCAACTGGTTATTAGGAAAAATATCTTCACTGAAAGGATTGTCAAGCATTGGAACAGGCTGCCCAGGGAAGTCGTTCATTTGCCATCCCTGAAGGTATTTAAAGAATGTGTAGACCTGGTGCTTAGGGACATGGTTTAGTGCTTGGTTTAGCAGCGCTAGATAATAGTTGAACTTGATGATCTTAAAGGTCCTTTCTAACCTAAATGATTTTATGATTCTAAACAGGTTTCTGTATATGTGTACGAAAAGGCCAGAAGAATGCATGTCTCTCCCTGTCTTTATAGGGATGCTCTTGTCACAAGAGAGCTGTTTCCTGCTCAGTGGTTTACACCATAGTGCTGATGTGATTATCTGCCATCTGGTTATCTGAAGTAAGGAATCTAAATATGGATATAATATTTGTATTCACTTGTCTTATTGGTGTATTGATTCTTCAAAATATTGGTCCTAGGCTTTTTTTTAGTGTGCTGCAAATAATTTCTATTTATATAGAAAAATATAGAGAATTATACAGAGTATATAATAAAAAAATGCATAGATGTACTTGATCATTATTTCATCATGACAACTTTCCTTGCTATCAAACACCATGCTTGCTGAAACGTCAGTGGATTTTTGCCTTTCTGTCTCCTCCTCCCCACAGATCTGCACACCTGAGCGCGTGTGGGCAGCCTGTGGAGACGGCTCAGACCAAGTTTGAGATGTTCTCCCTCAGTGGCACATTTGGCACCAGCTACGTCTTCCCAGAAGTGTTGTACAGCGGGGTGCAGCTGGCCCCTGGGGAGTTCGAGGTAATGGGACACCCTTGTGATTTGTCAGACATCAGTGGTCAAAAAGCCACTACAAGACACACTTGTTATCAGTTATCAGTTGTTATCAGCATCCTCTGTCCTCTGCCTCAAGTTCAAGGCAGCTTTAGTTCTGCTGGATTTTCCTAGTTTTATGCATATAGTAAGTCCACCTTGCCAATTCTCTTCTGCCCTGTTCTTCCAAATCCTCTAGAACAAGATCTCCCTCATGACAAAAATGTAGTTTTTCTCAGACTTCCTGCTAGCTGCATTGAGATGGGAGCTCTCTCAACTAGATAAAAATGAATGAATATATTATTTAGTGTTTGCCATGCAACAGTACTGCTTTGATGATGCTCCTGTTTATTTTATTTTTCATAACCTGCTGCTAACTAATGGATGTCTGATAAACAGAAATACTACATCAAAGCCAGTCTTGAGTGTAACACTCTTTGGGAGGTGGTATGAAAAGGACCCTCCACAGACACATCAAGCTTCACCATGATAGCACTGCAGATCCTTCAAGCTTTCATCCGCTCATTACTGTAATGACAATTCAGGACAAATAAGGGTAATTAATACACATAACGGTAATTAATACTAATATTCATAATTAAAATGGCATTCTGCTTCTCAAGTTGCCTTATCTAACAGCATAGTCACTGCACATTGATTTATTGACTTGGCTTTGAAGCAAAAATCAATACACTGCTGGACTGTTGTGTATGTGTTTTTATATGACAGCTTTGGTTGGCATCGGCTTGGCCTTACCACTGGGAACAATAGAAAATAAATTCCTTTGACTTTAGTGGTGTAGGATTCAGTGAGTTCTGCCCCAATAAAAGCTAGTTTTTAATTATTTGAAATCTTAGTTGGAGTATTAGCAGCCATTTCCACAACACTGTTCCCACCCCATTTCTGAACAGGCACTTTTGTAAACATGAGATTACCAGAAGCTTTGAAGATTCTCATTTCCTTTGAAAAGGAAAACAAAGCCTAAAACACATTCCTTCAAAAAAACATCTCTTCAACTCAACATATTCTAATGCCATACCATCGTAGGTACTTCCTGAGGGTGGAGTCTAATCTTTCTGGCCACATTTTTTTTACGATGTGGAAAATCTCCCTAGCACAGAATTGTTGATAACTCTTTGTATCACAAATGCTCGAAAGGAGCAATTTCTCCAGAGCAGGTCTGTCTGCCCATGGAATGGTTGCTCGTGCCAGGGCGAGGAGAGTCGGGATTGTGCCACAGCTTTTGGGTGAGGGGAGTGCACAGCTGGAGCAGGTGGGACACGCTGGCACGTGTGCAGATGTGTGCCCTGCGCACTCTACTTCTTAGGCAAGTGCACTACTGGGTTACTTCGTGTTCCCAGCTAAGATGCCTAAGTGTGCCTAATTCTGCTATTCGTTCTGCAGATTCGTTTTGAAGCACAAACATTGTTTACACTTAATCCGACCAACATCATTAAAAAAAATAGAGACTCATAGGAGGCAAACCACACTGGGTGTTTTTAACAACGGGAATGTGTAAAAAATTAGATTTTAGTATCTGAAAGCATCAAACTGAAACCCTCTACAATTCCTATAATAGAGGTAATGGCAAACATTCTACTTTTGGGGGAGGAAAAGCAGTGTATCTTTAAATTTCTCTCTGCGCCCTAGGGAAAAGTGTCCTGTCACGGCACAGGTAACATAACTATGTGCTCTTGCCAGAAGCGAGCGCCTTCTGACTTCCTGAGTGCCGCTCTCATGCACTCGGTGCTCGGCAGCGATTGCGTGGCTGCCGGAGTGACCTTTCACACCGCCTGCTCCAGGAAAGCTTAACCCTTGGAACGCGCAGTAGTCTTCCTCACCGGGCTCTCGCCAGGCACAAGAACAGAAGCCGGACCTCAGCGTGACAGACTCCGCCTACAGCTAAGCTGATTTAGCACCGAATTGCATCCCGCTCACAAGGTGAGTCCTCAGGCAGCCCCCAGCGTCGGGCAGTAGCGGAGATGGGGCGGGTGCAGCACAGGGATGGGAAGAGCGGATCGGGAGGGGAGAGGTGCGCAAAGCAGGCCGAGCTCTGGATGAGCGTCCCCTTCCCCTGTCCGCGGCCGCGAACCGGCCGGACCGCTGCAGTTTTCTCCAGTTTGTCCGGCGGATTTGTTTGTTTAAGGAGCAGCGTCAGCTCCTGGCTCCTGGCTCCTGGCTCCTGCTCCCGGCTCCGCAGGAAGTTGGGAGCGGCGCCTGCTGGTCCGGAGGCGAGCGGGGATCGCTCCGCTGCACCTCGTCCCGCCAGCGGGACTGGAATTCTGCGGGGCATTCCCCTGGCACCGCACTTGTAAATTCAGCCCTGGCAGGGCAGTCACCTTTCTGGCTGACGTCCTCACTAGTGCTCAGCAAGGGAGCATTTGCTATTTCCTCCTCCACACTGATGTCTGATTGTGCTTAATGTGACTCAACCACTCTTTCGTTTGGTAACAGAAGTGAGGCAGAGAAGGCGGAAGGCTTCAAAGTTGCATTCGTTCAGCTAGCATTGACATCTCTACGACAGCTTTTAAAAGGCTTCTGTTTAAGGCTACTAAATGAGCATGCTGGATCTAGTAATGTGTGTAGAGAAGTCCTTAGGGATGAACATCCCCAGATAAAAATCAATGTTCCTAATGACTGAGACCCTCAGTCAGCACTACTCTCTGAGAGAGCTCTGTGGTATCTGCATTCATCCACAGGTCTGTCTTTTGTGAACCAGCTCTGTAGTGATAGTCTGCTGTAGCTGAAAGCAGACAGCCTCTTCTGCTTCCCACTGCTCAGATAGCCTGTTCCAAAGGAGAAAACTGCAAATACTAGAAAGTCAAAAAACAGAGAATGTCATAGCAACAAATGGGTTTGAAATGAGTTGAAGATTAAAAGTGAAGGCTCCCCATAGTCAGCGTGTTCGTGGGGACAGAAAGGTGTGCAGAGGAGCAGGCATGCTACTGCACCTGGTGACATAGCCTGCTCTTCTGCTTCAGGCTATGACGTACTTACATGCCTTCTTTCAGAGGAAAAATTCTGTCCAGATGGATATTTTCTGGTGGGAGGCTGCTGGAAAGTGACGCCCAGTGAAACAGAAGTGACTGGCAGAGACGCTGGGATAAACTCAAGGGACAGTTCTGTTGCTGGCATGCTGGGTGCATGATATCTAAGCACAGTGAGATGCTCATGCAATTTCTTTGGTGTAGAGAAACTCAGAAGCAAGCTGCATATACTGACAGCACAGGAATTGAGGAATATTAAGATACTAAAGAGGTTTTTAAGGCCCTGAGTCTTGCAACTCAAAATTCACCTGAGTTGCTGCACAGATGACCATATCTACCTGGGTATCAGTGCTGAGCCCACACAGATAGTAAAAGTCTTGCTGTAATCTGTGACAGAGAAAAGTATAACAACAATAATTGGACTGTTTTTTCCAGATATATTTTGAATGACTTATTTTTTACTGGCCCCATTAGTCATGTCATTTCCCAGTATTTTAGGTTTGTTCAGTTGCGACATCCTTACTGTGTACTGCAATACTTTCTTATATCTCATACTTAGTTCCAAGGTAATGCTTTAACAGACCTGAAGTTCATTCCTCCCACTTTCAAAATAAACTTTGTCCCCCTTCTCCTTTACCTGCACTGTTTGCCTAGAGCACTCTAGGATCTGGGATGCTGCAGCCATGCTCCCTTCCCAGGCTCTCCTGCCTGCTGTGGTGTTTGCACTCACAGCCCTTCAGGCTCTCGCCTCCAACACCTTCATGGCAGCCGTCTATGAGCACGCCGTCATCCTGCCAGATCCCACCGACCAGCCCGTTTCTCCCAGTGATGCCTTGGCCCTGATGAACAAAAACATGGATGTCTTGGAAGGGGCCATCAAGGAAGCTGCCCAGCAGGTATGAGGGGTACCTTGAGGGTTGTCCATCACCGTTTCCTGCTGACCCTCCTGGATGTCTGTTGATGGGTGAGCTTTAAATGGGGCCTGTTGTGACAGGGTGCCCACATCATTGTGACTCCTGAAGATGGCATCTATGGCTGGCGATTCACAAGAGAATCCATCTACCCCTACCTGGAGGATATCCCTGATCCAGTGGTGAATTGGATTCCCTGCACTGACCCCTCAAGGTGATTCCTTCTGCAGAGGTTTATGTGCTTTCAGCCTATTACCTGATGGAGTCCTGAGCAGCTCACACTAAAGTACCAAGAACTGCTAATGACTCTGACATAAGTTTTAATTAAAATTGTGTATGAATGTAGTTAAATGGTTAGGTATATAGCCATGTCTATGACTAATTGATGAGGGAAACATTAAGATTTTTTTTAAATTAGACACTTTAAGGAGAAATTAAAACAACAACACAGAGTTTGGGTTACTAGAAGTTGAGGGAATGTCCTTTTTTGGTACCAGAATATTTTGCTTCTCATTCTGCTTTCAGTACTTCCACACTATTTTAAATAGAACTGACTGTAACTTATGAACACTAGTATTTCTTTGGTTTGTCTTTTACAAATGATGTGTTGAAACAAAAGCACACAAACCATTCTTGTTGACAGCCAAGAAGTACTCTCTGAGCAGATAGTAAGAGATAAAGAGGTCAGTAATTAAGTTCAAGCTTTTAAATGATAAAAACCCAGGAATTTTTAATCTTGGTTTTCCACAATTAAGGTAAGATAAAGTCTGAATTGCTAGAGTCTCTGTGCTGTAGAACATGATCTGTCATTCAAGCAGCATGTTCCAGCAATGACAAACTAAACTAGAGCTGAGCTCTGGACTTCAGACTCTACAGCAAGCAGTAAGTGTACAGCTGTGGAATTACAGTGGTGGTCTGCCCTTTTTGTCACAGCTTTCTGCACTTGTTTGATGAGGAGCAGGTTATTATATCTGTGAGGATATAATAACTCAATGCTTCCAAGAAGAGTTACAATTGGGAGTGAGATATAAGTATTCATACACAACTGCTGAGATAATAAGTAGCTAAAATAGGCGGTCTTTCATTGAAGGTGGAGTGTGGGGTGGCACTGTGTCTAAGCAGGTCTTTATTCTAGTGCATCACACAAGTTTACCAGAGGTGATGTCAGTGCCTCCTCACTGTTCCAAATCAGGGGTTTCACTAGTAGCTTTTGAGAATACAATACTTGCCATCAGTGTCTGACATGCCTTATTCCTAGTGCTTGTATGTGTATCTTGCATGAAGGTCCTCCTTATGTGGCCCACACACACCTTGCAAAGCTGTAGGCATTGCCACACTACAAAGGAGGATGGCTGCTCTCTTCGTGGCCTGGTATGGGTGCTTCAGAGGTGCTGCCAGTTTCTGGCACATGGGCCATGTCATATCTCGAAATTAATAGCCCACTGCTCTTCATGCCATGGTTACAGGTCTGTGTGCTCCTGTCTACGGGAGGAAATGAATTGCTGAATTGCCTTGACCATATCATCTGCACTATCCCAAAGCTCAACTCTGCTTAGCATGTTAAGGGCCCAGAGCTGCAGTCCTCAAGTGCCAGTATGCCTGATGGTAAAATATTTGCTTGTGTGACACCAAACTAGTGTCTTCCTCTGCCCAGAGATTGCTCTCCTGCCCTTTCCCAGCCCACAAATTATCTGTTTACTGCAGATCATGTTTCAGGTGCTGAAGGGGACTGGCAGGCATGTACCTGCAGAGGCCAGTGGGAGATCTCCAGGACCTCCAAGGTGCAGGAAGCAATATGAGGAAGCACTGCCGCAACTCTGTATCTGCCTACCCTGCTATGGCTGCAGGATTGGAGATGCTGCTGGTGTGACCTCAAGCACTCTGGAAATGGACACCACTGATAGCTCAGGTTTTGTTAATTTTTTTTTTTACTCCTTCCCTAAAATGCATTAGATTTGGTCCAGCACCAGTGCAGGAACGACTCAGCTGCATGGCCAGAAATAACTCCATCTATGTGGTTGCCAATATCGGGGACAAGAAGCCGTGTGACTCCAGCGATCCCAAGTGCCCCAGGGACGGTCGCTACCAGTACAATACGGACGTCGTCTTTGACACACAGGGGAAACTGGTGGCTCGTTACCACAAGGTAAGGTGGCCTTGGAGAGACAGGAACTAATTTTCCACTACTTCTAAACTGTCTCAGTTTGGGAACAGTATTCGATGCCAGGTATTGTCCACTGGCAGAGTTTTGCTTTTCTTTATAATGTAAAAGAATATCTCTCTTGCTATGAAGCATCAATGCCAAATTTGTGCTTGCTGTCATGGTTCTCAAAACAGACTGGAATGAAAAATTATTGCTCTGGTGCAATTTAGTGGCATATGGTTTTGGTTGACTTCCTCAGTTCATTAGCTTGCTACTACTGTAAATTCTGCTGCTTGAGCAGCTTCAGTTTTCAGTGCCAGCTTTTCACCAGACTACCACTTCATGTTCCAGGATTTCAATGCTCATCTCTATTTCATCGTACATGAGCAGTCTGATTTCAGAGAGGCTGGACATTTTTTTTCTGATGCTGTTTTGGCACAGTTTTTGCACAATGGGAATTATTTGGACAAAACGATGGATCTAAAATGGGTGTAAAAAGAGATAAGGATATTGAAACATTTGCACCTAATGGAAGTTCCTCTTTCAGTATTATGTGCCTACTTGCAAGTTCCATCAAAGCTGTTTATGAATCGTGCCAGATATCATGGCAATGTGGGTAGAATGAAGTCAGTTTATTTAATGCACTTTGGGCCCAGTATTTCATCTGATTGTTTAGCGACAATGCCAAGATATCTCCTTGTGAGCAAACTGGGTGAGTAAACAGTGATAATGCAAGTCTGTCCCCCAGCCTGCCATGGCCCAGGTGCTGGATTACAGGTTAAGTAAACCTGAACTCTTTTCTGGCTTGGTGTCCATGTTTACTTTCAGACCACCAGGACATTAATAAATACATATGTGAAGGAAGAAGGAAAATGTTGGAAAGCTGAGAATTTCACAAACTTCAGGTCTTCTGTTGGCTGAGATCATCTGCCTTTCCCCCATCAGCACAGCCTTTATTTTCTACTCTGCAGTCTCCCAAATACTGTCTTATGCTTCATGCTGGTGCTCTGTACTTCCAGTGCTTCTGGGCATCTCCACACCAAGGTCACCAATTTTGTCTCTTGGCTTCAGATCCCCTATGCTTCTCTTACATCACTATTTCTCTTCTGGTTGCATTTAGGTCACCAGAAACATAAACTAGGTGGGGAGGGTGGAGAGATTATTCTTATGCAGATGACACCAACAGACCTGAAGGCAGCTGGCTGCTTTCCTAGCTAGATGCCAGGACAACATGTAATATGTGTTCCATATTTTGGGTACAACGATCATACAATTTTAGCCCGATTTCCTACCTGTGAGGGCTTCCAACAAAGGTCAAAAATTTTCTCTCGACATTCTGAACAGCTTTAGGGAATGACTCCAAGACATATGGTTAGTAATTGCCTCTAACTGGTCTCTCTATTTTCCTTCCCCTACAGTATAATCTCTTTGAAGAAGAAAGTCGTCAGTTCAATTACCCGAAAGAGCCAGAAGCTGTCACCTTTGAGACTCCTTTTGGGAAGTTTGGCATTTTCACTTGCTTTGACATCCTTTTCTATGAGCCTGCCGTGGTCCTGGTGAGCAAGATGCAGGTGGACACCATGCTTTTCCCAACAGCTTGGATGAATGTCTTGCCCTTTCTCACTGCAGTTCAGTTTCACTCTGCTTGGGCCATGGGCATGCGTGTCAATGTCTTAGCTGCCAATACTCATAATACCAGCATGGAAATGACAGGTAACTTAATTTTCACTCTGTGCAAAAATCTTTATAATCACAAATCTCTTATTCCCAGTTCTACAAAGTGATTTTGCAGAGGAATATAATATATTTATCTGGAAGGTTAAGAGACTAGCCTCCAGATTTTAAAGCTGATGGATCCTGTTCCTATTGGTTTCATACAAGACAAAACAAAAGTTGTAGTGTTTTCTTTGCCCTAGCTTCTTAGGATTATTTTTTCTTTTAATGGCTCCAAACAAGTAGTAGGTTACTGCCCTCATACTTGAATAGAAATTTTTGAGGTTTTTAAAACTCTTTTCCTCTCCACTTCTAAGACTATGATTGAATGCCAAATATGCTTGTAAATATGCTTGTAAACCATATATGTGGCTACATTTATTCTGCCAAATGAGAGACTTATTTGTATAGCTGTATTTAACATTGTTATGGGAAACCATTAAAAACACATGTTCAGGCCTGTTGTAGTAATAATGCTAAGAAGTCCACATCTTAATTTTAGAATGTAGCATTGATTTTTTTAGAGCTCAGCTTATGGAATAGTATGTTTCAGTTAGACCCATATCTTCACTGAGCTGTGCAACCACAGTACTGTTTTGGGACTTTTCGTTTGAAGTGCCTGATGGGCTTCTGCAGTGATGGGTGTGACAGACCTTTGATTTCTCTCTGTTGCTTGGTGCTGGTCAGATGTGAATCATCCACGAGGGGAGGAGTTCTCAGCCAGTGTGAAGGGGGCTGGGCAATTGCTGTCTTCTGTTCACCAGGACAGGCCTGTGATACTTGCCTATGTTGTGTTTTGGATCATCTCAATCAGTAGATGGTCCTTTCACATCAACCAGCTGCAAAAAAAATAATTATCAACTCTATTGCATACAAGAGAAAAGAGAACTGAGGAGGCCATAAATATAATCATAACATAACATAACATAACAACATAACATGACAACCAAACATCCCCTGCCTTTGGCTACACTGAGCAGACCTCATCTAAGGGAATAAATGCTATTCTTTGCCAAAGCATGAGTGAGCTCTGTGTACCGAGTTGCTAATGGTCACCTTTGATGAAACTAAAATTACTGTAATCTGTGTAGAATAGTGGGTAAGCTCTCCATAGAGACACTTAGAAGGACAACATGATTTTTTAAATTCCTCTTGGACTGACTGTCGTGCTCTCCTCAGGGAGTGGCATTTATGCACCAGCTGGAGCCAGAACATACTCCTACAACATGAAAACTGAAGATGGTCACCTCCTCATTGCTGAACTAGATGTGCACCCTCGTCTTTCTCCTGCTGCCCCACCTGCTGTCAGCTGGAACTCATATGCTTTGAGTGTTGGAAGATTCTCACAGAATGACCATGAATTCACAGGAATCGTCTTTGAAGACCCCTTTACTTTCACAGAGCTCACTAAGCCTGGGGGTAATCTCACTGTCTGCCAAAAAGGCCTCTGCTGTCACTTGACATACAATATGGCAGAGAAAAGAGATGATGAAGTTTATGTCCTGGGTGCTTTTGATGGCCTTCATGTTATTGAAGGACAGTACTATCTGCAGGTAATTCTTTGGAGCTTATTTACAGGGAGAAACCTTCAACTCTGTGGTGGAAAAAGAGAAGACAATGACTCTTCAATGCTGGAGTCCTAGTGACCTGTTTGTTAGTAATGGAAAGGAGTTGCTAAAACTTCCAAGCCTATTTGCTTTCAAATCCAACAAATGCAGTAGAGCAGTTTCTAAACCTCCTTTAAATGCCCAAAGTGCACTCACTATTTTTGGTGGTGCGCCATATTGCCTAAATTTAGGTTCTCTTCTGTGAATATCTGCAGTAAGTGTTCTGAATCTCCTCCATATTACAGACTCACAGAATAGTTAGGTTTGAAAGGGATATCTGAAGATCATATAGTCCAATCCCCCTGCCAAGGCAAGGTCACCTAGAGCAGATTACACAGAAATGCATCTGGGTGGGTTTTGAGTGTGTCCAGAGAGGGAGAATTCAAGACCTCCTTGGGCAACCTGTTCTGATGCTCTGCCACCCTTAATGTAAAAAAGTTCTTCCTCATGTTGATATGAAATTTCTTGTGCTTTTATGGCCATTGGTCCTCATCCTGTTGCCGGGCACCACTGAAAAGAGTCTGGCACCATCTTCTTGCCACACATTTATATGTATTGATGAGACTGCTCTCAGTTTTCTCTAGACTTAACAGGCCCAGCTCCTGCAGTGTCTCCTCATAAGAGAGATGCTCCAGACTCCTCATCATCTTTGGGGCCTCAGCTGGACATTGTCCAGGTGGCTCCTCTCCTTTCTTTTACTGAGGAGCCTGGGCACAGTACTCCAGATGTGGTCTCACTGTATCTTTATCAAAGAGTTGCTGTTAAAAATTAGTTGATCATAGCCATCTTCATGAGATGCTCTGATAAGTTAGGGTCACAGAGACGTTAATTTTTTGTCATTATCCAAATCACAGCAAGGAAGCTTACTTAAATGGCTCATGGCTTTTAGTGGAAATATTCTCTCTTCCTCTCTTTTAATCAAATATTTGGGAAGACAGTGAGTTGCATCCTCACTGAATTTGCTTAAAGTCATATTTGAAAACATAGTTTGCCTTCATAATTAAGTTATTGTGCCAGGAGATACACTTTTTTAGTTACTTCTGTCTGTCAGCAAGGCCTTTTTTTTCCAGCTGGTGTCGACTCTCAGATATGAGGGTAGGTGTTATCCAGCAGACAGCTCATCTAATACTTCTAGGAAGGTAGCTTGACTAATTCAGTTCTTGGTGAGCTTGGTTGTAAAATTTATTTCAGTGGTTGTGGAAGTTGCCAGATAGCCTCTGCTAGTATTGACAGTTCAAGAGAGTACAGGAATTTCTACTCTTCCTTTTTACCTCAGTATTTTTTCATTTCCTCACAACATATTCCTTATTTTTCTGCTTATTTACATTTCAACACAAAACCATATTTGATGATTTTTTTGCACATATGCTTCTACCCCCCAATACCAGACATGTAGAAAAACTCCATTACCTGTTAGTGACACCAGACATCATCCTTCAAATCATTCTTGAATCAGAGGGGTACTAGCCCTATTTCATTTTTCCTCATGAAGACCATAAACTTTTATCAGCTGGATAATTAACACTCATGACAAAAGGCAAACAAAACTGTGATTCTTATTTTCCTCTATGTGCTG
Organism: Cinclus cinclus; assembly: GCF_963662255.1. NCBI lineage: Eukaryota > Metazoa > Chordata > Aves > Passeriformes > Cinclidae > Cinclus > Cinclus cinclus. The sequence goes on along the minus strand of NC_085048.1, from coordinate 54,702,230 downwards.
CAACTACTAACACAAAACTAAATATGTAACAAAATATGTTAATTTCATCTCCTTGGCCTGTATTTGGGTAGGAGCATCAAGCTCAGACTTCCAGGACTACCAGGCCATCTAATGAAGTACTGTTAGCAACATGTACAATTAGCAGTAAGAGGACCTGGATGTGCACTTGTTCAGCGTACCTATGTGGAGGACTTCATTTCATTTGCCTAAAATTTCCATTCACAAACTCATCTACCTAAGACATGTGGGAAAGAAACGTTCAAATAAAGGATCTGGTGATAGAAAGGATTGGTGGAAGGGACAGGATCGGGCTTCGGAGATGAAATAAGGTGGCCTGGCTGCACTTATGTCAGAGACAATATCTTTATAGAATTAAAAAGCTTAGGCAATGCAGGTCTGGAATACTTCTAATCAGATCAGGGGGTGAAAAAATATGCTACAACTGAAAAGGAGTTGCCAAAGGATTACAAAAAATAACGCGTGATTCTCACCTGCTCTGACATACATTAGATTTGGATGCACAAGGCTTTCCTATCAGTGTTATCATCTTGCTAAATACACTGTTGTCTCCTCCTCCCCACAGATCTGCACTCTGCTCAAGTGCCCAAGCACGAACCTGAGCGCGTGTGGGCAGCCTGTGGAGACGGCTCAGACCAAGTTTGAGATGTTCTCCCTCAGTGGCACATTTGGCACCAGCTACGTCTTCCCAGAAGTGTTGTACAGCGGGGTGCAGCTGGCCCCTGGGGAGTTCGAGGTAATGGGACACCCTTGTGATTTGTCAGACATCAGTGGTCAAAAAGCCACTACAAGACACACTTGTTATCAGTTATCAGTTGTTATCAGCATCCTCTGTCCTCTGCCTCGAGTTCAAGGCAGCTTTAGTTCTGCTGGATTTTCCTAGTTTTATGCATATAGTAGGTCCACCTTGCCAATTCTCTTCTGCCCTGTTCTTCCAAATCCTCTAGAATAAGATCTCCCTCATGACAAAAATGTAGTTTTTCTCAGACTTCCTGCCAGCTCCAATTGAGATTGAATGAATGAATGAATGAATATACTATTTTGTGTTTGCCATGCAACAGTACTGCTCTGATGATGCTCCTGTTTCTTTAACTTTTTCATAACTAGGTGATAACTGATGGACGTCTGATAAATCAAAATACTACATCAAAGCCAGTCTTGAGTGTAACACTCTTTGGGAGGTGGTATGAAAAGGACCCTCCACAGACACATCAAGCTTCACCATGATAGCACTGCAGATCCTTCAAGCTTTCATCTGCTTGTTTCTGTAACACTAATTAACTAGAAATAATGGTAATTAATACTAATATTCATAATTAAAATGGCATTCTGCTTCTCAAGTTGCCTTATCTAGCAGCACAGTCACTGCACATTGATTTATTGACTTGGCTTTGCAGCAAAAATCAATACACTGCTGGACTGTTGTGTATGTGTTTTTATATGACAGCTTTGGTTGGCATCGGCTTGGCCTTACCACTGGGAACAATAGAAAATAAATTCCTTTGACTTTAGTGGTGTAGGATTCAGTGAGTTCTGCCCCAATAAAAGCTAGTTTTTAATTATTTGAAATCTTAGTTGGAGTATTAGCAGCCATTTCCACAACACTGTTCCCACCCCATTTCTGAACAGGCACTTTTGTAAACATGAGATTACCAGAAGCTTTGAAGATTCTCATTTCCTTTGAAAAGGAAAACAAAGCCTAAAACACATTCCTTCAAAAAACATCTCTTCAACTCAACATATTCTAATGCCATACCATCATAGGTACTTCCTGAGGGTGGTCTAATCTTTCTGGCCACATTTTTCTTACGATGTGGAAAATCTCCCTAGCACAGAATTGTTGATAACTCTTTGTATCACAAATGCTCGAAAGGAGCAATTTCTCCAGAGCAGGTCTGTCTGCCCATGGAATGGTTGCTCGTGCCAGGGCGAGGAGAGTCGGGATTGTGCCACAGCTTTTGGGTGAGGGGAGTGCACAGCTGGAGCAGGTGGGACACGCTGGCACGTGTGCAGATGTGTGCCCTGCGCACTCTACTTCTTAGGCAAGTGCACTACTGGGTTACTTCGTGTTCCCAGCTAAGATGCCTAAGTGTGCCTAATTCTGCTATTCGTTCTGCAGATTCGTTTTGAAGCACAAACATTGTTTACACTTAATCCGACCAACATCATTAAAAAAATAGAGACTCATAGGAGGCAAACCACACTGGGTGTTTTTAACAACGGGAATGTGTAAAAAATTAGATTTTAGTATCTGAAAGCATGTCTTGGTTTGAAAGACAGGTGTTTGCCAAGGAAAGCAGAAGCTTTCCCTTGGACTGAAAAAAAATTGTGATTCTTCCGATTATTATAATTTTGGAATTAAGAGAGCTCTCAGGCAATGATATGGGGGTAGGAATAACAGTTCTTTACTAGTATATCTAACAAGACAAACAAGAACAACAACAGCTATGAAATTACCCACAAACAGAACAGTAACTCAGTCCCAGTGTTTTTTGGCTGCAGGCACCTTTTCCCTGAGCTGCAGTTCCCGGTGCTGGGGGCGGGCAGGTCCCGCAGAGCCGCAGGAGGGCTGGGGGTGATGGCAGCGCTGTCCCAGGGGGAGAGAGAGATGGAGAGAGAGCTCTCCGCTCACGGTGTCGGTCCCGGTGATCAGTAGAGTGCTGGATGGTGGTAGTTCACAGCGAGAAGGGAGCAGGGCAGGGTCCGATGGTGGTTTCCCGACGCAGGGATGGGACACAGACGGCGATCGTCCTTCTCGTCCGAACTCCGCAGGGGAAATGGGCCGAGGCCCAGCCTTCCGCTTCCTCTTCTGGCTCTTTGAATCTCGCGGGGCTTGCTTCTTCCCTCCCGTCCCCTCCCCCTTGTCACCAGGACCCAGTCAACAGGTATCTTAGCATGACAATGGGGAAAATTCCACAGAGGGAAAAAGGGAAAGAAACCAACCCCCAACAAAGCATCAAACTGAAACCCTCTACAATTCCTATAATAGAGGTAATGGCAAACATTCTACTTTTGGGGGAGGAAAAGCAGTGTATCTTTAAATTTCTCTCTGCGCCCTAGGGAAAGGTGTCCTGTCACGGCACAGGTAACATAACTATGTGCTCTTGCCAGAAGCGAGCGCCTTCTGACTTCCTGAGTGCCGCTCTCATGCACTCGGTGCTCGGCAGCGATTGCGTGGCTGCCGGAGTGACCTTTCACACCGCCTGCTCCAGGAAAGCTTAACCCTTGGAACGCGCAGTAGTCTTCCTCACCGGGCTCTCGCCAGGCACAAGAACAGAAGCCGGACCTCAGCGTGACAGACTCCGCCTACAGCTAAGCTGATTTAGCACCGAATTGCATCCCGCTCACAAGGTGAGTCCTCAGGCAGCCCCCAGCGTCGGGCAGTAGCGGAGATGGGGCGGGTGCAGCACAGGGATGGGAAGAGCGGATCGGGAGGGGAGAGGTGCGCAAAGCAGGCCGAGCTCTGGATGAGCGTCCCCTTCCCCTGTCCGCGGCCGCGAACCGGCCGGACCGCTGCAGTTTTCTCCAGTTTGTCCGGCGGATTTGTTTGTTTAAGGAGCAGCGTCAGCTCCTGGCTCCTGGCTCCTGGCTCCTGCTCCCGGCTCCGCAGGAAGTTGGGAGCGGCGCCTGCTGGTCCGGAGGCGAGCGGGGATCGCTCCGCTGCACCTCGTCCCGCCAGCGGGACTGGAATTCTGCGGGGCATTCCCCTGGCACCGCACTTGTAAATTCAGCCCTGGCAGGGCAGTCACCTTTCTGGCTGACGTCCTCACTAGTGCTCAGCAAGGGAGCATTTGCTATTTCCTCCTCCACACTGATGTCTGATTGTGCTTAATGTGACTCAACCACTCTTTCGTTTGGTAACAGAAGTGAGGCAGAGAAGGCGGAAGGCTTCAAAGTTGCATTCGTTCAGCTAGCATTGACATCTCTACGACAGCTTTTAAAAGGCTTCTGTTTAAGGCTACTAAATGAGCATGCTGGATCTAGTAATGTGTGTAGAGAAGTCCTTAGGGATGAACATCCCCAGGTAAAAATCAATGTTCCTAATGACTGAGACCCTCAGTCAGCACTACTCTCTGAGAGAGCTCTGTGGTATCTGCATTCATCCACAGGTCTGTCTTTTGTGAACCAGCTCTGTAGTGATAGTCTGCTGTAGCTGAAAGCAGACAGCCTCTTCTGCTTCCCACTGCTCAGATAGCCTGTTCCAAAGGAGAAAACTGCAAATACTAGAAAGTCAAAAAACAGAGAATGTCATAGCAACAAATGGGTTTGAAATGAGTTGAAGATTAAAAGTGAAGGCTCCCCATAGTCAGCGTGTTCGTGGGGACAGAAAGGTGTGCAGAGGAGCAGGCATGCTACTGCACCTGGTGACATAGCCTGCTCTTCTGCTTCAGGCTATGACGTACTTACATGCCTTCTTTCAGAGGAAAAATTCTGTCCAGATGGATATTTTCTGGTGGGAGGCTGCTGGAAAGTGACGCCCAGTGAAACAGAAGTGACTGGCAGAGACGCTGGGATAAACTCAAGGGACAGTTCTGTTGCTGGCATGCTGGGTGCATGATATCTAAGCACAGTGAGATGCTCATGCAATTTCTTTGGTGTAGAGAAACTCAGAAGCAAGCTGCATATACTGACAACACAGGAATTGAGGAATATTAAGATACTAGAGTAAAGAGGTTTTTAAGACACCCTGGAGCTTTGTCCTTCTAGGTCCTCTGCAGGATAGCAATGGAATGAACTGTCTCAAAGCAGCCAAAGTGAATCTGCTCATTGTGATTAATCAGAGCTATTGAATTCATTTTAATGAATTCACTAGTTTCAGTGAGACATATGGCCTGATGTACCTTCTTCCTGTTTTGTCATATTTTTCTGAGCTCTTATTGTGTTTATATAAGTACTCCTCTATTAAACTCCTTGTTTCACATTTTCCAAGCAGATCCTGTATGATGGATGCTTGAGAAGTAAGAAAAAACCAATGAAACCAGTCATTACTGTGATACTTTCTGGATGGTGATATGAAAGAGATCATCTGAAACAAGACCAACAACTAACAGGTCTCTCCATGATATTTCCGTAACTGAAGCTCTACACTGGTATTGTTATGTCCAAATGAGATACAGCATCATCTACAACAAGAATCCCGATTATGTTTCTCATTTCCAGTTGCAAAAACTCGTTTTGGTTTAGTAAAAATGTGGCAGTATTATCTTATTGCTACCATTTATTGGGAAGAAACTCTTTCTATGTCATAAGATTACTAACATTTTATTAGTTCAAAACAGTAAATGTTTTTCTCTGTTTGGTGGATTTTTATTTTTCCATCCCTCAGAAAACCTGAATTGTAGTCCAGAGTATACATTCTTTTTAAAAGAGAATTGCATATTTTTTCATTGCAGATTCTTCTGGGACCAGTAAATAAAGCAGTGAAAGTTGTGATTTGTGGCAGGTCTCATGCTCAGTATTTCTTTGTGTCTGGAATACAGGTTGTGCTGATATGTGCCAGTCTGTTCTTTTACCACAATTAGACCTTTTTTTTACCTATTTCTGTTGCTTTTGTTTTATATCCTTTATGCCATTGTTGCATATCATGTAGGAAATGGCAGCACAGTGCATCATGGAAGCTGAACAAGGACTCCAGTCAAAAAACCCCTCCTGAAACAAAATCTGCCACCACTTTTTGGTCAGAACATGATTTGAATCATTATTCACATCAAACCTCTCTGAAAAAAAACTTGGAATTGAAACCTCAAATTATTCTGGTTGTTAGTTCTGAAAAACAGCTTGATGACATCTGACTGCACTGGATTCTACTCAGTGACAACATTTTTACTGCAACCTGTAAAGAAGTCACTGGTATCTCATAGCAGCTCCTCCCTCTCATCTTCTTAGTTTCTTTCTAGTCATTTAACACCTATGTATGGGAAATAAGCTTTGCCCTTTGCTCCTTCTTGTTAATGCTGGGTGGTGCTGCCTGCAGATGAATTTTCTTTAGGAATTTAGGATTTAGAATTCTATTTCAGGCCAGCTAGTCCTGGTGAGATGACACTGTTCATTTTTTCTTTCTCTTCTCCCAGGTGACCTGTGTTTTGTTGATGCTGCTGGACCTTAGTGACCTTCTTTCAGCAAATCAGTGTATCAAGATGTGCATGTTCTGTGGCTGTGTTCTTAGGAGTAGCCAGGGACATCTGTTCATGTAATTTTTCCTTTCTTTTCCCCATACTGCTACCATTCCTGGTCTCACCATAGAATCATAGAATCTTCAGGGCTGGAAGAGACCTTTCAGATCATCCAGTCCAGCTGAAAACTTGGCATTGCTTCTGCAACCCCATAACCACTAAACCATCATGCAGTGCCAGATCCAGACCCCTCTTAAACATCTCTGGGACTCCACTACCTCCTTTCACAACCTATTCCAATGCCTGACCACCTGAACAGCTAAAAAAAAATGTTTGTAATATCTAATCTGAATTTCCTCTGTCCCAGTTTAAGGCCATTACCTCTAGTCCTCTCATTGCAGGCACAGCAGGAGAGACTGGCCCTCACCTTACTGGAAACTCCTTCCAGGGAGTTGTAGAGAGTGATGAGGTTTCCCGTGAGCTTCCTCTTCTTCAGACAAAACAAATCCAGCTCCTTCAGCTGTTCCTCATAATACATGTTTTCTAGACCTTTCAGGAGCCTTGTTGCCCTTCTCTGGACAGGCTCCAGCACCTCAATGTCCTTGTTAAAGTGAGAGTTCTAGAATGGAACACAGCACTCAGGGTGCAGTCTCACCAGTACTGGGTACAGTGGATGATCACTTCCTCGCTGGCCACACTGCTCTTGATACAGGCCCAGGTGCCACTGACTTTCTTGGCCACCTGGGCATGCTGCTGGCTCATACTGAGCCAGCTGTCAGCCAGCACTCCCGAGTCCATTTCTGCCAAACAGTTCTCGAGCCACTCCTCCCCCAGCCTGTAGCACTGCCTGGAGTTGCTGTGACCCAAGTGCAGGACCCAGTGCCTCACCATGATGCTTTCAAGGTCCTCAATACCATGTACTTTCCAGGAGCTGGTGAGACACTGGTAGTGCAAATATTCTCCAAACTTCAGCACTGTTTACTGCTGCTGTGCACCATATGACCATTTTTGTTTCCAAATGTAAATAGATACTCACATGTGACATAACAGTGACTTGTCTCACATAATGACATGTTTATTAAAAGCCTCAGACAATGTACTCTGACTCATGGAAGCTCAACATTATTGCTGCTAATGCCACACTGTCTTATAACATTGTTCACTGTTTGAGTCAGTTACTGTGTGACCACAGACTGATCTCAGTCCAGCAAGGGATTATCCAGTGTGGTCCTCTTCCCATAGGTACAAACTCAGTGCAGACACTGTACTTGTCCCCAGGGAACCTGGTAGGTGATACCACAACTCTCTCCCAAGGAAAGGATCTGGATTTAAGGGATGTTACGGCATGTAGGAAGGTTTCATCTTGCAGAAAGGATTCAGCCGGAGTGTGCGGCCAGTCTCAAATCTGAGAGGTGGCTTCTTCAGGTTTGTTCACTGCTGATTCCAGTGCTCTGGATAATGGAATGTGTGTGCAGGTAGCGTAGGATCTCAACCCAGAAAGTGGTGAGTATCTTGAATCCAGGATTTGGTTCAAGGCCATTGTGGTTTGGTTAAGGTATATTTGTATATTGAGTATTTTTGTACAGAAGACTGAGAGAAGCCATAATGACACTGAATTCTTTTTGCTACAGAGATTGCATAACATTTGTCATTGTGAAATGTCTTATTGTGAGAAATGAGTCAAGTGTACAGAAAGTAATCCTATGCAAGTCCACCCATTACCCACATACCAACTCACTCTGTATAAAGACACGGCTGCGTGTAACCACCGACAACAACAAACACTTGTCGGGGGCTGGTCTTTTTTCCTTTTTCCCTCTGTGGAATTTTTCCTCACTGTCATGCTAAGATACCTGTTGATTAGGCCCTAATGGCAGGGGGAAGGGGGCAGGGGGAGAGAAGAGGGAAACTCCGCGAGATTCAAACAGCCAGAAGAGAATGCGAAAGTGAAAGGCTCTGGCTCGTCCCCCATTTCCCCCGCGGAGTTCGGACGAGAAGGACGATCGCCGTCTGTGTCCCATCCCTGCCATCCCAGCGTCGGGAGCCATCCTCACTGCTGTCGAACTCTCGGCTTCTCCTGCCACCATCCAGCACTCTACTGATCACCGGGACCCACACTGTGAGCGGAGAGCTCTCTCTCCATCTCTCTCTCCCCCTGGGACAGCGCTGCCATCACCCCCAGCCCTCCTGCAGCTCTGCGGGACCTGCCCGCCCCCAGCACCGGGAACTGCAGCTCAGGGAAAAGGTGCCTGCAGCCAAAAAACACTGGGACTGAGTTACTGTTCTGTTTGTGGCTAATTTCATAGCTGCTGGTTTGTGTTTGTGGTGTTTTTTTTGTTGTTTTTTTTTTCTTTTTGGTTTGGTTTGGTTTGGTTTTGTTGTTTTTTGTTTTTTTGTTTTGTTTCTTTTTTTGGAGTGGGGTGGTTTGTCTTGTTAGATATATTAGTAAAGAACTGCTATTCCTATCCCCATATCTTTGCCCGAGACCTTCCTTAACTCCAAAATTATAATTTGTAGGGAGGAACGATCACCCTCTTAATTTCAAAGGGAGGCTTCTGCCTTTCTTAGTAAATACCTGTCTTTTCAAACCAGGATAACACTTCTTCGAGGGCAGTGCAGAAAAAAGCCTGTTCATTACCTGACTTCTGAGTCAGTCTGACCGAAGAAGGTAAGAAACTTGGGTTCCAGATACAAGTTGTTTTTGTTCACGTGCAGCTTTAGCTTCAAGATTTCTGCTGAGTGATCTGTGGACATAAGAAAGCAGGCAAAATCTAGAAAGTGTGTCTCCTATTCACGACGGTCTTCCTACAGAGACCTTTGGGGACCAGAGATTTTGGAGCTTGGTTCTTGAGTGGTGGGTGTGCTGATGGCTTTGCTCAGACAACCAGCCTGCCCAGCAGCTCCCCACAGGACGTGCAGCAGCCCCCAAAGTCACTGCAACTCTGAGCTGTGCTGTGCTGAGCTGGGCTGGCACAGGTATTATCCATGCTAGGACCTGGCCACCTGCCTCCCCCAGCCATGCCTGCACCACACGCTCTTGACTTAGGGTAAGAATGTGTCCATGCTGATCTCTACTGAGATTTCCCAAAGTTGTTTTCCTTCTGGAACCGAGGCTTGCCTTGAACTGTGTTACTACAGCAATACTATGAGTGATTTTTTTGTTTATCTGGTAAGTAACATGTTTCTTCAGCTGCAAGCACAGTGGTGACTTCTCAGTGACTTCCTTGTCACAGGTGCTGTGAGGCAGAATTGCTCAGTGCCGGCGCTAGATGGGTGTCAGCTTTCAGACACCTTGGGGAATTTCTAGGTTTTGTGCAAGACTTACTCTTTTTAAAGTCCCCTGCCTTTGCCTGCCTGTGGCCTCCTCTTGGGTGACTTCAGGCTCCAGACATGGGACTTCCTAAAACTTGTGCTTCTGCTGTGCTTTTGGTGCTGTCTCCTCTGAAGAACTGTGGCCAGGACACAGATGTTACAGCCATCTGTGAGCACAATGACATTTTAGAATCACAGACTTGAAGTGTTGGCTTTTCCTGAGGAGGCCTTGGTTCTCATGGAGAAGAATCATTCTTTTGGGTGACACTACATAGTGAAGAGGAAGATTTTGCAAGGTGGAAGAAGGGTTCTTTGGTTTCTTGCTGAGTGGTAAATAATGAGTCAGGTTATGTTTGTTTACCCTCACTGATACAGCACAGGTCCTAACTAAGGTTTTTCTAGACATCATCTGAAACTATAGTAGTAGTATTATCTTTACAAAGTACTGTGCTAAAAATTTCTTTCCATGAGGAAAAACTGCTGCTTTCCGTGAGAAATTTCAAATTGCCTATGGTACAAAGACCTCCTTTTGAAAGGACCATCATAAAAGAAAATTGTGTTGTTGAATTCTTTCTCACAGAACAAGCAAGTCTGTTAGCTCTAGGCAGAGAGGTCAGCAGAATTCAAGGGATAGTTTATATTGCAGTGTGAGCCCAGTGGGGAGGACACTCTCAAGGTACCCACTTGAACTATAATAAGCCATTGGCCAAAAGCAGGAGGTATGGAGGGACCACATGTCTCTTAAACATCACTGAATTATCTGCTCTCTGGAGCAAGAGAACTGTACCCCACACAGGTGGTCTGTCTTCAGCATTGGCTGAAGTTTTCACTGATGGCAGCCACGTGCAGTAAGGTGATATGGGGGAGTGTATCCTAACCAGGGAAGTCTGGGCTTGCCCCAAGATGGGTTTAAAAGCCTGGAGAGGGATGTACAAGTGAAATGTGCAAGTGCTCCTTCCAATGGACCCCATGTAGATTAACATGGGTTTTGACAAGCTCTCTTGGCCTTTTGTTCTACTTTTATTTAAAACACTTCACGTTGGAAACAAGATCATATTCCAAGTAAAGATTGTTTGACTTTTTGGCAGAAATCTTCTCAGATTACTCAACAGAAGATTATTTCCAAAGGAAATTTATTAGTCTTTACTCCTCTTCTTTCTCTCTGGTTTATATTCCCCATGCTGCTCCAGGATCTGGGAGGCTGCAGCCATGCTCCCTTCCCAGGCTCTCCTGCCTGCTGTGGTGTTTGCACTCACAGCCCTTCAGGCTCTCGCCTCCAACACCTTCATGGCAGCCGTCTATGAGCACGCCGTCATCCTGCCAGATCCCACCGACCAGCCCGTTTCTCCCAGTGATGCCTTGGCCCTGATGAACAAAAACATGGATGTCTTGGAAGGGGCCATCAAGGAAGCTGCCCAGCAGGTATGAGGGGTACCTTGAGGGTTGTCCATCACCGTTTCCTGCTGACCCTCCTGGATGTCTGTTGATGGGTGAGCTTTAAATGGAGCCTGTTGTGACAGGGTGCCCACATCATTGTGACTCCTGAAGATGGCATCTATGGCTGGCGATTCACAAGAGAATCCATCTACCCCTACCTGGAGGATATCCCTGATCCAGTGGTGAATTGGATTCCCTGCACTGACCCCTCAAGGTGATTCCTTCTGCAGAGGTTTATGTGCTTTCAGCCTATTACCTGATGGAGTCCTGAGCAGCTCACACTAAAGTACTAAGAACTGCTAATTATTTATAAAAAAATCACATGTACTGTAGAAATGAGATGCATCAAAAAGAATTCTTAATTAAATGGCAATGGGAATATGTCAGATAAAAAGCATTGAGACATCTTTACTTGCAAAAGGACAAAAATGAGGACTTGTAGGCAAAATAATTAAAGACACATACAACTTTATCAATTCAGATCACTTGTGAAAACCTTCTGTAAGTAGAAGCTAATTTATTATCATGTTAGGTAATATTATTCATGCATGTTAAATCAGTCCTCAGTTCAGGTGGCTGAGTGATTTCTAAACCAAATTGCACAAAATACTAATCTAGATCTGAAAGAAATATCTTTAGGAAATGCAGCTACTTGCACAGTCTGCTGTGTTACACACAGAGGTGGTACCAATGTGTGTCAACTGGGGACACCAAAAAGACCAAATTCGTGTCTAAGCTAAGCTTTTATGCTCTCTTCTGAGACCTTATGAAGCTAGATTTCAGGAGTCCTCAGTTCTGTGAATGCTGTGCCCACTTTTTATTAAAGGCTTACAGACAATGATTATTAAAAAAGGCTAAAATTGTCTTCTGAACCAGGGCTTAGAGCTGCTTGATAGTTTGCTTTTAAGCTTTTTAAGATTTATGTATCTGCACTGATTTATTCTTGTCTTTGCTTTGTGAAACTCTCCACATCTTTGTATGCACATTAGCTGGGAATTCTGTCTACACAGAAAATAACATTGTAAAGGGTACAGAAACACAGGAAGACCATTTTTTAAAGCTAAAAGAGACTGGCAATTTAAAACGATGCTATAAACAGTGAAGAAAATAAACAGAAACTATAATTTGATCTATTATTTTTCAGCATCTGGGGATGTGCAGTTAATAGAGTAATAATTCTGAATGCATTTCTTCTACATGGGCACTTAAACTTCTAAAAGATTTTTTTTTTCTTGCACTAAAAATGGAATAGATTTGGTCCAGCACCAGTACAGGAACGACTCAGCTGCATGGCCAGAAATAACTCCATCTATGTGGTTGCCAATATCGGGGACAAGAAGCCGTGTGACTCCAGCGATCCCAAGTGCCCCAGGGACGGTCGCTACCAGTACAATACGGACGTCGTCTTTGACACACAGGGGAAACTGGTGGCTCGTTACCACAAGGTAAGGAGGTGCTTCAGCATCAACCTCTAATTTATTATCAATAATTTTTTTCAGTTATCTGGTGCCAGTATCAGATGGTTTATGCAATAATTTTACATTATTATAAAGTGATAACCAATCCAAGATGATTTGATGATCATATGGGCAGAAGGAAAACCAAGCAATAACTTGACCATTTAGGCAAATTATTCCCAGGAGCACTGCAGCTGCAGAGTACATGCCAGCTGCCAAACACTTGAGGGCTACATTTATGACAGTAAATGGTAAAGCAGCAATGACAGAATTTTCCATACTCAGTGAACATTAGCTTTTTCTTGATACCTTCACAGCCAATTTAGACAGTGCTTTTGCAGGGAACATCTTGGCCCTTGGTCTTGGAGTTTAACAACTAATACTGGATGGGCATTGCTTTCAGGAGTTAGATAGGGCAGACCTACCCCATTTTTGCAGGGGAGATTCAGCTGGATGGGTACAAATTAGCTGTGCCAGCCAGCTCAGGTACCTCTACTTCCAATTTTGCATTAAGGTGTATCTCAGATGCAAGAGCTGTTCATAATCTTGCCTTATTTTCAGTTTCCAATATGCCATTTTCTTCAATTGCAGTACAATCTGTTTAGAGGTGAAACTCAGTTTAATTACCCGAAAGAGCCAGAAGCTGTCACCTTTGAGACTCCTTTTGGGAAGTTTGGCATTTTCACTTGCTTTGACATCCTTTTCTATGAGCCTGCCGTGGTCCTGGTGAGCAAGATGCAGGTGGACACCATGCTCTTCCCAACAGCTTGGATGAATGTCCTGCCCTTTCTGACTGCAATTGAGTTCCACTCTGCCTGGGCTATGGGCATGCGTGTTAATTTACTTTCAGCAAATACTCACAACACCAGCACGGCAATGACAGGTGAGTTGCATTCAGGAACAGGGAAATTATTCCCAGATTCAGAAGCAGGCAAAAATTTCAGGCAAGAAAATGTTGAATGCTCTGAAAAAGGTAAAAATAGAAATCCCAAGACAGTAATTTTTGATAACTTAAAAGTGAAATTTTATTTCAAAAATAGCACAGAGTTTCACTTAAATTTTCAGTCTCTGATCTAGAGGCAGGATTTTCTGTTTAAAATTCATTCAGCAGTTAAATGGAGAAAAAAATGTTTTAATCAGTACCTAATAGTGCAAAACCAAATTGTATGCTGTATAAAGTTTCTTTTATTCAGTACACTTGTATACTGAATAAAACATTCTCTTTTTTGGGGGGGCTGCTGAAGACCTAGAGGTATTATGTTTTGCTTTGTTCTGAATATATATTTTTATTGCCTTTTTTTTTCCTCTTAACTGAGAAAAGGACGTAGCTGCATCTGTTACTCTCCCCTGAAGCAAAGTGGAAACTATGAAGGAACATTTTTGCCTGCCCTAAATAGACTGAGCTGAGTTCAGGCCACAGCCCTGTGTTTCTTTCAGTGAAACATAACTACCCCCGTGACTGCCTCCTTTGTCAAATATGCCACTCCAAGAGCCATGATTTATTTTCAAATGAACCTAAGTTTTAGCACTAGGATGGGTATTTCAGCTGTTCTGTGCTTTAAAATTATTCCAAAACTCTTAGTAACGTGTTGAACGAAGTGAGTATCATTTAAAAACAATGCCAGTGTGGTGTGGGGGTGGCTGGTGGCCCTGCCAAGCCGTGCTGTGTGGTGCTGGCTGAAGGAGGGCTGGTGGTGTCCTTGGCAGGCAGTGGGCTGTTCACGCCAGAAGGACCTGCTGCTTACCACTACGACAGTGCCACCGAGGAGGGACGTCTCCTGCTAGCAGAGCTGAGCACACGCCCCCGTCTTTCCCCCACCTACCCTCCTGCCATCAACTGGAGTTCGTATGCCACAAGCATCGGGAAATTTCCTGGAGAAAACGACACTTTCTTGGGAGCTGTCCGGAGGGATATATTCACTTTCAGTGAACTCAGGCACAAGGATGGAAATTACACTGTTTGCCAAGGAGACCTTTGCTGTCATCTGGTCTACCAGATGTCAGACGAGAGGAGAGATGAAGTTTACGTCCTGGGTGCATTTGATGGGCTTCATGGTTCTCTCATAAAATACCATTGGCAGGTAATTCCACTTTTAGAGGTGAATGTGGCTACATGTCAACCACCTAAAAACATATGTCCATTACTGCATCCTGGATTTTCTTGCTGTCAAATCCAGCTCATGGTTGCTGAAAGCTTAGTGGTGTTTTGCCTTTCTATCTCCTCCTCCCCACAGATCTGCACTCTGCTCAAATGCCCAAGCACGAACCTGAGCACGTGTGGGCAGCCTGTGGAGACGGCTCAGACCAAGTTTGAGATGTTCTCCCTCAGTGGCACATTTGGCACCAGCTACGTCTTCCCAGAAGTGTTGTACAGCGGGGTGCAGCTGGCCCCTGGGGAGTTCGAGGTAATGGGACACCCTGGAGCTCTTTGTTGCAAGGTTTTTCACCATGTGGTGCTGAAAACTGATCTTGCAGCAAAGTCCCAGCCAAGAACCACTTTCTTTGGTTCTGCAGACTGTAACCCAAGGGGACAGATTTAAGCAGGTGGATTGAATAAATCCTTACTGATGAGAACATACCAGTCCTGGACCTGGAAATCTCTTCAGTGTTTTCTTCAGCAAATCTGCCTTCCCACTTCAGGTCACAAATGAATAAACCACAGCTTTCAAGGAGCTATTTTTCTCATGATGGCATTTTAGGAAAAAATGAAACAAAATACTCTGAGAAATTGTCCAAACAAGAAAAATTACTTAGAAGTATCATGCATAAGAGCAGAGATTCTATGCAGTTAAGAATGTTAAAGGTGATTTTTGAGCAGTTTATGGGGTTTGTTTTTTTAATTGGATATTCATCTTTTATTTTTGCCAAAAGATGATTTTTATTCATTAACCTTAGATTAGTTTCATGAAACAAACTAGATGAAATCCTAATTGATTTGGAAGAAGTATTTAACAGCTTACAAGAAACAATGAAGATAGTGAGAAAGACTTGAAAACTTCTGGAGGAAACAAAGCATGAAATTGAAAAGCATTGTTCACCCTTCATACTTGTTTTCGAATGACATTTATGAAAAATAGGCACATCAAATAATTTATTGGTATGCTGAAAATATGACTGTGGTCTAATTTTAAAACAATAGGTTGTATTAACAAATACATGCTTACCTTTTTTCACAGAGGCAAAATAACCCCATTGTTACAGGTGTTCACAGTTGGTGAATGGTGATTTCAAATTGATATGTAAAAAGTGACTAAGAACAGCTACATATGACCAGTAGCTTGAAATTCTCTTTTTCCATCTGAAGTTTGTTTTGATGGTCTATAAATCAAAAAATGCTTCAAGTATGTCCTAGATGAGTATATAACCTTCATTGCCTTGTATGAGTAACTAAAGATAACCTTACAAATTAATTATTTTCACTCTCACCTTCTTATGAGGTGCAGAAAATGATCTTTTTTCCAAAGACAGAGGAAGGTTTAAGGACTTCTGGGTCCAAGGAAATGTGGGAAGGCTATAATGGAGAGGCTATGGCAGAGCCAGAGAGAATTCTGTGTTCTTTCACTATCATGACTGTTTTGAAAAGTGTTGCATGAAAATATTCAGCATCTAAGGTCTATTTTTTCTGTACTATGCAATATTTCTACTCTGTTAGTTGACTATTAGTACCATTCTTTCTCTTTTCCACCAGGTGCTACGTGATGGGCGTTTGAAAAGCAAGCATGGCACGTCGAAACCGCTCGTAACAGCAACGCTTTTTGGGAGGCTTTATGAGAAGGACCCGCCACATCCTCTGCGAACTTCCCCTCACTAACTTCCCCTAACTTCCTCTTAGGAGTTACAGACTCACCAGAGACAGGAAGGGAGTTTCTTCCTGAGCCATAGCAGTTGCCCTGTATGATTCCTGTTCTGCAATATTGTACTTCTGCTCAGCAGCTGTGGCAGTTGGGCTTATTTGGGAGAAAGTGATGTGTTCATTCTACTGTGCATGCCTTTTTAACAATGCTTCAGCCAGTGCAATTATTTTTTAGTGTGCATGATCTGTCACAGGAACCTTTTAATAAGAAATTTTGTTTCCCCCAAGATATCATATGGATTGTTATGATTACAGTAGAAAAAAAGACTGATACCAAAATCTATGAAATGTGGTTTGTCATTTTGTTGAGGAATGAATTCTCTCCAATAAAGCCTTTCTGTCCCTTTTGCCCCTTCCTGTTTTCAGACTGTATAATCATTAAGTTTCTGCATTTTTCAGCCTTACAGCCCAATCAACTGGGCCTACTTAACACTCAATGAACCTTGGCCCCATTTTGACCAAGGTACAATAAAGAGAAAACCAGATTTGAAATTATCTTAGGTTCAGTCTTAGAGAGAGAATATGGTCCTCCACAACCCAGCCAGGTGTTGGCTTCTGGGTATATGGATAATCTCTCCAAAACTGTTAAGACATATGAAATAGGCAATCTTATAGCACCTGAAGCACATCTCACCCTGTAGCATGAGAAATGGGCCTTATTTTGGATTTCTAGCAATGATATATCAAACTTGGCAGCCCTGGGCCTCCTTTCTGTCTATCACGTTATGGAGCAAATGAGCTTCATTTGCATCAAATTTGCCTGTATCCCTGCCTCCACACTTATCTCATAACATTTTGCATCTACTGCCATTCTTACAGCCTGCACCATGCTTAGCACTGATCTGTGCTAAATGTGGCATGGAAGGAACACTGTGGCTTCCCACCCCACGCACATCTATGTATGTTATCCAAAAGTTGTTGAAATCAGATGATTTCTGTTTTTCCCTGTGCTGCAGCTTCTCAGTGTGCAACTTTAGGGAGACTTTCTGGGAGTTTTTTAATCCAGGAAATAAAATGGCTGAACTATTTCCTTGGGAAACTGTCCCACTTGGGAGCAGTTTATCAAAACAGACAGGGATTCTAAATCGTGCTTGCTGGTTCCTTGTTCAGCACCTCACAACTGAACACAAAAATCTCTCATGTACTGCTTACTGGCATTTCTGAAGTTTCGGGTACTTCCCACATACATGCAGAGCTGACTGTCTTGGGTTGTCAGAGCTGGACACAGGTAGGATACAATAAATATTGTGAGTTAAATATAGGATATCAGGAAAGGACTTTCGTATCTCATCCATTAGCAGTGCAGAAGTCCAGTATTCTTTCAAAATGACACTAAAAGCAAATTTGAAAAACGGCTGACCTGCAGTTTTTGAGATGTGCTGCACAGCTTTCCTCTCCTTGAGAGGGTTCCAAGGGTGCCATACAATGAACTACTGAGGAGTTTATTAAGCCCTTCCCCATTTCAGATGACAAAACAAGAATTTGAACAAGCAGAGGATGAAGTTGTGTGGACTGTTGCAGCAGCCTCAGAATAGCACCATCATTTCCATACACAAGAAGCATGAACCCTGCTTTTGGGAGAGGATTCCCTGGAGGGGTTGCAAAAACCAGGCAAGATCTTCACCTCAGTGGCTGGTGGTCACAAGTGACTAGACAAAGTTCATTTAAGGAAATGCAAGGTTTTGTAATAAAAGGAAATTTCAAATGATGCAAATTACAGAAACATTCAGAATAGAGAAGCAGAGAGGTTATGAATGCCCGATGCAACAAATGGCATTTATCTTTACCAGCAGCAGCATTTACTGACTCTGGAACAGATGTGCCAGAGGAGAAAAGTCAAATTAATTTATAAGCAATTCATGTCAATGACCTCACCTCTAACACTACTACAGATGGTATCTTAATGAGACCCATCCCTCTCTGAGCTGGAAAAGTGTGCTCTTCATACATCAATATTTCTTTCTTACACCTTGATGCTGGCCAAAGCAAACAAGACCCACCTGTTCACAGTGTTTCTAACCACACTGAAAGAAAAACAAGTTTATAATAGATATTATTGATGCAAGACTTCAGATCAAGGCAGAAAAATACTCCATTTAAACAAATATGATCCAAACCTTGCCACTAACTTAAGTAAAACATAACAATTTTGGGGAAATTTGGAATAAAATCTAATGTACTTTATTTTACATATTGAATCAAAGTAAGGAGGCCTCGGGAAAAAAACAGGGAAACAACATCTTAATAATCTGGAGTTTTAAAGAGAGGAGGACTCTTCAATCATGTCCTTGTACATATAATTACATCTCAAGTCATGCATTAAATAATGTGGTACGTTGAGGTACAATCAGAGGTCATGCAACTTTTAGACCAAGTAATTCAAAGCTAAATGTTTATGAACAACTCATGTTATCATGGGTGCATTACTGACATTATGGGATACCATTCCTAGGCACCTTGAATCAGGGCAGATATAGTGAGTGACAGACAGAATGGCAATGACCTGAATTTGAACTGCATAATTTCTAATTAACCAACAATTGAATTATAACCCTACTTCATCCAGACAGTGTTTGCAATGCCACTGACCACCATAAGGGCGGCAAAGCTGAAAAAGAGAAATAGCCTGCGTAGGTCAATAAAGAGAGCAGAAGTTATAACAAGGTTTACCACAGCTAATACAGTAATGCTTCTCTGTGGCTTGTGATGGACCATGAGATGTCATGGAGCCCCAACAAAGAAGTAATTATAGTACACCTTCTAAAAATTATACTTTTAACACTGTGGACACCACGTCCTACTGAAGCCACAGATGAGCATGACAACATTACCAAGTGTTGTCTATCTATGAATCAGGCACAGCTGATTGGTGAAACAGAAACTTTGCATACTGACAGTACTTTCTCTTTTATTCTGGAAAAAAAAATAAATTAGCAGCTGTGAAAGTATTAAAATACTTCTTGTAGCCACTCATTACTATAAAGTTTCAAGGGAAATAATCAATGTTCAGATATTCTCATGACAGTAGGGAGTTTCTACTACAAATATACACAATACAGGAAATGCATTGTAACTGCATGATTTTAACTTTATCTATCTTCATTTGCTGCTGCTAATGTTAAAGTTAATTGATGAACTCATAGTCTGGGAGCTGTGATAGTGTCAGGATGCAAGATTAGCAGGGAGTATACAAAGCAGGGATAGATTTTAATGTCAAACATATAGTCATTCTTAGGAAATGCCCTTTCAGAAAAAAGGGAGATTGAATATTTGCATACAGTTGGTCACCCAGTTTATGTAATGAAAAACATAATAACATAAAACTAAAAAAAAAATGAATACCTTTGAGATTGTCTTCAAGAGCAAGAGATGACTTTTGTAACAGCAGTTTCAGACATTTACTTCTAAATGAGTATTAGGAGTATGAGACACATTTGAACTTATCAAAGTAAAATACATGCAAACATTAAGGTCAGTTTTTTACAAGATGGTTATTTTTCTATTCTTCAATTCAGCTTGATGTGTTTTCCAGCCATCTGAGATTAATTTTTGAACACTGAAAAAGGTCTATTAAGTTCTAGTGTTAGGGCTTTCTAAGGAAAATTCATTGCGGGGGGGGGGGGGGGGGGGGCATGGTGGTTCAGGCAAGACTTTCTTGTCAAATTTATGGATGAGTTTATTATGCAACATTTATGAAATTCTTAGACAAAGTATAATACTGACAGACAGTTTCCATTACATTGAGCAAAGAATGTGCAGTGAACTCTAGGCCTGTGCCATTACCATGTTACTTACAGACTCTAGGATATACTCTCCCATATATTTTAGAGACCTTGCTAAATTTTCCATATAGCATTTATTCCTGTGCTGGCTAAGTGCTGCTATACAATACCTAAACCTCTCTCTTCCTTTCCTTTCGTCTCCACTAGGAGCCAGAAATCTTGACTTTTCATTGAGGTCCCATAAAATCAAATGAGTGCAGTGAGTTTGCTGTACTACCACTAAAATCAGTGGTGGTTACATCAGTTTGCATCTACTGATTGTGCATCTGCAGAAACAGAACAGTTCTACACTTAGCTTTGAACTCAAATAGTCATAATCTGTGGGTTTTTTCAGTTCCCTCTGCATGGAAGGTCTCACACAACTTGACTGGGTTTAGGTGGTTGAAAGTCACAACTTTCAGAGCTCAGAGATAGTGACTGATACAGTTCCCGTCCTGAAAAAAAAAAAAGTCAGGTGCACTGATCCTGTGAAATTCCCAGTGCCTTAGTTGGTCACTCAGCTGACAAAGCATACAAAAATTGATCCAAAATATGTACAAACCTTTATTTTCTTCCCATCCCCTTCTTGTTAAGTGGTTGTCTCCAATTTTCTCAGAGATGTTCTTGTGCCAAGTTGGCTGCAATAGCTATTATAAACAAATATTACTGTGTGTGAAAACACATTGTAATTCAATCATGGGGACATTTTTTAAAAAAGAAGAATTATTCTTGCCTAAGAATAAATAAAATACACTGAGATACAGGAGGGAAGAGTGAACTATGAAAACAAGGCCATTAATAGACAATGAGGTACTTCCTGGTAGCTAGACTGAAAGACAGAAAGTTTTTGGCAGGTGTGAGTAAAAAATTATGTGTGGTCTTTTCATAACTAGTGTCAATTAGCTGTACCTTAAGAGTATCAGATAGCTGTATATATGAGGATTGTGTGTATATAAAAGCTTAAGTTTAATCAATCATCATTACCTAGCAATGAACTTAAACATTTATTTTGTTGAAGAGTTTATGAGATTATATTTAATGATACACTAGGCCTTTTAATTGTTTGTTCATGTTGACATTAACCTCTGTTTACAGGAATTCTTCCAAATTCAGCATGAGACTAATCAAAAACCGGAGGAAAACTTGAGGGTTGTGTAACACTTAATGCAACCACTCCTGTATTTTGCTAAGGGAATCTAACAATGCTAGTTGTTTTCTGCTGAGCCTTTTCTTATACATCGTTGTCCCTTCTGTCACCAAGGAAGTGACCTGTGTTCCTCCCTGATTTGCCATGGCTCATCATTAGATCTTGATGACTTGCAAACATTTGCAAGTGGAAGGGAGAATTGGTAACATCTGAAGATAAGAACAAAATGAACTACAGAGGCTAAAAAGTGGAGGGAGGAGAAGAGGGAGATGCTTTCTCTTCACCAGTTCTCACCTGCATGGACAAAATGTTATGTAAACTGGTAGAGGAACATTTAAACAGCTGAGCCTCCTGTTGCCATCTGTTCCTTCTCAGTGTCATGGGTATTGGCAGGAGCTAGTTAGTCAGTGAGAACTCAATAACAAGTTATAAATCAAGTTCAAATCGACTTCAGCGCACCCTTACCTCTTCAGTGACCCAATATTCAATTGATACACAGCACCTACTGACAAGATAAATAAAGCTTTTCCAGTGAAATAAATGGGCTGCCCCATGTCTTCCTGGGCAGAGGGTCAGCAAGAAAGGGTACAGCCTCTGATGCTGGTAATTTCTGCACAAGTTGTGTTGCTGTTTCTGCGGGGTCGGGGTACCACTGATGTTCATGCATAGCATTGCTGCTTCCTGTAGCTAGAAATGACTGCAGAAGCAAAAGATGGCCCTGGCAGGTTGCCTCCTTAAAAATGGCCCACAGTGCATTAGCACTGGCATCTGCAGACTGTTGGGCTTGCAAATGGTCTACTAGAAACAGTCATATCAATAGTTCTGGGGAAATAGCATGTGTCTGCTGTAGTCAAATCCAGCATTTGTGAAAGGAACAGAGAACAGTCCATGAGAAGGCAAGCTAGAGGACATAATTTATTGACATATAAGTCTTTATTAGCAATTTTAGCTCTCAGTGCCCTCCAGTAGACTAGCCACACTTCCAGATCAGAATGTGACATTCCAAGACTTTCATTTCACCATGACCTGTCCTTCTTCTTCAGCCTCATGTCCTTTGTGGCACCTTGCCAATGCCATACTTTCCTAAGTCCCAAGCTTATCCCAACCCCAAATACTCAGGGGAGAAGTTGCAGGCTGAGCCCCACAGGTCCTGCTACAGGCTCAGAGAAACCTCTGGGGAGCAGGAGCTGAAAGGCTCTCCAGCAATGCAGCCCACCAACTGACACACACAAAATGGGTCAGTTCTTTTCTCTGGGGTTACTGTTTTCCTGGAAGGATGCTCCTTTTTGGGTTCCACAACAATACTAAAACTATTGTTTGAAGATGCTGGATGCCGTCAATGGCCTGCAGGTGCAGTTCTCTGGTATTGTAAAAGTATAAATAGGAAAATATAAATAGGAGTGCAACAGCTCTGAAGTCACTGCTACAAAGCATGTCATATAAACACCAGAGCATCATAAATAAAGAGCTAGCAAAGTTTTTCATTAGAAGGAAACAGTATCTTTTAATCAGTCTTGTTGTCAGACACTGTCAAGGTATTGTGTTTAGAGTTTTTGGAAAATATCCAGTCTGAGATAGGCAAATAAAATTGTAAAAAATATTTGCAAGTGTTGTAATGTTGACAGCATTACACAACATTACACAAAATTGAAAGGAGGAAGTGAAATAGTGGGCAATCTTAAAAACAGTTCAGTGCTATTAGCTCTGTCTGTTCCTTGACCATAAGAAAAATTTCCTCCACTTTGCATCCTTCTTTTCATGAGAGCAGCCTGGCTTTAGCTTACTTCAAACTGCTTCATCTTTGCATATGCAAGTGGCTTGTGTCAGAATAGATTTATTACACGCTTATCCTTCCTGGATATTTAAGGTTTACATCATCCTGTTGATGAGATTTTCCCAGCAGGTTGTGAACCAGTCAGACCAAGCATGCGGCCACTTAGTTGGGAGAATTGGTGTGGGATGAGTCAGTCCCACGCTGGATCTGAAGCCTGTGCTGGTTGGTGATGAGGAAGTGACTTCAGTGCCTTATCATCTCCGAGTCATGCAGTCTGGAATACAGTGAGCTGCTAATATGCTGCTCTGGGATATAATTTTCTTTCAAAGGTGAATCTCCTCCGGTTAGCACTGAAGATAATAGTTGTTTTTCTGCACAGTTCTTTCTGTAGTGAACAGCAATAGCACCAACAGCAGTAAGTACGATTTAAAGCATTATTTGAAAAGCCATTCATTACCAATGGCTGAAAGAGAAACGTAGCTAGGGGGCAATGCTCTTTTCACACACAGCTGTGAATTCAGAGTAAGGTTCTTTCCTTTCTGGGGAGTTATTAGAGGGCCATAAGGATGCAGAATGGCATCATACCTTTTCACTGTTCAGTGCCTCCCTCCCTCCTCTGTGTTTGCCTTCTTTTTGGAGGTGGTGTTCAGAGGCCGGCAGATTATCAAGAAAGTAATCACAGTCAGTAACTGCAGTTTGTTCCTGTTGGATTTATGGGTGCAGAGAAGCACTGGCAAAGCACAAGGGACCTGCCCCGCTGTGCCTCTGCTCTGTGCAGCTGCTGCAAGGATTCACTTGCCCTGCTGGAGTGAGAGGCAAGGGGCTGCTCCTGCCCTCGGGAGCCCTGAGAGATTTGCTGCAGAGTGAAGGCAATGGACCATGTTATGGCATTACTTACTGAGACTACCAAATACGTAGAATCCCTCACCCTGTGCAGAGATAGTTTCTTGGCTTTGGATGGACGTGTTTTGCTTTGCTATTAAAACACTATTTTCTTGGAATCTCTTACTCTGCTGTACATTCCAGAGATTTGCATTTATGTTGGAGTTTAGATTTATAGTCCTTATCCTAAGCGTATACTTGCAGAAAGAGCACAAACATTGCATTACTTTGTATAAACATCTGGCTTTATTTGGCAAGGAAAAGGGATGTTTTCCACTGAAAACTAGGAAAAGAAACCATGGGAAAATGCCTAGAGCTCAATCATCTCATCTGTTCTCCAAATTCCTCTGGTAGAAATCTGGGCTAATTTCAGGCTGTCTTCAGTGGAATTGCAGCAGGTTTGCAGAAGTAGCATTCAGATAAGTAGTTGATAGATCTTGTTTGACTCCTATAAAGAAATAATTATTTTGTACTAATAGCTTGTTGGGAATTTGGCCATTGACCCCTAGATTTCAAGCACATGTATGGAAACTTAAAAGGATTTTTTTTTAATATTGTGCTTTTTTTTTTTTCTGTAAACTTCATAAAAGTGAGTGGCGTTACACACTTTCAAAACCCCTCTTCAGGATCACCTCAGCCTCCAGTATTTATAAATCCATGGTTCCCCTAACAAGGAAACAGTTTTTAAAATTAACTGCGTTAAAATGAGAAACTTTGCTGATTGACCAAACAGTACTCACAGAAATGCAAGCTAAACGAATCACAGTAGAAACCAGTGCTTTCCTGGTTTTTCCACAGTTCTCATTCTCAAGTCCTTTTCTGTCCTTCCCCATTTCCAGTGTCCTTTCCACAGTTTTGTGTAAGAAGGACATGATAACTTTTCAACACATTTTTCAATTATGTCTGAAAAAAGTGCTGTGTCCATTCCCTTCTGTGCTGTTTTCCATTTGAATTATTTTAAGTTTTAAAGACAAACAAAAAGAGAATAGATGATCCACAGTATTCTAGGCATTGTGACATCTCTCTTTCATGGCTTTCCAAAACTCCGAAAACTACTTATTGCAGAAATATAATTTTTTTAGAGACAAAAAAGCCAAAACAAGAAGTAGAAAAGTAGATTTTTTTTTTGCTTTGAATTTTGGTGCATAACTGCTTTACTGTACTATGGATTCAAAAGACTGCTAAACATTGACAATTTATAAGTGCTTTCCGTTGTTGCAAAAACAGTTTGACATGTTTCTCTTTGATATTTTAAGTAGCAAGTCTGGGAACATTTTCATGATCCACATCAGCATTAAGGCACAAGAAAATGCCTATTTGAAGCATCTGCACCAACAAAGTGAAAGATTGCTACTACAGTGTACCTCTCACTCTAAATTAGTTGACAATTTGGCCTGCTTAATTACTTAATTATCTTGATATACCAAGCCTCTTGCATTGCTTTCATTTCAGCCAACACACCGTTAAATAGTCCCTTTCCCATGCTCACAGCTCCTCCTAGATCTGTGGTTCACTCCTTTCCAATGTGTGTGGGTCTTGCTGTACAATTCTACTGCAAGCCAGGAGATGGAGGGATGCTCTGCCTGACCAGACACACAGCCTGGGCACAAGAGGAGGCAAAGCCAAACCCACACTCCATGGCTGGCTGCTGCCTGCCCCATGCAGCAGGGCAGACCTGCTCAGGGCAGGGGAAGGCTCACCAGCCCCAGGGGTTCCCCCAGAGGTGTGCAGATTGCCACCAGGGAGCTGCCTCTGGAGCTACCATTCCAGAAAATGCCCTCGATTTTTGGCCCTGTGTTACTCAAGGGAGAGAGCATAGAGTGTGGTGGGTGAGCACTGTGTGCATGCATGGATGGCCTTGGACTGCGTGCCCATAATGAGCTGGCTGCCAGACTTCTTTATGACAACGAGTTGTACAGAGTAATGTGACATGGGTTTGTTCCCCCAAATTTTGCCTTCCTATAAAATCTACATGTGTCAAGACAGTAATTACCAAGGCCTAAACCTTCACTCCTAACAGAGAAATGCCTGTCTCTGAGGAAGCACACAGCATGTCAGAAGGGTGAAGGCCACTTTCACAGACCAGTACCTAGGACCTAATATGTCTTTTTTCACTTTTCCCCAGCGCTGAAGGATTGGACCAGACTCCTCAATATATCCTCCCAACACTCTCCAGTGGTTTCTTTCTCATTGTTTCTGCACTTTTTTTAGTTGCTAAACTCTCTTGCTATATCAAGGAGAACCTTGTAGTGCAAAACCCATCTTTCAATGAGAGCAGATTCAAAATAAAATAAAATAACTGATTTGTATGCACCCCTTTTTTGATTTTTGTGCACATAACATAATAAAGTAGCTAACTCAGGTCATCAGAAGAATTTGCAAGAAGTAGTATCTTAACCCACCTTGTTGCATTTGCCCTTGAGGCACCCAGCTTAGCTGGGCTTTAGCTGACGGTCATCACAATAATGCTCTCTTACATTCAGCAGTGTTTTAAAAGGCTGCATTGTCTTTTGTGGAACAAAACTTTGATGCTCTTCATCTGTGACTCTGGTACAGCCAATAGTAGGTGTTTACATAAAACTCTTTTTCGATAGTGGTATCTTGCAAATAGCTGTTAGCTGATGAGCTGCTAGATTAAACCTGTTTGTTCAGTAATCATAACTAGGCTGGGAAATACACAACATGTCACTCTGTCTACATTATACCTTTCCAAGGAAATGTAACCAACCCGTACTTCTGTATTTTGCTATATTTTAAAAGCTTACAGGAGGTAGACTACATGGTGTGTTTTGTTCTTTGCTTAAATAATACTGGGCCACTCACAGTATGACTGTAACATTTAACCAAACAAGTAAACGTACTTCAAATCATAAGGCCAATTAAACAAGTATGAGTGCTACAGCCACGATTTTGTTCTCTATGTGGGTGACAAAATAAACAGTGTGAGCTGCTATTTGCATCAACAGCTGCCACTGAGTCAAACTCCCCAGAATGCTGTTCATCACATCAGCATCCCCCAGGAATACATGGGGGTTTCTGGAGGATCCTCCAGCTGTGGATTAGAAGCCTGCTCTCTCAAAATTTGTTACCCAGAACTGTAATGGTGGTGAAGAGGATCAGCTGCCTTTTGAGATGGTCATTAAAAGGAAGAAGTGCAACTCAACCAGCAGAAAGCAAATGAGTGCCAAGAGCAGATTTCCACCCAGCATGAAGTGAGAAAGGTAAGAGATTTTTAAGAGTATGCTTCTTTCTATTTTCATCTTACTACATTTTAACCTTTGCCACTGTGTATGGAAGGAAAGCATTCTGCTTTCTTCTTGAAAACTTCTTTAGAGTTCATCTCACTTGAGCAGTTTGCTACATGTGTTTTGATTTATTTAGTTTCCATGTAACACAAAGCCATGCACTTGATCTCAGTTTGCTCCATCCTTTGGCTGGAGTTTTCTACTTTCTTTTAAAATAAATACAAAAAAACTTCCCTGATTTTTTTTTTAAAGAAAACCTGTTTTCAGGGCAGATCATACTTCTTTAGACTAAACAGTTTATCAGAAAACAACAGAGAAGTTATTAATAATTTAAATCTTAAGGAAAACTAGAGATAACATGTTAATTCTTTTTGATTTATTTAATAGATTTAATGTTTTACCACAGTTGTTTAGTTTATTTATACTTCTATACAGAACAAATGAAGTTCAATATCTATGTGATACATATTTACAATCTTAATTGGCTTAGAACTTTTATAATGAAGCCCAGTGGATATAATTAAATTGGTGGTTAATTATTTCTACTGTGAAAATTGAAAATTTGAATTAATAAATATTCATCTAGCTGTGCTTTCTCTGCCTTGGGTGTAAACATGCTGAAAGAAGGAATGACAGGCAGGAAAAGAAACATGACAAAAGACTGACAAAAATAGAAGGAAAAGGTATATGAAATTATAATTAAAATGAGGTGAAAAAGAGCAGAGATGGTGTTAAATGTTAGTAGGCAGACAAAACGGGAAGTGAAAAGCACCCCAAACAGTACATAAATATAGTCAGACTCCATATGTCCCCCACTCCTGAGAGTGCCTTGGGTGAACCTTGTCCCCGGCACTTGGGTGCCACTGCCTGGCCCTACTTGCAAAATCACTCTAGATGTAGCTGTCTAGGTTTTGCTGGCTGTAGTTTTTTTGTCTATATTCATTACTTTCTAGTGCCATGGTGTACTTGTAATAACATTTGGTTTAGTATGGGAAAGAAATTGGGGTGGTCTTTTTGCTGTGTTCTATCCAGAATAACCAGTGGCAACTAAATCCCAAAGAAAGTGGGTTAAATCAGTACTGGCTGAATTGTCATGTCAGTATTTTTTTTTTATGACAACCATTTTATACCATAATGATAGCGCTAGTGAACAGCATATGCTAATGATACTTATTTTTCACAATAGCACTATCTTTATATAATTTAATAGAAAAACAGATTTTTCAAAAATAAATACTGCTGGCTAAGTGCTTAAGTACTTTCATTAAAAGTTTTCATAAAAAGAGCAACTTGCAAAAGGGGCATGCAGCTGCCTGCACAAGAGGACAGTGATATTTGTGTCCGTAGATGCAAACTAAACCTATGTTCTGACAATGTTTCTCTCCATATTTTTGCCTTAGCTATGAAACAGATTAATATAATCAATACTCAGAGTAATGCTAAACTACTAGCACTGACAAAAACTAGAGCTTGACAGAAAAGAACATTTGCTTATACAGCAGATAATATTTTAGATTAGTCAGATTCTTCCATTTTGTTTTGTCAGCAAAAGGGCAGAAAAGTTTTTTTCTTCTCTTAGATATTTTCCTTGTATCTCTATTTACAGCTAGAGCTTGCAAGGATTTCCCAGTAAAACCTGATCTGTCCACTCATCACTATCAGGATAGGGCTGGAGGAGTGGTCACGCATGGACTTCTCAACTTTAGCCTTCTGTTTAAGACTTGTAGGTTTTAGATTTATGTATGCAAAAAAGAAGCTGAGGGAGCTTCAGAATTTAAAGTTACTGATTTTCAAGAGCAAAGTGGAGATATAGGACTCCAGCCAATACTGATGAAGAAGACTAGGACTGAAAATGGAGACAGGAAATATTGAAAAGAGCTTCTCATCTGCCCACTGGGCAAGGCACTGCCCAGTGCAAGCCTCTCAGAGTCACTGCTGTCTTGGTGTGAGGACACTCCCTTATGCAGTTTATTTAATCAAAGGAGATTCTCATTTCCAGGGAAGTCAGATAATAAAATTGTTATTCTGTTAAATGTAATTACAAAATACTTTCATTCTTCATAAATAAAGGGATGTGAATTTCCTACACATCCAACCAAATGGAGGTGTTTACAATGCCCTTTTATTTTCCTGTCTACAGCTCTCCCCATCTAGAAAATGGAAAATCAGTCATAAACGTACCTCAGAATTAGAAAAAACAGTACCTGTGCTGCATATCTGGGTGTATTTGAGACCTCAGTAAGGATGCAATTGTGCTGTGAATCCATAAATGGCACTTGCATAAGGAGCAGCTGGTCAAATAGTATCCGTATTTCCATGTACATCTTCATGGTTAGCATTATTCTGGCCACAGTGGTTGGAAATCTGACAGTTATCATCTCGATATCACATTTCAAGCAGCTCCACACGCCTACAAATTTCCTGATACTTTCAATGGCTACCGTAGACTTCCTGCTGGGATTCTTCGTCATGCCTTGCAGTATGGTGCGCTCTGTTGAGCACTGCTGGTTTTTTGGAGAGTTCTTCTGCAAGATCCACACAAGCACTGACATTATGCTGAGCACAGCTTCTATCTTCCATCTTTCCTTCATATCTGTCGACCGTTACTATGCTGTGTGTGACCCTTTAAGATACAAATCAAAGATAAATGCTTTCGTCATCATGGTCATGGTGTGTATAAGCTGGATGGTCCCTGCTGCTTTTGCTTTTGGGATGATCTTTCTAGACCTAAACTTGAGAGGGGCAGAAAAGATTTATAATCATGTCCACTGTGCAGGAGGATGCTTTCTCATTTTTAGTGAAACTTCAGGTATTGTGGCCTCCACAGTGTCTTTTTATATCCCTGGATTTGTTATGTTGTACATCTATAGGAAAATATACTCTGTAGCCAAGAAGCAGGCAAGATCCATCAATGCAATTAGCAGAAAAAAAATGCAATTTGAAACGAAGCACCACATTTCATTCTGCAGAGAAAGGAAAGCTGCTAAGACTTTAGGCATCATAATGGGAGTGTTTCTCATCTGCTGGACTCCATTCTTCTTCTTTACAGCTACCAATCCATTTATGAATTATGTGATACCTCCTGTTCTCATTGATGCTTTGGTTTGGTTTGGCTATTTAAATTCCACACTTAACCCAATTGTTTATGCATTTTTTTACATGTGGTTTCGCAGGGCATTGAAGATTATTCTGTTTGGAAAAATTTTCCAACAGGACTCTTCCAGGACTCGTTTGTTTTCAGACTAATGTGTTTTAAATGGTTGGATTCACAGCTTTGAACTTTTGCCTGGAGGCTGAACTCCCAGATGTATGAGCTGTGAAGGAAGGAAATGCCTATTTGCCTATTAACCAAATTTTGTTCAACAAGATAAGCAATCATTATGCCTTACATGTCCTTTTGTTCCAGATTGAGTTTTGTATGTGGTGTTTTGATTATATCTTCATTATATGTTCATTTGCAATTTACAGAAGAGCAAGACTTCCATTTTAAAAACTTATAGCAGTTTGTATCCCTGATCTTCATAATTAAAAAAGTATTCTGACACAACAGATTAATTTCTTGTACAAGGTGTGTTTATATTACATATTTGTGTTCTCATCTAGAAAGAGCAGAAAAACCTTTTCCTTTGAATTTCTTGGTATCCTTGGCTAATAACCCAAAGCTGTCTAAGTTTTGTCCTTCCCCTTCCATATGTGTGCGGAGCTCAAAATAGGCCAATAACCAGCCATACCAGCACACTCCATGGAGGGAAGGTGAGGCAGAGAAAAGTTGTGCTTCTCTTTCTGTTTCCATTTCAACTAGTATTTGTCACTTACGAGTTTGTCACTTAAAGGCTTTGCTGCTTAATGAGATCAAAAGCATGCTTAACAAGATCAAAGGCAAGAAAAAAAATATGAAGTATGAAGTGAAAAGCAATTCAAAAAAGCTGCATTGCACCTGAGAATTCCAGAAAATTATGTCTTTCTAATGAGTATTTAGATGTAAAATGTTATTTGCTACTTTGCATCTTAGAGAAGATTTTTAGCTTGAACATGTTGTTGTTTTGTCTTCTGCCATTGCTGTAAGAGCTTTTGAGGAAAACATATAGAGAACTGTGAAGAAATCCTGTGGCTGAACTCAGCTGGATCATGAAGGAACAGTACTGGGAGTGGGCAGGAAATGATCAGTATCTGAGAAGAGAACATGGAGAGAAATTGATGATAGTAAGAGCTATACTCAGTAGTATGTCCTCCCTTCATGTTCCCTGTAGAAGTGCATCATATCTGTATCTTGTCTTTGTTTTCTGTACTTTGTAGAACACTGAAGCAGTCTGTGCTGAAAAACTTAGGAGTTAAATAATGACACATTTCAGCAGGGCAAAGTATCAGGATGTGAAATTGTGTATTTTACTGTTTAACTGCCACTTGGTAAAGTTTGCCCTCCTAAAAATTACATAAAAAGAAACAATGAAACATATACCACATCAGCACTTCTACTGTGGATTCCTGCTAATGACAATATGACTACTTTAATGCTTAATCTCACAAAATAAAGCAAGATTTTAAAAAAGTCTTTCTGATAAATAATGAGTAATTATTTTCTTCCTTCATCTCCAGCGAGTCTGGCCCTGCTGTCGTTAATATTCACAGAGTCACTAGGTTGGAAGAGACCTTTAAGATCATTGGGTTCAGCCCATGCCCTAACACCTCAACTAAACCATGGCACTGAGTGCCACATCCAATTTATTGGATAGTGGATGGTGACTCCACCATCTCCCTGTATGTTCCATTCCAGTACTTGATCACTCTTTCTGTAAAAAACTTTTTCCTAATATCCAACCTGTATTTCCCTTGGCATAGCTTAAGACTGTGTCCTCTGGTTCTGCCAGTTGCTGCCTGGTGGAAGAGACCAACCCCACCTGACTACAGACACCTTTCAGGGAGCTGTAGAGAGTGATAAGGATACCCCTGAGACTCCTTTTCTCCAGGCTGAACAGCCCCAGCTCCCTCAGCCATTCCTCACAGGGTTTGTGTCCCAAGTCCCTCACCAGCCTTGTTGCCTCCTCTGGATGTGCTCAAGGGTCTCAATGTCCTTCCCAAACTGAGGGGACAGAACTGGACACAGCACTCAAGGTGTGACCTCACCAGTGCCAAGTACAGGGGAAGAATGACCTCCCTGCTCCTGCTGGCCACACCATGCCCTTGGCCTCCTTGGCCACCAGGGCACAGTGCTGGCTCATGTTCAGTGAGCTGTGGACCAGCACCCCCAGGTCCCTTTCTGCCTGGGCACTGTCCAGCCACACCATCCCCAGCCTGTAACGCTGCAGGGGGTTATTGTGGCCAAAATGCAGGACTCAGCACTTGGATTTATTAAACTTCATCTTATTGGACTCTGCCCATCCATCCAACCATTCCAGATGTCTCTGCAGAGCCCTCCTGCCTTCCAACAGATGGACACACACTCCCAGCTTAGTGTCATCTGCAAATTTACTAATGAAAGACTCAATACCTTCATCCATGTCATCAATAAAAATATTGAACAGGACTGGCCCCAGCACACAGCCCTGAGGGACACCATTGGTAACGGGTCCTCAGCTGGATGCAGAACTATTCATGACCAGTATTCTCACACTCAGTGTTACTTTCTTAAAGCTGTATCTCCCTGAAAATCTGGAAACATTACTGTGTTTCCAGACAATTCCAGCTCTATCAGAGTTTACAGTTGGAAATTTTCTTTTCGTAATCTGTTGTGGTATCTCTCAGGTATTGTTTTCTGGTCACAGGAGAAGTTTGTGAATAAGGAGGATCCAAACTTGCATGCAGGACAGACTGTAGTTCAAATAAAGCATGTCCCTGAAGACAGTGCTTAGACCCTCCTGCAAAGCTAATTGTTATAAACCCATAGAAACCAGAGCCACACTCCTGAAGTGAGAAAAAATGCTGATAAAGACAATCTAATAAGTAGAGCAAACGCCATGCATGTAAGTAAAGCAAATTAAGGAATTTATCACTACTTCCCAGCTGCAAAGCAGATCTTCAGCCATTTCGAGGAAAGCAGGACTCCACCATGTGTAATGGTTTCTTGGGAAAGCAAACACTGTAATTCTCATCACTCCAGTTCCTCTTTCTTCCCCCAAGGTTTTGCTGAGCACGTCATCATATGGTGTGGAGTATCTCTGGTCAGCTGGGTTCAGATGTCCTTTCCCAAACTGTTGAGCACCCTTGGCTATTCAAAGAGAAGTCCTTAATAATGTGCAAGCACTGCTCAGTCTTAGCTTAAACCAGGGTTGTGTGCGAGTTATCAACATTGTTTTAATCACAAATCCAAAACACAACACCACACAAATTTCTATAGAGAAAATTAACCCTTTCTCAGCCGAAACCAATAGAGAGGGCATCCAAACATTGTACCTGCATGTCCACCATTATCTGTTTCATTTCCAGTTTCCACATACCAGTTGCTGGTGACCTTCACCTACACCTGGAAGGCTGTCCTTCTTGCTCTTAATAAATATAAGATAAAATATAAAATATATAAAATATATAAAATATAAGCCAGCTTTGTGCATGGCTCAACTCAGAAAGTTTCAGAAATAACATTTTTACTCTGATATCCTATTACCTAAAGGTGGCACTTTCCCAAAGAGCCTCCTCGCCTTCTATTTACAGAGAGCCTTCTCTAGCACAGTGACTGTAATGAAGTCCCAGGCTACTTTCTCTCATTAGCTCTAATCACAGACAGAGTAAGGCTATTTCCCACTGGGAGGGTGATGTGCACATGAGAGGTGTTAATGAGGCCACAGCGACTCTGTTTGAACCCAAGACATTAATAAATTAGGAAAGCATAAGAAAAATGTCTCATGCTGTTGTCCAATCAGATTATGAGTTAGGTCTGGTGGAGCAGAATATACCTTACTGCAATCTCAAAGAATCACAATGCAAGTGAAGTGCAAAGGGTATTGTCAAATTCCTTATCAACACATTTAATTAGTGACCTTGTTAAACACTTCCCAGATGACTACCTTTTGCAAAACAAATTATTCCCCTGTGGGTGATTTCAGATGTTTTAACTTCCCAAAAACTTGTGTAAAGCAGTTAATCCAGCATGATGAAAGGCTCTGTTTCACCAGTAAACTTGCATCTGTTCCTTTTGTCACCAGGGAGCACCGTTTGCAATGTCACTTACTTTCTATGTTTTGTACAAAACTAACAGCAACTTTCAGAGTCCTGAACTGCTGCCTGTATCCTGCCTTAGTGCCTCATGTTTTGGTATAGCACCTCATGCATGGTGGTGCCACCTGTGTCTAAATCTCATGGTCCATCAGATACCAGAGGCAGGAGGATGGGAAAAAAAGGAGGAGCACCAACTGCCCAAGCAGAACCCTTCCAGAAACCTCAGAAAAGAAAGAGCCACTCCAAAATGGACTATTTTAAACTGCTAGATTAAAAAAAATACATTGGTGTAGTCTTCAAACAGAAAAAAAAGAGCTGTCAAAATGTGTAAATATTTTTATTTACACAACGTATATGACTTTTCTTAAATCAATCAAGGCAGTGCACATTGTGCACTCTCTGTCCTCTGCAATGCATTAATATCCATTCAACAAGGGAGAAAATACTGGATACAGTCAAACACTAGACACAGTGTTCTAGAAAATTCTTCTATTTCTGCAGATTTTCTGATCATCTTTGTTGTCTATGATGCTACTTCCGCACACTGCACTTGAAAACTTAATTCAGAAAAATACTCTGCCTACCTGTAAGCACTTTTTCACTAATCTGTTTTCATTAGACATAAAGTTTATTAATTTCTATGATGAAATGACTGGCCTGGCAGACAAAGGAAGAGCAGTTATTTTCTACCTAGTCTTCAGGAAGGCTTTCACCACTGTCTCTCGTAAGATTTTTACAAAGAAGGTAATAAAGTATGGGTTGGATAAGAAGACAGTGAAGTGGATTGGAAGCTGGTCAGGCCCAGAGGGTGTTGATCATTGGCATGAAGTTTAATTGAAGGCCAGCAGCTAGTGATCTACCCTAAGGATTAATGTTAGATTCAATCCGGTTCAACATCTTCATTGATGGGATGTTGGGACATCTGGATGATGGGACAGAACATACCCTTTCAACCTCAATAATTCTGTGATTCTGTGAAATTCAATTCCCATACTGTTTACTGAGTCTTGCATAATGTTACATGGTCTTGCATAACCAGGTGCATTTAATTTCCTACTTTGTAGATTTTTTAATAAAATCTTTTCACCTTCATGCTGCCACTTTAAATCCAACTAGCTGCATGGGTAATTGAAAATCTTTCTATGAAATGATTATGCAACAGCTTTTAAAACAAAGGCTGTTTTCATTCTTTTCTTTTCTTTTCTTTTCTTTTCTTTTCTTTTCTTTTCTTTTCTTTTCTTTTCTTTTCTTTTCTTTTCTTTTCTTTTCTTTTCTTTTCTTTTCTTTTCTTTTCTTTTCTTTTCATTTTTCATTTCTTAAGAAACTGGATCCACAAGTAACTTAGACAATGGGAACTCCACAGGCTGCTCCTAGATGTCTTGACTTTTTCTTTCCCATAGGTAAAGGAAAAGTCAGTTTCCTTAAACACTGGCTGCTCATAGCATACAGACTAAAAGCTGTCTGTCAGAGAGGAATCACTGAAAAAGAGTGCGTCCCATAACCTTTGGACTTCCTCAGTTGCCAACAGGAGAAAACAATTCTTTGACAAAATTTGAGCTTGTCTTTTGCTGTTGTTGCTTTAGTAAAGGTAGCCCAGAGGAATAAAAGCAATTAAATAATAAATAATTTAATAAATAATAATTAATAATAATAGTAACTCTCTTCAATCAGTATTTAAGCCCAACATGGAATTAATGAGGCACAACTTTACTTGTGTCTACCTTAAGTCACCAGAAGAACTCCCCTATACAGGAGGATAAATGAATTAATACAGCAAACAAAAATAATGGTGTTGGGAATACAAACACTTTATTTCCTGTTGGTGTAAACCCCTAAATTGCATAGATATGTTTAG
This sequence comes from Cinclus cinclus, assembly GCF_963662255.1. Taxonomy (NCBI): domain Eukaryota; kingdom Metazoa; phylum Chordata; class Aves; order Passeriformes; family Cinclidae; genus Cinclus; species Cinclus cinclus. Next base: position 54,666,224 of record NC_085048.1, on the reverse strand, counting down.
CTCAAAATCTACTGGGAATTAAATGTAATGTCATGAAAGAAAAATAAATCCCCATCTTTCATTAATCTGAGCCAGGTTACAGAGGGGATCTGCCTGTTACCCACATTGCAGTTTTGCAGGACAATAGCAAAACAGAAAAATGTCTACTTAGAGAATTTATTTATGGCATTATTAACAGATGCAGGGAGGATTAGCCTATAAAACTGGCTGCCCATATCCGTTTTTAATCTTTAGATACAACATTTCTGTATTTTCTTCATTCCTGGGTGATACCTATTGGAAAAAAATATCAGAGGTCCTAGCTGCTTCCCATGTTCATTTTAGGTGGGTTAAACTGCTGTGGAGTAGAGTATCTCTTTCTGCTTCTGTTTCTAAATTCACTCTTTGTCCAAAACAAATTATCATGAAAAGAAATAGAAGAAGTGGGTCTGGTTTTCCCCAGAAATTTTAAAGGAATTTTTTGTCCCTTGACACTATTCACTAGTGTATTCATTTATAACTACTGCACCTGGACCACAGTCTATTACAGGAGATAAACCTCAACCTGTCTCCACACGCTTTTAGTCCATGGGATTATAGTGATAGAGAATAGGTGTATATGAAGGGAAAGGAAAGAATATTGCTTATCATACCAATTTTATGACCAGTTTCCATCAGCTGTGTTCATTGCTGGTACTTGATGATGCACAGCAGGTGAGTTTAGCAGCATAAATAATTTGGTAAGTGGCTCTTTTATAAATATAATTGTTCATTCTGTAGCTGAAATATATTTTAAATGTGGGTTGGTTTATGGTATAACAGTCTACTTTTGGAAAAACTGCCTGCCTTTCCATGTGCTATACTGCATTCCTTATAAAATAAGTTACCATTTAGGAAGGTGGGTACATTCCCTCAGAGAAATTAAAGGTTAGATTTTCAAAAAGAGAATAAATTAAATATATATAAAAAACCTATCATATTTGTCAAAGGTTGCATGGGCAAAGCTTCAGCTCTGTCTCCCCAGTGGTTACTGCACTGCACCCCTTTCCCCACAGACAGGACACCAAAGTGATGGCTGGGTGCTGCTATGCAGCTATTTTAGTATGTGAGTACAGAAGGAAAATGCTCATTAACTGAAAACTTCAAGAAAGCTGAGGTATACCAGCACCCATAACATTTCTCCCACAGAAAAAATATTGATATTCTAGGAGACATAAGTCCTACAAAATATTTATGGATTAAAGTGACTTGAGGAGTTTCTTAATCTATGCATGTTTTACTTATACACTTTAAATTTACTATTATTATGATGTATATAAAATACAAGAACCATATTTTACAAAATGCTCCAGATAAAAAAGTCTATTATCATATAATTTAGTTAATTAACTCTTTCAACTGTTTTGTTTTAAATAATATTTGCAATTAATTTTCGAATAGCTTCCAAATAGCTTCTAAAATAGTTTACTAAATTTCATGTACCATTTCAGAAGAATAATTGGTTGTAGTTTGTCCCTATTTAAACCAAGAGAAAATTTGCCTCCAAATTGCTGCATTTCATTTAGTTATGGAGTTCGAGCTCTTGATTTACTTTACCTTGTATTTTCCTGTTAGGATTTGGAATATTTTGGAAACTTGTGAAAATTTAATCTGTTGATGGAACTGCACTTCCAGAAGAAAAGTCTAATAAAGGACTGATTATGCTTTCTCCAAATATCTCAAAAGATTTGACTGATTGCTCTGAGTTTGGAAACAGATCCTGTCCTGAGAACTTTAGGCCAGCAGGAATATGAGGGGTAATGTATTTATTCATAACAGCAGTCTTCATTCTCACCATCTTTGGGAACTTGGCCACAATAATAATTTCCATCTCGTATTTCAAGCAGCTCCATTCTCCAACCAATTTCCTCATCTTATCCATGGCTGTAACAGATTTTCTGCTGGGTTTTGCCGTTATGCCCTACAGCATGGTGAGGTCTGTAGAGAACTGCTGGATTTTTGGGATTATATTCTGCAAGGTTCATTACAGTTTTGACTTGATGCTCAGTTTAGCCTCCATTTTCCATCTTTGTTCCATTGCCATGGATCAGTTTTATGTGATCTGCCACCCTCTGCATTACTCCAACACCATGACCCAGCGGCTGTAAAACAAATCGTGGCTGTGTGCTGGTCAGTGCTGCTTTTGCAGCATTTGCTTTTGGTGTGGTTTTCTTTTTTTTTTTTTTTTTTTGTGGAATTGAGGGCTATGAAATGCTGATTAAATGCTCAGACTTGTGCCTGATTGTGTTCAACAAACTGTGGGGGAGCTTTTTTATTTTCACTCGGTTTATTTGATCCTGCTTGCATTATGATAGGGATTTATGTTAAAATTTTTACTGTCTCTCAAAGGCACACATTGGAGTTGAGCCAGGCACACAGGCTCTCAAAAATTAAGAAGGAGCATGAGCTTTCTAAGAATAAAGACAGGAAAGCTGCTAAGACTTTGAGTATTGTTATGCTGGGTTTCTTAATGTTGGTTTCCTTGTTTTTTTGCAATCTTAATTGATCCATTTTTAAATTTTTCCACTCCTTTGCCTCTGTTTGATTCTCTAAACTGGCTTGGATATCTAAATTCTTTCTGCAATCCATTAATATATGGATTCTTCTACCCATGGTTTCGGAAAACATTTAAATATATCTTAGAAGGCAAAATATTAAATCCATATTTTCGTACAATAAACATTTTATCTGAAGATCAGTCACAGTAATAGATTCTACTAGTGAGAGTAGCTCTATAAATGAAGAAGAAATGGTGGATTGCTGAATATTCATGTTTCAATAGGAGTGCAATATGAATTGTATGAGTCAGTCCTGTAGAATTCTTTTTAACTTCAGAAATTATTTACATACAGCCCATAAACTCAGTAGTTCACCTAATCTTGTATTTATGCAGCTAGTCTTTCTTAGGGTTCACTCTTAATAACCCTAAACTGAATGTATCCCAGGCTCATATAGTGAGAAATTTCTCACCCTTTTGTGAAGGGGGCAGATGTATAGTCTCCTGCTATTCCCAGACAAATAGAATAGGAGTGTAATTTTGGCTTGAAGTCTATCTTTTCCCCTAAAAACAATAGAATCAGGATTTCACCCCTTATCATCAAGTACAAGTGCTTTGTACTTGGGAAGGAGTACTCAGGAACCAGAGCATGGCTCACACTCAGCTCTGTGCTTGTCTGGTCTTTGTTTAGATGTCAGGCTCCAGATGTTATAAAATACGCTTGGTGACAGCTGACTGCACCTTCACATTGAACTGGAACCTCTAGTTTAAGTCCTTGCCATGCTGACCTCCCTCTGAAACCAGAAAGAGGAACCGTCAGCATTCACATCAGTTACGTGTTTAAAATAAGCTTAACCAAGTTGTCTTTACTGAATGCCGGCACTGCAGCGTTTTTATTGTGAATTGTACCTTTAAGTTACCTTCTCCACTACACCTACTCTGCCCTTATTAAAGAGTGACTACAAAAAAGCCATCCACATTTTTCTACTTCTTGACTTATCACATCTGCACTAGCATGCCATGCCAGTGATGGCCGCTTTTTTTGTTTGTGGAAAACTTTTTAATGGATCTGTGGTAACATGAACACGTGCTATTTTGGATCTGGAGAATTCCAGTTTCACATCAATCCTGAAACACTTAAGACAGCAAGGATCTGGAAGGTCACAGACTTGTCTGAAATATTATGTAAGACTCTTACCTTTCCCAGTAGAAACATACACCTCCAATGTCTTTAATGTGACACATGTTTTTTCTTTGTGCACAATTGTCACTAGCTGAACAGCCAGACCAGGGAACAGAGCAAAGCTGGATGAAATAAAGTCCTTAGGTACCTGCAAGGTGGATATGTTGCGCTATACCATTTCTCCATGCGTGCCTAGGGAGACGCTTGGATTAAACACATGGGCAGCCAGAGCGGTGCTTAGGGAGAGCAAGGAAACTAAGCAGCAGGTTGATTGCAGTGACTCAGTTCTGGAAAGCTGGATCTCCAACACAGCCTAGCCCTGACTTCCAGAACCTGTGCTGTTGCCTCAGGTTTTTGTAAACTCATCTTAATCTGGTTTTGCTCCTGCAGTGTGTTCCTGGAGGCCAGCTCTCTATGGAAGTTAGAGGGCAACCTTCACATACAACACTTTTCACACAACACCTTAGTGATGGCCAGAGTGCCATCTGAGACGTCACCAGGAACTTCCTGGTTCTCCTTTTGGAGCTGAGCCATGTGAAATACACAGTTATTGCAGGTGATACATAGGGCCTGTAGTGTGTCAGCAAAGGCAGGGAAAGGCAAACTTTGCAGCAAAATTGTATCACAGCCAGCTGTGCCAGATATTGTCTGCACACATCACGACCTGGCTTCTTCAGAGAAATTTGGATGTCAGATCTGTCTCCACATTGCAACTACTCTGTGATGGGTTTTTATTGAAAGTTAACAAATATACATGGTCCCTGATAGCCTCCCAGCAGTGAGGCCATGAGTCAAATGGCGTATCACAAAAAACTATTTATAACACTAGTCACAGAGACAACTACAGAGCCTTTTAAAGTGTCATCACAATCTTCACTGCCAGCAGTATTTTCCACAGTACTCAACTATTTTGCAGAGTTTAAATCCCTTCTGTTAGTTTCACAAGAAACTAATGTGTTACATTAATGTTTGGTGTCTAAGCATAGTAATTATGTCAAGACAGACTAGACTGGCACCAACACCATTTTTTTATTAAAAACTTTTCACACCTTCTCTAAGTAGGCTTCTTTCAGGCAACTCTGACTCCTTTCCTCATAGGCAGCTTCACACAGCACTGACTCCTTTCCTTGTTAGCTGCTCCACACAGCACTGACTCCTTTCCTTACAGGCAGCCCCACACAGCACTGACTTCTGTCCTCTCTGCAAGTTTCCTTCTTTCCTCTATGTGACTAGCTAATCCCCAGTCCATCCCTTACCCAGCCACCTAACTCTGCCTGTCCCTCACACAGCATCTTACCCTGCCTGTTCCTTACATGGCTGCACATCCCTTATCCTCTCACAGCAAAGGCAGCAGACTCCATCCCAAACTGCAGCAGACCCTGAGTCTCAAGTTCCAACTGCAACTTGTGGCTAGCTAGCCCACACTTTTATAACACCCATTCTCACTGGGCAGGCAAAGCTGTTTCATCTCCTCAGTAATCAGTACAGCTGTAATTCATTGGGGAAGATTGCTTTCTGCACTATCCTTAGAACCTATCTTCCCACATCTAAGTCTCTAAATAGACATTTAGGTATTTATGAAAGCTCTTCTAAGTATTAAATGTCTAGCTGGTGACACACAATGATGTTGATGGTTGGTTAGCAGAACTTGGACATGGCTCGACCGAGGCCCTGTGGTCAGAGGAGAAGTGCTGAGAGGCACGTAGACACAGCAAGTCAGCATGTCCTTAAGGCAGGAGTTATACAGTAATAAGATAGAGGTCTAGAGAGTAGCGGATAGAAGTCTGTGAACAAAGACACTGTTAGGAAAGCAGAGGGTATAACTATCTCACGCTTGCTGAAGCCAATCATGTAAGTGAAACACACAAGAAGAACCAATAAGCATATGTCAAGTGTAATTAAGCAAGTATGCAAAAGGTATAAATGTTAATGTTAGCTTTAATAAAGTGAACAATGCTCTACCAATCATATTGATTGCATTCTTCCTTCGCCTAACTCCTCCGCACAATGAAATTTGAGGAAATTTAAGTAATGATAAAATTACTTCACTAACATACAGCATAAATAATTTAGAGTCAACCCTGTACATTACATCTCCTACAGTGGCAGCTTTTGTCTCAGTGTGTCATGTCCTTCTGTGTGTTCAGTGCATGCCCTTGGATGTTAAATGAGTATTTACTTAGCTAGTTTTGCTAAACCTGTCAGTAAGTATTCAGTAGTTCTTCTGGCCAAGGGCTCTTGCAGATCTGTCAGCTGGTGTAATTTGGTTCCTGAGTGAACCAAATTTGTACCATTTGTAGCATGCCATGCTGTTTTCCTTGCTGTTAAGCTTGATGCTGGTGATAAACTTGCTGCTAAAAATACCCCACTGCTTGGCACAAAACCTAGTGAATCAGAATAAAGGGATTATTTTTACTGTGGATCACACCTGCTGGTACACAGGAGAACATAAGTGTATGTGTTGTTTTTTTTTTTGTTTTGTTTTGTTTTGTTATGGTGGGGTTTTTTGGGGGGTTGGGATTTTTTTTCCTGAAAAACATCATAAATTAATCTGTTTTTCCACACTACACAGTGGACTGCTTTAGCATGAATTCTGGTCTATATCAAATCCAGACAGTATTCTTATTCCTCATGGAATCAGCCAGAAGGGTTAGGATGTCTTGATTCCAGCAAGAGTTGATGTTGCCCTCAGAGGAAGAACAATTCTGGTTTCAGGAAGAAGTTCAAGTTTCCACATCCAGGCAAGGGCCTCAGTCTGAGAGCACTTCCATTGTCCTTTTCCTTTTTGGTACATCCCATGAACAAGCAGGACAACTAGATGTGGTTAAGAATATCCCACCCAGGAAATCTGCACTCAGCCTCCCTCCTGCAATGCCTCAAAGAGCAACATTCAGAATTATCTTCAAAGACCGCAATTTTTATTCAAAAAAGTGCTATATTTTTACCCTCAAATGATTTGCAGCTCAGGAACTTGCAAGTATTTCTGCAGTGCCTGCCTGTGGTCAGAATAGTTAAACTCTGTTTTATTCTTTCAGTCTTTTCTGTCAGAGCCTAAACACTGAGGAAGGATTTCCTACCCTCTTGTGGAGTCCACAGGCAAAAGCAGCTTTAACAAAAGGGTTCAGCAATACCTTATATTAAGACAGGGGTAAAAAAACCCCAAAAAACCTAAATCCTTGAGTTGCAAAAACAACATCTGAAAATCTCAAGAAATAGAATGGTTTACTTCTGCAAGCTCTGTGTTGATTTTATTTTAGACGTTAATACTGCAGAGGACTTAACAAATACTTTGGATAAAGTTTCAAAATTAATTCTTCAAGATTTAAATTAAAAATTTTGGTTTACCGGCATAAATTTTTCTGCTCAAAACTAAAATATGCCAAAGAAGTCATATAAGTTCAGGTAAATTAGTGGTTAATAGCATCCATTTTTCAGCTACACTGTTATTCAACAAAAAAAACCTCTACAACATTTTAATCAGCTGCAGTGAAAATTAGGTAAAAGAAAGTAACTGTTCCAAGAAATTCCTGACAGAAGGGCATACACAGCTGTAACAGTAACATATTACAGCATTTTATTTATTCTTCTGTTTACTGAACCTAATCAAATTATCTTTCTTCCAGATCAGTTCAGTGTGTCAGTCTTCATGTCTGCAGCAGAAACAGAGCATTGATGAAGCATTACAGAAAACACTGACATTAAAAAGGATGTGCAGTTTCTTAAAAGACCACCATTAATCTTTTTAGCTGCATATAAACCAAGAACATTCCAGTTTTTCCTATAAGAAAGGAGGAATGTTTTCACTCTCATTTTTAACTACCCACTTCCACCAAAATGCAGGATGGAGAAAAAAAGACTCAAAGAAGGGACTGTGTATTAAAGGACATCTTTTTCCCTAGAAAGCTTTCCCCAACAGATCTTTTTCTTCATTGTGCAAGTAATTTTTTAATCTGGTTTTCTTAGAACTGAGTTGCAATACTTCATTGAATACCTCAAGCTACCAAATCATTACTTCATCCAGGCTTTGGAGCTCACAGCTGGTGCAGTATTGGTCTGACTTTGTTAAGATTTCAGTGCCTAGAAATGCAAAGGGTGGGCTTTGCCCCTGTGCTACGTGCACACACACGTGTGGAACCACCCTGTCTGAAATGGTGGGAAATATGTCTGTGAGTTTTTCCATCCATCATCTCCAGCAATCCACTGTCCCAACAACTTTCTGGTGTGTTCCATGGTCAAAACTGACTATTCCCCAGTGTCATGCTGTGGCCCACAGCACAGCCAACTCCATGAAATCATGCCAGTACCTTGAGGCTCCTCCTAGAAACCCTGCACATCCTGTGATGCAGTTCTGTGTAGCACCTCATCTTTCTTTTGGATTTCTCTCTCTTGACTCTAATTATACGATCTTTCATCTGTTTCCTTAAATCACCAAAACCACCATCGCTGTGAAAGAAGTAATTTTCTGAAATAGCTTTTCAACTTTATTTTTGTTCACCTTTAGCTTGGTTTTCTCAAGGTTAAATACTAGCTGGTTTGTACAGTTTTGGTGTGGCATTTTTGCTGTTGTTTTTGTTTTGTTGGTAGGTTTTTGTATTGCTCTTGACTGCCTTTCTCCAACACTTGATATTTTTCGAACTTCTCAACACCTAAGGACTTGTGCAATGACACCTTCTGGATGGATTATTTCAGCTCTGCCTACAGGTCTATAATTTATGCTTTATTATTTGATTAAAAAACACTTTGAAAATAGTCATTGCAGTTGCAATACTCAGACTGCTATTTTCAGTGTACTCTACTGCCTTCATCTTCTGTTCTTTATAAATTAATTAGCAACTCCTGGAATTCCTGAATTATATAAATATTTACATAGGTTCCTTTATCTTTTCAGTATTTGCATTTACTGTCATATATATATATATACATACAGGTAATGTCTGAGTGGACTAAGATATAGCAAGATAATACATTAACCTAAGAAATGTTGTGCTGGATTCTAGGAAATGACCCAGCACACTGAAATATGTAAAGGATACGTTATCCAGATTCTCTGCTGTATGTACACAGTCACAAGTTCCATGGCCAAGACACTGAACAACCATTGTACCCATCAGTCAGTGGAAGCACTCATGCTTAAATTGCTGGAAGTAGTTATTTAGATATCATTGTCTGAAAATTAGCACCTTAGTTACACCAATCTTTCCAAATGAGCTAGGGGATGAGAATGGAGCCAAAACTTTTTCCAACTGAAAGCCCTCCCATCATCTTTACTTACTCACAGGACTGCAGGTATGGTAAACCAAACTCAGCCTGCTTTTATAAATATAATTGTTCATTCTGTAGCTGAAATATATTTTAAATGTGGGTTGGTTTATGGTATAACAGTCTACTTTTGGAAAAACTGCCTGCCTTTCCATGTGCTATACTGCATTCCTTATAAAATAAGTTACCATTTAGGAAGGTGGGTACATTCCCTCAGAGAAATTAAAGGTTAGATTTTCAAAAAGAGAATAAATTAAATATATATAAAAAACCTATCATATTTGTCAAAGGTTGCATGGGCAAAGCTTCAACTCTGTCTCCCCAGTGGTTACTGCACTGCACCCCTTTCCCCACAGACAGGACACCAAAGTGATGGCTGGGTGCTGCTATGCAGCTATTTTAGTATGTGAGTACAGAAGGAAAATGACCCTATTTGGTGATGCAAGACATTCTGTATCTGGCTTTTCTACTATTATGGGTTGATAACTTTTTTATCAGCCCATAATAATAATAGTGATAGTGATTTTTATTCCTTGCTCAACAATTTAACAGAAATCAGTATCTAATTCAAGTACTGCAGCCAGCAGTGCAATATGTTTCACTGCTGGGAGGGAGAAAATGTGCTTCTACAGAGTTTTAAAATTACATTTAAAGTCTGTGGAGCAGCCCTGGACCAGAACATCACCTCTAATCCTGCAAATTCACCACTGGACAAGCAAGGAAGGAATTGTAGGCAATTACATTAGCTATTTCTGCTTCCTTTGGTGGAAATTGCAGGGAACGAGTGGTATCTGCACAGCCTAGGACCAGTGGTCTGGCTGCAGATCAGGGCTGCATAGGTGCCTGGAACCAGCAGAATTCAGGGGATGGGGAGGTCAGCTTCAACCTGCCTTGCTCTCTTCTACTGCTCGTCCATGTCACTTCAGCCATGTCTGCCCTTTCTGTAACAATAAAATGTTGCTCAGTGTAAAAAGGCAGCTTTGCATGGGCCATATCCAGGCAGCTGAAGGCCATTTTCCACAGGCTGGACCACTTAGTGGCTTGTATTTCAGTATATTAATTCTTCATTTATTTTGTTCTGCTAGTGCTGTGAACCACTCCACCCTACCTTCCCCTCTCCCTTCATTCTCTATCACCTTAAAATAGCCTAATTTCCTAATGTTTCTTCTGAAATGTGAATTAACACCTCCTCTTAACACCTTGCTTGTTTTGGTTAGATTATTCCCAGCTGGCTTGTGTTTTGCTCACTGCAAACAACAGCAAAGGGAATTGGGAGCTCTGGAGAAGGGCAGTATTGGTTGCACCTGCAGAACTCCTGTGCAGTTTAGGGATTATTTTTTAACACATGTTATTGATTAATTCTTCTGCAGGGAACTATTGGCCCAAAACTGTCCTATTCAATGCTTTTCTATGTGTATTTCAGTGTTTTCTCTCAATATTTTGCAATTCCTCTACTTCATCAATAATCACTAAAAACCTGTACTTTGGGATAACAATCAGAAAGAAGTTTGGATAGAAAAAAGTATGAAATAGAATTTTTTGAATATGAAGAGCTATTGGCATTTTTCACTTTATTATGAGATTAATATCTTCTATTTTTTCATAAATTAAGAAAAGAGACAAAGAATAGCAAGATAAATAAGTTGAAAGAAAGAATATTTTCTTTTGTACTAAGATAATCCTAGAATGAAGTAAATAAACAAGGATTAATTTCAAGGGTAAGAGACAAAAGAAAATCTGAATTTCTTTTTATTGACTTTCTGAACTAAATTTTTCTTTTTTTAATCCTTCTCTAATTCTTCATCTGACTAATTTGGACAAAGATGTTACAGCTGGAGAAGGCAGTGATTTATTTTCTCTCCATATTCACTTTTAACATGGTTTAAGTTGCAGTGGTTAACCTACAGAGGTACCACTTCTAAAGCTCATCATATAGGTGTGTCTTACATGAGCAGTTGAATAGATGGAAAACAGATCAATATAACTAAAAGCAGGAAAACATAAAAGCAAAAAGTTACACAGAAATAGGATGCAGCAGATGGAGGAATTTATTGCAAGTGCTTTAGACTAGAATTTTCTAACTACAAAGCTTAAGGTCAAATCTTTACATTTGTGCAAGAAATATGAAGAAAAATTACACACCATATCCTATGGAGACCCCCTGTCTGGGAGGTGGGGTGTGCTACACCTAGCAGGATCTTAAAAGGAACTGAGAGAGTATTTACTCTACAAACACTCACACAGCTCTGCATTAATGATAAAACACTCAACCAACTTCTTCAGAGGTGGGCATGGCTCACCATTAAGGGAGAGCAAAAGCCAGCACTATGGGCTGTAATACACGCGATGGAAGATTTGAGATGAGTGTTCTAGCTCTGTGTAGGTCATTTTAGCAAGCCCACAGCCTTCTCAAGCTCTCATATTCTATTTAAAGATCCCAGACTGGATCTTTTAGTAGCTGTGAGGAAAAAAAATCACAGCAAAGGGGCACAGATGATGGCCCTTTTAGAAAATCAATAAACCTCTGAAATTGTCTTGTTCTATTTTAAGGAACTCAAATTCAGAGGTTACTTAGAGGTATTTAGATCTTAGAGGTTATGTGCAGCAGTTTCAATAAAAAAAGACTTTGTCTATGCATAACTTCACTGCAGATTGAACCATATCAGATAACACACATCCTATTTTTGGGGGTTTTCCTGTGGATTGCTGGGCTGCATAACACATTCAACAAAAGTTCAGTTTGAGACAGTACACAGCAATTTTGTCTGAAGAAGGGAGGGTAAAGAGAAGGAACAGTATGGAGGGCATTTTTAAATTTTGTGATAGCACTCTTAACATTGTAAGTTAATATGTGGTAAAAATCTCTTCTTGTTCCAAAGTAGAAAGATGTAAATTGTCATTATTTGAACCTTCTCTTAATTGTGAACTAGTCTCTTTTTCCATGATCAAATGAGAAGAGAGGGGATAATTACAAACAATAGAAGACAAAAGAGATGTAGGAAGCATACCTTCAGCAGATGACTGGCAGCCTATTGAAAAGTGGTAATTTTTGAATCAGGCCCTACATGCCCTACAGAACTAGAGAAAGGAATGGCACTGTAGCTATTCTGTAGGACATCAGCACAATACTGTAATTGTTGCAGCTGCTACATATTTTAATATGTGCAATAAGATAAATGGTAAAACTCTTTCCCTTCTGTTTTATCATTGTTATTTTGAATATCAAGAACAGTTTCCTTTCCTAGTACAAATTAGTCACAACTTTGAGATGATGTTATCTGTTCTGACATCTGTTTATTTCAAATCCTCTTTGGTTTTGTCCATAAGGTTAAGACTCTGACCAGAAAAAAAATACTGGTATTCAAAACATTTGAAATTAGAGCAAATATCTGGAGGAAGGAGACAAGAAAGAGGGCTTATGTGATATTTTTGGGATTTCTTGAATAGAGAGCGATCATAAAATTTTGGTGGTTTTAAACTGCAACTTATAAGAAGCCTTTTGTTTGGAGTTTGAGTGTAATTCAATCTTTCTTCATTCTCTCAGTGTCTGATGTCCCCCCATTTTGCTAGATTAATAGTCATTGTTTCTTGGAACAGAAGCCAAAGCTGCTTCTACTGTTCCTCTGTATATTCATGCTGTAGCAGAGGGTAAAAACCTGTCCCATACTGCATGTAGTTGCATATTTTCTACAATAAGGTTACCAAACCCACAGGATTAGGCTGAAGAGTAAAGGACAGAATAGAATTCTTATAAAAATTCTGCTGCCAAATTACCACAGAAATACACAGGGAAGCTGTGGTACACACTGGAAGACTGTGAGATGAGTTTTGAACTTGACTCTTAAATTTCTAAGTAGGCATTTATAATTCTGGTATCTAAGTCCTGAATATAGCTACAGTTGGAACGGCTGTTTAAGTTCCAGCTGTAGTGTTCAGCAGCCATTCAGAAAATATAAATCATTTGCCAAATGCCACCTAAGGTGTAATAGGGAACCTGAGATACCTATATGGTAGCTGACAGTCAGATGAGACACAGATGGGCATCTAAAATGGCACTAGAAGCTTCTCTAGTCTGGCATCAGGCTTAAGAAAGGCACATAACAGAAGTTTTGACAGAAATCTGCAAGCTTCAAACTGAGTCATGTCCTAGGGGCAGCTTAACAACACGGACACTTTTTTAACTTACATGGACAACTTTTGCTCTGAACACACTGCAGCCAAGGCTATAGAGAAAGGGAACGTCCACAAAGTTGCTAATTGGTTTTTGAGATATTTTCTGCCAGTCCTCAACAGATTACAGAGGGTATATGCCACGAATGCAGTCAACTAGTCACTTCAAATTTTTTTTTTTAGTCCCTTTGCATAATCTGCTTTTATAGGTTTCTTCTGTGAAAGTGGATGAGCTTTAGACCCTTAGTGAGTGACCACCATCTATGCTGCTATGTGAGAATTGTGCCGTAATATCTTGTGATTGTTGCTAGATCTCCTTTTTGGCTAAACTGCAGGCTGGAATGGTGGAGAAAGGGAAAAGCAGAACCCAGAGTACTGATGCATACAGTAGCAATGGCAGGGCAGGTAAACGAAGAGGAAATACTGCTAAAATCCTGGGAGTAGCCAAGATATCCTGATTTTCTGACACTGCATTTTGGAAATACCATTAAAAACCATTTTCCTCACTTTTATAGCTCTACTCTGTGTCTCCTTACCTCTGATGTCTGTTTGGTTTACCTAGACAAATTCTGTCAGGACCCCTTTGTGTGAGTTTCTTCTTTTATTTTGCATGGTTCCAGAAAGAAATTAAGGTAATTATGAACTGAAAATGAAGAAGAAGGCAAAGATGATGACGAGCTGTAAAATAATGAACACTGATTGCTTAACAATGACATTTTACAAAGGAAGACTTATCAGATTCTATCAGAGCTAGTTGCTAAACTTGAATTCCATAGATTATCTTATTTTTAATATTTTATCTTCTGTAGGCTTGTATTTCTATATCTGATAAAAGTAATGCTGTTTCGCTTTATACCTTTTATAGATGTTCATTATTTCAAAAAGATCTGTCTGAAGTTAGAGATATTATGTATTTTCAGGTACTACTTAATTAAACACTGGGCTCTGAAATAATGTCAGCTCATTTCACTACTGCAGATGAAAGTATAACGTGCCTGAAAATTGTTAAGCAAAGAAAGATTGGAAAATAAGTTGCTAATGAAATTTTTCTCTTTTTGTAGGAAATTTTATCAATATCAGGAATAGACTTTTCTGTTATTTTAAATATATTCTACTATGTCAATTACTGTTGGTGGAGAACAAGAGCCTGCCTAAATAACATGCAAATGGTCAATGCTTTTTTTTTTTAACAAAGAGGTTGTACAGGTCATTCTGCAGTATAATTAACCCATAAATTTGTTCAAGCTGGAAACCATCATGCATCATAATTATATACAGGATGGGGTATAATAGGAACCTAATCTCATTTCAGGTTCTGGAGTGGATATTTTGATTAAATTAGCAAACAGAGATGACAAGGATAATAACAGGAATTCTTGCTGATGGTGGAATGCATCAGTAATGACTGTTTGGGAAGCTCTGCCAGACTATTTGCCACTTACTGAAAACATTACTCTTCCTCTGTAAAACTAGAGGTGCGCCAGTGAGACGTCATAGCAGAGAATGAAATTTACCATACAGTAAATTACACACCTCTTACGCACTGCTCATGCCTTGGAAAAGGACACTCATCAGGAACATGAGGCCAGGGCTGGGCTGCTCCCCTTCATTTCATCATGTGTTGTGCTGGCCCAGGGAGCTGCATGGAAATGAGTGCCTCATTTCTGCGTCCCTGTGGCCCTGGAGCCTGTGCCACCCACGCTGCTGGGTGTGTGTCTGCTCATTAGGGGCCAGGGCAGGAGCAGGAGGTGGGAGGCAGAAATACAGTCAGGAAGGTGGGTCCTGATTTGGATACTGGGCTAGGAGAAAGGTGTGCTTTTTCAAAATCCCACTATGCTGGTGTGGCTTAACTTTCATCTCTTTCAGATGTTACACATCACACGAGGATCCCCAAACAGGACATCCTTTCATTTCAGTTTTACACACATGACAAAGAAGATAAATGGCAAACACTCTGACCTTCAGTCATGGTACACATGGTACACAGTGACTATGCATAGCAGGGGCTCAACATTCCCCCTTTTCTTTGCCCAGAACTTTCCCCATTTAATTCAGTCATTTGAAATCTGGTTATGTTACCCAAGAAAAAAGAAAGGTAGGTGAATAATGATTCTTAACTCAATCCTCAGGTAATGCTGGTGTGAGAGCACCAGAAAGGAGCCAATTAAATGCATATAGAGGCACAAATGCATCAGCATCACTGATAACAGACATGGCTTCTTTACAATCCCTGTCTGTGCACCACTGCTAGAACAGAAAACTGAAGGAATCTTCCTATTTTATTCAAAAGGGTGAAACAGGGCATTTCCTCCCAGTCAAAAGCTTTTCTATAGCAGTTAACAAAAATATTCTCAGGGCATACTGTGTTCTTAGCAGTTCTGATCAATAAATATGATCAACAGTCTAGCAACTGTACGTTCATAATTATTTTATGGTTCTATTACAAAGACCATTAAGGTACTTTTATAGTACAGACATTTCATTGAAAAGCTTGTTTTATAATCCATTGTTCCCTCTCAGGCTTTTATATTATTCTTCAATTGGTCACTTTAAATAATCACATGGCTTTGAGATATTTAACAGTAAAAGGTGGATGCTTATGGTAAGAGAGCTAACAGAAAATGAGGAGCAGGATTTTCTTCATAAAGCACACAACTTCACTAGGAAAGCATTTGGATACCTTGTTTCCATAGAATGAGAATGAGCATCGATGAGTGGGTCTTACCTCCAAGCCTAAAAAAAAAAGTACCTGAGTGGTGATCTGCAAGAAAAATAAATACTCCCACTGATGAAGGGTCTCTTCATCATGATGAAGGAGAAATTGAATTTCGAAATCATATAGTAGAAGATGTACTTTTTTTCTGGAGGAAAACTGACAAAGATATCTGCTGAAGTTTTATAAAGCAGGAGTGCCTGGGTCAATCAGTGGAGTTTATAGGACAGAAATAATCAAGGCAGGCCCTTCACTTGGAAGGGACTTGCATTATACTCTCATTAGTGCACCACCTAGTGGGGTCATGGGGGAAACACCCGCACATGTAGCAATGCTAAAATCATCACTAATAAAACTAACCTAGTAAAAATAGATTGACTATGCATACAGCATTCCCGCAGCAAAAAGGCATATCTGGATGCCTTTTTTCCTTAGTAACTTCAATTCATGAAAGTGAGAAAATGACACTTCAACCATCAATTAACACAAGAACTCTATGTCAACATATAAGTCTTGGAGCCTATGTTGTGTCTCCTTTCAGCATGCTTTGAGACCCAGCAAGAACGACCCACGTAAGGTGAAGGGTAGTCTCGCCTATTTCGGGCCTTTAACCTAACACTCCATTGTGTCTGCAGTTTATTAGACGTCACTGTTATTATTGGGTTAGGATGCCTAGTAAGTTTTGCACTGCTTTAGCTATTTCTAAATCTTAGCAACGACCAAGATCTATGATGAAGAAGCAGAATTAAACCTGCGCTTCCCAGTTTCTGCAGCCCTTCCTCAGGCGAGGCTGGGCTGTGTGGAGGAGGCGGCGTTCCCGACAATCGGAATTCAATGCGCACGTGGGTATCCTGCGGACGAAGCAGCTCAGCCCCGGGGCTCTGGGGAGCGTTTGGCCCTGTCATTGTCCTTTGAAGAAGTGGGGTGGATGCAGAAATGCCTGAAATGCTGTACAGGCAGCACACCTGACAGTTCTCAGGTAGCTGAGCCAGGAGGAGCCCTGGTGGTGCGGCTGCCGCACCCTCCTTGTCCTCCCGAGCCCGGTACCGGCTGCCGTGTGAATGAATCCCGCATTTTTCGTGCTCTTGGAGTCGCCTGCCCCGTCTCCTAGCTGCATATTGTGTATCTCTGCATTCCAAGGCACCTTTAAGAGGTCTACAATTTCCCACTCACTCTCTTTGAATCGTCCATTCCCCTCTAGAGAAGTGACCCAGGCTGAAAGCAGGGTTGGCAAAACAGGCTATTAACATAGTAACGCGAATAACATTGTATCCTTACCCATGTTTCCCCCCTACTTCCGGATGCAACAGCACCTTTTTCCTACAAAAAACTCTGCCCACCCCTCATCCTCACTTTTTCCCGTTCTATGGGGCTGCGACTGTCGGGGTTGCCCCGTTTCCCTCGGGGCCCGTCAGCAGCAGGTTCTCCCCCAGGCTCGGGTGGAGCCGCCCGTCAGGGACCGCCCGGCCCCGCTATCGCAGCCGCCCGGGCGGGGCCGCGCCTCCCCCCGCCTCTCTCGTCACGGCGGGGCGGGCAGGCCCCGGCCCGGCCCGGCCTTCCACGCCCTGCACCGCCGCCGCCCCCGCCGCACCCCTGGGAGCGGGTTCGCCGGGGCCGGGTAAGAGCCGCGGGAGCTCCTCTGGGAATGCCGCCCGCCGTAGGCAGGGGGGACCAGGGCGGCGTCCGGCCGGCCGGGAAGGGGCTGTCAAACGCGGGGAGGGCCTCGCTGGGGCCGGGGCCGCGCCCCCATGCCCGGCCGTGGGGCGAGCGGGGCGGCTGTGGGCGAGGCGGGTTCGCCGGGGCCGGTCGGTTCTGTCAGCACCAGCTCCTTTCCCCGCACCTTTCCCTGTGACACCCGCGGTACCGGGGCTGTGGGCTTGGCCGTGCTCCCGGGGGAGGGTCGGGGCCTACAGCCGGTGTTTTATAGCAGCCGGTGTGGAGCTGTAGGGTAGGACGTACACTCCCGGCTTGTGGAAGTGCTCTCCTTGCCGTTCCCGGTCCGAGGTGAGCATGTCAGCGGGAGGAGGGGCCCCTTATAATTATAAAAGTGGCCGATGTAAATAGTGAGCCCGGGCCTGGTGCTCTGGCCCCCGGCCCGACGTTATCGCTGTTTGCCTGGTGAATCACTGGCTGCTGCATCAGGAATGGGCGCTTCCTCAAACTCAGCCATTCAGTGGAAGATTTCACTCTGCTTTGCATGCAGTGCAGGGCACCATATCTTAGTTGAAGAAGCCCAGTAATAAAATCTCAGGATACCGGCCGGAAGCAATGTGCTCCTGTGCTGTGTTCCCCTCCGCAAGCCGCTCAAAAGCGGAGGGCTATGCTAGCAGGGCGAGTGGAGCCCTCCTGACGGATCACTATACGGGCTTGTGCATTGCCGGCAGGGCAGCCCTTCTGCTTGGAGCCCAGGGATTGTGCAATTGCTCTTAATGGAAAAGAAGGTGGAGGGGACCAAAAAAAAGAGTTAAAATATGTCAAAATTAGAAGAAAGTGATGTGAAATGGTGGCATTGTTATAACCCGTGTGTGTGTTTGCTTCATGAAGATGCCTTTTGTAGTCTTCGGAAGAATATGAGGTAGCACTCTTCTTGGTGGCTTACACTGAAGTGAAACTCTTGAGAGAGAAGAAAAGAGACCATGAGCTCTGTGTAGTCATTAGCACCCTGGTAGGCCTCAGAGAGACTCGGCATGCGTTGCAATCAGATTCAGTGCAAAGGTAACTTCTTTGGTGTGCTTGATCTGAGCACTTGGTTCAGTGCAAACAAGGTACCGTGTGGGAGAACTGGGTAAGAACAAACAGCATACCAGATATATCGGTCTTCTCATCCATCCTCTTTTACCCGTGAGATGTTGTTTGCCTACCAGCTGCACAAGAAACTGGGCACTTTGAAAAGTTCAGTCCCCACTGTTTGTTTTCCTATTCCTTGCTTCATCATAAAGCCTTTAAATGCCTTGTGCGCATCTAGGAAACATAATTCTCTTACTTAAGGCATTTTGCCAAGCACTAATAATGTTCTCTTAGGCTTGTGAAAGCTATGTGCTTCCTTCACCTAGTTCATCATAAATATCAGTGTGGATGAATCAGACAACTGCAAACATGTTAATTTTTATCCGTATATGCTAAGTGTTGGTGATGCAATAGGCCTAATACAATTTCAGGCTTCTGTAATATAGTTTTTCATGTGAAGCAGTTTAAATGTTGCTGCTTTAAATTGCATCTTCATTCAACAGAATCATTTTCAGGAAAAAAATTACTAAAACACCGACCAGTGGCACAATCTAATAATTATTTTAAAAAGTCCCAAACGTAGAGCTGTTAGATGATGTAAGCTTGGTTTTTGTAGGTTTCAGCATTAGTAATGTGGCAAGGCTAAGGAAATTATGCAGAGGAGGTAGGAAGTTACCTTTTGACATCACTTCTGCTAGTGTTGATGCAGTTTTAAATCAACTTTGACTTCTACCTGAAACTAGAGGATAAAAAAAATCTGGAAACTTCTTTTAAGAAGGGAAGAAAAAATTTAATTTTACTGCTACTTTGTTTGTGTATTTGTTATGCTCCACAGTTTGTTTTGTATTATAGGGCCTGTGGGCTGGCTGTGGACCAGGATTTCAGCCCATTAGGAGCCGTAAAGGACAAAGTGGGAAATGTCATATCAGTCTCTAAATATTTTAGCTTAAGTATAAAGGAAAAAAGACACATGTCCAGGAAAAAAATAAATCTCCCTCATCCCCTAGCAAAAATAATGATAGATTTAATGCTCACCTGTATTTTACTAAGTCAGTTGCTGTGAGTCACTCATGAGAATCCCTCAGGTCCTGTAGCAGGAGGTCCTTATCTTTTCTGTAGCTAACATTGTGACTTGCTGAATTTTTCCCCCAAGTTTTTCAGCAGTTCTTCATTTTTGTCTGTGTTTTCACCCTGCTTGAATAATTTCACACTTTATTTTTGGGAGGGAGGGGTAGTTTATAAAGGAAACCACATATTGTTTAGGAGAAGCTTTGTTACTGTGACCTTTATTTAAGGAAAAAAAAACCCATAAGGAAAGCCTCATTACTTCTTTCTAGAAACTTAAAGGCATAAAATCAGATTTAAATTCAGATCAGATTTAAATTTGCTAGTCTTCTATGGAATGCAGTATGTACTTTTTGCTTTCTGAAAGTTAAGGGTCCATGTAAACATTTCTAGGTCCTAATGCTATAATATTGCTCAAACATTAAAACTGTTGCTTAAGGGTTCTTATCCTGATGTGTCTGGGCTAGATTTCTGGGAGAAGGAGGATTCTTCAAATATCTAAGTGAGAAAATACAAAACAGATCAGGTGCTGATTAGCTGTAGCTGACTGGAGTCTTCAAAATATTCGTGTGACTGCTGTGGAATCTGATGTGGAGTGCATTTCCTTTTGTCCTGGTGGAGCTTTCAGGAGCGACACTGGGGAGCTGCTTAGATGTGTAGACTTTCTTGTCTCTACATTCATAGCTGATGGAAAAGTGGATTTTTTCTTACGCCTGACAGACACCTTTCTAAAAAGTGTGTGATGCTGAGGTTCATTTTTTGTTTTGGTATGGAGTGACTACGTGATATAGGAACTAGTTAATGCAAAAATTATGAAAAATATATTTAGTCTTTTGAATTCTTTAAACCTCAATGTACAGTGAGGTCCTGCCTCAGTTAGTGTTAACTAATATTTGACATTTAACATTTCTGATTTTTCATTTCATTTGTGCCTGTAGATTCAGTTCCTTGGACTTTCTACAGTAGCTTGACAAGCTGAATTTGCACTATGATACTCCCTTTCAAAGGCAGAGTTGTTGAGCAGAAGATAAATGTACAATCAGAAACTTACACCTGACTGAAACTTTTAGAGGAATTGAGGACTACCACAAGTACAGCTGCGTTCCAGTTTGAAGGCGAAGTGTACTTCCTGCAACTGCAGCAGGCTTTTAACTTCCCTGTTTTGTAAGTTGTGCAGCCAGTCATACCAAAATATGTCATGATAGAGTAGTTAAATGCTGTGAAAATGAAAAGGGGTAATTTCTGTGGAAATTCAGTGTCTTGATTAATGCTCCTATCACCCTGGATGGAAGGAAGTGCTTGGTGCATGCCTGTTTTGTTTCCTGGTGGTTGAAACCCTGACCTTGTCTAGGTCGTTAGCAATTGACTTTCCAAGGGCTCAGCTTATCTGTGTTTTCAGAGGAGTTTGAGTAACTCAGCACTCAGCACTAATAAGTGCAGGGGTTGTGAGTGGAAGTGGGGTGTTCATCTGGTTCTGATGCCTGTGTTACTGTGAGAACTAGAGGGAGAAAGTGTGGTGAAGAGTGGGAGGTGATGATGGCTGATGGCTGTCCTCTTACCTCTCTTTCTGTCTTTTCCCCCCATCAGTCACTCTGTCATCAACCTGTATTATTGAATAATAATACAGGAATAGCTCTGTTAGCAGAAGAATGTACATGGAGTAAACCAGCTGTGGTTTACTGGTTGACATGGTTTACAACCATGGCTATCCTACAAATTTGCTATAAATCTCAATTCTTAAGTGTGTGAAATGATAAAAGGAATTGTGTCAGCAATTAGGGAGATCTGCATGTGCAGATGAAAAGCTGAACTATATCCTGTGGACTTTGCAGTCTGTCATCTGGATGTCTTGCTATCTGTTGTGTTTGGCTGTAGTAGGAAGTTGAAAAACCCTTATGTACAGATCAATCTGTACGTTTGTTAGTGTAATGGAGTGTAACTTTTTTAAAGATACAGTTAGCTGTAGCAATTTGCAAGACAAAGAAAAGCTTTTGTCAAGACTTGGATGAGATATTCAGTGTATCTCTCTTTATTGTAAAGGTATTCCAGAAAACAATGTTACAGGCAGCTGTCCGGTGAATACAAATACGAAAGAAGAAAAACCGATCATGAAAATCCATTTCAGTTAATTCTACATAAGGTAACTTGGTCTTTTGCCATCTCTTCTCCTTAGTGGTGGCATTTTGACATTACCATTAAACATACTATTAACTTTTAACATTAACTGTAATATTTAACTGAAATGTTTTACAGTCAGTAGCACTGTAGTTAGCATTCTACTGAGGTATCTAGAAATAGTAATAACTTTTAAAAAAACCAGCCTGCAGTTCTGAGAAACCTTTTTCAAACTTAGTTTTAAGGTGGTTTCTTTTCTTTTTTTATGCTTATGATTGTATTTTTTCCACTGAATTGGTAGATTTCCTTACTTGGTCCATACACCAAGGTGTAGAGCCATTTATTTGCTGTGACGTTTGAGTGGGTTTGGTCTTACAATACAAATTCAGTGCAATGTTGCCTGGAGTTTCCAAAAAGATCAAGGGTAGTTATGCCAGCCTTGGCCCAGATAAGTGGGACTTAGGCTGTCTATCTGTCTGGCTCCAAACTTAAGTCAAAATAACTTGAATCTGCATGTGGTACAGACAAAGACAGGAAACCACACTGCAGACAGCTATCATGACTCTCGAGCAATAGTGCAGCAAGTGGAAGAGTGCAAATACATTCCCTGTCACCTCATCTGCAGTCAGGTTTTTCATTAAGAGGGGACACCTCAGGGCCTGGAGACTCCAGACACGATATGGGATCGTAGTGAAGCAGCCATTTCAAAATCATGCAAGATTTGTCTTCATGGTAGCAGCAGCTTTTTCATGGGGCACAGGTCATGTCCCCTGCAGGGCAGCAGGACTGTGCCTGACCTCTGTAGTTATGTCACTGGTGAAGTTTTGGTGGGATGTACAATGTCAGACCAGTACAGTGTCTTGGCTCCACAAGAGATCGTTTCATATGACAGAGCTATGATACCAGTTGTGTTTTAATAGAAAACAGCCAGGGTATTGCTGCCTGTATTAATGCAGGCATTTCCAAAGGTGAAAGGAAATATTTGGCAACAAGGACTTGTAATTGCTTGTATTTATAAAAAAGTTTGTAAGGACTTGAGTTTGCAAATTGTAGCACAGCTGCTGTCATACTTGACAAATCAGTTGGCCTTTTAATTTCCTTCTTGTTACAGAGTAAATGTGCTTTCTTTTTCTTTATACCTGAAACTGAGTTTTAGCTGTGTCTCTTAACCAGAAGCTGATGGGCCTGGAGAAGAGGACATTGCTTGGAAGGCACATGGTTTGGGTTTAACAGTAGAAATGCAGGGAAGTGGTGAAGTTAAAATGTTCAACCTGTGAAGGTGATGTGCGGGAGAGTACAGCCTGGATGAAATTGTGGGACTGTGTTGGATGTGTATGCACTTGATTATTCTGCGTTCTCACTGCAGAGCAGATAAACTTCTAGCTTTGATTTGCACAGGTATTGTAATCTGTGTCTTGTTAATTTCAATTTAGGATATGAGCACATGAGCTCATGCTGAAATTTGATCTGTATGGATGGAAAAACACCCCTAAAAATGTTTGAATACCCCAATTGTTGAAAAATGAATTCATGTTGACAAATGCAGGAGCTCAAATGAGATAAAGTGCTAATTCATAGAATTTAGGTAACACTGGGTTAAACTAAAACTGAAGTTGATGCAAATGATTGGTGTTTAGAGGAAACTGGGCGCTGCCTTTTTTCTGATGTCTTGTGTGATATCTGCGGAGTTTTTTTCCCAGTGGTTACTTACGCTGGATTGTACTGGTGGGATGGGTGATATATGGTATGTAAATAACAATATAATTGGTTTGGGATGTAATTCTTCATAGCGTTTGGCATTTTCAGATTAAACATATATTTTTTTTTTCTGGAATGGCAAGAAATGAAAATTACACTCTTTCTTTGATTACAGTGGGAAAAATACATAAGAAGTTTGACAAAGAATAAACTCTTGTCTTTGAAGTACAGTGCTTTCTGAGAGGATAAACATCAGTGTATGGAGATTTTTTTTAACCTTCTCCCCTGTATTCTTTAAAAAGATGAATCAGTATAAACCAATGACTGAAACATAACTATTGTTTTCTGTAGGTAGAGAGTGTCTGTCATTTTCCTGTTGTGGATGACCGTGACAGCAGATCTACTCAGTCATGTCATACGGACCAGGTTTTGGGGATCCCAATCAACTAGCCCAACGCATAACTTCTAACATCCAGAAGATCACACAATGCTGTAAGTTGCATTTGTGCATGTTTTGTGTAAAATTTTAGTAATGGTGGTGCCCCCATTCTAGGTGAGTTTCTCAGGTTCCTTCATGGTAATTAACTCCAACTCTGCCTACTCACTTGGCATGTTTGTGGCACCCCACACAGCATGTCAGTTCCTTTTGTGTGTATGGTTAGCAGTGATCTTCCATGGCAAGTACAGATAGTATCATTCTGTATTCACCAGTTTTGACCTGGCAGTTAAAGGGCACTTTAAGATGGTGGGTTGAGGTGTTTGCTGAGCAAGGATTGCATCAAGTATTTGCTGAAGCTTGACTTTTTTAGCAGGGACAGAAGCTGTGGCCTTGCAGCTTCCCCTTGTCCCTTGTATGTCTTAGATATGTACATAAGAGTCTGCAAGTTTTAATATACCAGTGCTTAATTTCATGCTACTTGATATTTTTTAGCCACCTAACTGGGGTATTCAAGCTAAAGGTTAGTTAGGCTGCTGGGATTTTCAATCCTTTTCCCCTTATCCACCATTTTCCATTTTATTTTTAATGTGTGTATATGCAAAGCAAATACAACTTGATTCACAAATTATGTAAAGAATACAGTTCATCAGAAGGGAGTTAGTGATGAACAACATGTGGCTAGTTTTGGTGTATGTGTTTTATGTTGTGCAGAGTGCATACAGAAGCGAGTATTTTAATGTTAGAACTTCAAATTAATTCTGGACAGTAAAGTATGTCAGTTTTTATTAAAATTTTGATCTTTATTTTGCAAAACAAGTTCTAGAAGTTGGTATTTGTAGCACAAGTTAGTGGCACCGATTGGGTTTTTTCCTGTTTTTTCAGTTACATTTTGTATTTTCTTCCAGAAAGACTTTAAGGTCTCAACAGACAGGGACAAAAACTGCAATTTTGCTTTATTGAAAAATTTCTGTACTTCTGTGTTGTATTTCCACAACCTAAAGTTAACAAACCAGCTCTGCAAAAAACTCTGTGTATACTTTATTTCCTAAAGTCTGCTCAGTGAATTCATTCAGTCTGATGGCTTCTAACTTGGTCTTCCTGAGGCACCTGCCAACTTGTGACAGACACTGAGGCTCCAAGATGTAAAGAAAGGGTTTTCTGTCAAGTGAAAATGTAAAGTCGGCAATTGAAACTGAAGTATTGTGAAAGTTGCTGAACGTAATTAACCATCTTGTGCTGGACTCAGTGATTCCTTTATCTCATCTTTCCCCTTCCATCCCTTCTCTTCCTTATTCTGTGTCTACTCCCCTGGGCACACTAACAGCAAGCTGCCCATGCATAATTAACTCTTCTGGTATATCTGCAGTCTGGCTGTCTTTTGTATTTTGAAATTTAGAAGTCTGAGCACCAGATAGATGCTACTGCCATGCCAAGCCCCAAGTCCAAATGTCTCCTAACCCCACTGCTGCGTGGCTTCAGAATCAGGAGCTTTGCTCTGAAAAGCTTCAGCCAAGCACTTTTCTGGTTCTGGTAGGGACACAGCTGGCTTCCATCCCATGCTCTTCTGTAGATCTGACTGAACTATAACCTCTCAGTTAGTCTTGCAGTCTGTTAGTTTTTATGACAATCTGCATCCTATGGACGTCATGAATGTGTTTCCTTAACTGAGGTCTCTAAGGACTTACGGACTCTTTTCTAGCTTTTTTTTTTTTTCCTGTCTGTAATACCTGTCCAGCTTTCTATCGTAATGTGTGAGCAGCTGGAACTTCTAGGTCAGATGGGAAGAAACCTGCAGGCTTAGGCACCTATAGTGCTAGTGAGATGCTGAACATGTGTCTTAGACTGCAATTTATTGTCTTGGTTAGGAGGGAAGGGGGAGAGACACAGGAATCTTGATCCTAAATGCATGGATTTCCATCTAAGCAGTTGACTTGGTTTTTCACTTCTTCCCAGAAATGCTAAGCATTTGTGAGAGGTGTCAACACAATTGAATTTCTTCTTGGTTAACCTGGAGGTGTGTAGATACTCTAGTTTTCAGAGTGAGATTAACAGAGGAAGAGAATTTAATTTCAGATCACCAGGCTACTTCAGAAGGTACCTCAAAACTAGTTCACACTTCTGCTGACATGCAAACGAAGTGGGAATACTTCTACAGGGATGGAGGTGAGATACAGATTAGTTGAAAGGAAACTGGCCCTTCCAGCTACAAGCTGGCCCTTTAACTTGTTGGTGAAATACAGAACTTACTATATTAGTGCAGCCAGGATTTTGTAATAGACCACAGTTTATAGGAAGTAGCATGGGTGACAACAACAATCTTTAATATTTCTTCGAAGTTGAATTATTACATACCTTCCAGGTAATAAATCTGATTTGTTTCAAGATAAAATATGAATATGAAATACCTCATGCTTCATAATGCATGGGCAGGATGCTGCTGTTGTGTTAATACTCTTGTTCTTTTCTAGTTCATCCAGCCCACTGTTACTGATTGATTAGGAAAACTCCTCTCTATGCTGGTTTAACACACTACTAAAATAATATCAGTAGCAAGATAGCGTTCTTTCTGGTTTGGGTTGTTCTTTGGTTTGTTCTTTCTACATTTGTGTTTGGTACCATCTTGGTTAGTCTTTTATCTTTAAAGAACAGATTTTTTTATCTGTTGATCCAGTCATGCTGTCGATTGTTTTGTTGAAGATGTGCTGAGAGCTATAAATTGCTTCTGCCTTGTACAAAGCTTTGTTCAACTGCAATTGTTACTGCAATAAATGCTATCTGTACTGGGCTGTTTGAGTTTCTTTGGAGGAGAGGTTGTTGGTGAGTCCTTTTTAGGACCTTGACGATTGAAATTGAGCTAGCTAATGGGAAGCAGCATATGCTGCTGTCTTTACTGTGGGTTGTCTTACACCTGCCTGTGTTTGAGATCCCCAACCCCAGAACATTCTGTGTATAGAAGCTTCTGAGCTGTTCTTTAGCAAACAGATGTGCTTTGTTTCACATTTCCAACATTTCTGCAGAAATAAATTATTATGACATCACTTAACAACATCTAGAGAGCAGTCTGCTTTCCTCAGCCTGAAACTCATGTTTTATCAGTGAGGTCTCCAAGCTGAGATTTAGGGAACTAGTCTGTGGAGTATTTCTCTATTACTTTTGTTACAGCTGTTTCACTGAGAAGCTGGAGTTGCAAAACTTAAGGCTGCTTTTGACATCTGAAGAGTGGCAAGCCTCAGGCAGGAGAGGTTAGGCTCTCAGACCCACTCTTGAAGTTTTTAGAGTATCCATGTGACTCTGAGCAGTCCTCTGAAGTCTGGGGGATCTGAATCACATGTGCTCAAATGAGCTGCAGTGTTGTGTGTTGAACCTCAGTGAGGTCAGTGATGCCTGAAAACTGTCTTGCTGGTTTGGTTTAGGGTCTGTGATAAGTGATGAGAAGCAGGTCTGCAAACAGCTAAGGGAACTTTGGATTTAAACAATAAAGCCAAAGAAGTGTATAATGAGCTAGACTTTGGCAGCTGCTAAATTTCTTTCTTACTAGAACACAACTGATGGTTAAGGTTTGATGGTCTCTTTGGATTCTAGTCCAAAGTAACTGTAATGCTCATTGCAGGCGTATATTATATCTGTTTATAAAATCTAGGTGACCTACATTTCATATTTTAGAAGTCCAGTGCATTTAAGAGTGGTTGAGGTTTGTCCCTAACTTTCAGAATACGAAGAGCAAGAATATGGAAGAGGGAATATGTGGAAGAATATATGTAGGATGTAAAGCTCCAACCTGTCTGGCCTTTGCAGACAGAACCTATTATCAAGGTGGTTTAGTCAGTATTTACTGAAGGAGCAGTTGTTCTAGAACTGGGTTTCACAGGTAGCACTCTCACTTATTTGGCAGCTTAATGGCAATGCTATTAACTTGAGACAAAACTAAATGCCTTCCTTCAATATTTCCTTGAAATATTTCTTCTTGGTTGCTTGTTTACAGCAACTGGATAGAAAAGGACTGAGTGTGATGCACAGATATGAGATGAGTTCTCACATTTCTCTGTGACAAAACAAATTTGCCTGCTTACGAAACTGTTTCTACCAGGCGTGTTCATTTACCCTGGGATACTGGGATATGCCTAGGAGGATGAGTGCATTGAATCTATATGTGATTTGGTTTCTTTATTTTTTTCTTTTTTCTTTGTTTTTTTTGTCCTCCCTCTCTTTTGGAAGGGCATGTAATTATCAGTATAAATCTGATCTTCAGCAAATAGACAGATGAAAGTAGATTAAGTGAAACAAACAAAAAACCTTATTTAAAGGCTTTAAAATATGTAACTTTCAGACTTCTTATGACTGAAGATGAGGGGGAGCAGTTCTTTGAAATCTGACTGTTTTCTGTGTTTTAAAGACCTGATTCTCTTTGTGTGGCTAAAAGAAGGGAAAGCATTTTATTTTAAAATATGTTCCCAAAAGGGAGAAAAATGGGAGCTGCATTTCTCTACAGGAGTAACTCCACAGTTACAAATGTAGGAAAGATGCAGTTAGAGGAGTAGGTGCCTCTTCTGCTCAGCCGGAAGGATTTAACTTATGTCTCTGACAGGAACTGTGCAAGAAGTAGCCAGCCATGCTTTTCCCTCCCCCCACCACATACTTAAATAACTGATGTGTGGGGCTCATCGAGGAAGGAGGCTAGTATGCCTTTGTTTTGCTTTGTATTTAGTATTTTATTTGTAGCTACCAAATATGCTACTTAGAGCAGTCCTTGAAGAAAATCAGGAATGGTGCAGGCTAGACATGTAACCATCAAGTCTCCACTGGCATCTTGAGCTGGGCTTTGGGAGCTGTCCGTTTAGAAGCAGTTTAGAATGCTGCATTTTGCTTGGGAACACAGAATAAAGCCTGATATTGGTAAAATATACCCAGTCTTTGGGTTATAAAACACTTCTTTTAAAGCACTTTTTTTATTGTTCGCAAACAGTAATCAAGCAGCTAGAGAACCTACACTTACTGTAGTAATGCATTCATATTTGTTGCCTACCAAACCCTTCCTTCACTTCCCAACTCTTCCAGGTCATGTTAGAATTTTGTGCAGAGCTGGTTGCAAAGCCAGTAAGAATGGCATAATCTACCCTTGCTCAGTATTGGCATGGTAGGTCACTGAGAGTGTTTGACTAGTCCATTCACACTGAAGATCAGCCCAGCTCAACAAACACATTCTGTGCATGCTGCAAGATAATGCAAATAAAATGAAATAAAATTTAGTAGCCACAATCCACTTATGGTTGGAGGGAGTCTGCCTGACTTTGAGAGATACTTTCTCATAGGGACTTCTGCTTTCTGCTGACTTCCTTTGCTGTTTGTTTAGGCAGCATAAGCCTCAATTCATATAGAGCACATTCCTGGAAGGTCAGCTTAAGCCAGCAGAGATCCCCTCTGTCATGTGATACCTGTCCTGTGACAACAATTTTGTTCAATTTCTTTTGCATCTCAAGTTTTGTATAAGCTACTATTCTTACTGAATGTTGTTAAAATGGGAGTCAAATTAGATCAGTCATATGACTTTGCCTGTAACTTTTTTCCAACTGTAGAAAGTCATAGATGTAGATTAAACCCTGAAAAATATTAAGACTTTTGATAGATACCTTTCTGTTATGGTTTAAACCCAGTAGGTAGTTAAAATGTTCTGCTAAAAAGCCTGAAACATTCACAAACAGCTGTATCTGTCACTGAAACACCAGCAGGTTTGCATGATTACTCTTGGCTAAAGAAGAACACAGATGGACACATGAGAAGTAAATGAGATTGCTGAGGTGTTGAAATCAAAGCCTATATGAAAACAAAATTCTGTTTTGTCTGTATATAAAGTGTGGTTTTGTACAGGTGTGGTTCTAAAGAAAATAGGCTCCCGATAGAGCTTGTTGAGACTTCTAACAGTGGTATTGTCAGAAATTTCCAGTTAGCTGCAGTTAACCAGATTTAACTTTGTGGGAACATGCCAGCTGAAACAATTGTTATATTATTATTGTTGCTGTTGTCCAGAAGGTTTCTTGGATTTAGAACAAAGTTTCTATAAAACCAGGACAAGGCTTGTTATTTAGGGATTTTAAGCACCATTATATCCTTCTACATTTCATTTTGTGGACTTCTTCCTAGGCTAAGGAATTGAGGAGCAAGGTAGCTAATTTGGATCTTTCTAAATGCTTGTCTTTGCAATGAGGTGAAGTTATGAAGCTCACAGTTCTCACAGAAATAACCTATTTCTGAAAACCTCAAACCTGAATCATTTTCATGCACTTCTTAAAAGCTTCGTTCTGTGTAAAATAGCATAAACATTTAAGGAAGCATGCCTTACAGATTTGTCTATGAATCTGAAAAGTCTTTTAATATTTTTTTATGTTTTGTCTTGTCTTTGTCTTGTTTGGATGACATTGTGCAAGAGGGACAGGGATTTATTTATGCTAGCAGCAGAGTAGACTGAAAAAGTGGGTCTTCCATCTATGCCCCCGCACACTGTGTCATTATGTGCAGAAAAGGCAGAATTTTTCCTTGACCGGCACTGTATTTTGTTAAAATTATTATAAATAGCACTGTCCAGTGAAGACATCCACAGTTTTAGAGCAACTGTTGCATTTGTTGATGGAGTTAGTATAAATGGACTCACCTTGACAAGACAACTTTTGCAAAACAGCCTGCATTTGCAGCAGAGGAGAAGGGATGTGGCCAGGGTCCTCGTGCTTCTTCCTGTCTCTGGAGTGTTATATTTCAGATCCTCTCTAAGGTACTTAAAGTGCCTGTTGCAGCTCAGTTTTGTTGGATTTTCCTCCTTGTGGACAGGAGATTGCATAGCAGTTTGATAATTCAGAGAGCCCTCTATCAAATCTCCTATAAAACTGCTGTGCTGAGGGCTTAACACCTGTCAGGGCTTAGAATAAACCCATGCCAGTGATGGTTTGTGAGCGACCCAGCAGTAGAAGCCACTCACTTGTGTTGACCAGTGGTGTATTGTGTCTCCTTCCCTGTCAGCTCCTGAGGCAGCTGCAGTAAAGACCTGGCCTCTTAAAAACCAGACTTCCTTCATGTAAGTGGGTTGGGTTATGGTGTGTGTGCAGTTACTGTTTACTGTAGAACTATGCTTCATTTTCATAATTTAATAAGCTACTGGTATTCTTTTGAGAAATGGTCAGATTTCCCAGTGTCAGGAAGGTACCAGGGATACTTTTGGATAAGAAGATAAAGTGATTGATTTAATGACTTCCCCTTGGCTGAGCTGTAGTAATTGATTGCATGGTCAGTTATTGTGCACTTAAACAGTGTGTATTTAGTGTGTTCTACGCCCACATTAGAAGAACAGCTAATACTTCAATCCCACTTCACTGTGTCCTTGAAAGACCATTATAGGTAGGAGTACACTAGAATGAAATAATTACAGCAGCACTGAAAAAACTGAGGGTGGATCCTGAACTTGAGACATTGGTGCTGGTGTTCCTGGTCACTCTGGGGCATGATTCTATTTAGAAATGCCAGAAGCTGTAAGAAAATATAAAGAAGAGGTTACAAGAATGGATGTTTTCCCACTCTTCATGCTTACTGAGTCTTTCGTCCTTAGAGCTCAGAGGGCAATCTTCAGGCCCAACCTCATTTTATTTTCTTCTTTCCACACATGCATCAGTTACTGTTTTTCTGTGCTGATGCATTCTTCTGTTTTAGAATAATCAATGTTACACACAGAGTTAAGACAGAATAAAGCAAATTATTTAAAACCAAATTACTGAAATATTTTAGATACTTGATTCCAGTTAGGTGAGTTCCTGGGGGATGCTTTTTAGTGTAAGCTGGTATCTTTTGACTGGTGTCCTGGATTTGATTCTTCTGATAAACTGTCACTCTTGGATAAAGTAGGGCTAGCAAGACAGCACTGTGGCATTGTGATTTATGTAAAATTTGAGGGAGTGTGAACTAGACTAATAGCCTTAAAGAGGGTCTCACACAGAAGACTTTCATCTGATGGAGAAATTGCAACTAAATCAGAATCACTGACTCATAGAACATCTTAGGTTGGAAGGGACCTTAGAGATCTCCTAGTTTCAACCCCCAGCCATGTGCAGGGGTGCCCCCCACTATATCATGTTGCTCAAAGTCCCATCCAATCTGGTTGTGAAGATTTCCAGAGATGGGGCATCCGCAGCTTCTCTGGGCAACGTGTTCCAGTGCATCATCACCTTCACAGTAGAGAATTTTTTTTTTCTTAAACCTGTTCTCTTTCAGATTGAAGTCATTCTGCCTTGTCCTGTCACAATGTGCCATTATAAAAGGTCTCTCTCTTAATTTTCTTTGATCCAAGAATGGTTTCTGCAGCATGTTGTCATCTTTAGTCAAGTACCCTCAGCTGAAGTGCAGAAGAAAGCACATTGAATTCGATTTGAATAAATTGAGGAAGTCTGTTGTCCCTAGGCAAAAGCAGTTTGAACTGGTATAATTTTAACAAATAATTCTTTTGTTCCAGTAGCCTGCTCTGAAGGGACTCTGAAGTTTATTGGATTCCACACAAATTAATCTGTAACTGGATGTGCTGTTTGTTGACTCACTTGTTGAGCTGGAAAGAAGTAGGAGATTTCTTCATAGTTACCTAGCAGGTCACAGTGTATGTGAAGTATTTAACAAAGCATTTCTGCAGGGTGACTGTGCTGATGCTGTGATGAAGTCACTGCTTATTTGCCTTATGAAGCCATAGCTGCAGCATTAGGCTCACATGGAGTAAATCAAATGTTGTGTTAGGTGTACCCAAAGGAACATTTCGTTGGTTCTGTTTATTGTCCTTGCGCAGAGGAATAAGGAAAATGATAATTTTGTAATAATGTCTTAATAATGAATAAGCAATGTCTTTAAATACCTGTTTGTTGTTTTAACCCTGTGAACCTCATACAGTTACTAAAACCTTGTCTGTCTCTTTTTAAGTATAGGATGGTGGCATAGGTGAGACCATTACAATTAGCATTCAGGAGGAGCTGTTCTCCTTCTTCCTGTGAGGTCCCAATCCTTGCTGTTTTGTAAGGCAGGTTTCATTGTGCTTGCTCTGCCTGTTTGTCTGGTTCTTGTCCTCTGCAGTGCATTGCCTCAGTTGCTCGTGTTGCTGTTGATGTTTCTTCCATGCTCACCCAGTGGGTGCCACATTTTCTGCGGAAGTGTTAGACCATAGCTTTAATGAAACTGGGCAGTGTGGTGGGTCTGGTTGAAGGAAACAGCTGCTGGATGGCTATAAAGCAGTCTTGTGCTATTCAGGTAAGAAGTAAGGTTACTGCAGTGGGGTTATAAACAGCACTCATTAAACATGTTTGCCCTCAGTTTCATGCTTCTATATTGAGGTATATTTTTTAGAACTCTCAGGATTATGTTGTTCATACATATCATTCTCCATCTGTAAAGCTGCAACAAGCTTGGTCGTGGCCACTTGGGGTTTTAAAGTTTGGTTTTCCAAATGTGAAATAGAACAGAGTTTAAGGCAGGAAGACAGCTGATTGTGGGTAGCTTGAGAAAGCTTTTCTCCTGTAGCTGGAGTTACTGCTAAACCTTGCAAAGTAAGACCATCCTCAGTTTCCTCTGGCTAATGCTCTAGATTAATATCAATAACAGTGTTTTGACACTTCTTAGCCCTACCAGAGATGGTGGGTGACCTCCACTCTGTTCTTAATTTCCATTCTCTTAGTTGGTGCATGGCCTTCCAAGCATTAGGAAGGGGTTTGGGTGGGTTTTTTTTACCTTTTTTACTGCAGCAATGCTGTGGTGGTACAGCTTGTACGGTGATGACCAATTCACAGTTTGGGGTTAAGCTTATTTATACTCATGATCTTAGAGGAAGTAAGTTGTTTACATTTTGGCCTTCATTGTATTAAATTGTTTTTGCCTTTATTTTAAGTTTAAAACTTCCTATGCCACCTTTTAAATGTTCTGACTTCAAGGACCAGAACCAGCAGTTATGTCAACATGGATTTACTTGTAGTAATGAAACACCTTTGCAAATCTGGCTGAAAAACAAGGAAAGATGAGCAGGAAGGAGAGGAAATGTTCTTCTTTGCTAGCCAGCTCTAAAGCAAGGGTAGTTGTGTGATCTAGTAAGTGAAACATGGTTTTATTTATGAAAAAATTGTACTTATTACAGTTCAGTCAGGAACTTCTTTCTTGAGTACTCCTACCTATCAAACCTTGTAAATATTTCCACTGCAACTATCTCTACTTCCTTGATTCTTGTAGAGAAATGGAGATATCTTTGACATCAGAGACAAATACTTTCCTTTTTATGCTCTCCTTAACTAGAGGAAGTGACTGAAATGGAACTGACTAGAAATGGAACCACTGTTTGGCTTAGTAAAAATAAACATGAGCTGAATATTTTTCTCTGTAAGAATTCAGGTTAGGTCTTAATTGTTTCTCTGGCTCATCATTAACTGTGTCTGACCTGTTCCTGAGCATGTGACCAGCCTTAGAGAAGCCGAGTAGCTTTTCTTAGCTAACAGTTGTGTGTTGTGAGATCTAGATCAGGAATATCACAAAGACAAATGAAAAGTCGTCTTAATGTTATGGTATTGCTTCTTTCTAGGACAAGACTAATTTCCTGGTGAAAAAAATGAGATTCCTTTGCATGCAAGGTATCAGTTTCTTGGGAAAAAAATGCATTTTGCTTGCATGGTGTCATGTACCATGCTTCCTGCTCTGCTCAGTTTCCAAAGTGGACTTGCTTTCTTTTATTGCTAGCCCACAGCTGGCAAGGTGCTGTTCCTGCTGGTGTAGTGTGATCCGTGACAGAGTGTTGATTTTCATTCTATGCAAACATCTACCCTGATGTGCAGTGTGAAGTGGCTGCAGGAGTTTACAGCCTGTGATGCAGGCTATTGCCATACCCTGTGACTTTAGTAAAGAATGCCTGCATGCACACGTGGTGTGTGCCCTTGTGCAGCTCCTGAGCAAAGTCCAGCAGCCACCTGTGTATGCCCAAGGAGCCTAAGTACTGAGCTTTGCACTGAAATGAATCAAGATAATTCACAAGATCCAGTCAGCCTCTATGGCAGGATCAGTACCATCCAGGACAGGAGGGACCTTAGATTACTCCTGTCTTTTGGAACTCCTTGGGTTGTTCAAAGAATTGGGAAATTGGGGAAGGGAAAACTGTTAGCAATGAAGTAGCCTAGGAACCTGTCAAAGCTGTGCTGTGATCTTGGGTTCCTGACTGTTACCAGTATGTTTGCAGTGCAGTGCTTGGGCCTTGTGAGCTAGGCTAAGCCTTTGGCTCTCTGGGACACTTGAGTATTACTGATGGATTGAGGGGACCAGAGCAGATGCTGTGTGCTGTGATCTGCCAGCCTGAACTCCCTACACAGGGCTGAAAAGTTGGTTAAATGAAAGAGGCAGTACCCTTATAAATACAACCATCAGCAGTGAAATCAGGAATTTAGGAACTTTTGTTTTCCAAAGAGTAATCCAAGGTTTTCAGCAGTTTTGCTCTTCATTGCCTGCTTGTTCCACAAATGGAGCAGTGGAAGGAGCAAGCAGGGGTATTTCTGCAGCCTAACCTTTAGTAGGAGTTGCTGAGGCTACTAAGTAAGGGATATTGTCTTATGATCTGAGAAGTTGCAAAGCTGGTTCTTGCTTTTAATCAGATTCTGTGAGACCTGTGTGTGCATGTGAGGGAAGAAGACCCTTTCCCTCTGTGATCCCCGAGATAATATCCTTAATCCTCTTAAAAATTTTTGTTTGTGAAATATAGTGTCTATAGTTTAGGTGGCTTTGTGATTATATGTATAATATAATATCAAATATTTGAATGAGAAGTAGCTACAGTGAGAAATCAGTAAATAACAAGCCAAACCAAAGGAGTTGTAAGACTGTAAAGAATGTATTTTTTAGTCAGTATACACTCCAGCATTTTTATATTAATACAAGGAGTACAAAGAGTGGAGTTCTTTAACTCATCAGCCTGTAGGTATATACTGTAAATCAAGTTTTCAGGAAAGTCAGCTTCTCTACTTCCTTTGTTACACTGGTCCTTGTTTTTGGCTTTTTTAATGAAGCATCTTCTGGAGTGCTACTGAAGACTAGTGGCCAAAATTTACTTGTTCTGCTCTGCCTATTTTTCACATTTACTTACTTGAATAAGCATTTTTTGTTTTTCGATGTGGTGTACTTCAGATAAACAAATAATTAAAATTTTTCAATAATACCAAGGCTAAGGTGGGAAATACTGAATTGCAGGAGGCATTGAAAAAAAAAATATATTATTTCAGTCCTTAGGAATTTTTTTCTCTAGTTTTTCATCTTGTGATTTGAAGTCCTATTAGAAGTTTTCTATTATTAAGCATACTTACAGACTTCGTGGTAAAATGTGTTTTAAATTATGCTAAATTTTTGAATCACAAGATGTGAACTGCCGTGGACTCTGCATCTGGAATTGTGTGCCTGCCCAGTTTTGCAGTGCTGGCTTTTAATTTTCTCTCAATTATCTGCTTGTGTTCGGCTTTAGAAGTAGGATAGATATGCAATTAGCTTGGAATGCAAATATTTTAAGTATAGGCCATTTTTATTTAAAACACAATCCTGCATTTCTTTACTTGCAGTTAAATAATGTACCTCTAGGTGGCGGTAGGACACACCGGGACTTTGTCTGTTTTGGTTTTCTTTTTACTCTCTCTTTTAAAAGTGCATGCCTCGGCTCTGGAGTCAGAAGGGGGAGTGCCTTGGAACAAATACAGGATAATTAGTGTTCGTTTTTATAGATATTAAAACTCTATGTTCTTGAAAATAACGCCAGCCAGTTATCT
This sequence comes from Cinclus cinclus, assembly GCF_963662255.1. Taxonomy (NCBI): domain Eukaryota; kingdom Metazoa; phylum Chordata; class Aves; order Passeriformes; family Cinclidae; genus Cinclus; species Cinclus cinclus. Next base: position 54,629,546 of record NC_085048.1, on the reverse strand, counting down.
TTTTGTTTGTTTTAAAACAATGCATTACACTAACTATAAAAAAGAAGGCTTGATTACCCCGAGCTCGTGTTAATCAGTGTGTGTGAGCAGCTGCAGCTGCCAAGGAGAAGTGTGGGCAGAGAGGGACACTGCCTCGCCCAGGAGGCAGGGAAGGGCTGGTCCTTAGTAGCCAGTGGTGACTGTAGCCAAAATCAAAAAAATCTTCAGTCATGTTTTGCTGTTTTTCCGCTCATTTAAAATGCAAAAGTAGGTATAGTGAAAAATTACCCATCCTTTAAGTTTCTGTCCATTTTTCTCCTTGCTTTCTCATGTGACAGTAAAATGGGCTGAAAATAAGGCTCAGGCAATATGTCGATTCTGGCAGTTCAAAATGAATATGTTTTATGAAATACACTCAAAAATTACCAGCAGTTTTTATCCTAGACTTAAAAGCATAATAATGTCAAATTGCAATTTAAACCTGGACACATGAGTTTTATTTCCTCTTTGATGTACTGCAAACCCATGAATGCTTTGCTGCTGTCTCTTCATTTATGCATGGATTCTGAATTTTTTTGTGTGAGATAACATTAGAGAAGTCTCCCATATGGTTTTCCAAAATGATATGCATAAAATAATAAGAATGGTGATGTTTATTAAAAAATAGGTAACCTCTGATTTAGACTTACAATAATGAAATTTTTGGCTAATCTTGAAATTGCCTTTTTCTATCTAAAGATTTGAATACATTCCCATCCTTCATAAGAAACCTCAGATTTTGTCTTTGACATGGCAAAAATCATTCAGTAGTTGTTCTGGGACTTAGAAATGGGATATTTGTAGTAGGTTGAAAAAGTCCTCCATATCCATTTCTGTCAGTTTATCTATATGGCTTTAGAACTGTCAAGCAAAAATGTATAAAACTGAGTAGCAATTTTCTCTGCCCCACTCAAATTTTTCTTCCTCTTCACAAACAGCTGCTGAAATACAGAGAATACTACATCAGCTTGGAACACCACAGGACACGCCTGAGCTGAGGCAACAGCTGTGAGTACTTCACATGAAAATGCTACATTTCATTGCATCATAAACAATCTCCTCTTAGGTGATGAGGGGGATTTCTGTTAGGCAGAGTTCTTGATTTCCCTGAGAAAAGTGGGCACAGAGAAATATTTGAAACTTAGATGTTGAGATGTGCTTTCTGGAAGTAGGGTAGTCTGTAGACTCGAATCAGCCCATGCACGCTGCCTGCAGTATCAGTACATCTATAAAACCTGTGCTGTTTGTTAGCCAAGTGACACAACCAGAAAGCAGTATCAGTACTCAAAAACATACCCCCACATCCCTCCACTCCAGTCAATGTTTCCAATCTGCCTGTAGGAGTGTCACAAGGTAATGAATATGTTGGGGTGGGTTTTTTGTGAGGTGGGATACTAGGAGAAGAAGGGAAATGTTGTTTTTAGTGATAAAAGCTACAGTGAGGTCTGACATTATCAAATAAGTATGTACCAGGAATAGTAACATAATAGAAGTGAAATCAGACTCCCAAGGCAGATGCTCTGCTGGAGTTCAGTCACCTAAAGGTGGACTTCCACTAATATGCCTCTAGGAGAGACAGCAGCTGTTCTCTATTTCTCTGCATGGTCTATTGAACCAGTATGATTTTTTTTTTCTTTTAACTCCTTTGCCACATTAATCTCAGCATCACAAATGAATGTAAGCAACATGTGCTCACCTTGCATTTTTTGTGTGTTTCATGCTGTGCTGTGGCCATTAAATAGTAGGAGGGGATGTGTGTTGGATCGAAGCTATGATGTTTATTTTGTGACAGCCAAATTTCTTCATAATAGCTTGAGTTCAGGGCCCATAACATTAGCCAGGTACAATCCAGGGGGATATTTTACTGGGGACTGGGAACAGGTGAAGAGCAACATACATAGTTTATGCAATAACCAAACAGGATCTAGGCATAAATTCACACCTAAACAGCACAGAAACTGTTAAGGACATTCTTCAGACCCTTATTGGAATAATTTGTGTGTATATATAGTAAGCTTGCTTGAGTTTTATATGTTTCTCACTTGTCTGAATATTTGGCCTTTCTGAGAGTTGATTGTTTTAAATATTGATGCTGATGGCTTGATAATAGCTTTCCTGCTAAAATCTTTTTATGTAGACTGGGCGGGTAGGATGCTGAAGCAGGTAAAGAATTTGAGTTGCTTCAGGAAAAAAAGTGAATATTGGTAAAGGATTGTGTGATAATATCAGAAGTATATTTATGTATTCAAAATGACTACAAATGTATTGCTGCACATTAATAAAATAGACGAAACCTAAGGGGGGTGGAAGTAAGTAGTTGTTAATTATACTGTCACACTGAGGAACACGCCTTCTTCAATACCTGTCCTGCCTGGAACCCATGATTTTGTGCCTTTACAGCAAAGATCAGAATAAAGATAGCTTTATGTGCTTCAGAGGAGCTTTTGGTACTGATATTTTTCTGAGAATCCGTGAAATTCAGCAAAGTAACCCAGTGGTCTCTAATGAAAATTTGCATTTGGTTTTAGGCAACAGAAGCAGCAATACACCAACCAACTTGCCAAAGAAACTGACAAATACATTAAAGAGTTTGGATCTTTGCCTGCGACAAGTGAACAGGTATAAAACCAAAAAAGCATGGCTTGTCTGACAATTATGTTGGATCATGTAAAGTATTGGAGTCACTTCAGTTATTTATTCCTGTTTTCAAAGCTCTGTTTCGTTAGTCAACACATTTGCACAATGCGGGAGTACTTAAAATGTAAGAATATTTTGTTGCTGTCCAGACTTGACTCAAAGTTGTTTTTATGTATCAGGAATGAAGTAGTGTGACTGAAGTGGTGGGAATCAAGGCAGTGTGCTGTCCCTTTCTTTTTCTTCGGGTAGCTGGACACGTTGTAATCCATTGCAGTGATGCTGTATCTGACTCTGCCAGCACTCTGACTCCAGGGTCAACGAATTGTGTGCCAAAACACTGTTCTCTCAGTGTCTGAATAATTTGATTATCACAGTATGTCTGTTCTGCATCACTCAGATCTGCATATGTGCTCTGCTGATCAAAAAGTACAGGCTTTTCTTTTCTCAAGAGGACTAGACAGGATCTGTTAGTGAATCAACCTTTCTGAGGTCTGGGTAAAACTTTTCAGTCAGAAACATGTGAAGTGGCTGTTGTGGTTAGTACACTCCTCTCTGTTCTCCTGTGGTTTCTTATCTCAGCAAAATCTTTCAGTTAAATAAGGAGAGAACAACAGGATCCTAGAAAGCATGGATTCATGTTATTGTCACTTAAACAACTTCCCTGGTCTGTGGGTAGTTACTAAGGAGCCTTTGGGAAAGTAAATGGTCTTAAAACACTGAGTTCAAATGGCAGGCCCTGGTCTATGTGTGCTCATCCTGTCACTGTAAACTTCTAGCAGCAGTGTTAAAACTTGGTCTTGGCATGTAACCTCTAGTTCAGCCAAAGTATCTTTAGTTTGTTGGGTTTTTTCTGTTTGCTTATCTTGGAGTTGAAAAGTTCACAGTGAAATGTTTTACTGTTTAATTTTACCCTTTTATCAAATCTATTTTTTAATGAAATGCATAAGTAACGGATTCATGAATGGCAAATGACAACCTTTCAGAAATTTGTAAGGGTTGATATATGCATATATTTAGGAAAATGTGGTGGAGGCTTTCCTGGGTGCCTGATATTCCCCTTCCTTTCACTACATCTTGGGGGAAAAAAAAAAAAAAAAAAAAGACAAACAAACCTGAAAGGTTAGAACAAGTATTTCTGGATCTGTTATAAAGCATTTATGGGGGTATGTGAACCCACTTCTGGATTCAGCTAAATATGTATTTCTAGCATTTGTGTAAAATACATATGAAGTGCTCTGTTCTTTCTTTTCTGCACCCTTCCTCCCCTCAATGTTCAGTCACCTCTGCGTATTTTAGCATTCCTGGTGTCAAAATACTTCACAGTAAAGCAGAAGATTTTACAGTCAGCAGCTAATAAGGAAGGTAGAAGCTTTCTTATCACTGCTCATTTCTCATTTCCAGCTGTCAAATGAAAATAAGAACATTGATTTCCTCTTCAAATGCCTTAATTTGTCTGTTTATGTGATCCCAGAAAGAAAGAAGGTTTGTCCATGGAATTGCAAATAATTTTGTTGACAGCCTTCCTTTACACCAATTCAGAAGAAAAAAGTATATATGCCTTGGTATTTAGCAGACTGGAAATAGTAAAGCCTTAAAAAGCCTGAGCTCATTTGACTTGGTAAAACTTTCTCTCCTACAGCGTCAAAGAAAAATACAGAAGGACCGTCTTGTGGGGGAGTTCACCACAGCACTGACGAATTTCCAAAGACTTCAAAGGCAAGCTGCTGAGAAGGAAAAGGACTTTGTAGCCAGAGTAAGAGCCAGCTCAAGGGTGTCTGTAAGTATCAGAAAACGTGACACTGTATTCTTTGCATTGGTGTTAGTGGTGTTTTGTGTTGGATTTACCTCCACAGTGCTACTTAGCTTATAGCTGAGTCTAAATCCTGCAGAACATGCTGCTGTATGATTTTATAGTAAAGGCTGCATTAAGCTATAATAACCTCCCTGGACAACTGTTACTTTTTCCTTGCCTTTGTCACACAAAGGAATGAACTGCCCCTGTGTTCATGCTGTAAGCCTGCAAAAGCAGCTTCTAGTAGGTTTTGATTTTACTCTACCTTTAGATATCAACAGATTTTTCCCTTTGGGAAAGAATGATTTGCCAGATTTCACTGGAGTATTAAGGTGGAGATGTGTTGAGTAGCTTCAGATGTTGAGCTTTTCCTTGTCAGTATATCAGTTTTGCCTTTTCACTCCTTACCAAATACATGTTCTGTACTTGTAAGTTGTAGCAGGCAGTTACTGAGCTAAATGATTTTGCTTGTATTTCAGCCTTATGCATACATAAACAAAATCAGGATGAGAACGTGTTGAATCATGTTTCAGTTTGACTTACTAGAAACCTTCTAGTATTCACTCCTTATAGAAATGTTGCCAGTGCTTTTTTCAGGGCTTTAATGTTTTATTTATGTTTCTTAAACACTGATCATGTAGGGTGGGGTTCCAGAAGATAACTACAAAGAGGGAACACTTGTCTCCTGGGACAGGTAGGTTGAATTACTTAATATGCCTTAACCTAACTCAGAATAAGTGGCCTGCAGGGAAGCAAGCTGCCCATGATTTTTTGTTTGCTTGCTTTGTTTTTAACATAAAGAAGATATTTGATGGCATACATGGGGAGAAAAAGAAGCAGTTCACATCATGTCCCTCTTTTTTTCCTGATGCTTCAGCTGCAACCATGTCCTTAAGCTCCCCTAAGCTACATTTGGGTTTTCTGTGACACAAACTTAGGAAAGAGTCCAATTTAAATAAAGTAAAACTATTGTGGTAAGGGCCCAGTGTTTACTGGGAGCTCCCAATACTACCATACTCTCCAAGAATTGTTTCTTAGTCTCAGCTTCTTTTTTGTTGCTCAGATAGATGTAAACTCTGCAGTTGATAGTTCAGAAGGAACTTTGACCTTGTATTCATACTTAGAATTTCCAGTCAGCCACCTGCTCTGTGCACCACTGCTCCAGCAGCTGTGCTGCACCAAAGCTGTGATGGTTATACAATTTCTGTTAGCCAGGGGCAGACAAGGGTAAAAGCACCCATTTTATTAACTGATAATGTAAAATGTGCTATGTACTTAATAGCAGTTTATCCTTCTGAATAATTTATCATTGTGTTTGTTCATTTCTGCATGGATTTTTGTTTTGTCTGATAGTCAACCACAAGCACAAGTGCAAGATGAAGAAATTACAGAAGATGACCTCCGTCTTATTGAGGAGAGGGAATCTTCCATTAGGCAGCTTGAAGTAAGTACAAGTGGTTTTACAGGAGAATATGCTTTTGATACTCCAAAGAAATAGCAAGTTAAAGAAGCATGAGCATAAGTGGAGGCATGAATCTTGAGGAGTTTGGGTTTGTCTGTAGGTGTGGTTTTTCCTTTCAAAACTGCAAATATCGTGTTTAGATGTGAAATGTATATTTGAAATCTACTGTATGAAAACCGTGTTTTGATACACTGTGTTTAACTTCAGTGGTTCTGCTATGGAATAAAAGTGCTCATGTGATTGCAAGAAAAATTACATCCATTTTTTTCCCAGTGTGGTCATATTATTGAGCCATTTTAAACAGTGAATATAAATGTAGCAAAATTATACCTCTCCTCATGTGTCTTCCCAATGTATTGTTCAACATGCTCATTTTTAAGTGGATTTTTTAAACATTTCTAGAAATACAGAGATTTTCTGTTTCGTTGAAACTTTTGTTAGAAAGGGCTTCATAAACTTGGTCTCAAAGTACCAGAAAAACCTTCAAAATAAGCACATTAGGGTTTTTTTCATCCTGTAGTATAAAGACTTATGGATGCATACCCTGGAGGAGAAGGAACAGTATTTATATCTAAATGCACATAGATGCTAAAATGTGTGATGTACATTAATGATTTCATTTTGCAGGCTGATATTATGGATATCAATGAAATTTTCAAAGATCTGGGAATGATGATTCATGAACAAGGTGATGTGATAGGTAAGTCCAATTCAAATGTTACCTGAATTTTTTTTTTATATTCAGTTTCTCTGGCAAGCTGCAGTGTAGAACTTCCATTTGCTGGAAAAAATTCTTCTATTGACACTATCAGTGCTAAAGCAAATCAGGTACAAGCTAGTAATGCATAGACTGGCTGACAGGGAATGCAGTAAGGAGGAGTGCTTAAAATATGTAATTTTATGTGTATAAAATGTCTTTCAAGTAGTTTTTTGAAATATTTGTACATAAAATTGGAGTTTGTGGGACATTTTACTGTATTTGTTAATGGATTTAAGTGTGCAGATTCAGCAAAGATTCATGCTTTGCCTATTATGCACACAGGTTTATTGTTTTACCAAAATGTAACTGGAGAATTAATTTTTTTGCATCAACTGCTAAGCCATGCTCTTGTCTAAGTCCAGAATATATTTTCAGGGCTTTTTATTACCATCTTGACCCATAATCGCTTCATGTTTTTTTACTGCAAAAAATACAATCTGTATCAATATGACAGAACACCAAACTAGAATCATGAATCTCGGGGTGTTGTTTGGTATGTTGGCCTCTGTTTCATAAACCTTAGAACTTTTTTTTAATCTGAGCAGAGGGTAGTCAGTAGCAAGTTGGAGGACAAGTTAAAGGTAATTTTAAAATTAAAAAATAGGTAGAAAATTTCTGCCCTGGTTGGTATCCAAGTGTTAGCCCTGTGTGCAGAACAGGAGAGCTGTTACCTGGCATGAATTCAGCCAATCATTGCCTGAGCAGTTCTGGAATGAACTCGGGCATATGGGTAGGATGGGTCAAGTTTTCATATTACAAGGTACATTGATGTACCATCTCTTGAAGACGCCAGCATTTTGGGGCAGCTGTTTATATGCTCTCAAATATACTTCAGCATTCCAAACCTTTGTCTGGGTTATGACTTCTCAAAATTTGAAATCTTTCTTTTTATGACAAAGACAGCATAGAAGCCAATGTGGAAAATGCAGATGTACATGTGCAGCAAGCAAACCAGCAGCTGTCAAGGGCAGCGAACTACCAGGTAATGCCAGTTATGTAAAATTGTCCTGCAGCAGTCCTGACTTAGGCTGTCTTATGTTTTGGGATAATTATGAGGGACAGGACTGCTGAGAGATGTTGTAAAAAGATGGTTTATTGCTTCATTACATTTTAAGTCTCATGGAAGGGTGAGACATTAAAGGTGTTAGATCCAACACCATAACATCAGAATCCAATCTAATTCTCAGTTACAATGCCTTATATTAGTTTTTTAGCCAATCAAATACCTCTACAAAGTTCACTAATGTCTTTTTACACCAGTCATTAATTGCTTTGTCTGTCATGGCTTTACCACAGTGCATCATTTTTCAACCAACCAAATAACACTTCGTAAACTTACAGTGATTAATCTTAAACTTCTAACTACCTTCATAACAGTTTCTCTTGCTGAATGTTAAAATCTTTTACTGTCTTACTTAACATATTGCTTTGTTTGCATAATATATATGTCTGTTTGCCTAAAACATTTTTCTACTTAAGCTACTAACTTATATTCTTGTTTCATGTCTGTTTCGCTTCAGTGCTCTAATTCTCCAAGCCTTCTCCAAGCTCTTAGGTCAAACATTGTATCCATCTCTATCTCTGAGCCTGTATGCATAAGGCCTTGGGAGCTTTCTGTGCCTGCATTTCCCACATTTATGCACTTTGGGTTTTGCTTAATAAGTTCCTCAAGGCTTGAAGACTTAAAGGTTTATGTTAGACTACAATGGTGTTTCTAGGTCAATAGAAAATAAAAGTCGGTGACTTTGGAATGCTTTGGGTTTCCAGCCAGGCTGTTTCAGAATCTTTTAAGATTCTATGAGAGCACCTGGAGTTACACCTTTACTTAAAACAAACAAACAAAAATCCCAAAACCAACACAAAAACTTTACACAGACTCCTACTTTTATAATTCAAGAAGTTAAAGGTTCCTGTATATGGGAGAGCAAGCCTTTGTAGATCACTGGAGGACTACAGAAGACAGGCAGGAAAGTCTTCTGAAGATGTGGCCAGTTAGCACCAATTTTTGCTGTCTGAAATCTTCCTGAAGCTGTCTATGTCCAGCTTTTGTTACTTGCTACTCTGATGCTGAAAACATATTTCAAACTGTCAAATTGTTTTGAAAAGCCTTTTAATACCTTCATATGCCACTTCTTTATAACATTTTTGGAACTTCTTAGAAATAATCTTCCCCTTTAAGTTAGAGTTAGTCCTTAGACATTTCTTTTTTTAAATCATCTTATGTTTATTTGTAGTAGCTAGGACAGTAAATAAGTGACAGAATGTCTGAAAGACTGCCTGCTGATTTCAGATGTGGGAGAGGGTGCACCCCTGGACTGTATTCTCAGTGGGATTAATTGGCACATTACGTACATTTGAGGACTCCAATTTTGATACTTAAAAAAATTCAGGGAAAAAAATAATAGCAGCCAAAAATTTTAGTGTAAAGAGTACATTTTCTGGTTAAAATTGAAAATTAAAAGCTTCATGATTTACTTTGAGGAGGAAAGGATCTTCCATCTCAAAGGTAGTTTATCAAGACTTGGCTAGCTTCTGATGAGTGTGTCTTGCAGGAGGCACCAAATACTGCAGAATTGCTCTCTATTTGGATGAAAGGACTGTGTTGTTTGCTTTGGATTTGGACTTTCCTTTGCTTGAAAACTTATCCTTGTTCCAAGGTGCTGAAAAGTTTCAGCAACTATTATATCTGGCCTGACCCCCTCAAGGAAGTGTTAGAGGCCCAGACATGCTGGGAGGGACAAGGCTCTTGATATACCTGCAGCTCCTGTTTGTGGTTGGATAAGCTCTGTGTCACTTATTTTCCCTGTGGAGTGCATCCACACAGCAGAGCCATATGGGCAAAGCCAGGCTGCTTCAGCATTGTAGAAATGATCAATTGCATATTGAAATAAGCTTGCTATGCCTTGCTGAAGTAGTTTTGCAGGGGAAATGTTTGACTTCAATGTATTTCTGGTAAGAGGGGGTCAGTAGGAGGCAGAAGGAAGAGATTGTGAGTGTAAGGAGATAATGGACACAGGAAGAAGGTACTCCAGCAAACTGATTAAGTTCTAGCAAGTAAAACAGTGAAATAAAGAAATCTTAGCCTGATGGTGAGAGAAGTGGTAATGAGACAAACTAGAAGAAGAGAATTGTTATGAAATTTGGTGCTCTGGGTAGTACTGGGCAGAGAACTGACAGCTTCAATTGAGAACTGACACAGATGTTGTTCTTCAGAGAGGAAAATTTTAAAAACCCCAAAACATCAAAACCACCCAGGCAGAAGAACTTTTGCCAAGTACAGCACAGACTGGCTTTACTTCTGGGGCTATGGCCTGGAATCCCAAGATCTGAATGTTGTTATTCCTTGGCTCTCAGCAAGAGCCTGAGAAACCCATTGGTAATTTTCTTTCATCCTGTGAAGGAAACCTTCAGATTCCATACCCTTCAGGTAAAGGATGACAGAGTGGTGCTGGTCTTGAGTGCTTTGATGTCTCAAGTTACAGACCTGTATGGGAAGTGTGAAAGTCCGAAACATGCTCATAATTTGGACTTTATTGTAGTGATATCTATATAAGTGGGTCTCTAGTCATGTCTCTTTAGTTTGGGGTTTTTTTGTTGTTTGTTTTCTTTAAGAGCAAGTTCTACTTAAGTAACTTGACAAAAACACCTTTAAAATAACTGTGAATGGATACACAGCAGTCTAAAATTGTAGTCCATTGTTCCCTTCTGTATATACACTAAGTTCTTTTTTTTTTTCTAGCAGACCATTTCTACCTCCTCTGTTGTGCAGTTGATTATCCATTTTCCTCTTATGCTGTCAGTTGTTCTCATGTTACTTCCCCCAGAGTTCTAATTACATCCATTCATTACATTACTATGTTTTCTTCCGTTATTTTATTATGTGTACCAGAAAATGCCACTGAAATTATTCTGTTAAATAATATAGCAGTAAAGTTAGGTAGATAACTGTTGGTTTTGTTTTTTTTTTTCCTTGACCATCTGTAGATGACTTGACCATCTTTACATATAAGGACACAATTTAGTTAGATTGCACAAGTAGTAGGACCATAAAATCATCTGAATAGTTTTCTGATGTTCTGATGTAGTACAGTTTTCAATCAACTTGGTTTTCTCTCTCTTGGCAGCAAAGATCCCGAAAGAAGATGTGCATACTCATTATTATACTTGCTGTTGGAGCATTGCTTCTTGGAGTCATCTTATGGTTAATTACAAGATAAGTCTCTGGAGAAAGCTTTGCAATTTGTATTTAAATTAGGAAAGGAAATTCATAGTCATAGTTTGCTCATTGTGAAGCTGAGTAAAATAGTGATTCTGAACTTCATCATGCTTTTTTAATAAGATTTTTTGTTTTAACCTGAGAAATAATTTTCTCAGTACTGCCATCAGTATAACTGCCTGTCCTCTCAGATTTGGGTGCTGTCTTACCAGAAGAAAAACAGTCAAGATCATAAACTGTACCATTAACTTGAACATAAAACATCTCAAGGTTTAGGGGGTTCATCAAAGTAATGATAATTTGTGTTGACAGGGTGGGTCATCTTTTGGGATACTGCTAAATGTTGCTGCCAAAACAAACTCCTGAACTGTTGCTTGAGGCAACGAATTCACATCTCAGAATTTATTTTTAAGTTAGAAATATATTTCTTCTCTCTTTCCCTTCCATCATATTCACCTACCCATTTGATATGGGTGGTTCAAAAATAAAATGTAGGTTGCTGAAGTTGATGTGTTCTCTCTTTATACCTGGAGCCTGTGAATTAAGCCTTCAGTTTGCTTGAAATCTTTTAAATGTTCCATTTATCTCTCTATCTGGCATCAAGGATGGCTATATCTGGAAGCTGTCTGCAAAGGTAGGAAGGTTGAATGATGTAATTATGTGATTTTTTTTTGTTCCAGTTCTTGCATTAAGAAATACTGTGCTTTATTGCGCACATCTGCTGTCTTTGCATCTGAAGTGTGCATGAGTGGGTTTGGTTAGATGAAAATTTGCTCTAGTCTGTGACTTCATAGACTTGCTGGGAAAAATAGAAATTCCCAACTTCCTAGCTTCACTTGAATGTCACTGTTGTGAAACTGCTGTGATTTAGTTTCCATGAACAGGTCTGAAGTTGTATGTGATGTCTTTCACACAGCTTAAGAAAAGATTACAAGTTCAATTCCAAGTTCAACACTGGTATTTGAAATTAAGTTAAAATCGTTGAACTGACTGAAAGCATTTTAAAAATTTGATGCTTGTAGCCTTTAAATGACTTTTTTTCCTTTTGTGCCATTTTGTACTAATATATTAAAAATGTAAAAACACTTTTTTGCCAATTAATCTATTTGCCTTTTTACTTAATCTTGATGAACTAATCTGAAAGGTGTACAGATGAAAAAGTCACTTAATCTCTATTTTATAAAGTTCTTCCATACCAAACTGATAGAGAATGCACTGTGTACATGGTGAGCTATGAAATATTATTTGGGAGCAATCTAACTGTAAGCATAAATTAATTGTAACCCTACAACTGAAATAAAGGTCTTTTAAAGAGTACGCTTTTCTAGTACTTGCTTTTTTTTAAGAATCCATCTTTAAAAGCACAGATGTCATCTGAACAACTCCAGAGAATCTTAGCTCAGCTGATGAAGTGGCCCCAGGGAACCTCTCTTCCTGTACAGTACTTCACCTGGTTAATGAAAATGCTCCTGCATCTTGCATTCTCAGCTAGTGTTGCTAATACACTGGGATTTTTGTTTTCACACTACACTAGCCTAAACTAGAACAGCAGTCAGCATTTTAGCCAGGTAGCTTTCTTAACAGTGAACTGTCTAAAACTGACTTTAGAAATTTCCTGGCTTTAATGTTTAATAAACTATTTGCACTATTGCAAACAGGCACAGAAGGATGACTTGATCCTATTTGCCCAGTAGAATCTCTTCCCTGTTGCAATACCTCATACTTGCCTCTGTCAGTGACAGATTCCACTGACATGCTGAGGAATGAAAAGAGCTCTTTGGCAGCAGAACTTCAGCTCTGATTCCTGACAGATCAGAAATTCTGTCTATGCTTGATACTTTTTGCATTGCATTTGTCTTCTTGTTTGGTTTTCTGCTAGGAGGATTCTCTACTAAAATGTGTACCACCTTGAACAATATTGTTCTGGGGAAGAGATAGTATATTTACTGGTTGTTTACCTTATAAAGGGATGAATACCCTCTTCACTGAGTTTGTCCAGTAGTGACTGCAAGATGGGATAGCCAGTACATAAAAGCTTCCACTATGAGGAGCTGGTGAGAGTCAGGCTGGGGCAATAGTACCAAGTAGCTTGGAAATTCTTCAGATTGCACAGCACTGCGTTTTCCAAACCCCTGCTGCAACCTGTGGTCTCTGCTCTTTTGTGTCTGATTTGTGTGCCTGTCTTTATTTCCCACATGGAATTGTCTCTATTTTCAGAGTCATGTGCCTGTTCAACTGCTCTCTGGTATTAGTGGTTGGGGCACTCTGAAGGAGAAGAATGCTGCTGAGAGTCCCTGTGGGTGCCTTGCCTGCTTTCATTAATGATTTATTGAAATAAAACCCTGCTTATGGTGTGGGGGTGCCTCCCACATATGCTCTCAGATGAAACAATTCTTCCTTGAATCCCAGTGGAGGTGGGACACTGGAACCTGTTACCTCTGGTTGAGACAAAGGGCCAGCTCTCAGGAGTCACAGGAATGGTTCTGGAAGGTGTGGTGGCTGCTGCTGCCCAGCCTGTGAGGCAGGGGCTGGTGAGGGGGTCAGTGCTGGAGTGTTTACACACAAATTTCTGTACCTGTTGGAGAGACCAGCCTGCAAGGCCCTAATTGCTTGTTAAGCATCTTGGTGCTGTTAATTTCCAAACTTGATTAGGCAGAAACAAAGTGCTGGGAGGAGTTGTGTTTAGCGTGTCTGTGTTGGGGGGCATAAATACTCCTTTCTAAGATGCTCTTAATGGAGCTTCTCTGTATCATTTCCTTCCCCTACGTGCATGCACTTAAATGTATGAAATGCAACTTCCCGGTATTTAAAGGAAGCTTTGATATCTATAAAGAACCCAGTAAAACATTTGAGTGTAAGTGTATGAGTCAATGTTTTTAGAACAAAGATTTTGTCTGTTCTGAATTAACCATCAATATCTGTCTGATTAGGAAGGCAAAAAAACGCAATCAGAGCACCCTTCATTTTACTGAAGGAGCCTGCTAAGAATAGTTCCTTTGTAGTTAACCACACACCAGGGGTACTTTTGTGTTCTTTCTTACTTTTTCAAAGAGTTGAAAGTCACAGAGGCACACAGCTTTTTAAAGGTTTTTCTATTTTTTTCCCTGCACCTCCCCCCTTTTAAATTGTTCTGATATTCAGCAGGGTATGCAATACCCCTAAGATAACTTCATCCCTAGGAGCCTTCTTAAGTCACCCACCCACACATTGTGTGGGTATTGACAACAAATATGTTTGGCATCAGAAGTGTGGGCTAGATTTTGGATATTGGTAGTTTGAAACCATGAAACAAAGATTGAGTAAGGGGTCTAAAGGTGGGGGGATGGAGAGAATGACATAATCTGTTAGTGAAGTTGAGCCAATACCCTTTTAGTTGATTGCTGGCTTGGGATGTTTCAAACACTGTGTTGTTTGGTATCACATTTGAAAGAGATTAATTGCTTTTCTTTTGTTTAATTCTGATTGAACCTCGTTTATGATTTCAAGAGCACCAGTGAGAAGGGAAAGTGCGGAGATCTCCTTGCTGCTGGATATTAACAGTTGATGACTTTCTGCTTCTTATGGTACCTGTGGTGCAAGGTGGTTCTTAAGTGGGTACCATGCTGCTTTCCCTTTCAGTTTGCAATTAAGTCCAGAGCTCTCACCCAAAGCTGTTGTGGAGTGAAGACTAATTATCCTCTGATGAGGTACCCACCTGCAGAGCCATTCTAGATGCTCTTGTAATGTAAGACTTGCAAGAGTAAGTATCTGAAAGCAATCAGCTTCCAGGCATTTTTGTAGGGATCTCTGACAGTGCTGTAGAGGTTTCTGTAGCCTAAGAATGCAGGCAACAAAGCATTTACTTAGCTTTGTATATCCTGATACATTATATCCTTCTGTGGTAAAGGGAGTCATGTTTGCATAATACTAAAAGACTCCACAAACATAGGAGTAACCAGAAAAGGTAGCAAAATCTTCTTCAGAGGCAGAGAGCAACAAATGATGTTGTAACTTGCTTCTTAATGCAACTCATTGTCAACTTTTCCCGTCGGCTGTATTGATTGTGTACTCTTGAACACAGCCACAGTGATTTGGTTTGCTCCTATCTTAAGTATCACTATTTCAAATATCAGAAAGGTACTCAGAGTAAGGGAATGCATCTTGCTTGTGGGTATAGTGCAGGTACAGAGGAGAGCCATAAAATGGCTGGAGCACCTCTTTTTTGAGGTCTGAGAGAGTTGAGTTTGTTCAGCGTAGAGAACATTCCAGGGAGACTTAACTGTGGCTTTCCTGTACTTAAAGAAGTCCTCCAAGAGAACTGGAGAGGGACTTTTTACAAGGATGTGTAGTGATAGGACAATGGGGAATGGTTCTCAACTGAAAGTGGGTAGGTTTAGATTAGATATAAGGAAGAAATTATTTACAATAAGGGTGGTGAAATGCTGGCACAGGTTGCCCAGAACAATGGTAGATGACCCAGCCCTGGAAACATTCAAGACCAGGCTAAACTGGGCTCTGAATAACCTGCTCTAATTGAAGATGTCACTGCACATTTCAGGAGGGCTGGACTAGGTAACTTTTAAACAGTCCTTCCAATCCAAAATATTCTATGAATTTGTATCTGCAAGAATATCCTAAGAAGAAATATTCAGTATAAGTGTCTGCTCTTTAGTAGTCATATCTCTGTACATGAACACAACACTTTGCTACTGCTGATAAAATATATTTTCCTGATTTAAGAAAAAAATTACCTAGATTAAAATTCCTGTTAGCACAAGAAAATTAATAATTTTAAAACTTTTTTTAGTCGTATTTAAAAATGTCTTGCATACTTTAAAAAAAAAGTAAAAGAGGGAAAGTAAAACACAAAGAAAATTGGAAGTCACAAGCTGAACTGCTCACCCTTCCTTTCCCCTTCGAAATTCATTCTGGACAGAGTTGTAATTGTGTTTTCCCTTTATCTAATATTTATGCAGAAAATGCTTGGTCTTTGGCAGTGCATTTTGAAATCTGAAGAGGTAATAAAGGGTGGGAAGGAGTTGGCACACTGCGTAATCCAGGCAGTATAAATGATAATCTACCTTTACTCATAAAAGCTGCTGGAGCTCACTGTAGCTGCCAAGTTTGCATCTTAGAAGGAACGGCTCCAGGACCCATAGAGAATTCCTCAGCAAGAGCTTTAGCTGCTCCCAAGTCCTGCAGGCTGGATGGACCTTTATCTAAAGAAGGTAAGCAGGGACAAGGAGAGAATATTTTCTCCTCTAAAGGAGAGCGTCAGCCAGCAACCTGGGGAGAGGGTAGTTAAATATACTCCCTGCCATTTGCACTACTTTTGCTCCTTTCCCACCCACCCCCTCTCTCCTCCTCAATCTCCCCTCTCATAGACACAGATGTTCTCAAAGCAGAGGAAACTGAAACCCTACAACTGAGTTCTTTGTATCTTGTCTTCAAGAACTTCTCTGCCACAGTATTACTGAAACAGGGACATGCCTCATTGTCTAATATGCTGTTCTCCAGCAGCTTTTCTTCAACTAGATAAAGAATAACTATTGTCTTGGAGATTAGCCATGGTGTTGTCAGGGAGAACTAGGCTGAAGAAGTTTGGGAGATCAGAAATGCTTATTAAAATGCTTATTATTGTCTTTGTAAGATGACAAAAACAAGTTGAGTCTTTATCATGTATCTGCCATAGTTTTGATATCTTTGGCAAATCATTATTTAAAATAATCAGAGAACTTTAAATAGAGAAGCAAAGTAGACCATTTGTCCCTGATTTGTATTGTTTCTGTTAGTTTACAAACTAGTCTGTAAATTCCTAAGCAGGGACTGCAAGGCTTGAAGCTCTAGAGGAGTGGAGATGTCTGCAGCAGTGAGCTATTATCCTTCAGCTACTGTAACCCCAGAGCGGTATCCCTGGAAAAGGGCAATCTGACTCCCGAGTGGCCACACAAAAGAACAGGGCATCACTAATTTTGAATTATGTCAAGTCCAAGGAGAAATAAACAAGGCCAGGGGAGAAGCACGTATCCACAAGGAAAGTAAATTTAGCAGCTGTCTTGAAAATCAGCTCTGTCTGGTTGCAACAGGGGGAGGCCATAGCCCACAGACTCATTTGCTGAATCCAGGTGTGCACACTCTTCCCCCAGCTGAGGGGGAGGAGGAGAGTTTTGGGGTGTATAGGGAGTTTTGACTCAGTTGTAAAGGAGGCAGCTATCATGTCTCAGACAGGTCATAAACCATCAAAGACTCCCAGACTCATTCCAGAGGCCTTCCACCAGAGTTCTGCTCCCTGCAGGGGAGGTACTTGGGCATTGCTGTGTATACCTGAACATATAACAATCCATGTTTCCTGGGATCCCCACCACTGGGAGCAGGGTGAAGAGAAGCAATAGAATGCCACTGGATCCGTAGGGCTGGTGGCTATCTTCCTACCTAATCTATTTCTCATCCTCTCTTCTATTTCTCTCTCTACCTGACGTTTACTGTTAAATAAAATCCGTACCCTTGACTTTGGCACATGGTCTCACCTGTACTTTAGTTCAGGCAGAGACATCTCTTTAATAATCATAATAATCAGATCTTAACCTTGTGTCAATTCACCCAAAGAGGAAGTTATTTTTTAAAAAAGTAACTCTGAATGTCTTCTCGTGATCTTCCTTTTAGTGCTGGCGACTTTTCCTCTGCTCCAGCCTTTACCTGGAAGCCTGTACAGCCCTGCTTTAAAGCTCTGCTCACCCCATTGTGACAACTTTCTTTCTGCAAGTAAAGTCAGTTAGGTTGGCTACATGATTACTGTACCAGTCAGTAGTTCTAGGCTGGGAACAAACATTTTATTCACTCACTGTCAAAGGCATTCAGTGATGAATCAATTTAACATCATCAATTCAGAAACTTCCATGAAACTTCTCAACCAGTTATGGCCTTGAACTTAGCATACTCTTCCTAGTAAAGAGAAAAACTGTTTATTGTGGCAGACACTGGAGTGAGAATGTTTTTGTTATTTAATCCCTGCAGTTCTAATTTTATGATGTAACTGCACCTGAAAAAAGGCAAGTGCTCAGTGAGCCAAGCATTTCCTTGCAAGTCAACCCTCCTGTCATCTTGTCTCTCTGCCCCCAGTCCCAAATTTACCTTTGGACATTGCCAGGACCATAGAAGTTTGACCTCAAGTTTCTTTCCCCTCAGACATAAGATATCCATAAACACTGTAGCTAAACTGAAACTCCTCTGCATTTTAGGTAGAAATTATTTCTCAAAAAAAAAATTAAAAATATGAGGTTTATGATTCATCCATTTCCAAACACAGTCCTACAAAAAAAAAGGCTAAAGGGATATTCTGTAAACCATGCACATAGACTCAAAGCGTTATTAAAACCCAGAAATATTACAAAAAGACCACAAGACTAAATGAAAGTAAGAAAAATATTTGAGAGAGGATGAGGTAGGGGAGACAGAAAAGGATCTTTCTATAGCTTGTGCTACAGAGAAGGGCAGAAACAAATATAACAACTGTAGGTCTGAGAAACTGGAGGTGACTATGGAGAGTTGTACTGAATAACACTATGCAACATTTTTCTGGGCAATAAATGGTGGCTGTCACCCTGTACAGATGTCTCAAATTTTGGAAATTACTCTTCTATGAATAGCCTTCTGAAGCTGGCCTTCTCTACAGCCAGAAAAACCATCTTTGTCGTTATTGTTTTACAGCTTTGGGAGGGGAAAAACAGGAGCTGTTCTTCATGTTGTGTTTCATTTGGTTCCTGAGAATTCAGTAGTTTGGTGGAGTCATTTTGGCTATGATTCTAAGGAAGTGGTCAATTCCCTGAACTTTTATTGACTTGCCAATTATTTCCTTGTTTTCTGGGAGGGCTGCATTTGGAGTAAAAATGCAAGGAGGGCTGAAGCAGAAGCAGGACACTTTAGGAAGGTTTGCAAAAGGATTAAGAAGACCAAAGTAATGGCATCATAGTAACAGGAAGGTATTGAGATATACAGCCATTATTCAGTCTGGCTATGCATGAGTTGTTATGAGACAAATGTATGTCAGTCTCAAAAACTTACACACTTAACAAGTCAGATATTTTATTAAATCATATTCAAAATTTTAAGAAGGCATAAATATGTTTGCCTTGATAACATACTTGAGGTTGCAAAGTCAGAGGGTGTTGTATTGTAATTACTTTTTGTTCTTCATTGCTTTTATGCCTCATCCCTGCCATTCTGCCAGGAAGGTGCTGTTGAAATATGAGGTGTTCCCTATGCAACTTTGTTCAGTTGTGCCTTTCAGCATGATTCCTTTGCACCAAAATAATATCTCCAATATTCCTGTTCCATTCTGTTAGGATGTTTCTAACAAGAACTCTGCTCCAAGCTGTGTTCTTTGCTTGTGTGCAGCAATTCCAATCCCCAAAGGAATGTGACGTGAGTCTTCAAGACTGATATAATTTGAAAGGTGTGTACAAAATACTATGGTGTTAATCTGACTTGCAGCTCTTTGATGCTAAGGACACCTTGAATATTTTCATCTGGCAGTTAATTTTTTTTTTTTGGGGGGGTGGTGGTGTTTTTTTGGTTGGTTTTTTTCTGTTTGTTTTTTGTTTGTTTTTGTTTGGTTTGGGTTTTTTTTGAGATACAAAATTAGGCTGGCCTTTAGAAATTGTTTCTAGCGGGAGAAGGGAGGAGGTTCCTCAGCTAAGTGCTATGTCTTTCCTCATTAGGTTTTGCCATGTAGGTCCACAGGGATCTTCTGATGAAGTCCTTAACAAAATCAGACCAAAATCGTTTAAGGAAGGCAAAAAGTAGAACATTTTCAAATGCTTTACCAGGAAACCATTTGTCTGGTAAAATTTTCTTTATCTGACTGTTAAAGAAAAAAAAAAAAAGACATATGGGGTTTGTAAATCAAAATAAGAAAGGAGAATGTAAATTGTTTAAAAAATCATTTAGCCCAGTTCTAATACGAGCTCCTTTTAGGAGCAGCTTGTTTTGTTTTTTCTACTTATGCAGGGTTGCAAAATTTTCCATGCATACTCATTACAGAATACTCCCCACTGTGGTGAGTAGTGCCTAATGACTATTAGTCATTATGGTGCTAATAGTACTGATTTTCTTTTAATGGGTGCCAAGGTAACTCGAGTGTTTATTCAGTGAAAGATGCTGTGGGCAAGGGGATAAAGAAGACTTAACAGGATGGCACAGGTCTGGGGCTTGTCTGGGCTGCTGCGTGGGAGTCATCTTGGATGAGAACAAGTATGTGACAACTGCACCTCTGAACTGTGCTGCTTCTGAGGTAGTGACGGGGAAATAATTTATTTTAAAAATCCAACAAAACAACAAGACAAATCAACAAACCCAAATTGTCAGCTTGAAACTCAGTCAACAGTCTAGCAGTAGAGTCTGAAGCCTGAGATGTGGTGGCATCCCTACTTAGGCTGTCTTCTTTATCAGAGAGGATCAGAACAACCTGGACAAGCTCCACACTAATCACTCTATTGGCAGCTTTGTTTTCCGCCAGATGTAAGAGCAAGGTTTGGTGACACTCAGTGCAAGATCTGCCCAAGATATGCTGCTGTTATCTGGAAAACCCTCAAAAACTTTTGTTTTAAGTTGTTAGTCCAGATACAGGTTTTCTGGAAGAATAAACAGGTGATTGTGCATATCCCTTGAGCTGGCAGCAGTGTACTTCACAGAGAAAAATCTGACAAGAGGCTGTGAGCAATAAACTAGTAATTTGCAGGGAAGTCTGGGTTTAGACTGCAACCTCACATCCTACCACGAATAACAAGAGTATGGTGCTAAAATAACACAGATGCTCCTGAAAATGCTGAGGAGTCAGACTCTGGTCTATACTTAGCATTGTGAAATTGCAGTACAGCATCAACAAACTAAAATTCATCACATGTACACCTTCTATTTAATTGAAAACTGAGAGTTTGGCTATTGCAATGTCAGGCTTGTAAGAATAGAGAGAGATGAATGAACCTAAACAACCAAAAAGAAGTCATTATGATTTAAAGTCTGTGAAATGCCACTACTTACTGAAAATGAGACGTTGTGTATCTAGATTGGAAAGAAGAGGTCAGCAACAGCATTGGTATCAGATGAGCCTTCTGAGGTTGTGACCACAGATGGATGTGTACTGTGACCACCTTATTCAGCCTCCAGAGGGTCTGGGAAAGATGCTGAATTCATTTTTTTTTCATTGAGGAGCTCTGTTTCTAAAGCAGAACCACTATGGGTCCAGATATGTGACCTCCAGAGCGTTATGCTGCCAGAAGAAAATGTTGATCTCACTATGGTAATATTTTTCTCCTGCTGATTGAAGGAAAAGGGAAAAAAGAAGAAATAAAAAAAAAAGCTTTCCCTGATAGAGTAGTGTATGAAAACATCACTTGTCTTCAAAATTCTATATCATAAAGAAATCATGAACTGGGGAAGAATTTTCTGTTTACAAGGTGCTTCACAAACTCCATCGTCACACAGCAGTGTCCAAGTCAGCTGCTTGAAATCTTGGCACCAGCACAGAGCATTTAGGGCAAAACCCACCAGTCCTTTGCAAAAATGCAGCATGGGGATGCCTCTGGCATCCCTAGGGAGGCACATTGGAGAAGGATGTTTATACACATGTATTCACATATCTGGGTTGCACAAAAGTCACTGCTCTTATATTTTCAATGTTAATGGTTTGTATGTGAAATTGCTGCCAAATACACCAGAGCCACTGGCTTTGCCAAAGGAGCACCCCCTGTTAATTTACAGCTTGTAGACTAGATCTGACTCCACAATCCTGCAGGAGTAGGGGAGAGTTGTTTTCCTATCTTTAAGATTTTTTTTTCTCACAGAAATCTTTTATCTTTGGCAGTGGGAAAAGACAACCTCTACTCTGGTGTTTCTACAGAGGAATAGGAGTGGAACAGAAGGGCTCCCTTTCTTTTTGTGCAACCTCTCCCCTGCTTTCCTCCACCCCAGTCACAAGATAATCACAGAATCTGAGCTGGAATAAATTTAGGAATCAAGCAATCAGTCTTAATCCTCATATTCCAAGTAAGTGTTTATGTAAACAAAAATTAACATTTAAGATATTTTGGGGTTTTTTGTCACATTTTCATATTAAAGAGCTACAGCTCCTGGGAGTTCAAAGCAAATTTGGTTAGCTGAAGAGGGTGTTTCTTTTTTCCACAGCCCATTAATGTTTTTTCAAAATGGGACTATCTGTGCATTTTGTTAATATCATGGCTTGTGGCTAATACAAAAGGAATTAAAGCTTCAGTTAAAACAAAGGCCAGCAAACAGGCAGATTCTCCTGCACAATGTTTGTTCTCCCCTCTCACCCATGCACCTTAGCGTGCCTGGAGACATATGATGGCTTATAAAGCAAGCAAGGAACCAAACTGGTATCACCTGCAGAAAATGTTAACTACAGCTCCTTCCAGGAGTCCCCACAAATAGTCCATGGTTATAGAGTTCAGCTGGTACAGGCACATGTCCAAAGGTTGCTTATATAAGTTAACAAATCTGTCATCACCAAAAATTGAAATAACATGTATTCATGCTTTGGATTGGTATTGTGTGCTCCAAGGAATGATTTGTTTAGTTATCTCTGGAATACTCCAACTTTGGTGAAGTAACCCCTAATTTGAAAAATTTTGTGCCTGGGAATGTTAGACAGCTGCAAATCTGTACTGTAGTGCTCATACAGGAACATCACACAACTGCTTTTCTCCTGAGGTTTAGAAGAAAAATCTGCTGCAGTCTGGAGTTCAGCTTTCTCAAAAACTCTAGGAATCTGTCCATCATCCCTACTGTTTTGCTGCAGAACTTGCATAGTATCTTTGAAAAAAAGTCAGTGATTTGTAAAATAATATGCATTGGTAACAATGTATCCTCAACATAACTGTTTTACAAAAGAATAAGAACCCAAATGTATAAATAATTCTGTTAGAGTAACTCTTCAATAACAAAACTGAGCATCAAAGTGCCTTTTCAGTATGTGGATCCTGGCAGAGGGGACACAGAACAGCAATGCTTTTCTTCCCTGGTGGCAGAGCCAGTTCTGCTTTGTCTCATTGTTTCACACTGGAAGCTCCTGCTCAGTAGATTTTTTTTACCAAGGGTTAATACCAAAGGTCAACCTCTTTCAGAATCATAGCTTTCAGGCTACTTTTTCTATCATATACCCGTGGCTTCATTCTTTTTACATTTGATCTTGTGGTCCTGCATTTTTTTGTTCCTTCTTCAAGGCTGTTTTATCCCTGGATGTTATTGATCCATTGATGACAATGTCAATAGGTGATGTCATTTGTTAATTTTAGGGATTTTAGCCTGTAAAGTTGACGAAAACATCCATGACCATGACAAGCAATTCAACAAATTCAGGAGAAAGGTCCAGACACTTTCATGATGGCCACATTGAACATCATCTCTTTGAAATACTACACTAGACTTACTGTCAAATCAGCAGGCAGGAATCTCATCCCTCAACCTGTGTACATTTTATATGCACTTTATATGCACACACTTTATTTATAAACTCCACATTTCAACAGAATTTTCTTTGCTTCGATACAAGTCATCTTGCATGTGTGCAAGTGCCTGTGGGCGAGGATGGGAGTGTTATATATGCAGGAACAAAACATATTGAATCAGTTAAAAGTAAAAAAAAAAAAAAACCTCATCAAAATGCTTAAAAGTTTTAGATATGGATATTTTTTCCCACTGAAAAAGTCTTCCTTCTCAAAAGAAAGGTTACTTCTCCTGTTTGCATTAGGAATTTACTACTGATTTCAGTGAAAACAGGTTTGGGTTCAACATTTTGCTGTGTCAAAAAATTCTGGAGACATTTTTGTTAGGCAGAGTAACTGTGAGCTAATCGTAATTTGTGGGGAAGACGGATGTTACTGTGGTTGTCCAGAAGATGCAGAGATTTGGCACCCTCTTACTGCTACATTTTTGGTTTTTGTGTGCACTTATAGCCTTGACTGGCTGTGCAGGCTGTTTGCACAGAGGGTAGGGCCTGGGGATACTCTCCCTTTCTTCAGAGCAACACATGCCCCCTAAGGCACCAAGTTCCTCCTCCTGCTCTCCTTCTGTTTTGTGCTTGTTCTGCTGATTTTAACATTATAATAAGAGGGAGAAACTAAACCCAGGGGTTAATTATGCTCTCTGAGTCCATCTGCCCAATTAGGAAAAAAAGTAGAGGTTGATCATCTAGATTTAGAATACTGGATGCCTATTGAGCTTTGTGAAGGCTGCACAGGAGGGATGCTCTTCATTTTCTTACAAAATCACACAGGCTGAAAAACTTTATCCACCAGCTGCTTTCTGAATGAGATCAAGACAGGAGACAAGGCAGTGAGGGGTAGGGACCAGGAGGTGCCTTCTTCCCCTCCAAAAGCAGCCGTGTTGGCTTCCACACAGCCAAATAAACACATAAGGTGAAGAACAACAGTTATGGGCCTAAACTGCTGCTTCCAGGATCAGCTACCTAACACAGCTTTCTAACAGGAAGAATAATGATTGATCAGAGTTGATTCTACCCAAAGGGAGAAGGAGAAGAGTAAAAAAAATTGCACTGATAGACATCATAGTTGGAAGGCCAGACAGATACCTCTCAGGTCTGATGCAGGAAAAAGGTGATCCCACTTGTGAGTCAGGGCTTGTCTTAGGTGGTCTCAGAAAGTTAATAATCACCTGGGAAGTGCAGTACTCAGATAAAAGACTTGTAACGAGTTCTGGAAATGGGAGATGCACTTAGCTTCCTGGGTTTACCTTACTGAGGGTGCTCCCAGATGTTGATAGGAGCTGAGGAGCAAACAGCAAAGATCATAGATTCATCGAATGGTTTGGGTTGGAAGGCCAGCCAAGACCATCTAGTTTCAACCCCCCTGTAATGGGCAGGGACACCTTCCACTAGACCAGTTTGCTCAAAGCCCCATCCAACCTGGCCTTGAACACTTCCAGGGATGGGGCATCCATCATCTCTCTGGGCAACCTGTTCCAGTGCTTTGGCACTCTCACAGTAAATATTTTTTTCCTTATATGTAAGTATTATCTATCGATATCTGTATATCTAATGTCTAATGCCAGAAACCACTTAAACTGTCTATGTCCTGTGTGACAGATGGACAGACAACTAGAGTTGCAATTCACTTAGCAAAGATACACATGAAGCATAAGCAACCATTTTAAATGGTACTTATCCTTAAAAGTACAATGTTAAAAGCTATTCCTCTTCACAGAACACCAGCACCAGAGTAGATACACTCGGATTTTACTGAAAAGTAAAAAAAACTGAAATTAGGTTGAATTCAAATGAAAGGGAATTAATTCTTCCCCACTCCTGAGGAGACATGACTCTGTAGAAATGCCATTGCTGAGGTATCCTCTTGTGGGACTTCCTATGAATCAGTGCCCAGGACTACACTGCACCTAAGTGCCTCCTTTTGCAGAGGTGCTCATAAAAAAGAGGAAAAGACAACAACCACAACCAAGGAAAATGAGAAACTCTTTGCTGTAAAGCCTTCTGGCTTTTCCAACTGGTCTAATAAAACTCTTGCCCTCCAGTTTTCTCTCCCAAGAAAAGTAAGAAGTTTTTATGAACTTGAGTCAAGGTATTTGGAAATTTGGCAACGTCTACAGAAACCAGCCTGCTGATGAGGAAAAGAAACTTAAATCATTCTGCTTTTGCCCTGAACATAGGGCTGGATAAATATTCTTTTTTTAACAATGATTTTATATTTGTCTCCTCAGGCAAGTAATTTAAAACATCAACAGACATGAATCCAAACTCATCATGGGAATAGCTGAAAGCATACTAGTCTTTATTTATATTAGTGTGAGATTAACAGAACTTTTGAAATGTAGATTGTAGGTAACACAGCAGAGCTCAAAAACTTGTAACTTGAGCCAAAGTCAGGCTGAGTCAAGAAAGAAAGGTAGAAATTGTTCACCTCTGTACTCAGTAGTCCCAGAATTTGCTTCCAGCTCTGGTAATTAATGTGTGTTACTTCATAAGAAGACTTTGCATCTCCAATCTGAAAGCAAAACCAACCATGTCTTCTTCTCTATTACTTCCTGTAAAAGAAAAGAAAAATTCAAATCAAGGACAAAGAAATGCATAGAATGAGGATTAAAAATTTCTACAGACCTTCATACAGTTAGTCTGTTTGCAGTGATCACTTAAATTGTAGACATTTTCCCCTGTGAAATGTGAAAATAATTTTCAAGTATTTGGGAAATGGAGTGGGGGAAGAAAAAGTAGAATAAAGCTTTAAAAACCAATACTCAACTTCTGCTG
This sequence comes from Cinclus cinclus, assembly GCF_963662255.1. Lineage (NCBI taxonomy): Eukaryota > Metazoa > Chordata > Aves > Passeriformes > Cinclidae > Cinclus > Cinclus cinclus. The sequence goes on along the minus strand of NC_085048.1, from coordinate 54,603,387 downwards.
CTTTTGCATGGCTATATTGCTATTCTCCCCAGCTGATCTTTAATCTACCTTAATAAAATACGCAGTGTTTTGTCCTCTCACCTTGGTTAAGGAGGTTAAGACAAAAATATAGAATTTGAAGGTTTTTTCCTTTAAGATATTTACTTTAAAACATGTTTAAGAGCAGCCAGGTTACCATGTGTGCCCAAGGAAATTTTTGATGCTTACAGAAGCATGGGTGGAATGTGTCCACCTTGCTCTTCTTGAAGCAATGGACTTGGATCAAGACAGAAAAGTTTTTGAGCTCCTTCTACCTGTGCTGGCAGCAGTGTTCCCTAGGAACCCATCCTGCTGGCTCATCATTCCAAAGACAACATCCAGTTCAACCTAAAACCTTTCCTGCTCTCAGTTCCCTATCCACATTGAAGACAAACTGGACTGCCAGCTAAGCTAGTTTTATTCTGCATAGGCATTACCCCACTGTAAAAAACTTCCAGCTGGATCTGCAAGATGCTTCTCTAACCCTTTTGCATTGCATTGATGTCAAAAGCTGGATTCATGGAGGTCATTCCAATGACAAAAATCATTACATTTAAAGGGTGAATAAAAGGTGATTAATTTACATTTCACAGGTGAGAGCAGAATTCTTGTTGCCCTCTATGAGAAAGATGGTGTATCTACTGGCTATCTACTTTACAAAAAAATTATATAAGACTTTGCATTAATTATTAGTATAAAATCAATGTTCAATATTCGTGAATTTCCTGCATGGAAGCTAAATTGCATAAGAGAAAAGCTAGCAGGCAACTAACTCAAAGCATGCCATGGAGTACAGGGTATACTAGAAGTAGGCTGAAACCAAGCACTTTTATGCCTCTGAGAAATCCTGCTGCCTGCAAATGGACAGGACACACAGCTCCTGCTGGGCTGCTCTCTAGCAAGAGCACCTCAATGCCAGAATACACCAGCAGGGATAAACCAGGTCACTACCCATGATCAGGCCAAATTTTCATAATTAATTGACTCCTTAAGGAACAGTAGAGAAGCACACACTTGAAAAACAGGATGCCATCCAGAGGGATCTGGGCAAGTTTAAGTGGGCTCAAGGGAATCTCATGTGGTATAACAATTCCAAGTGCAGGATGCTGTATCTGGCTTGAGGCAGCACCAGGCATCAACACAGTTTGGGGGATGAACAGTCTGAGAGCTGCCTTGCCAAGAAGGATTTAGGGTGTTGGTGGATGACCCAGCAATGTGCACTAGCAATCCAGAAATCCAGTTGTATCCTGGGCTGTCTCAAAAGCATTGTGGCCAGTAGGGCAAGGGAGGGGATTCTGACCCTCTGCTCCTCCCAGGTAAGACCTCACCTGCGGTGCTGCATCTGGCTCTGGGGTCCCAGCACAGAAAGCACATCAACCTGTTCAAGCCAATCCAGAGCAGGTCACCAAGTTTATTCAAGGCAGGGAGAACTTCTCCTATGAGAAAAAAGCTGAGAGAATTGGGATTGTTCAACCTGAATAAGAGACATCTTAGGGATAACCTAATTTTGGCTATCCAGTACCTCAAGGGAGCCGACAAGGAAGAAGAAGAGAGACCTCTTACAAGGATACATAGTGACAGGACATGGGAGAATGGCTTCAATCTGAAAGAGTAGGTTTAGATTAAGTATTAGGAAAAAATTCTTCCCTGTGAGGGTGGTGAGGCACTGGAACAGCTTTCCCAGAGAAGCTGTGGATGCCCCATCTGTGACAGTGTTCCAGGCCATGCTGGATGGGGCTTTGAGCAGCTTGTCCCTGTCAATGGCAGGGGAGTTGGAACTAGCCAATCTTTAACATAGACCATTCCACGACTACGGATTTTTAATCGGTACTTCAGTATGTGAACCATGCAATGCAATGGTGTGAGGGAGCAATGGACAAGCTGATATTTATAAAAAGAAAACACTTGCTGATTTTCTCCAGTCTTGGTTAAGTGACTGCCATCCTCCAGAAGAGAAGTAGTGAAATTCTCTCAGTTCAGAGAGAATTTCCCTGTGTTCCTGCCAGCAGCTTTACTTATAGGCCAAGACCAGATTTAGACTTATTTAGACTGCATTTTCTTCATATGTTTGGTCACCTAAAGATGCAAAAAAGTTCTGGCGAAGTTGTCAAAGTCTCTTACTGTGAGTTTTGGGAATAGTGTAGCTCTGTCCACAAAGTGCCTCTTCTACTAGGAAAGTTTTATTACATGAGTATTGTTCTTGGGATTATAAATAGCAGCAAGTTGAAAAATGTTGTTTTTTTCACAGTATTTGTAGATCAAGTGTACAGCTCTGTAAAAGTGTTTGGATGATTTATTTTAATGGAAAAATATTTGCTGAAAATTGCAAAGAAATAGGGCTGCTATTCCTGCACTTCTACTAGTCTGAACATTGGCATCATGATGGGGTGAGCAGTGCTGCTGAGTGTGGTATATTGCTGGAAGACAGGACAACATCACCCCCACGTTTTGGTAGAAAGTCACAAGGATTTGGGATATACAGATTTCAGAGCTGCAGAGAAGCAGCAGATTTGAGCTCTGCACAGACAAAATAATTTGGTCCCATAGGAGATTTCAAGAATTCAAGTATTGTTTCCATTCCAACTCTCAGCCTCCAAAATGCCTGTTTTCTCCTCATAGGCAAAGTAAAGCTCAGGAGCAATCTGTTACTAGCTCCAGAGCCATGGAATTGGGATGCCCTGGCCACTGGCTCTGCTGGCACAGGACTCCCATGCTGGGCTGGGTGGAACTGTCCACCCTCCACGGCCACTGCAGCTCACCAGAAATAGCACAGCTGTTTTCCATGACTGTTACCACTTCTATCAGACCCACTATTACAAAACTCTGGCTTGTCTTGCCTGAGGTACTGCAGGATGTCCAAGGTACTAAATGGTCCTGCTGCTTTGGCTTTTGGCTGAATGACTGGGAAGATCCCAGCAAACCACAAGTTTGTGTGCGTTGGGAGTTTTCTTTCTGTGCCTGTTTGCTGTGAGAGGAGCAGGGATTTGGACATGCGGGGGACAGGTTGTCATATGGGGGGTGTGCAGCTGTTCCTGACAGCCTCTACAGTGCACACCTATCTCCAGCTTTGCTTCCCTCATGGCATCTGCATCCAGGCTAGTTGGGAAACCCTATTTCTGTCTGCTGCGCAGCACAGCACAGCATGCTGTGTGGGATAGTCCATCATCCCTCCCTGCACTACAACATCCCATGTTGTGTACAGGCTCCTAAAATGTCATCAGCACCACCCTTAGCAAACTGAGACGTGCTGGAGTAGTTCAAAGTGAGTGTTTTGCACTCTTTTGTACAAATGGTTATACAATGCATGCTCTGGGAAGCAGTACCTGGACTTCAGTGAACGCCATTGTGCTTTAAAGGCAGCAATTTTGTATTAGCATGTACTTGAATGTAATTCATTCTTTTGAAGAGTGAATTTGTCATCTCCATGTGATTGAAACTTTATCTGGAAGTTTCTGTCATCTAAGAACATAATGCACAGTCTTCTTTGAAAATTAAGAAAAAATCTAAATTTAAGAAACATTCTTCATTCCTTTATAATCCTTGCCCTCAGAAAAGATAAATGTGCACTTTTGGAACTGTTTTAAGGATCCCTCCTTTTGGCACACAGTTTTACAAAGGCTGAGTGCCCCCAGCTAGGTGCCGAGGTCACACCTTTGGCTTTGACCGGGCCTATCACACACTTGCAATTTCTCCTTAAATTAATCCATATACATTTGCAGGTGTTAACAATTTCGTAGAAGAGAATCTAAACACTCAGCATCTCAGGACTTTCTGTTTTGTCAGTAATATGAGTCTGTACCTTTGAAGTTACTGCTATAACTGGAAGAAAGGTCACACTAATCTATTCCCTCTAAAGATTGCTTTAATTTCACCAGTATCTAATTTTATTTTTTCTCTCATTTCTTATGCTGCCTTAGGTAAAAGTAATTTTTGATTCTTATCCTTTCACATGCATTTTCTTTTCTAGAAGTTATTTTGTATTTTGACATATTCCTCACATCACAGGTGGTGGTTGTATTCTGGAAACCCCAGTGACACTTGTGAAATATTGTCATGCAAAAGCCAAAAAACGAAAGCATTACTAATTTTCTTTACGTGCCAGTTTGATTGGTTTTTACTGAATTAATTTTGGTTGAGTGTCAGGCTATTTCTCTTTCATTTAAACGTGAAGAAAAAACATTTCAAACAGCACAACTTCTTTTTAAAACCGATTTCATACAGCTCTGAGTCTTCCAGGGTCAATGTGACTTCTTGTGGGACCTAACTTTCTCGTTTTGGGTGCCGTGTTATTTTTTGTTTCCATCCAGATTTGCAGAGGGCTGGGGAACATTGCTCCAAGAGCATCTTCCTGCTCGTTGTTTTCGCCCCCGCCATGGCGGTGGTGCTGCGAGCAGGGGAACGGGAGGCAGCTCCCGCTGCGGAGTGTCCGGGACCGCACGGCCGGGCGGGCCGAGCGCCGCCGGGGACGGCTGGGGTGTCCAGGGATGCGAGTACGGATTTGAGGTTTGCTTTTGTAGCCGACTCAGGGCAAACCACTCGAGGGGTCCTCGTTTTCCATTTGTAATGCAAAAAGAACTCTCCGGACGGGGGATCTCCTGCTTAGCTCCATCCATTCGCCGCACCGTGCGCTCGCACCGAGTGCGGAGGCGGTCGAGAGTGGGGAAGCGCTCGTTTGCCTCCGGGCTTCCTCCCGTGGAACTCTTCCACCGGAGATGGAGTTGCCGGGGGGCCGAGGAGGTCTCCCGTCCACCGCCTTCCCTCCGCTTCCCCGGTGAGGAGGAGGAATTGGGGTCGCTAGGGCGAGCTCCGACCATGTCGGAGAGCGCACGGCAGGTGCTCCAGGCGCGGCGGGGTCCGGTCCGGTCCGGCCCCGACGGGCGGCGCGGGGAACCCGGGGGCGGCCGCCAGCGCCGGGCCGGGGCGGGAGCGAACAAAGCGCGGCCGAGGGAGCGCTGCCCCGACGGGGCCGGCGCGGTGCCGCCCGCAGCGGGGGCGGGGTGACCGGGGCACCCGGCCCCCCTTCCCCACACACACATACACACACACGCACAGACACACAGACACACAGACACACAGGCACACAGACACACAGGCACACAGACACAGACACACGTCCCCCGCACACGCACACCGCGCCCGGGCACACGCCGACACTCACAGGCGGCAGCGGGTGCGCGGCGAGAGGATGCGGCGGCTGCGCCCCTGGGCGCTGGTGCTGGGCGGGCTCCTGTGTGCCTGTGCCGGTGCCGGTGCCGGTGCCGGTGCCGGTGCCGGTGCCGGTGCCGGTCCGGCACTGCGGAGCTACCCGCACAGCGCGGTGCTGGACGGCGCGGGCGCGTACCGCCTGCGCTGGGGCCGCCGCGGCAGCGCCCTCGCCCTCCGCCTGGAGGTGCGCACCCGCGGCTACGTGGGCTTCGGGCTCTCGGCCAGCGGCGGCATGGCCTCAGCCGACATCGTGGTGGGGGGCGTGGAGGGGGGCCAGCCCTACCTGCAGGTAAGGCCCTGCTGCTTCCCCTCGACCGCCGACCCGGGTCCTCTTTGTCCGCCCACCTTTCCCCCTCTGTCCCTCTCTCGGAACGCGCTTTCTCTGCTCCACGTTTCTTCTGCAGCCTTCTTGCCCTGCATCCCTGTACCTCTTTACTTCTTCCTTCCACCCTTCAGGTTATCCCTATTCTTCTGCGTCCCTATCCTTTGGAGGAAATACTTCTTTTCGATCCGCTCCCTTCCAACCTTCCCTCTAAACTTCTACACGGATTTCCTTAAAGGTGACGGGTTTCTTTCCTCTTTATCCAGAAGATGTAACAGCCCTATTCTCTCTCTTTTTGGGCACTCTCTCCTGCCTGCCCGCTGAGCCCAGACCCGCGGAGGAGAGAGGTGGGAGGGCAGAGTCTCTCCCAGGGATGTGTGGCACCTTTCCCCTCACCCTGCCAACAGCTGGCAGAGCTTGGCTGTCCTGGTGCCGCCCGAACTTGCTCTTTCTAATCCCGCTGGCATGAGGGCAACTTCCCACCATCTTCCGAGCCTGCTGACGTCCCCTTCTGCTGGCGCACAGCCAGCGCTGCTCCTGTTTTTGTTGTTCCTCCTCTCCTCACCTCAAAGTGTTTTGACCCAGATGTTTGCAGAGTAACTACTGGGAGGACTCCTGGTACGTATCCTTGGTCTGGTAAAGCAACCTGAAAGGTGCCCAACTCTATTGGCATAACTTTCTTGGGATGTTTCTGTAGTAGTCTAGATATTGTCAGGGCTACATCTGGGACAGGAGTGTGGAACAGAGGCCTCGCTGGTGCTGACAGTGAGGCTATAAGCCTTCCAAGCCTTGCTGGTGCTTACATCTCCTCCAAGAGGCACTGGTGGCTCGTGGAGTAGGAGCCATGAGAGGGGAAGGGACCTACACCTTTGGTCCCCTCTCATCAACCTGAGATCCAGCAGGCAGGAGTTGCTCTGGGCTCTGGGGAGCAGTGTGAGCTTGTCCCATGGATGACTGAAAGGGGTTTCAGGAAAGACATATCACCCCCAGCTGCTTGAATAGTAACTCAGAGATCCAGTTTAAGAGCAGAGTGGTTGTTAGAGTATGGTCTAGGAGAAGTCATCTGTCTTTCCTTCATTGTTTTAAAACCAGTAGATATTTGAAGCTGCTGCTTAAATTTTAAGAGGTTTTTCCTTAAGAATATGGATTTTCTATTAATAATTCACCATAAGAAAACAAAATGCATAGTATGATCTGCCTACTGTTTGTTAAAGTTCTTTAAATCAAAACTTTTCCAAAAGAATCAAGCTTTTAGTATAAATATTTTCCTTTTAAATTTTTTGTTTACTTTTTCTTCCCCTCATTAGTTTGCTGTATGAAGTTTAGGCAAATATTTGTCTTCCTTAAGTCCAGGCCAGTGATTTTTAGAATATTGCTTTCTCCATATTTCAAAATGAAGACAATTTTTCTTGAAGCATAAATAAAAGACTAATAATAGCAAAAGATAACACTTTATACTGCTCATTGAGCAGTGAGCTCTTCACTCACAGAATGAAAGGCTTTCTGAAAGGCTTTGCAATTCAGAAGACACACCTATTAACCATTAGAAGAAACTGAAGCTTTTTTCCTGGTTAGTTCATAGATCCTGCTAGGGTAAAGCAAGTTTCTGCCAAAGGCATCCAAACCTAGTGTAAAGTAGTGGAGGATCCATCACTTCCCTTGATAGTTTGTGGCGACACCGAGTCTCTGCTCTTCCTGATTGCCAGTATTAGTTGGTCTTGGTTTAGCTTTCAGCTATGCATTTTCTCTACTATATTAAAAGCTCTACTCCCCCTGCATACCGCCTTCATAAAGTTATTTATATGCGGCAATCAAGTAACTCCTCAATTTTCTTTTTTTTTTTTTTTGTTAAATAAATAGAATGAGCTCTTTAGCATCACAGGACATTTTCCCCCAGCGCTCAAAGCACTTTTGTGGCTCTTTTCAGCACCCTTCACAGGTTTCAAACATCCTTAAAAATGGCCCCATACTAACTCCATTCTTCCACAGATTTTATCCACGAACATTCTGTTACATATAGAAAAGGACTGTAGCAAATGCATGCTGATACAAATCTACTGATATTTTTCCTGAAATACTAATTTGGCACATAAATTGTTATGTGAAGAGCTATGAGTTTTTTTGTTGCACTTTTTGAGTAGGTAAGATAGAGAAGAAACACTTTTGTTAAAGCTTACTTGCCACTTGAGGCTTGCTCCATTCCAATTCCTTCTTCAGTTCTAGGTAGCATGGTTTCCTTCTAAACTGAACTGAGGTTTTTTAAAAGTTGCTCAGTTAAAATTTTTCCTTGCACCAACAAGGAACAGCCAGAAACAAAGATGATAAACAAAATTTGCCCAGAGGCTTTTTGTGGTCAGGCAGCAGGGATTGCTAGAAAATGAATTGTCCTAGGATGTTGTTTCAATAATACCCAATTCTTCCCTTAACTGAAACAAATTCAATTAATATTTTTAAAATGCATTCTGTGTTAAGCATATATCATCATAATTTAGCTTATTTACTACTGAAAAAGATTTTTTCATAGATAGCACCCTTGAAAGTATGTGGTTTTATGCCTAGCTGCACTCCATGAAATAGGTACACCCTATAGTGAATGAACTTACTTTTCTTTCTGGTTTTAGAAATATGTTTTTATTCCATGACCATCAGCTGGAAAATGTGCATAGTGGTCTAAACTCTTAGAGGGGTCATTTTTTGGTTTCTTTGAAAGTTTTGAGATGCTGGTTAGTGGCCTGACATTCAGATGTTCTAAAACACCTTTATAGCCTTTCAAGTGGGCATTGAAATTGCTAGTCCCTTGGGTCAATTTCGCCTTCCCCCCTTCCTCCCCCCCCAAAAGGAATTCTCTCTCCTTCTTTAAAAATAGAAAGTGTTCTCAGAGGTAAGAGTTCTCTTCTGAGAATAAACAAGTAAATATAGTTAGACTACAGCTGCCAGTTAGGGTAAAAGCACATACTTCTGTGTGTGGAAGATCTGTGTATTGGGGTAGAGGAAAACTGCCAGAGAGTTTTCAAAGAAAAGAAAGAAAATGTTTCCTCTGGCATTTATTCCTCATTCTCTCAGAGCAAGTAAATGCTATTGCCACCATCAGCAGGCAGTGTTTGCCTTGAAAAAGATGTGGTGACTGAAAGTCTGGGATATCTAGTGTTGGGTTTTACTTTCTCAGTTTTCAGTGTATCCTGAGCTTGGATGGAATGAGCTGTTTGTTTTGGTTTTCTTTTCTGTGTTTGAGCTGTATTTAATCTGAAAGGGTGTCTGACATAAGGAAAGGCTAAAACAATTTGGAAGTCTGTGGCTTAGTTTTGTCTAAATATATCAGGATGAAAAGTGTTACGATGTCATGAAAGAAGAAGAACAAACCTTCATAGTGTACCAGAGCAGATTATTGAAGAGCACTGGAATGATCAGGGAATTATACATTTACTGTGCTAACATTTCAGAAGTTTGATACTTGAAATGGGAACCTAAAGATATTTTGGGAGGATGCAGAGGACACAGCATGGATATGTGTATACATACATGCATGACTTAGTGTTTTGTTGTGAGGGAGGCACCTCCACCGAGCAGAAGGAGAAAAAGGAGATCAGTGAACAGACTATTCTCACACATTACTGAGAGCCTGGGGTGTCAGAGCAGCAGATTGTGTGGTGTTTGTCTGAGCATGTTTGAGAACAAGAAGATACCAACGGGGGTCGGTACTGGAAAGCTGGGAGCTGCCTTTGTCTCTACAGGGAGGAATTGGACTTAAGAGACTTCATTCTTAGCAAACTGTTACCTTGAAATATTTCCATGGTCATTTGCAGTATGTGTTACTCTTCATACAAGATCTTGGGGCAGCCTTAGATTTTACATCTTGTTTTTTTCATTATTTTATTGTTTTCCCTTATTTTCTTCTTTTTTTTCCCCTTTTTTCTTTTTTTCCCCTAATGCATCTCTTTTGTGCTTATGAATTGACACAGCATGCATTTTCTTGCTAGACCCATGCCTTTTCCTTGGTCTCCACCCCTGTCTGGAATTGTGCATCCCCACCCACAGCACGTAGCTGCTGAGAGCCCCATTTTGGGGAGAGTAATCCTCCTTGATGAATGCCTATTTTGTGCAAGTTATACAAGAGAGTTGCATTGTTAGAATCTTCTGTTGAACTTGCACAAAAATAGTCCCTACTCACGGTGAATAGGGACTGTGTGTCGCTAAAAAGTACTTTATTATTCATTAGAGCCTTGCTTGTTAACTGTCACCCAAACTAAAGAATATCTGTTATCAAATGTATCCCATAGAGTTAGCTTAATTGCTCACAGGGAAGTACTTGGAAGAGATTTTAAAGGACAGAAAACAGTGAGCATTTTCAGTACTTAACGATATGCCCATATTAAGTGCACTCATGCCAACAGCAACAAAAGAAGTGTTTAGAAAACAACTTGAAAGGCATCAAGAGAGAGATGCGAAGCGAGTGCCACACTGACATATCTCAGTTGGTGTTTTGTTGGAGATATTTCATGCCTTTGGGCATTGGGGCAGAATCTCCAGATGACTAATGTCTCCCTCTTGGCTTCAATGTGGGGCATAAAGAGATACTCCAGTGTACATCTCCACTGGCTGGGTGCTTTGTAGTTCCCTTTGAGAGGTACAATAGTTAGGACAAGGAAGCAACAGTTGGTGAACAAAAGATGAGAAGAATTGTGGAGCTTGTAATTTGCAGGGCTCCAGGGGACTGTTTTCAAGAGTTTGGTTTGGATTGTTTTTCTTTTTTGTCGTTGTTGTTTTGTTCTAGTTTGGATTTTGGAAACACCAAGAAAATGAAATTTTCTCACATCACCCCAAAAATATGGAGTTTTAGACACCGTGAATGATGCAAAGTCTTAAAATAATGGGGGCAATGATTTAATTCCCAATACAAACAAGTGTCACAGAAGCAGGAAGGAGAAGATGGGAGATTTTCTAAGGCAGATCCAGAAATTTTGGGAACAAGTACACCTAATTGTCATGCTTGAAAATCCCCTAACTGTTTTTAATCTTCCTCATAACTGAAGTAATTAAAATAATTAAACCTAGAAGACTTGTACTGGATAAATGTGGCTCCTGTGTAAGGAATGTTCCTTGTGATAAAGTGCAGTTCTAAGATCATATTATCATGCAGTATCTCCTCCTTACTGATATTCTTTCCCTTAAAACTCTTTGCTACATGTTTTGTCTAGTCTCTTTGTGTTGGGACAGCCTTTAATCTAGATTTACATCTTCTGATATGACTGGAATATAAACTCTTTAATTAACATTTATTCTTGATGCAAAGACTTGTATAGGACCTTGGGAGTCCACTGCAATGTCAAATTATCCATGTCAGTATGCGATGTTGTATTTCAGCCTCTAGCCACTAGTGCCTCTTACACCTTCTTACGTGTTAAGTTAGACAGGTCTCCACACTTCAGTGTTTTCATTTGTGGACAGAGAAAGTGATACGTTTTACTCACCAGGAATGTCACAGACACAAAGGGTTGCCATTGCCAGCTGTAGGCAACCCTGGGAAGCATTCAACTGGAGATAAGAAATATTCAGAAGTGTACTCCCGTGACCCAGTCTGGGTGAGAAAAGGCATATTTCTAAGTAAATAATTGTGTTTCATGTATAAAAAATGTAAGCCCTTCTTTTGTGAAGAAAATACATGAACATGTACGCACACATATTCAGGCATTATCTGTTTGTATAAACACACAAATGGAAATGTGCATCTTTTGTGTATAATTGTATGTCTGCATTTAAAGTACAGACACGCATGCAATTATTTGTTAGAGATAAACATTTTCTGTCCTTGTCAGAGTAAGCAATGCACCTGAAGTAAATAATCCACACTCTAGCGTATGTCAGCCAGTTTGATTGGAGTTGTACCAGCAATTGTGTACAGCTTCTCAAAACTGCCTGCGTGATTGAGATCCAGGCTTCCTAGCAAGGACTAAATCACTCCATGCTACTCTGATGTGTAGGTTAAAAAGCAAAACAAAAAAACCCACAGCCCCTAACCCCCCAAAAATCCACCCACCCAAACAACCAGAAACAAACAAAAAAACCCTGAACAAAAAACAATGCAACTTGGCCTCACCCCCCCTCCAATTAGTAAATTAATTATCAACTGCTTATGGAACACTGGCTGTGAACTTACTGATCCCAGTTACTTTAGGAACTCACTGCAACTTCTTGATTGCTGTTGCTGTACACTTTATACAGTCATTTTTTCATTTTCAGCCAATCTCAAGATTGGTTCAGCCAACTGGAATGCTCTCAAGGTGTTCTTATACAGCACAGTGATGCTTTCAGGCTCCTGCTTTGTGTTAGGTTGCTGTGCGTGGGCTCTGCTTTTCTCCAGCATAAGAGCATAATACGATCTTTGCCTGAAACTCAAGCTGAAATTTATTTGAGGTTGCAGAACAGTTTGGTTTGCTTATTTGTAAACTCATGCTCTGTTTGGTTCTTGCCAAATACAGTGTAAAACCATCTTCTTTTAGGTGGTAACATCTAGTGTGTACTGGAACCTTGAGCAGCAGGATTCCATTTAAATTGAATGCAACAATAAAAAAGAGAAATGTTAACCACAGCTATTTTTTTGGAAACCCAGAAAGGCATAACTTGGTGCTTATTTCAAACAAATTATTTATTCAGCTCTTTTCCTTACCATAGCAGTTTACCCACCCTATTTATACTAAGATAAATCCTCTCCTGCACCAACTTTCATCTTTGTTACAGCTTCATGATCCTTTTTGCCAAGCTTCTCTTTGGTCCTGGTCATTTGCATCAGCTTGGTAATTTGGGAATTGTCCTGGAGTGACTTTATGATGCTTGTATCCCCAGTTCTGTTCTGTTTATGCTGGATTTTAAGCTCTGTGCCTTTAAAATTAGATCTGGGAGTGAAGGGGGGCAGAAGGAGAAGCAGTGGATTGTCTGAGGTGGATGTATTCAAAAGCACATATATAAGAGCTTCAGCTTTATTGCTCATGGACTGTGTTGTCTGCAGCACGGGAAGCAGGAGAGAACTCTCCTTTGCTTTTAATTATTTTTTAGCTAGCTGAGGCAGAGAAGTTCCCCATACTGTGGCTGTTCTTTTTCTTGGAACTGACCAGCTCTGCTCTGGACTGAAAACTCAGAAGAATATCAGGAGCTCACACCTGTGGCTCACCGGGGCTGGGACATGGCATTTTCCTGCAAAGGAGAGACTGAGTGAGCCAAGCTACGCCCCACGACAGGGTCTTTCTGAGTTTAACATTGCTTCAAAACAGCAAGAAGTTTTATTGTTTAATATTATTCATTTTTTTTATGCTTGCGAATACTTTGTTTGTTAAATAAACAGTTTTTTTCCACTTTTCTCCAAGGAAATATTTTCCTGAACCAGCTAGGGGAGGGGCCACTTGAATCTGCTTTCTAGAGGGACCCCTTTGGAAGTTTCTTCCCAAATTTGCTCTAAACCAGGGTGTTTCAAGCTCCATGGGTTGGCTACAGAACACCAGTAGCGACAAGTTGAAGTGTTGAAGCGCAGCTGGTTTTCCTGTCATTTCCCATTCCTGACTTGTCCCTTTTGTCACTTTTAGGTGTTAGACTGCTGCTGGAATGGCAGTGATGACCCAGTTCATGAAGGGCAGCACGCATAAATTGGGGTGGCTGAGTTTCTCACAAGCTAAGCCCACAAGGAAATTGCTGGATGGGGCCACAATCTGAGAATTATTTTATGTTCCTTGAGGTTGAAAGGTGATATATATAATTTAGGACGGGAAATGGATATCATAAACAAAACAATCTTGTACATTGTAAAGATCTGGGGAGGGAGTGCCATAAACACCTGTTTCAGTCTGTGATGACAGCTGGTAGGGCTTTTGGGGTCAGGCTTCCCTCCACAGCTGTGCTTCCATTCTCGAAGGAGAAATCAGCATCCTTTTACATCCTTAAGAAATTACTCTCCCTGTCTGTTTGTGGAACAGAAATCAGAAACCATATATACCACAAAATATTTTTTTAAGAAGGAGAGAGGCTAATGGTATCTGAAAAACAGTATAACATGATCTGCCTCACATCTGGAAAAGAGCATAAAATATCTTGTAATGTCAGGAAGATTTTTCATTTTCCGTATGTGGTTTCAACTTTTAGGTAATGTGAGGAAAGAGGTATTTAATTATTTGATGGATTGCACAACTTAGTCCAGAGTTCAATATGCAATTTTATGCAATATTATCAAAGGGAATACAAAAAATTTAAATGTTTCACATGTAAACAGTTTACATAAGTAAACCCTGAAATAGGCATCTTTGTTATCATGCAGCATGACCAACACTGCTGAAGCTTTTTTAAACACTTAGTCTTTAAATAGCCAAAGATATTCATATTAGAAAAATACAGCCACTTCACTCTTCTCTTCCACAATTGTTACACTGCTGAAAAGGTGACATGTAATTTGAAAAAAATCTCTTCATTAAACATATAATATATATTTTTGTGTGTATAAGAAATGAGAGACTCTGGATGCAAGTACTGAATCAGTACATAAATCCATATTGTGGATTTATCCACATACTTGTGAGCATTTCAGAAATCCAGTTTTCAGGACTTGACAATTATTGTCGATCTTTTGGGACTCCATGAAATTCAGGGGACTTGTATCAGTATAATCTACCCTACAAAAGACACAGGTTTTGTAGCTGCATGGGGTAGCAAGACCAGATCTGTGTAAAAAAAGATTGTACCATGTTAGAGCCTTTTCCTGCTTGTTGGGAAGAATGAAATGTTCCAGTACAAAGCCCATTTTAGAACTATCTGTGATAGATATCAAAACACTGTAATGCTGTGGATTAAAACATCCCACTCGTTTCTTAACAGAATTAAATAAGTTAAACTTGTGAATTTGGATGAGCTCTGTGTTTCAGTAGTCTAGACCTGAGAGAGTTTCAAATAAAATTTAGATTTTCTTTGTTTAGCTGAAGCCCAAATGCCCATCTTATCCTCTCTGGCTTCTGGTAGATCCATCCTCTGTGCTGCCACTTTTCAAAGGCCTTCAGAGATGTACAGCTTTCTCCTTTGACTAGACAAAAGAGTGGAGTGTAGGCAGTCCAAATGTGATGGTTTTGATTGCATTTGCACAAGGACTTTTGGCAGCAGGACTTTATTTGAATTTTTCTACTCTGAAAGGAAGCATAGAATATGTATAAAGGTACAGACATTTATCTACGTAGATATAGCAAACATTTTTCCACTTTTCCAGACTTCAGATTTTTCCAAATGGTGGCTGAAAAAGATGTGGCATCACAGATTGTCACTGTGTCATCATTTTTGAAAACTTTTTTTTTCATTCTGTTTTGTACACAAACACACCTTAAGGACTTTTAAGCTCTGATGAGTAAATTGAGCGAAGTCTACATAGTTTGACTTAAAATCCTCTGTGTGGATAGAGTGAGATTCATATGGTTCCTGGACAATGGGGCATTATTTTGTTCTAAAACTGGAAAAAAACCACTTTCATATGAGAAGCTGAGCAATCAAATTTTGAGTTGCTCAGGGTTTTTTGGTTTTGGTGGATTCCTTTTGTTGTTGTTTTGTTCTGTTGTTTTTTTTGTTGTTGTTGTTGTTTTTTGGTGTGTTTTTTTGTGTGACATTATTTCATTTTATTTTTATGATGGACATCTGAATAGTTTTCAACAAAGGAAGTAAAAATAGCGTTAGGTACATCTAACCACAAAATAATTTCAGGTGAAATCACTGAAATCAGCAAGGTTTTGTTCATTTTTTGACAGCAGGCGTGGGCAGCCAGTGCCTGAGCAGGCAGCAGTGTGAGTGTTCCATACAGCTCTCATCCCACAGGAAGCAGCCTGGTCCTCTCTGGGGGCCTGGGCTTTGGGGCCGCCTTGCCCAAAGCATTTTCCAGCAGCCCCAAAATGAGCCCCTCTTGGTGAGCCAGAGCTGCCACCTGTCTTTGACTGTCATCCAAGTGGCTGAGATGATTCTGCTGATAACCACATTATCAAGGCACATCTGAGCTTATGCCTTAATTACAGAACTTCTTTGCATTTTTTTTGCATTCTTGCCTCAGGCTCATGGAAATCAGGACTACATCACAAGGGGGTTTTTATCTGGTGAGAGCTGTGTCCTGTAGACTTGTGATGAGACGCTGAAGTTCACCACAAAACATTTGAGTGTGCACGCCTTTTCTTCACATTTCTCAGCTCCCCTTCACATTGGTTTGAAGCAGAGACTTTGATGAGCAAAAGCTGCTCTTGAATTTGTATTCCTTCGTATTTCAAAGTGTGGGTATGTTCACTGAGAATGTCTTCCTCCAATTAAAAGTGAATTTTAAGCAAAGATATCACACTTCAATACAAACTGATGTTCTCAATGTTACATTTCTTGTCTAGACTAAATCCTCACTAACTTGAAGATGGAAGCAGAGATTCCACAGAAGAGTGTTTTCAGAGCAGGAATGGTATTATGTGTAGGCAATGCACTGCCTCTTTCCAAGTTCTGATGCAAGGCTAAAGTATAGTGTTTTGATCCCATAAAGTATCTATCTTCAAAGAACCAATGCAAAAAAAGTCCTATTATTTCTGTCCGGAAAAAAGCAAATACAAGATATTTCTCTAAACAAATACAAATCATCAGTTCACTTTCTTTCAGGTCCCAGGCCTGTGTTTTGCTCTTTTTAGTGATTATTTTTCCATTTGCCTATTCTCTCATGTACGTATCAATCATTTGTATTTGTAAGAAGTGGTGACAGGAAAAGAGCTCTTTGGTGTCTTGCCCAAACACAGATTTCTAGGGTGGAATTGAGTTTAAGATTAAAGTTCCTAAATGACCCTTTAATGAAGTTTCAGTTATCCTTTTACTGGTATCAAAATACTTGGGCATAACTTTTTACTGGTTTCCAGATTGGTCACCTCAGCCTTAATGAAAGCAGAAAGTTAGAAACCTCTCCATAAGTGAACAGAGGTCCAAACAGCTACAAAAATAAGTGCCTGCCGGGACCAGACAGTGCTGCATTATTTTGCAAAGACACCACACAATTAATAGTGTCTGCCAGTAGCCTGTTTGGCATGAGAAATACATTGGTTAGTTAAAAGACCCTTCCCCACCCCAAACCAGGCAGAAACTGCCTAAAACGCATAGGAGGCTGACCAGAGGAGGTGCATCTGAGGCAGTGGCCAGCCCTTCCTTGGTGGCCAGTGTAGGAGGAGAGGGAGGGATGGGTCCCAGCTGCAGGAATCCGGGGTGAGGAGGTTAATGACCTGACATTGCTGCCATGCTATTCCTTTGTGCCGGGCTTCTGCAGAACCCTGGATGAGAAGCATCTTTCTTGTAAACAGCTCCCTTGCCCCTTCCAAAACCTCAACCTAATCCCAGCAGCTTTTGTGTGAAATGAGCACTTTTCGTGCTAGTTAAGACATAGGGTTTCTGGTTCCAGTGTTCATTCAAGAGGTTTGCTTTTTTGTGGTAAAGAAAAAAGCATAGGAGAAGTTGCGGAAAAAAGGAGCAACGCTATTGTTGATGCAAATGTTAAGTGAATTTCATTCTCTCTATAATTTCTCCTGGAGATTATGACATCCCATTTATGATAAATAAAGCTTCTTGGTTGCTGGGTCCCACTTTTATTTCTGTAGTTACATACAGGCAGCATGATGCTAAAATGACTTAAGGCGTTCTTTAAGATGCTTATAGAGGAGGGCTGCTTTCTTGGAGATTCTGTATAATAAATAGTTCAGTGTCACCTCAAATTTATTGTTTTATTTAAACTGACACTGCAGAATTTGACATGTTTTGAACAAAGCTCAGTACCTGACATAGAGTTTCATTTTTAATACTATATTTTAACAATGGGCCACCTTTCTTTTATAACAGGATTATTTTACAGATGAAAATAGAGTACTAAAAAAGGACCCTCAACAGGATTACCATCTGGAATATGCCATGGAAAACAGTACACATACAATATTGGCTTTTAGCAGAGAGCTGCACACTTGTGACACAAATGACAAGAGCATAACGGTAAGAGTCTCTGACTATATGTAGACAAATGAAGTAATAAATACAGGATAAATGTACATGTGGTTATTAAGTTGGTAATTAAAATATCTTTTTTAGTAAAAGGGCAGAATTAGAGAAATTCACTTTCCAAAATACCTGTTTGCTCAAATTAACCATGTTACATACTTCTGCTAGTTTATTAAACTATTATGTTTAAATTTCAGCTTTCTTTGTTCTTTTACTTTAATACTTTATTTTCTATAATTTCTAACAAGTGTGCACAGGATTGGAATAAATACCTCTGGGCCATCAAGTCCTATATGCCATTGTTACAACCATTCAAGAGAGGCCAAATTGAGAAATAGTTTTAAGATTTTGCACTAACTTCTAACTGATCTTAGAAACAGATTCTTTAAAAATTGGAGAAGATCTATTTAAAGGGTCTGTTTGTTCTATTTCTTTATTCAAAACTAAAAGTGAAAATACTAATGGTAAAACTTTCCATGGTAAAATAATTTTCATGGTAAATTCTTCTGTTGCCCTAGGGATTGCTGTGTTATTTCCTAAGTGTAACTTTAAATTACATGAAGCTGATGACTTTGGTATTGGAAATGACAGGTTAGAGAGATTTGCAAGGGTTTCTATACTTTGGTTTGTTTACTACTTCTTTTGGAAGAATTACTATAGGAGTAAAATGCTATATTAATTTTCTGTGTTTTTACAATATATGCAATTATAGCAACATGAGAGGCTGAAAATGCAGGAAGCAAACCCCACCTGTATAAACCAGCAGTTTTCCAGGCAGTCAGTGGATCTCTGGTTTGCACACCTGCTCCAAATTCTCAGTATAATTTAGCATTTTGAGACACTTCAGGATTTATTATAGCACTTTGTCTCAAGGGTCATTATTGTAATCGGAGAATGGTTTATGGAGAACTGATCTGTGCAGTGGCTGTAGATTGATTTTTAAGACATAAATCTGTTCTGTAACTGAATATTAATTTTCCATAGTATCCAAGGACAACAATTCACTGAAGGCATTCACATCTTCACAGACCTGAACCTGGAAAATGTTTGGGGGGAAGGGGGAAGCCTTCTGGTTGCTGATCAAATAAGTAACATCTCTAGAAAAATGCTTGTAATGCATTTAGTTGGTTACTTCTTTATGAGTCTGTTCTGCCATTTGAAGATATTACTTCAGTTGACAACATTAGGGAAGGAATCTATCAGAGAACAATTTAATTTCTGTGCATTTCCAGTTAACCCATTAAGTATAAAACATTATTTATTTCAAAGGCCAAATTGTGTAGGTAGATGACTGCTTCTCTAGATTACATTGTCATTGTTTAAATACACCTCTGTCACAGCCATTGTAGGGATTATAGGAACTGTGTAAGGAAGATGTTACTCCTGTCCCTTGTGGATATTTTGCTTTGTTTTTTTTTTCAGGAGAGCACAGTGCGGGTAATATGGGCCTACCACCACAAAGATCTGGGAGAGGCAGGTCAAAATTACCATGGATCTAATCGTGGTACAAAGAGTCTGCGTTTGCTGAACCCCGAGAGAGAGGAAGTCTCGTCGGCCTCTTTGCCATACTTTGACTTGACAAACAAAGACGTAAGTTACTCCAGGTTGTGGGTTTCTGCGGACATGGGAATAATGTGGTAGCCAAAGCCTTGGACTTACACAACTGGTAGTGTGAGTCTTATGTATAGATTAAATATAAGGAAAAATTTCTTCCCTATGAGGTTGATGAGGCATTGGAACACTCTGCCTAGAGGAACTGTGGATGCCTCATCCCTAGAAGTTTTCAAAGGATGGGGCTTTGAGCAACCTGGTCTAATGGAAAGTGTCCCTGCCCTAAGCAAGGGGATTGGAACTGGGTGAACTCCAAGGTCCTCTCCAACCCAAAACATCCTGTGATTTTATGATGGTACATAGTACTTCTATGATAGTGTTCTTGCCCTTTTTATTAAGACAGGTGCCTGTACCAGACAAGGACACAACTTATTGGTGCCAAATGTTTAAGATTCCTGTACAGCATGAAAAACATCACGTGACAAAGGTGAGTGATTCAGACTCAGAAAATTTAGAGGAATTTAGACAATAATTACACTTCAAATAAGTTCTTGAATGTTGTAATGCACATTTCCAGAGGAACTCCGGCACTTGAACTTTTGAAGTTTTTTTCATTGTTTACTGGAGGGAAAACAAGCTGTTTTGTCTGTATTCACAAATATGGATCAAATGTTTGAGTATATGCGCCCAGAACCTGGCTCAGGTGTGCCCTGACAACTGGCATGCATAGTGACAGACCCTCTTTCTTGCAGTTCTTTTCTTCTTCATCTCTTTCCCTTAAGAAAATGAGGTTGAAAATTATTTCTGTCTGTAAATATTTCTGGCAAGGACTAAGTAAAATTGTCTGAAAGCGTGTTACATTTCTACTTTTATATAGGGATTTAAATTAATTTCTTTTAACAGATAGTAATTTTAAATTAAGAAATAACTAAATGGTCATATTTGTTCAAATAAAGGGCCATCTTATTTGATTCCAGCCACCTTTCTTGGGATGCAGAGCCAGGTTACATCACATAAGAACACACACCAGTATTATCAGCAGCTTAAAACCTAAATATTATTATTTTAAAAAGATATGAACCCTGTAGTTTATTTTTAAAATAATGAAAATGTGTGAATAAGCATACACAAATCTCAGCAGGATCCTTGGTGATTTGAAAACCCACATGCTTATGCATGTTTTCCTATAACACATTTTATAACTTTTCTTTCTGCTCTAAATTGAAAGCTTAAGAGTGCTGAGGGAAAGATAGTTCTCACATTTCTCCCCAAAAGACCCTACAAAACAACAGATTCTGATTTTTCTAATATGCTGAAAATAGCACAGTGAAGATAGTTCTGGCCCTCATTTTTATCTTTCTTTGAACCCAGCAATGCATTAAGTGTAGAATTATATTTCTTCTTTTTTGTTACTATTGTCAGTCATATTTCTTCAGTGCATTCAGTAAGACTGAAATTTTTGATTATTTCAGAGAAATTTAACGTGATCTCAATGTCTGTATGATAAATACCTATAATTACTCTGAAATATTGTGTGTTTCTGCACTTTATCAGAATTAACAATTACAAGGCCCAAATTTCTGCCTTCAGGTTCTTGATCTCTAATCATATTTGAAATCTTTCACAACTACTTTCAATCTATGAAATGGAGAATTTGCTTGTGTTACAAAATGCCAAGATCCCTAGTTTTCTGCTTTCAAGTGGGAGACCTTCAAAATGGTAGTATCAGAATCAAGTTTTCCATGTTAATTTTGGTGGAAGTTGTAGATACTTGCTGTTCTGCTAAGAAGTTCCCTAGAAATATTAATTACAAATAATTTCTGAAATTATTTTCTAAATACTTTGCATGACTGCACATACAGTTGCTCAGTCTTTAAAAGTAAGGTTTGGTTGAAGCTAAAACAAGATTTTAGCTCAGAAATACACTGGATGATATTTCAGAATAACTTTATATTCTTTGTTTTTCCAATAATGCATGAAGAATGTTAGAGTTTTAGAAATTTTATTCTCAAATTAGCATATTTGTATACAGTTAAAAATTAGAGTGGAACTCTCAGCGATTTTCCATCTTCAGAAAAGCAAGAAAATTTCATACTGTTGGTTTAAAATTTTTAAAGAGAGAAAAATCAACACAGAAAGAGAGCAGATTTAAGCAGGAACACTGCCTTAGCCTTTCTTTTCAGGGGCACAACTTACATTTTCCTTTAAGTGATGCTTTTAGATGCCACACAGAGGGTTGTTGTGGAATTGTATCTATGTGCTCTTGCAAACTGATTAAACATTTCCTAAAGCCTAGTGATACACAAAGGATGGGGCTTATGGCTACTGGGGAAGATATTAGCTGTGCAAACAGAGCTTGAGTTTCACAAAGGGGAGGGCGGATGAGCTCTTTGGCCTGATCAAACTGTCTGGGTTAGTTAAATACTTACATAGATGTTGATTCTGGATTCCTTCTGTAGCACAGTTTTCACACAAACCTACACATCAGAAAAAAAAAAGGCAGAAAAAAAATGCTCTAGACATGGTACAAATTTGTCTGTGGCATGATTTAGTCTACTTCAGCAGTGTACATGTGAGCTGGCTTTGGCCATTTCTGTGCTCCTGTGTCATTTTGTGGAGCACTGAACGGCTCAGTTTGGCACTTGCTGGATGATGTGCACCAGCAAGTGTGTGCTTAGCTGCACTGATGTGTAAATCTGCTGGTGATCTGGCTGCATCAGCCACAACTGGAATTTTTTTTTCTCTTTCCACTGTCCTCTGTAATGTCTTCCTTCTTGAAAATTGCTCTAAGCACTTTATAATAAAGTACTTTTAAATTATCAGTTTCATCAGGAAAGCATGAAGTTTTAATGAAGGAAGCTGAAAAAAGCTTGACCTGTCATTAAAGGTAAACATCAAGACTTTTAGCTGTCTATGATTAACAAATACCAGATTCTGGATTAATATTCTGAATTTAAAAGGATTTTTTAATGTCTACTGTAGATGCGTTATTTAAAAAATATTATGCTTTAAGCCAGAATACATTTAAGGTATTTGCAAATATGTTTTTTAAATGCAATCTAATGGTAGCACAGCTGAGTAAATGATAGCACTTGGGTCTTAAGTTCACCTGCAGTAGCGTTTTAATTTCTTCTGTTTGTACAAAGAGAAGAAATAACTAGCACAAGAGATCTCAATATCAATCAAAGATAAATTATGTAAAACCTTAGGTCTTTTCTTCTATTTACGTAATATCCATGCTACTTTCCAGGAATCATAGCTAATGGGAAACAGCATATTTTCATTGATCAAGCTGCTCTACATGATATGCAAATTGTGCAAGAGATAAGATTGTAATCTTGTGTTCATCTCATAGGTAGAATAAGGACATGGATAGGTAATTTCTCCTTATGCTGCATTTACCAATGGGGAACAGATCTTCACTGCAATAAGGGGGCACCCAGCCAGGTTTAGAACTTCCCTGTTAAATCTTCTTTTGTTTCACATTTCTTGCATCACTCTCCTCAGGGAAGAAATTTTGTCTTCCTACATGTCCCTACAATGCCTTCTGTTTCTAATGCCTCCAGGAACTTCTGGGGAGACAACTCATAATAACATGCCTGCTAAGAAATGAAACAGAACAGGACTCTCAATAGCTGGGCATAATAGTGACAACAGTGATGCAGAAAACAACTGAAACCAGGCACTGAGCTGTTTTTTGTGTCTCTAATGGTTTACATCACTCTTCAGTGCCTACCTGGCTGAATTGTGGCTCGTGGAAAATTTACTAAACTTCTACAGGATTTTCCCCCAGGGCATTTTCTATTAACAGAACCAATTAAAAGTGTAGTAGGTACATTTTGAAAATAAAGTAGGCAGAACATATGCAAGGGATTGCTTGGAGGCATTCAAATCAGATATTTGCTTGATGGCCCTGCAGTGGTCCCAGAGTGGTGGACTTTGGCTGCTTTTCACATGGGAGAGCACATGGCTGCCTCTCTGCAAACTCCTCCTGCAGCTACATGTGCATTGGTCTGTTCTGCTGCTCTGAGCTTCAGGCAGTGGTGTGTGCCTCAGGCTCACTACCCAAGAGATTTTCACCTTTCTCACATGCACAAGTTAGCCAGGAGATTTCTCAGAAGCAGAAAAAAGTGTTCCACTTATTAGCCCAGACTTTCTGGTGATGGGTTTGAGACTATGCCTTGTTGGGATTGTTTGCATCTCTCTGGAAATGTCATTGTTCTGACTGGTCCTGAATATGTCTTTTAATCACATTCCTGAAGAAAATTCTCTGGTTTCACCAGAAACTCCACTCCAGAAGGACCTCTCAGAAGGAGGGAGAGCAGGATCCACTGGTAGAGCAGACACACAGGCAGGTCCACACACCTACCTCTGCATGAAAATATTTCTGTCTCCCTGCTAAAGCCATACTGGGGGCAGGTTCCTGGATGTGGGGAGCTCACACAGGCAGGGACACCATTGCACCAGGGCTGGAAGCAGGGCTGACAGAGACAGAGATGGCCATCCCAGGGAGCACAACCTGAAAAGGGGTCTCTGCAGAATCTTCCCCTCGGAAATTACCTGGTTTGTCACTTTCTTTTTGCTCATTCAATTAAAAAACAAACAAACAAACAAACAAAACTATTCAGTGGCAGCCATCAGGGTCTTTTGAAATCTTGTCATTTTTGTACTGTTGAGGTGTCCAACTTTCATGATTGTCACTGTGTGTGGATATGTGTGTGGTGACACACATCTCTCTATTTTGACAATTTGTAAGACTATTTACTGATAGTTAGGGTTTTCCTGCCTCTTTGCTGAATTTATTTTTTTCTTGCTGTGAGCCAGCATCATGAAGATGTTTGCCAGCAGCAAGAAACTGAAAATTTGGTTCACATTCATGAGAATTATTTCCCAGTGTTTCAGTAAATACAACTCTTGCTTTATATTCAAAGCTTATTCTTAATTGCTTTTTCTTCTTGTGATTCTACAGATGCAGGTCTTTCTTATTGCTATCTTTAGTTTAGGTTTAAATACTCCATGTCTTCTGTCACTTCAATTTGACTGTATAGCTTATTCAAATAACTGCATCTGCTAAGGATTCATTATTCTGTCTTCACATTTACATCAGATCTTCCATGTGCTTGATTGTTTGCTGCAATTAAAAGACTTTAAGATTCAGTTTTTGTTCTACTGTCTCTAGATTTTCTGAGAATCCTCTAGACCTGTGGTCTCCCTCTCCACCTGATGAATTGTTTAATGCTGTGTATAAACAGCAAATTTAGAATATATACTGGTGAAAGACTGGTACATGTATCCTACATCCCAGACGTGCCATAATCTATTGGTGTGAAGCTTTTCAACATAGCGTGCCTGTGCTAGTTCCAACACTGTAAATTTTCCACTTATGTTTTCTTAATTGCTTTTAAAAGCACTGTGTTTTCCTCAGGAAAAATAGTTCCCCAGGCTTCATCAGTAATAATCCCCTAGTCAAAAAACGTCAAATATTGAATTTTACTCCAAGGGTAGGAAAAACATTTTATGTAGAATAGACCCCAAAATTTGGTATGGTCACTTAGCTGTATCTGCATGTCTTTTCTCTAAGAATAGCTCATTTTTCCTTAGTTCTAAATGTTACAAGTTGTTTCAAAACTATCATAGTCAGAGAAATACCAGCAGAAATGCTGTGATGTGGCTGTGCCCAAGAGCATAAAGTATTTCTGATTCTGGAAGAGAAGTTTTTAAACAGGACATCACATTTTAGAGGGCATTTGGCATTGGAAAGAGGATAGTAGTATTTGCATTTTGTAAGCTCTTGGAGCTTTTTGTTCTTGTGCAAATCAGTCCTTCCATGTGCATTATTTGAACCTGCTTATGAGAATGGTGTGAGCAGGTTTAGCTCTGTTGAAATAGGGAAGAAGCTCCACACTGGGGATTAATCTGTGTGGTCAAAATTCAGTACCTCTTCAGTACTCATGAATACTCAGAAACATATTTAAGACAGTAAATTTTCAGCCATAGAGATGGGCTTCCTCTTATCTAACTTGACTTATGTATGCATCTGTGCCAGCTGCTTAATTGACCTTACAGTGGCAGAACTAGCTGTTTGTATTATGCCAGAGAAGTTGTCAGAAATGTGTGATCTTAAGCATCCCTTGTATGGTTCAATCTCTCTCTCCACTGATGGATGAGAGAGCCCAGACCACCAGCCTGTATTAGATGAGTAACTCCCAGGTGAATGAATCAGGGGAGACATATCCCAATCAAAATAGTCAGGGGAGAGAAGAGACTGTAATAAAAGCAAAAACTGTAAAATAATACTTTAAAAAAAATTTTAGGAAAAGTGATCTTTTCTCTACCGCAACCCTGTGTAATTCTTTGGTGCTAAGCTCATGATGTGACTAGTGAAACAGGCTAATCATATAACCAGAGAAAAACCTAATTATTTAGCATTAGCTGAGAAGTGTTATATTAGGCATATTTTTATATCAGCACTAAAGTTCTCCATTGCTGATCTCCTTGGAAGGGGGAGCCTCTTTTCAATTAAAGAAGGGCCTGTATTAGAACACACCAGCAGCTGCCACTTAACCTTTATGTTCTGTTTCAAGGCAAACTGATAAGGAAGTAAAAACTCCAAAAAATTTGTTGCCAAGGGTAACTCTACTTTTTGACAGTGGAATGCTTTAGTAATACCAAAGACCCCAGTGTGAAAATACAAAGGGACTCCAGTTTAAGGGACTGATTGATTGGAAGCCAGAAGAGCAGCTTGTAGCCTGCGGTACCTAAATGAGGGCACTGATTTTTAACTTGAGAGGTACCAGACAGTAACTGCTTGTTACTCTCTGGCCTGAACTTTTACATTTTGCTAAATGTGATAACTCTGGCAAATTACATCATGCAGCCTGACACAAACAAATGTTCTATATTTTCCCGTGCATTCCCCTACAAAGTAATTTCAGCCCTAGTAAATTAGATTGGCAACCAAACAATCATCTTACACTGCAGAGCTTGTAAGCTATCTGCCCTTTGATCTGCAGGGCTGGCTCTCTGGTGCAAGCCTGAAT
Organism: Cinclus cinclus; assembly: GCF_963662255.1. NCBI lineage: Eukaryota > Metazoa > Chordata > Aves > Passeriformes > Cinclidae > Cinclus > Cinclus cinclus. The sequence goes on along the minus strand of NC_085048.1, from coordinate 54,577,239 downwards.
TGGCCCATTAGACTTTGCAGAGCTAAAGATTTGTGTAACTGAACAGGCTGAAAATTAAAAGTTTCCCAAGCACTGTCTGTGGAAATAACAGGAATACATTACACTCCCATATTCTGCTAAATTATTTCATATGCAAAACTGTGTAAGGTGTTATTCCATTCTGTGATCACAGATTAAATTATATATGACCACAGATTTTACTTTCCTACCAAACTTTATACTTCTTACATATTTTTTTTGCAGTAGTCTTCTTTCATTTCACTTGCATATCTTAACCATAAGAATTCTTAAATTATGCAATTATTTCTGCTTTATTTATTCCATATTTGGCATGCAAAAATAATTTACTTCATTTCTGTCATCAGCAACATTGAATGTCTAGTTAATTTAATCCATTTTTTTGATCTTTGCTTTCTAAATAAAAACAACATGCATCCATTATGGAAATGTATTGACCACACCAGCAGGTGGTAGGAAAATATGTGTGCGTGTGATTTTTTAGTTAAATAAAAGTCAGATGACAGCAGCCTTATTTTAAAATATGACCAAAAGTTAGTACTTTCTGGAAAAGCAGAAAGTACAATTTTTGTGAAAATCTCTGGGTTTTACCTCCCAGTTCTGAGAAGATTTGTGGGTTGATCTTCAGGAGACCTTTGCTATTAATTAACCCTATTTCATCTTGTGCAATGTCTTTATTTTTTCTTCCTCATCCTTAGCCTTATAAATGATTTTAAAGTGAACCTATGACTAGGTGATGCACTGAAAAGATAAGAAAATTGTCTGCAGCCAAACATCCAGCACTTCTTATCACAGCAGGCAACAAAACCCTTCAGAGCAGCATTGGGCCTTAGATGAACAGTTACAGAGCATCTTTTGTGTGAATACCAGAACAGCAGGCTCGTAGGCAGCAAAATCTCTCTTGATGGATCTTGTGAGGATGGATAGCAGAACAAACCTAGCTTGGTCCTACTAGTATCTTGGCATTGTTTCTGAAGATCAACCTTCTAATTCAGACAAATCACATTGTTGCAACATCTTAAACAAAGTTTCAGTACAGCAAATTAAGTTGCTCCAGTGGTATTTAAATGGAACAGAACTTTCTTTTCCAATCTAACTGAAGAATTTCTCTTCAGTACCAGTCTTTTAATCTGCACCCCCAGCTACTGGTGGTGGTTTTCAGAAAATGATATTATGACTCTCTCCACCTTTGCTTTTGCTTGCAATGCACAGTAGTCGCAGCTATGAACAGAGCATAGATTCATAAACGCCACATTAGTAACAGTGGAAAAATGGACAGACAATGGTCAGAAAAGGCCTCTCCACCATGACCACACATAGCAGACTGTATTGGGTTTGCATGGCTATGTTTTGGTGGCAGGGGTTACAGAGGTGGTTTCTGTGAGAAGCCACCAGAAGTTTTCCTCCATGTCCAGTAGACCCAGTTCCGGGTGTCTCCAGGATGGATATGCTGCTGGCCAAGGCTGGACCCATCAGAAATGGTGGGAATGCTTCTGTTATGACAGATTTAAGAAGAAGAAGAAGAAGAAGAAGAAGAAAAAAGACTTATTGTGCAGGTGTATAGCAGAGGGAGAACATGCAAGAGGAACAACTATTCAGACTCTAAGGTCAGTGAAGAAGAATGGGCAGGAGCTGCTCCAGGTACTGGAGCTGAGATTCCCTTGCAGTCCCTGGTGCAGACCATGGTGAGGCAGCTGTGCCCCTGCAGCCCATGGAGGATCACAGGGATGCAGAGATGCACCTGCAGCCCTTGGAGGAGCCCAGGCTGGAGTATCTGGATGTCTGAGAGGGGGCTGTGAACCTGTGGGAAGTGTGATGGAGCAGGCTCCTGGCAGGGACCTGCAGACCCATGGAGGGAGGAGGCCATGCTGGAGCAGGTTTCCTGGTAGGACTTGTCACCCTGTGGGGGATCCGTGTTAGAGCAGGCTGCACCTGAAGGACTGCACCCTGTGGAAGAGTGACCCACACTGGGGTTTGTGGAGAGCTGCTGCTCATGAGATGGACTCACACTGAAGAAGATCTTGGGGCACTGTCACCCCTGGCAGGGACTCCACACTGGAGTGGGAGAAAGGTTCCTCTCCCTGAGCAGTGGGAAGCACAAGGCATGATGAACAGACCATAACTCCCTTTCCCCATCTTCCTGCACTGCTGTGACCTTTCCATTACTGTGCTTGGGACTACAGTTGCTGGGACTGAAACTGTGTCCTTCTGTTTTGTGAAGTGCCAACCACAGTTTTGGTTTCTAGATAATTGCTATGGAATAATTTTAATGCAGACTTTAGAAGAACCATGTAATCTGGAAATAGCCCTTGTTGTGTCACTTCCTGCATGTTTTGATGGGTGATGAAGTCCTGTCAAAAGGTATACCAGGATCTGACTTTGAGTGAGAAAATGTGGAAGTAGTATTACTTAACAACATTTATTTTGTAAGCCCTCTTATGTTCATATATTGACTGTAAATATAAATTTTTAGAGGGTTATGAGCAGTTGCTGAGTTCCTGAGAGTTGCTCTGGAGGCTGTCATGTCAAGATCATGAACCCTGTGCTTATTTTATCCCCTGCTTTCCCTTCAAACTGAAGGTGCCAGGGTGTCCAGGTTGGTGGCTCCTCTAGGAGATCAGTATCTGAATGCCTTAGGTCTTTCTCACATGTAGTTCCTTTTGTTAGACCCTCACAGAAGTCAGCACGTCATTTTCAGAAAATGTGTTTCCTGGTAATGTACTTCTGTATGTGCAAAACAGAAAGGAACCTGCTGTCAATACTCATGTGTTCCATCTTCAGGCAAAGCTGTGTGCTCCCTCCCAAGCAGGAGGAGAAAAAGTATAATGCTATTGAGGTGCACGATTGAGGGGATTGTTTTGCAGTTCTGCAACAGAATTAAAATCTCTTCCATTGTGGCCTCAAAGAAAGAGACCTTGCTGTGCAACAGTGGTGATTCCATGAACAAACGGGAGTATCTTCGCTGACTTTATTATTAATACTATTCAACTTACATGTTCCTCTTGAATAAATATAAACTCTTTATTGGCTACCCATTTTGGCCTTAGACCTGAAGAGTATTTGGTTACATATTACTTTGTTGTGATATTGTTTTCATAAGGAAGTAACAATATTCATGATTAATTGCCAATTAATTCTGCTTGCAGTGTGTCAACTTTGCTGAGAGACTTTGGCCATCCTGAAGACTGCAACCACTGCCAATGGTTCTGCTGCTCAGGAGTACAATGAGTGTACTGCCAGGATGCATAACCAAATGAAACATGTTTTTGCTTGACCTGAGCTTTTTATGAGATTGCTGCTCGGGGTTGTACTTTTTAACTATTACTAAATGCATTATCTTAAATCTTCAGGCATATGTCAGGCACAAACAATGTTTTATTGGTATTTCTTTGAGATATACTTCTTTTGGATTTAGTCTAAATTACTGCAAGTCTTTAAAGTCTGAAACTCCTTATGAGTGGCAGAGTACCAGGTAATTAATTAGGAATAAGAACTTAAGAATGGGCTTGATGGCAGAGAGAAAAAGCCCAAAACTCATCTCTAACTCTTGTTTTTTAATGTTTGGACTTACTGTTTATTATGTTTTTTGATTCCTCTTTCTCAATTAAAATATTTAAGATGTTCGGCAGAGTGACCTGCAAAACTCTGGATTTTATAATTACAGCGTAATTATTAGTAGCACTATATGTGGATAGAAGGATTTATGCCAATTTAGATATATAGCCTTCTCTCCAAGCAAAAAGCACAGCAACATATAAATTTCACCTGAAAGTACATATTCTTTTCCAATAAAAAAAAATCTAAAGCTTAAAACAGAGGTATGGTAATTACTTCTTAATGCTGTATACTAATAAAACCTAAATAAGGGCCTTTGTTGAACAACACAGTCACAGAATAAACTAATCCTTTTACACCCAGAACAGGAAATATTTGAGCTTTGAATAAGATTTTCCATCCACATGATAAGGACCTTTCTTCCTCAGTGATGTTAGAACTGTTGTCCTGTGATGAATAGAATACCCAAAACCAGTTAAGGCCAAATGCCAACAAGACAAATTCATCAATCAATCAATCAATCAATCAATCAATCAATCCAATCAATCAGATAACATTGTTGTTTCAAATTAAAATTATGTTTGGTATTTGAATCTCACCTGGGGGAAAAACAAAAACCCTCCACACATATTAAGTATATATCACACGAATTTCAATGCCTAAAACTGCATAGAAGTTTCAGTCTGGAAAATTTCCATCCTCCAAGGAAACCTTACCGAATCACACTATAAAATTAGGGCTGGGGATGGTTTCTGTTGCCTTTTTTCTTGTCTACATCTCCTTTTTTAATTTAAATATGCTATGAAAAATGTCTATGAGAATAATTTGGGTTATCATTTTTGCCTTGGAAGGACAATTCATGTTAAGAAGTAATGCTCCCTGTTGTACCTCAGCTGTAATCCCTGATGGCCGTGAGGGAACCAGAAGCAGTGGCTTTGCTCTGCTTCCTGCAGTTAACTCACCAAAATATACACCTTTCTTAGTGGCATAGTGTAAACTCAGAAGCACTCGGAATAGAGAAAGATTTAAAGGAATTTGTTAGAGGTGATGGCTGAATTTAGGATCTGGATTGTACAGTGAGGAAAACAGAAATGGGCACTAAGGTGTGTACGTGCAAAAGATGTCAGGAAAGATTACAGCAGCTATTACAGTCCATGCTAGACCAAGGCCAGCTGAGCACTGGAAGTGTCTCTTCCAGCTCAAATTCTTGTGAGGCATTAATTTAATGCTTTCTGACAGAAGGGGTAGGTGGAGGCATGGGCAGGGTGGTCCCTGCCTGACCCTGGAATGCCTTAACTCTGGGCTCAAAGTCTGCAGCAGACTCGTGTCCCAGATGTGACATTGGTGTCCCAGATGTGACACTAGGGTAGGCAGGCTCTTCGAGTAACATGAGATGCCTGTTCGGTTGTTAGTGCTAAAATCCTGGTCTGCCCTGGAGTCATGGACTTCAGCACCTACCCCAGCTCAGGGTGCGTTTCCAGCTCTTGATTTAGTTCAGCACACCTCTGAGTTTTGTGAGAGAAGCAGTGGTAGGCAGCAAAAGTCTGGTGGTTTTCTTTCAGAAGATTTATAGGAAAAATTAAGCCATATTACTGAGAGTTTTTTTCTGTAATATATAGATTTTTTTTTTTCTGAAAAGAACCCAACTTTATAAAGCCAAAAGTTTTAAGTATTTTCTTATCTGAAGAAAAATCTAAAACCCTAAAAGTGACGTTTTTGATAAATATTTGATCATTTCACAATTACATTTTTTAAAAATTCAGAAAAAATATTGATGAATTCTAATGAGAAGAAATCATGTTACCCTTGGAAAACGTTTTCTCAGTCAGATAATTTTTTAAGATATGTGCATGGTACACATTTTCAAAAGAAGTACAAAGACCAAAGTAATCAGTAAGACTGTAGCAGTTCTTTCTGATGAGGAATACAGAAAGCAGAGACCCTATAACTTGGTTTTCTGCAAAAATTTTCAAGTGAACTCAGCCAGTACTCAGTTATGCAGCCATTACTTTTTGCTCTGAGTTAGAGGCATGGCAAGTTCATATAAATGAATTAACCAACCACAGACTAGAAACTCTCCTAGATGTAGCAGTGCTAGTATAAAAATCAAATTTTTACTCTCCATTTTGACATTAAAGAATATAATTTTCTTCCCTGTCTAGAAGGGAATAAAGAATTAAATTAAAGAATAACATTTTCTTCCCTTTTCTTCATGTCTATGTACATGAGTGTTGTGTAAGGCTACAGCCTTTTTCAGAATCATTTACAAGGCAATATACTCTACCATCATGCCTTTAAAATGTAAGATTAATTTGGAACTACTTGCTTGAGCCGGAAAAATAAAATCATAATTTTCTTTGGTATTTTAGTGTAGAAATATTGCTGCAAGCAGATCAGAAACCTGTTGCCATTTCCATATATAAAAATAAAGTCAATTTTTTTTGTTTTCTGACATTTGGTGGACATTTTCCAAATAGGGACACTGTGGTGAGACTATGGAAATATATGCGTAACTTTTATCATTTGCACAAGCAGGCATAAAGAGCAAACCATGTTTATTACCATCAAAGAAATCTGAACAAATAAAAAGGTAGAAAAACAGAAATGAGCAAGAAAGACTTCCAGGTTTCTAGAGATGTTTTTTAACTTGCAGGAAATCTAACTTCTTGGACCATTTGAGATGTTTGCATTTTCCTCTGGTTTAATACATAACACATTCATATCTTGATCCTGCTTATCATCAGCTTGAGATGCGAGGCACTGTTATGTTAAAATTTTGGCTTCTTTTATAAGGAAAAAAAAAACCAAAACGTTTGACAGTGTTCAGATTGTGCAATAGATAAAGTGATAATAGGAAACAGAGAAGAGAGGAAGAAAAATTGAGGATGAGTAAGCCAGCCCTGGAAGATTTAAACATTTTCTTTGTTCATATGATGTCAGCCTGTTGCCTAGAATAGGACTTATGTTAAAATAAGAGGTGAACAGCACATATGTCGTCTGGTTTAATGTTATAATGACCAGAACATTTTTCATTTTATATGTTTTTGAAAGTCAGCATTTTCACAAGTCCTAAGAGATTCTGTACCATGAAGGGAGCTCTGTGAAACCTCTCAGGCTGCCTGATGAGTACAAACCAAGCACCATGACCATAGCCCATACTTTTGAATGTGATATATTAAAAATACCTCCTTCCTTGGGAGCCCTGATTTGAAATGCTGGGGGTTTATTGTACACCTGTTATTTTTTGCCTCAGGTTCATGTATGTCAGTGTGCTCAGTTCAAAAGACTTTTTGGCCAAGCTTTCAAGAAGGATGGAGAGGAAGAAGCATAAAGCAAATGATCATGAATAATAAACCATGATCTTCTTCCTGCAGGTTTCATGAAAAACAGGAGCGGCTGTGCCTTGTTGCATGCACTTATGTTTTGCAGTCCCAAACACTTTGGGCATTTTGATGTAGAGTGGATGTAGGGCTTTTGTTCTCCATGCCTCTGGCAGTTAGGAAATGTCAAGCAGAAAATGCACTTTGCCTGCAGGGGAAGAAGTCACCGAGGTGCCCGGTGGTGCAGTATGTCTGCAGGCTTATTCACAACATGGCAAAGAGATGAACCCTGACAGCTGGGTCTTCCTCACATGTCAGCAACAGTGAAAATTCCACAGATGAACCTCAAAGAATGAAGTAAAATGGGGAAGATAGGTAGTTATATGCATATTCTTGTTTAGTCTCCTTTCAGTTTCTTTACTTCTTTGGCTAACAAGAGTTTGGTAGGAAGTGGCAAGGACAGAGGAAGGGAATATATTCCAAAGTCACAGGTTTCTTCATAATTAATGAAAATGAAAGGTGAATTCCCAGTTTTACTACAACCCATCTAAATTACTCAATTATTGTTTATCTTATTGCTTGCCTCAAAGTGTCATTTTAGAGTCCCCTTGTAGTAAGAGACCAGGGCAAACAAGGCTGAATATAAATAAAAATCTAAATAAAAGTTTTCTGTTCACTTAAATCTGCAGAGTTAAATGACTGTTATGTACCATGCCTGTTTTTATCACTTTTTTTGGGTGTCTATTTAACTCCTTTGCCTTGGTGTTCCATTCAAATTATTTTCTTTCCATATGTATCCTAAAAGTTGCACAAATTAACAAAGCGGTCAGGGTGACTTTCAGGGCTGGTCCCCTATCATTGTGACTGGAGACAAGGAAAAGTAGAACTCTGAAAATTGTGTTATCTTTCATTGAGGCTACAGGTACTCTGGTTAACAGGCCACCCTGATCTAGATACTTAATTATAAATACCTGCTTTAGCAACTAATTTTACAACCAGGACTACTTATGTGTACTTCTAAATGCATTAAGGATTTCCTGAATACGGCCCCTTATTTGCAAAACTCAGTTGCTCATCATTGCTTGTAAGGCTGGCCAGAAAACAAGATTTTGTTTATTTGAGAAAAAAAAAAAAACGAGGTTTGAGAATTTCTTTTTGGCTTGGAGCAAAGTAATCTGTACAGATGTTCTTTGTGGAAAGTCAGAGAGGAAGTGTGAGGCAGACTCAATAACCAATCTATTCTATAAGCTAAAATGACCAATAGCTGAGTTAATAGGGCAGCACTCACCTGGATGTAGAATGGCACATTTAAACCCTTGCTCCAGTTAAACACTAAAATAGAGTATGGGATTGTATTTTTAAATTTTCTTTTCTGACAAAGTCATTCTAGTAAGTAAATGCAGTTAGTTATTCTTCAGATCAGAGAAGTGTCTCAGGGCTCTGGTCCTCTTCCTTCTTTTGTTTCATTTAGAAATAATGCTGTGAGCCTTAGGGAGCTAGTAATTAAAATATTTCCATGCATTTGGAACAATGCAGGATTAATGAGATTTGCCTAAGATTTTTTTAATTAGTATTTTGACCACTCTAATATTTTCTTTCTTTCTTATTTAAATGATGTTTAGAAGTGGAAAGAGGAATTTCTCTTTAACCAAGTTGTAGTAAAAACGTGTGAAAATCATAACTTCACTGCTGCTCTTCATTATTTATTTTTGCATCTGAAAAATGTACTCTTTCCTACAAGATGCATTGGAAAGACGTGTAAAGATTTGTTCCAGTTTTTGTTTTTCTTTTCTTCATTTAAGAAAGCTGAACAAAACTGCTTTTTGAAGTGCTGTAACTGTTTAGGTAACTGACACTAAAAACCAATGACAGGATGTGAGTTTCTAATTTTGGCGATGTCCCATTGTTTTGAGGGGAAGCTGGTTTTGAAGTAGCGGCTGTAAGCACAGCAGGTGCTGGGATCTTGTAGCAGCAGGCAGAACTATCACATGTTGGGACAAAAGTTCTCTTTTTTCTTGGTAAGATATAGGGATAATATTCCTATAACCATTTCCTTGACTAACATACACAGTATGCAGAGATTAAAAATTCTTGTATGTATGTATACTTTCTGGTATTTAATGTATAAGATGCCATGTTATGACTGTGTTTGGGGCTCTGCAGTACCTGGATGAATATACAGGGCTATGATGGAGCAGAGGGAAGAAGCAACATCAAGCTCAAATGGATTTCTGAATATTTGTCATTCAGTCTGATATATTGGGGAATACATTCTTGTTTCATGGGAAAACTGACTCACCTTTTTCAAAAACACCTTCAGCTTCCATAGTGCAGTAATTCACAATGATGGTAATGCTAACTGAAACAGGGAATACTGAGAATAGTACAGATGATCCCCTATAGAGTATTTCAGTCTTGCCTACAGAATAAAACTTTGGTGCGTCTGAATCAATTGGCGTCCTGCCACTGATTTCTGAGTGCAGGGAAGTAAGCTGTGCTCTTCTTGGGTGGACATACAGGTACTCAGCAGCATCTGAACTCCCCAAGAGCCCAACTTCAACATACTTTGCAGATTCATGTCAGCAAGGGTGGCCTTGATGCACACAGGCTCTGCTTGCTTCCTCCTGCCCTTCATCTTCTGTAAGTGATCTAGCGGTTTGAACAAAATGCAGAGAGAGAAATTGTGTTGGCAATATTTTAATAATGTAATAAACTGCTCCTGCTTACCCTGTTCTTGTCCTCCAGTAGCACGTGAATATGCTTGCAAAATGAAATGGGTGCAAATTTAGGATCCATATATATTCTTTTCCTGTTTGAAGTAACCTTCTCTTTCCTAATACTGAAAGGCGATACTGCATGGCACCCTGCATCTTAAGAGCAGGATTGCTAAAGCTTTACTTTTCTTGTGAAAATATTAATCTTTATCTTATCGAACTTGAAGGTAGTTGTGCTAGAATAGCATGAAATCTTTGAAAGTAAAAGCAAGGGGAAAACTCTTTTCATTTGAATACTGTCTTCTATATGCTGACATTTTGTGGAATATGATTGTTCTGAAATGCAAAACAATTATTTTCAAAAGTATTCAAATTTGCCCCAGGGACATCATCTCTGACAGAGATGATTTAACATCACCCATCCAAACAGAGAGTGAACACTTACATGGAAATTAAATGATTTTAGCCTACACTGAAATTCTGTGGTCTAATTACACTGGGGGCACTGGAGCACCACTGAGAGCCCTCCAGCTCATCACTGCCATAAACAGGCTGGAACACCCAACCTCTCAAGGATGACTTCATGTTAGTAAAGTCTTTACAACCGAGTGGATTAAAAAAAAAAAAATCTAATTTCTTGTAGATATCTAAAAAATTTGAAAGTCTATTTTGAGCTGATGATGAATGTGGAGTATACCTCCAGGCTCACCCTAAATATACAGAATTTATGGGCAGCTTAATTTGAAATAGTACAAAAGAGGCAGAAACAGGGATGAAAACCTCTGAATAGTTCAGACACCAAGCTGGTTCAGCAGGACACACTTTCAGCTGGTTTATATCCCCCCTTCTGCTGGTATGTGGCTAAACAAGATTGGGCAGGGAGAAAGAAAAGTGACAGTGCAAGACTAGGATGGGAGAAGAGAGGACAAGCAAGATTGCAACAGAGGTTTTGTCCAGATACGGAAAGCTTTTCTTGCCCCTCATTGATGCACATGGACAAAATGAAAATTTTGGAACTTCATTCCTTGAATTTGCAAAGTGCTGGGTTTACATCTCAAGCTAAGTAAAATCTAACATTGAATCTCCTCTTTTAAAATAAAAATACCATTGAGTTTTTAGTCCTGTCTTCCTACCTGCATTGAAATACTCACATTGATATATGTTCTCTTTTTTTTTTTTTCTTTTTCTTTTCATTCACTGATAGGTTGAGCCATTGATCCAGAAAGGCCACGAGAACCTGGTGCACCATATCCTGCTCTACCAGTGCAGCAGCAATTTGAATGACAGTGTTCTGGACTATGGACATGAGTGTTACCACCCCAACATGCCAGACTCTTTTCTCACATGTGAGACAGTAATTTTTGCTTGGGCCATTGGAGGAGAGGTAGGATGAAAGTCTGTCTGGCATGGTTCATCAATGGGGATTTGTGAGGGTGTTTATCATCATGAAATATCTTCTTAGTATATTAGAGATTACTTAATCTGTCTGTTTTTAAGGGTACAGGATCACAGCCTCTAAATGCCTCACCAGTAAGTCCTCAGCCTCCTCTTGGCCTTTCAAGTATGTAATGCAGTGGTCATCCTGAGTGACAACTCAACAGTAGTGAAAATAGTAGAGAGGGAGTAGTTGCCTTAGGGGAGAAAGATAGCTTTGGAGCAAGGAAATCTGTTGCTGTATCAGCTTGTCCCATCTGATGTGGAAACACAATGCCTCCAGCAATGACCAGTGTCTGCTACCTGTGGATAGTGACAGAAAGAAAAACAGTGTCTGTAGGTGACTTCATAAAAGACACAACTCTCTAAATTAAGTTATACATAAATTTGATTAATTTTGTGCCTCACCAGGACTTGGTTTCATTGTTGCCTCATTCAGGCATATCAATCTGAAGTTTCCTACCTGCCCAAAGAAACATCATTTCAGTGTAGGCAAGATCCTGTGTCAGTGCAGAGACAGCATTAGGACCACTTTGCTAATGGCAGTGGGGCTTATCTACAGAAGATATGGGCAGTGATGCCATACTTACTCCAGGCTGTGTTTGCAGCTTATTTAATGTTAATTTGGGCTGCAGTTAATGCTTTCAGTTGACATAATACAGCATGACTGCCAAAATAATCCCAGCTCTTTACGTCCTTGATTCACTGTGTGCCCACCCAAATGACGGTTTGGGCACAGAGAGGGACTGGGGTGATGATACTTTCTGGAACCTTCATTTGACAGCCTGCAGTCCAAAACTATCTGCAAATGCTGCAGTGTGAGGAAGCAGGAGTTGTTAAATGGACCCATCAAAAGAAGTTTAATCTGCTACAAACGTTATCCCTGGTGTATGCTTTGTGCATTTTTGCCACCAGCTATGTTCTGACCTAGTATTTGTACTTTCAACTGTCTTAAACTAAGTGAAATTAAGTATTCATATAAATAAGTTATTATTTGACAAGCCCTTTGGAGGTTTTTATGAGGATGATCCTGTTGTTAAAGACCTGTAGAGATGAATCTGACAGATCTGGGTTACATTCAGGTTTGCCCAAGTACCCATTTCACTAACTTTAGCTTACCCTTATATAGAATGAAAGTAATAATAATTTTTAGTGTATACTACAATTAATTCATTAATGTCCATCAAGCGTCAGAAAGTTGGAATCTCAAATTGCACATTTCAGAAAATTAGAATGTCAAATTGCATATTAAAATATTAGCTATATACTATAAAATGATGCAGATTAACTCCAATGAAAGTGAATTTGGTTAAATGAGTTCACTTAGGAGATACTGGTATTTTGGTTTGAATCAGGAGTGAGCTTTTGAAGTAAATCTCCCAGTTATCCCCACTTACAAAGTTTTGTTTATCATCATGAGTGGTTTGAGAATTTGCACAAGCCTCTCTGGTATGAAGTTACGATAAATGTACAGGGTGAACCCTTAGGGAGCACCTCCAGCAATAGATGGGGTTCAGTGCACAGGACCTGAGAAGAGCTTGTCCAGATGAGCATCATTTTGGGGCAGTGGGTCCAGCACAAGGTGTTTTACTGTGCAGAGCTACTTCTTGCACTATTGGCTTGCTAGTAGAAACATAGTCATAAAGATCACCTTTATTGTTCAAGTCATTTTACTTGGAATACAGTTACTTGTGCCCAAAAAGTAAGTTGATTACATGCAACCTCAGTATTCCCTGGAAATTGCTGCTTTTAGAAGCTGGGAGCATTTAAAATGTTGATTCACTTCTTCATAAGGACTTTATTGTCAGACTAAGTGCTTGATGATGCAATGTTTATAAGTTTAAAATGGATTTTTCCTTTTCTGCTGAAACAATAAATACAGAATAAATAATCATAAAATCACAGGATAACACAAGTTGGAAAGGACCTCAGGAAGTCTGTAATCCAGCCTCCTACTCAAATTAGGGTCAGAGGTGAGATTAAACTAGTTTGCTCAGAGCCTTGTCCTCTGGGAAGCATGGGATCTACTATTTTATATTGACATAGTTAATAAATTTATTGAGTACACAATAGGTGTATTTTATCACAATGCCATGTTCAGAAAGCTGTAAAATAAATTATATTTGTAAATTTTATCATTAATATGTTTGTATCGTTGCAAGGGGGAAGTCAATGTACTTACAAAGAGAAATTAACTCTTTACTATGGCAAAAAAATACCTTAACTCTGTATTGATTTCTGTGTGTATTGATTTCCAGGGCTTCACCTACCCTCCTCATGTTGGTTTATCCATCGGCACAGCAGCCGACCCTCTGTTCGTCCTTATGGAGGTGCATTATGACAATCCATCATTCACAGAAGGTTTGTAGCCCCACATGCATTAAAACATGCCAGACTGGAAAATGTACTACACACAAGTGCTCATGCCTTCACTGCATGGCAAACAGAGCAAATAAAAAGCTACTTTTTTCTGATCAATAGCTCCTGGTTCACAGTGTTCTCCCCACTGCCCTTGAATTTTTTTGTTATTATTTTTTTATTATTATTATTTTAGATAAACATCTGCCTGAACTGTGGGCATTTTCTGAAGCAGAAGTATAGACTCAGGTTTCTAGACCATTCACTGGGTAAAATCAATTTATCTTAAAAGATAAGCTTTTAATTTATAGTAGTGTTTTAAAATTGTTCTTCCTGAATTTAATTTATATTTAAAAGAAGTAAAAGGAGGAAACCAAGGATCCTAGGAAAACCAGGGGAACTTTAAAAATGCCTTAGGGACAGATACTTTTTGTTTCTGAAACAGAAATTTATTAGCCTACTGTACCTGAGAATATTGTGGTGGTTGCTACATATGAACTGAGTAAAATCCAATGCAGCATAGTATACTGGCATTTCTTTACACTGCTATGATTTAAAATAAAATTTTCTATGTGGGCTATGGCTTTCTGCCTTACTGTCATTTCTCATCTTCATCTCTTAAATTAATTATCCTAATTTTTTTTATTTAGTGACAGACACTGTGTTTTCAGTGTGTAGGATACAATAAACTTCATTTGCATCCTTGGTATTGTATGCTTTTTCATCAAATGTTGTATGAAAGGCCAAGAAGTCACATGCTGAGAAACTGTGTCTGATTTGGTTGTGTCCCTAAATCCATAATTTTGTTTTAATTGACTGTGCTGTATGATTGTGTTGGTTTATCTGAAGTAACGCATACGAAAAACTGGAAATCAGTAATGTTTTGTTTCTTTTTAAGCAATAGGAACAGTTTTCCTTGCTGGGACAGTCCCAAAAGAGCTGGGAAAATTCACACAGCGTAGGCAGAGCAGGGTGTTTGTAATCCAGGTCATGCTGCACCTCCTGCCTGGCAAAACACAAAGTGTGAGATTGTGCCAGGAGTGCAAGAGAGTGGACCTGGGTGCTCCACCTGCTTCATGTTGAGTTCTCCTGGCACAACAGAAAACCTGCCACTGGGTCACCTTCCTTTGTGTGTTTTGGCACCTGCATTTGCCCAGTTTGGGTCTTGTGGTGAAAGGCTGCACTGTTTGCCTCACAGTGTGACCTGGGGTAGTGTTTTCCTAAGTGACTCAGATTGGTAGTGACTTTTGGCTCCCAGTTAGGAGGACTTGAAACATTTTTTAGTTTAATATGTATGGGTTTTACCATCTCTGGTGTTGTAGTCCTTAACATCCATTTCTCATTTGAAAGGTGGCCTCTTTTGAGATTGTTTATCAGAAACTCTGACATAGCAGGGTTATGTCATATGTAAGAGTGTCTGACATTTAGATATTAGCAATGTCTAACAATTTCTGAAGCAGAAATACTACAAAGGAAAAGTTCAAGTTGATGTGGTAGTACAAATATCTCCAGGAAGGGAGTGAGTAAGGGTTCCCAAATGCTAAAGCTGGGATGTTATGGGACACAATATATCACCTTAAATGTGATTCATATGTTGCAGGTCTCATGGTTGATTTCCATTCTTAATTGTCCATTCACAGTTCATATACTTTGTTCCTTAATGATTATATGCACTACTCCATCTCTGGTATTTTATTGACTAGGTAGCAGTCCCTCTGCCATTTGCTTATCTTAAAATAGACTGCTGATATCATATTGATGTAAAAATTGGCTTCAGGCACTGCTATGTCTGTTTGGTTTTTCAGAAGACTAATATAGGTCACTAGGAAGCATCTTACCTTCTCTGAGATATTTGATATGTTTTCTGCATTTTGAAATTATTTCAGTTGAAATTATTTCAGTTACTATTCAAAAATGCAAAGAAATGAACAGATGAACTAGCAGAATGTAGTTCCTGTGCAAACACAAATTAATCCTTATTTTGTGTATATCTTGACTAATAAAAATTACTAATAGAAGGCAAGTATTCTAAGCATTTAGATGATAAAGGCAACATAAATTAATAGATGCACTAACAAACACAAGTGGCTAAACATATGTGGGTGAACAAAATAGATTTGTATTATTTTGAGTCTTAAAAACACAGCCTCCAAACAGCAGGCTTTGGTTCTTTAAACTCTTTAATTTTTGAAATCAAGGTAAGTTCTTGAGTCAGAGTAGCATTAAAGTACTCTGTAATCCTCTTGTCTACTTCACCCAAAGTTGGGGGTATTGTCTACAAGTCTGGGATTTATTAAGGCAAATTTATTTTATGATCTCTTCATCAGAGAGACTGTAAAAGGGATGTATTTTTTCATCTCAGGTAGGTTGAAATGTAACAGGCAATCCAAAGCAAAGGGAAAATATAATTAATGGTAGGACCCAAGATGAATCAATAGATAAAATTCTCAACAAGAAGGCAACATGTGGCTTGAAAATTTGAAAGAGAAAAAGCCACATATGGTTTCACTAATTTCCATGTTGTAGAGGTGGATTCCTTGATTTTCATGTAGAAAACTTATGACATAGCATGAAAAACATGAAGCAATTTGGTTTGAGGTTTTTTTCTCCTTTAAAAACTCATTTTTAGCCATGGCTAACTGTGTTCTTTCATTGCAGGTTTGATAGATAACTCTGGTTTGAGGCTAATTTATACTCCAGTTTTAAGGAAATATGATGCCGGGGTTATTGAAGCTGGTCTTTGGGTCAGCCTCTTCCACAATATCCCACCGGGCATGCCTGAATTTGTGTCAGAGGGTCACTGCACACTGGAATGTCTGGAAGAGGTATGTCCTTTGCCTGAATCCACTGGTTTTCATTCATGGAGGTAATTGGGTCACTTGAACCTCTTGAGAAGATTGATAGTTACAGTTAAAAGACATGAGCAAAGGTATCTGGTAGAACATATTGTCCTCAAAAATGTTGTCTTTTGGAATTGTTACTGGGCATGCTCACTACTCAAGCTGCTTTATTTATTTGGATGAGATAATGGATCACACAGGGCTTGCAATGTTTAAATTTTTTGTACAATACGTAAGCATACACTGCTTTCTGTAGCAAAGCTATTAATAACTCGGAATAACTAGCCCAGAAAAACAAGTCGAGACTAATTCAGACCTGGGCATGTGCAAAAGGCTTCTATTGATGAAGTGAAAGCCTGAAAGGTATTCTTACACCAACCACAGAAACTGAAGACCTGAACAAGTTTTACATTTATTAAGTATTTAGTTTCATTAAGATAATGTAAATATCTCTGCAGGTAATGGAAGCATTGTCTAAAATTTGTGGTGACTGTATAATGGGAGATTCTCATATATTTTGTCATCTATAGAGAAAGGTTGAATTAATAACATGGTTTACAATTAGTTACAAAATTTAGATTTGTTCTTGGTGGTGTTAAATGTTGCGTATTGTCCTGGTATTTTTCAGCCTTAAAACTCTTGAGTAATCCATTATCATGAGGTTTCTGACCCTTGGGCTGTTCTTGAAAGGTATTGTGATAACAGATTATTTCTACCTTGAGCTCTGAACGAGAATTAAAGTTGAGCATACTCAACACAAAGTTTAGATCAGTAGATGTCAGCTAGAATGGGAGTGATGTCAGATTTGTGTCAATTTGGAAAAGTTAATTTGCAAATGTTTTTGACCTGGAAAAGAGTTTTAGGTTTAAACTTGCAGTATTTCACAACCAGTTCACTTAAAAATGGAAAGTAGAGGATGTTACAACTACAGCCTCTCAATTTAAAATTCTTCTCTTGGCATCATTCATAACTGCATAGATATTCCTTTTCACAATAAACATCCATATTTGTTAGTATCAGCCATTAGCACCAAAATAATGTGCAAGTTTTAGTATGATTCCCTTGAAAGTCTTCAAACTGCTGAGAATTATTTGCAGTCCAGTTGATTTTAATTTAAAAAAAAAGGAGTGAAGGAGTACATTAGGATTTACATTAGGAGTAAAAACATGTTTTTGTTATTAAAAAAAAAAAATCACAGAAAAATCCCTATTTTTTTTTACATAAACCCTGAATTTCACTTACAGTTTTGGTTTTGGTCCAGGCTGCATTATTCAGTAAACTGAGTGAATTGAAAATGCATTAATGAATGCATTTTCTCTATTTTTGTAGATGGCATTGCATTACATTACTTTGGATCTGGGAACACTGATAGTGTTGGTTTCTCTTGGCCAGGCTCTAGGTGCTGAGAGACCTGCTGGGATTCAAGTGTTTGCAGTACTTCTCCACGCTCACCTTGCTGGCAGAGCTATCAGGATGCGCCACTTCCACAACGGCGAGGAGCAGAAGCTACTTGCTTATGATGATGAGTTTGACTTCAACTTCCAGGAGTTTCAGTACCTGAAAGAAGAAAGAACCATCTTGCCAGTATGACACTCTTAATTCTTCTCCTGAAAGTGTATAAGAGAGCATGTACCTTACATCTTCTCACCTTTAGGATTAAATTTGCTGCAGAATTTCTAAGAGTAGCATCATAGAATTCTTGGATGTTCTGTTAATTTTTCTACTTCTTGCAGAGTCACTAATGCATTAAAGTTTCAGTGTCTCAGGAGCGTCCACATGAGTCACCACAGGACTGGCTTGGCTCACCAAACTGAGCTAGTCTTGGGGCATGTTTGATATCCATAATGATTTGAACTATACTATTACAAATGTTTGAACAAAGCATATTAGAAAATCCTTTGTGGGTCTGGCTGTACCATCTTCATGCAGAAGATGAATAATGGAAATTCCACCATATGGCTTTACAGAGCAGTGGGACCATGTAGCTTATCTTCAGTAATTGCACACAACAAGTATCCAGCCTTAAAACATGTTTAAAAATCAGCCAGGTCTTCTGTTTATTTCACAGTTTTGCTTGTTGGGAGCAAAACTCATGTTCCACCTGATGTTTCATTAGTGAACAAAACCCTTTAAAAGAAGAAATCATACAACTCTATCTACTGTATTCCTGAAAATAATGCAACATAACTTGTAGAAATATTCCAACTGCAATTATATTATAAAGCAGTAGCTATGCATAGGTATAGCATGAAGAGTCAGTATTTTTTTTTTGTGTGGCTCATTTAAAAATTATTTACTCTTCTTTTGTTCCACCCAGTATCTTTTTAAAGTTTTGACATGATGACAGAAATTTTAGTGCTGCAAAGTCTGGGTGCTCCAGATTTGGCCAGCAGAGCAGCTTGTCCTGGTGCATGTAAACAAGCATGCTGTTAGGTGCAAATGTTTGCCAGATGCAAAATGTCAAAAAATGGAATTTGCTTATGATTGGAACCACTAAGGGAGATGGGTCTGAAAAGACCGTTGAAATGACAGAACAAGTATGGTCAGGAGCCCCATGGTTTAAATTTCAGGGATTTCTCTTCAAGCCCTTTTCTCTCTTGTGTCTCTTCTCCCACACTGTGAGACTTTGATATTTGTACTTTAAAGACAAAAAGATAAAATGCTAACTTTTTAGTTTAATTTCTACAGCAAAACCTGGATCTTCAAGTGCAGAATTTACTCTTTGAAGTAAAATTGCTTGTAGTATAGGGGCTTCAAAGATAAACCGGTGTTACCTCCTTCAGGAAAGAAGGTTGAATGTTTTAGGAAGAAGGCTGGCAGAAGATGACAGGTTTGCAGAGAAAGCCTGTAATATTTTTAGGAAAATCCATGCAATTATAACAAAAGACCTCTTAAAATTCAAGAACGTAAGGGAATAGACAATAGAAAAACTATAAAGGGTATTTGATAGTAACAGCAACTTGACAAGAAAGCCAGCTGAAGTAGAAGATGGAATTCTTTCTCTGAAGAGAGCCATTTTTATGCCTTTCATTGCTTTCACCTTATGCAAAACTATCAGTGCAGCTTTAAATATATCATCTGGTGTAATTCAGAGAACAGTTTAATCAATTAACTAATAGTATGATTTTGCATGTAAGTTCTTGTTATTTTCTCTTTCTATAAGCTCTCCCAAGACTGTCTCCTTTTTTTAGCTTGTGGAATCCAGGTTATTTTTTTTTCTTCACATAGTAGGACTCTCTTCTCCATTTGGAAGCAGCAGATCTAGTCTCACAGAAGGAACAATTTTAGTGAATGTTATCCAGTCTGTAAGATAGGAGAGCCAGAGACGTCACTGGTGGGAACAGAGTATTCCCACTGGAAGCAGTGATGCTGTGCCAGCTCACGCTACTTCAGAAACCTCTGTCTCCATTTGGCTGACATGAGGCTGACGCACCTTCTTCCAGAAGTCTGGAGCACAGATTGTGCTAGCCTTGATCTAGAGAAACAGCCTGTAGGAAAGGAGACATTCTCAGCCTTTGAAGGGTGATCTGTTTTTTTTTAAGGGAAGTATAATAGTTGATAAGGGAAGATGATAATACAAAAAAAAATCTACTTGATTATCATGGTGATTTTCAGATTTGTACTTGATTAGGTGCAGGGAGTGAAAGTATTTCCAAACAGCAGATCAGTTTGTCAAGACACCAAAAAGTTATTTGCATATACTATGTAAGTATTCAGGTTTTCCCACACATATCTGTCAATGTAGCGAGGTCCTTGCCTTCCACTCCTCTACTCCTAGGCCTGGCAGAGATATAGTTGTTTTTGTGATGTGGAAAGCCTTCTTTTCCTCATTTGCCAAATATTTCTATTGAAGTCAGCAGTGTAAGTTAGCCTGGGTAAAGTAGCACTGGATGAGTTTCGAAGCAAGAATCTTTTGTATACATTGTCCACTATATAATTTTCCAGAAAATCTGATGATAACTGAGTACTTTCATTGCTATTTTATAAGAAATCCAGACAACACTCTTAATATGACACTATTTAAATCCATGGGGGAACCCTGAGGACCTGGGATAATATGAATGCTAAGTGACACGGCCTTAACATACGGCAATTACCTAATCCTTCACTCCTTCAAAAAGTCATATCCATTCCTCCAATATTTATTTCTTAAGTGCTTGCTGTCATCTGTGGTTACCTGAAGCTAGTGTTGATAAACTTCAGAACTGTGAACCTCCTCAATTTTACATTTCAGGGGGATAATTTAGTCACAGAATGCCACTACAGTACTGTGGACCGAATTCGCATGACATGGGTAAGCAATATTTTGGTAGATCAAAATAAGTACACAGATAGTACTGGGGACTAAAACCTTTTTCATAAAATACTATTTTTAAAAGTGAATTTACTTTCTAATGCCTGTTTGCACATAATTATTGTGTTTCCTTTCATAGATTTTTAGGTTTTAAAGTCATCTGAACTATTGTGATCTTAGTCTGATCTCTTGTATAAGGTATTCATATGACTAGTTTATAAAAATAAGCAGGTCAGCTCATAAAAAATCCTTAGAAGTCAAACTTTTCTAGCATAAGGAGTGCTTTCTTCACAACATGCATTAACATACAAATTCTGCATACTCTAATGAATTATTTTTATGAAGTTGTTGCACATTTTTCCCTGAAGTTGTAATTGCCAGTTCTTATGTATTGATTTTTAGATAAGCTGTGACCAGGATGTTTATCAATTCTCTGTTTAGTTTTGTACCTAACGTAGAATCCAGTCAAAATGAAGGTCCTTTGGGTTGGGAAGAAGAGTCGGAAAACCACCCCTCCCTACTGAGGGTGTCCAGCTCTGGTTTGGCACAGGGCAGTGCACGGTCTCCCAGAATCAGACTGTTAGCAGAGGCCAGGCACTGGGTCTGGGATTGCAAGGCAGTCACTGGGTTTTGGAGGTGAAGTAATTTTGGTTACTTGGACATGAGCTGGACTGTGCCAGTTGGCTGGGAACACATAGAGTGATGCCAAACCCACTATGTCTATGGGAGAGATATAGCTGCCTGTGCCAGGATCTGATTCTGCTTCCTGGGGAGCAGCTGGATCCAAACCTCTGGGAAGTGAGACATGAGGGGTGTCGGTTTTGCAGGGAAGAATGGTTCCTGACATCCTGAGACCAAAGGGATACTTCTCCCTGAAAAATGGCTCACATGTAGGCACATGCAGTAGTTATTTAATAAAAAGCAAAAGATCAAGAATGGAGGCTTTTGAGCTTTTGTCTTGTTTTCTTGTGTGGTGACCCCACTAACTCTTGGCTCATGTGTTTTGTTTTCTCTATTCCTATTCCTGTGGTTCTCTGGGACTTGTGGAGCTGTTCCCACCCAGGATTTAGGAACACGCCATTTATAATCTTGTTCAGATTTACCAAGAATAATTTTAAGTTAGTTGTTTTCCCCATGCTTCTCAATGGAATACTGTTTAAGAGTCTGTTTCTTCTGTTAGCTAGAAATGTTATTCTAATTACTGTTTTTATAATGCATGCTCAGTTTTTCTTGAGTCAACATTATCTGTTAACATAAATAATTCTTTTCCTTCTTGCTCTTTATTGGCATAGGTACTTACAACCTGAGGTCATATAGATTCATATTCCATCCCAGCCTCCATTTCACTAGGCAAAACTCACTTAACTTCTTATTAAACATATGAATTCTCCTAAAAGATTTTTTTCTCCATCTGTTCCACTTTTCTGAAACTTGATAAATCTAAGTACATCAGGGGCAACTGAAAGCAAACCTGAACTTTCAGATAGTACAGTTTAATATGAGTTTTATTTTACTCCCAGTTGTTTTTTCTGATATCTTTTAACTTAGAAGCTACTGTTTGAGCTTCCAGAGTATTTTGTAATTAATTAATATTATTATTATTATTGTTATTATTGTTATTGTCATTATTATTATTATTAGTAGTAGTAGTAGTAGTATTATCTCTTGCTACTTCATAACCTCACATACAAAATAAACTTGTTGAATTGGGCCTCCTGATACACCTTCCATTAGTATATAAATGGTAATCATCACAGATTTAATCTGCAGGATTACAGTGCTACCCTGACTAAAGAAAAATCCCATTTTCAGGGTGGTTTGAGTACCAGGAATGAAATGTGTCTGTCATATCTGCTCTATTACCCAAGAATCAACCTCACCCGGTGTGCAAGTATTCCAGATATAATGGAACAGCTCCAGTTCATTGGCGTTAAGGAAATCTATAGACCAGTCAGGTATGTAAAATGTTTATGAATACATGCAGCACCTCTGTTTCTGTCTGTGGGATTCTTGGATATTTTTTGCAACTTTTCTTTCTTTCTCATAGAAAGAAAAGAAACATGGTCACTCATACCCCTTTTTTTGGTCAATATGCTGTGCTGCTATTTCTCTTGCCAAATTATTTTGTATCTTTTTTCCTTCTGATAGAAAAGAAGATTCTTCTTTTTAAGAAAATAATACTGTTCACATTGTTTTGTTTGGTTTTATTCAACACACACATCTGTAAAAAGGCTATATATCAATATTTTAAATCTATCAATTTATTAAAACATGTCAATGTTTCATATATAGAGATATAACTTTGAAAGGAGTTTGTGAACATGGTTGTTGAATTTCCCTGGGTAGATCTGTTGACAGGAATTCTGAGAACAAAAATGTGTTCCTTATAGTACTTAAAATTTAAGCATATTAACAGCAGACTGTAAACAGTGAGAACAGTCAAAAGTGGAAAGTTTCCAAATGAGTGAAATGCAGAAAAGTGGTCACATGATAAAAAGTTCAATGCATGTTTTGTGGTGAGAGTTGGATTACATTTGTTTTGTTAGTTGTGCTACACAGAGGGAATAGTAAGATTTTAAAATCAAATGCATAGACTGTGTCATCACAAATTTTTAAAGCTGTCTTTGCTTATACAGTTTATCTTAACAAACCATATAAAACTATTATTGAAAAATAATTTGACATACAGGATTAGTGGTCTTAGTTCTGAAACTTATATTCAAGGAAGAAGACTTTGAAGGAAGTTACAGTGCAATCAATGTCTACATAATTTTCCACACTATTTCCATTTACAACCTCTTTTAATACAGGGAGAACAGAGTTCCTAAATTAGTCCTATCTAAAAGAGTCTTTCTGAACTTAGAAAGAAAATATTCTAACTAATGTATGCTCTCTTGAGTGTTCATTCATGATAACTGTACTTAAGGAAAAAATGCACATTTGGCCTGGGGAAATAAAGATGTTCTGAATAGAGTAAGTATGCAGACTGTCTGCCACAACTGGAATAGTAATTAGAAGAGGAGATTATTAATGCCTCTAGTATTTATGACCTAATCCACAATTCTTGTTTCATTAAACTCTGTCAGCCTAAGGATATGTGACCTGATCCTCATCTCTCTTGTGTCAGTCTAACACTAGAATTGCTTCACTGACTCTTCCAAAGTCTCTCTTGACTTACACACAAATGCAAATGGGGGGTAGGATCAAGGCATTGTGCTTCACTTTAAAACATGTTTTCCTGTGTCTGGTGGCACAGACAATGGTTTAAATCATGAGGAGCAGAGATGAAAGTAATTGAGCCACAGTAGTTGACCATGTACCAAAATACTTGGTTAAAATTACAGCCTCTATGCCTAGATGTTGAGTGGAGCAGAACCCTGGCATAGGCAATTTCCCCAAAGCTAGTGGGAGGCAGCCTACTGCAAGATAACACAGATCTGTCAGAAGTGTTCTGGAAAGATAGCTCATGTTCAAATCACAGTATTAATTAGGTTACTTGATAAAGTTTTAGATGCTTTTGTTCTTCCACTAGCTGTATTGACTTTGTGTTTGTAAAAGTTTGATGCCTCCACCATGTTGTAGAAACAATGGAAAAGGTGGAGGTTTTTTGTTGTTATTTTTTTGTTTGGTTGGTTGGTTGGTTTTTTGTTTTTGTTTTTTTATTTTATTTTCCTTTTTTTCTTTTTTTTTAAAGTTTTCTTTACTGATTAAAAGACATGAAATCTTATTCCTTCCCTTTCCATGTTTTCGGCTGGTGGGAAATGAGATTGTCCCCATTTTTTCACAGGAATGATTCCCACACTTGGGCAGATAGAGTTTTCAGAGCAGTGCAGCAGGTCTCTAAACTATCTCCGGCCAAAAGTGGCCTTGCAGGAGGCTTGTAGAAATATGCAAAAGGGAATGTTCACATCACCAGTTATTATCTGCTGCCAACCTGTACATAACAGAGCAACTCCTGTGCTAGGTTCAGTTTTGACCTGAGCGTGGCAGAACCGTCTGGAAGCAACTTTCTAATGACAAAGATTTCTTGGCAACCTGGCCTGCCAAACCTAGGAGAGGGTGTGGGTCTCTTTTGGTTTTGGTTTTTTGAGAAGTTACAGCAGAAGATCTGCTTTGTATTGCTTGTGCATTCAGTTTGTAAATCAGAGAACAATGTGACTCTGGAAGTCCTTCATTTCTAAAAGCATATGGCAGCAAGTACTAACCTGCTGACAGCCTTTTTCATAAGTCTGTCAAAACCAATGAAACTGCATCAGTTTTCAGTAGAAGAGAACTTTGTTAAGAATGTGAGCTAGGCATAATATACATAGTAGTAGTACGTTTATTTTTCTGACTTTATTTTTCTGACTATATTCTCCAACAGTTTTCCTTGTTCATTTCAACTTGATAGTTTTCATCTATTTTTTAAAATCTAATTGCTTATTTTTCTTTAGAACTTGGCCTTTCATTATCAAGAGTCCTAAGCAATATAAAAACCTGTCTTTTATGGATGCAATGAACAAATTCAAATGGTCCAGATCAGAGGGTGTCTCCTATAATCAACTTGTGCTTAAACTGCCTGTGAACGTGAGATGTTCAAAAACAGATAATGCGGAATGGTCGGTAAGTCTGTCTGTTGAAAAGGAAGTAAGGATGCCATGAAGCAAATTTGATTTACTGCGTTTCAATGCATATACCTCTTCAGGATGTTTACACCGCTATGTTTCATTTACATACAATAACAAATGATGATAGTGTTTTACCAGTTCTTTCACCTAACTTGAGTTCTAGAAGCATTTAAAAAGAATAGAAAAGTTGGAGCTTTAATCAGCACTTGGGATCAGTAATAGGAGGATGTAGTCTTTCAGTGGATCTCAGACAGATCACGTGTGTCCAGGTTAAGTGACCATGCCAGGAAGCTGTTCTACCTTGGCTGCCTTCATGGTCAGGTGTAACTTTTTCTTGTCCCCCTGCCCTGTTGTTGCTGGGCAGGGGAAAGTTGCAAGGTTTGTGAGCTCTGGCCTTTCAGGCACTCAGCTTCATGGTTTCTCACACAAACCTGTGGTTTCCAGCTGGCATAAAAAGACCGGGAGAGCAGCTCAGACTTTTCCCACAGGCTTTATTATCGTCCATGAAGGGGTCAGGCTACAGATCCAAAGATGGGGGATCACACATTTAATTTTATAGGGTTTGGGGGGGATCACAAGTAAACCAATGGAAAACAGGGTTAACACTATTTGGCCAGCTACATTATCTTTCTTTGTTTGGGACAACCAATTATAAAGAATCAAACCTAACCAATAATATTCTAAAAAGATAAGAAGAAGAGCTTACATTTCTTCTAGCATGAGTCATTCTAAGCAAGTAGTTTTTCTTATCTCAAAGAAGATGCCAGGGGGCTGTCACAGGGGTATCTGCACAGGGATTCGTTTCCTCTGCAGTCAGGGACTTATATTAGAGTCTTGCAACAGATGATTCAAAATCCCTAAATTCCTATCTGAGAAAAAGAAGCTTCTAGGGGAAGCTTATTGACTACATAATGAAGCCTCAAGAATCTAAATTCTTAACTTGGGCTTCTAGACAACCTAAAGTTGTATGAATACTCTTCCAGTAAGTCTTGCTTTTTTAATAGTCCTAGAATTGTCTATAGTACTGGGCCAGAAGAATAAAGTTGGATAGACTGTTACCTTTGTGCAACTCAGTAAGATTTTGTCTTCTATGGTTTCACTTTCCCTATTATCTTGATGAAAAAACCTGAGATATAAAAATATAATTCCCCAATATATTATTATTTATTCTAAAAATCTATTGTATAAGTATTTTCTCAGGACTGCTGAGAAAGTTGTCATCTTTAATGTTGATGTGTGTTTATAAAGAATGGCTAGGGCATGTCATATCATCCCTGAAAGGGATGCTTAAAAATATGTGTTTCTCTTTGAACTCCTTTATAGACTCCAAATTCAAGTCTCTTACTTTTTTGAGATTTTCTGCTCAGAATGAGAGGCAATCTCATTGTACTGGCTTATTTCCTATTGTGATTTCAGTCCAGTGTAGCAGTGAGATACTACTCATGATACTTTCCTAGGAAAGGACTTCTGCCTCTTTCTCCTCACCCTAGAAGACAGCCCATGCTTCCTCACAGTGTGTCATACAGCTCTTTCAGGTGGTGAAGAAATTGCCCCGCCTGCAGCAGCAGTCTTGGGTTTTTCCAACATAGGTCAGACTGTTCTGCCCATCAGAGGCCAAAGGAATAATGTGTGCTATAAGTAATTGCAGAGATTCTGGTTTGTTTTTTTTTTTTTTTTCTAGTATTATTTGTCCTATTCTAGACCTCCTGTGAAAAGTGGTTGTAGACAGACAGTACATATGATTGTTCACCAGTTTTGGTTAAACTTCTTGACCTTTACAGCTGCTGGCTAGTAGAAGTTGCATAGCCACCCATACGCTGATTATGTGTCACAGAACTAGTTAAGGTGATGAAAAGCACAGAAATTTTATCAAGAGGGGATAAGCTGAGTTTTTTTTAATGGTATACTTCCTGGGAAATGCTGTTCCTCTTTTATCTTACTGGATGAAGGAACAGTACTTACAACTTAAAGAATACAGTCAAAGAATGAGCTCACTGGAACTGGGAATTCTTAGCTCTTCCTTAATCATAGTTTCCTTTTTCAAATGACATGGGCATATTCTTCAAAGCTAATGTTAGGACTTTTTCCTTTCCCTTCCCTTATTAGTGATATTTCACTTGAATGATCATCCTCATCAAAATTTGGAATGTATTCAACCTGAATGGCCAAACAATCCCTGATATATTACAAGACTTTAAAAAATTGAAGCAGAGGAACTGAGTTGAGAATACCTTCATCCTTCTATAGAGTTGGCCCCTATTTCAGTTTTAATTTTGTGCTGTGTTTGCTCAGATTAAGCCAATATTCAGTTGGGGTTTCTTTCTAGAGTACAGAATTAATAGCAACATAGATGAAATCCCTAAAGCAAGCATATGCTGTACAGGTGGGCATTTAAACTTTCAAAAATGTGCCCAGGAGTTCAGTTTCTGAAGAGCTTATTTTCTTTAACATGTAGGGAGTAAATGCTCTCAAGCTGAGATCGTTGGATATGCACACTGGCTGATCATTTGGCAATGCAGTATACTCACTCATATTTCTACTGAGCGTGATGCTTCCACAGTGAGAGTAACAGCCCAAGTACAAAACTCTCAATACATTATGAAGCAAGCGGCCAATTATCTTGAGAGCAAAAAGAGTTTTCTAATCTCATGCAACAAAACTCTGATAATTTTTTGTTATTTTAATTTCAGATTCAAGGCATGACAGCTTTACCTCCTGAAATAGAGAGACCATACAAGACAGAGCCAGTAATATGCAGTTCATCTTCCTGTTTAAATATCCATTTATTCCTTACCTTGTTGTGTATTGTGTACATCACAGCCAGTACCATAGGAAACACTGGGCTCTTTGTATAATAATTTTTATTCATCTGTGTTCTTTATGCCATGCAAGTTTTGATGTGTTTGCACTGTTGCTATTGTAGATTTATTTTTTTACTTATTAATAAACTTAATTTGCCCGATCAAAACACAATGTGTACATCCTCTGGAAACTGTGGGGTTTTTGGTTTTCAATGTAAAATATGTATGAAACACATTAGGTGCACTGACACATTGAATATTGAAATCTTCTGTACCATTTTCTTATACTTTGTCCTGCCTCTTTCACGTAGTGCTGATGCCTTAAACTGTAGATTTCATATTTTCCAGATTCTGTACTGCATTAGTACATAACTCTGAATTTCATATAGAGTGTTAGCAAGTTCTCTTCACAGTTTAGTTAGACAAAACAATCCTTTTCCAGCCTGAGAACGAAGGACACCGTTGCAGCTTTGACCCCCAAAAAGCATAAACAACAGCGAATTGAGGAGAGCAGTCTGGGAGGATGGGATTTCATTACCTGAAGATGCAATTGGACAATTAACCCCAATGTGTAACTGGACCAAAACTTAGAGAAGAGTGAAAACTTGTGACCGGTCATCCATCTTGGGTAGTCACAGCCAGGCTCTTGTACTCCCCAAGGTGTATCATTTGAAGGCCTTTTAATAAATACCTACTTCATTCCTTTAACACTGTCTTGCCTCTCAAGGCATCGGTGCTTTCAAAGTCATCTATGTATATGGGAAAAATTAATAAACTAAAAGCAACTCAGTTAACCACATTCAGCCTGGTCTGTTTTGTATTATTTTGCATTGGTTCTAGATATCTGCAGGTGATGAAATTACTGCTGTATGGACAGGCCTTGCAAACATGTATTTGGGCATGTCTGGCTGACATGTGCCATAAAGCTATGGGAAGGATTCATTCAGTGGGGACATTTCTGGGAGAAACACTGCAAAAACATCTTAGCTCCTGAGACATGGGAGCTACGGGTGTTAAAGGGATGAAAACACAGGGAGATCCCCAAGTCTCCCCACAGTGAATCCTGTACAAGTCCTTTGGCTTAGATGACATTTCTTTTTCCCAATCTAGTAGTTCAGGGCGTTCCTTCTGTCTTAAGATATTTGCACAGTGAACAAATCTTTGGTGAGAAGTAGCTACTCCTTTTCTAGATTTGATCTGGACAGCAGGAACAATAAAGATTTATCTCACATTTAGGCTCTGGCATGCACAACTGAGCCTGCCAGGAGTTATTGTTAGCACATGCTGAGCATTGCAATAGGCCAAACTGCTGATTAAGAGGTTGTCTTTCTGTCTCATATGTACGTTTTATTTATATTCGGAAATTGGCAACTTTTCAACTCAGATGGTGTTGGGTAGGGAAGATTCCTGAAACAGACACAATTTATTGCTCCCCAGTGAAATTTTGCCACACGGTGGAAAAGGACTTTGAACATTTAATAAAATATGTTCGTTTTTGTAGCCACACTGCAGTTACACTAAGCTATAATTTTTTTAGTAATTCATAAAATTTCTGGAGAAATGTTTATGGAGAATGTGGCTGTAAGAATAAGTTAGTCTGGATGCTGAGAGTGCTTCCCTGATATTGCAACATGTACTTTACAACTGACCTGTGTAGACTTAGTTACATACAGGCTTTGTTACTGAGAACTTCTGTGCAGTGTGATGAGTCCAGAGCAGATCCAGAACCTAAGCTGAGATAAAATGGTTTTCTGCCCATTTTTATTCACTGACTGGTAATGACTGATACCAGCTCTCTCTGCAGTTCCACTTCTTAAGGAGGGCAGGCTGTTTTATGCAAAGAAATATCACATAAGAAGGAAGATGAGGAGAGGATTTGGCAGCTGTCTTCTCTGAATTTGAGAAGTGAAAAGGAAAGCATCAAAGAGCTGGTAGGGCTCCTTTGCATGTGGCCAAAACTGCAATGCATGTGATAGCTGACAGGAGAGATGCACTGAAGCAGCTAATTTCTCAAGTAGAGATGAAGGATTTAATCATGGATAGATTAATTTTCTAGGAGCTATAACAATCTCATTAGAAAACTCATGCATAAAGGGAGTTTAAAATGAGCCATGAAGGTAAAAAGTTCACAGAGCCTACTTTACCCTCCTGATGCTGTATCCATACTTGGCCAGGAAAAATTCCTATGTGGGAGAATTCTTTGCCATTTGCTCTAAATATATATGGACAGTGATACATACTGTTATTCTTCCCTTCAGTCCTGGATGAGGTAAGGAAATTATGTATGCCAAACAGCATATTTTTTTGGGGGGGATTAAGCTCCTGAAGTTTCAATAAAGAAATATAATAATATATGTGTCTTCTCCCTGCCAGTAGAGCTGTGGTCTTCTGTTTTGTGTTCCCAAATAGAACTTGTTGAAAAACACAAAACAAAGAATGGTCATGGTGAATTATAGGCAGAAAAGCCTTCTGAGTGATTATTTGTACAGTTCTGTTCTGAATGTGAAAAGTGAGGGGCATCCTCCATCTGAGATATCATGGAGTCTACTATGCATCCTACTGTAACAGCATTAGGAACCTTGGACTTTCTTATCTCAAACCCATCCCTAAGATGGGCATGTTTTAACAGCTTCTCTTCAGGGAGCAAGGAGAAAAACAACAGGGAGTGAAATGAAAAAAGAGCTTTTGTGTTGGACAGGGAAGCCCTTTCCCATGCAGTGTTGTGTCTCATTTGCTACTACTGGCATCCATCCTAGGTTGACTTGATTTGCAACAAATATAAAGCAGATCTAGGCTTAATTTCTATTCTGCCTTCTCTCTGATTTGGTACAGTTTCTTATCTACAGGAACTTCCTTTCCATGGGCACCCATCCTAAGAACATGTGAACAGATGGGTGTTTGTTTTTGCCATCCAGTATGGCACAAGATGACGTAAAGGAAAGCCAGCTCAGAAAGGATGTCTGTGAGAGATAGCTGCCAGCATATCGGGCAGGCCTGTCATATACACTAAACACTCATTTTTGTTTAACCCACAAGTGTTTTATGATTTCTGGAGGAATGGAAAGGTAAATTTTACTTCACAGGTAAATAAAAAAAAGAAACCGGTGATAGAGTTCTGGGATATTTCCAAATAACAGAGTCCAAGACAGATGTGAGCACATTATTAAAGAAACTTAAAACCAGAAAACAAATAAAAAAAGAACAGTCAGAAATTGTTGAAAATTCAAACAAGGATAAAAGCAAGAAATGTCGTGCGCTAACTCTGTCACTGAAGAAAAAACATGTAGCAAACAAACACCTAGTCATACTACACATGATAAAGCTCTCAGACACAGACCTCTGTAGTTTTCTCGTCATTATTGAGCTCTAGTAAAGCATATGGTCTCTGTTTCTACCCAAAGCATTTGTAATAGTTATAGTTAAAATCATATACAGTAAATACTATTATCAAGCAAATCATGGTGGAGGAGAAGGTGTATATACACTGGAAAATCTATGACTTGCAGATGATGAGCCCAAAATTGATTATGCATAATATGTTATTTTAACAATTATGTCATTCATGTTTTTCTTTGTGTGAAAAAATGTGTTAAAAGTTTATAGTGAGAAGCTAAATACATAAATATTTTAGTGGAATTAAATATTTAATGTGCGGCATTCTCCAATAGGTGCTGAAAATCCCATTCTGCTTTAATCATTTTCCCCACAAAATGGTCCTGTCACTTGCAGGCTATCAGTAGATGTACTATTTATAGTATTTAATCCCTTTTGGGTCTGTTATTTATCCATTACAGAGCTTCCATTTGAGCATGTGGGTCTCCTCAATTATTCCTCTTATCTAAATTGACAACCATTTGGGATTTTGCCTGTGTGTAGTAAAAGCAGGACGCAGGACATCTGAGATGCAAACACTGGAGTTTATGTAGCTCTAATATTTGTCCCTGTAGAGGAGAAAGTCACTGTCTGATCTCATACCCCATCCTGGAGGCCCATCATACAGCCCCCTGTCAGCCCATCCTTGGCTGCACAGAGTGACATCTAGGCTGGGTGCAGGTGTAGACTGGTGCAAAGGTGAGAAGCAGAGCCACAGCTGGTGGGAGTGCAAATGCATTGGGCTTATTTCCTTTCACTGGGGAGGTCTGGCTGATTTAAAAGAGGTCTCTTTGGCCATATTATCCCAGATGCTATAGGGGCACAAATTTAATAATCAAAATCCAGCAGAAGCACTGGCCTCATGTAACTCTTTCCTCCCATCAAGAAGAAAGTGACTATTTCTAGACCCATTATTATTGCTGGAATGTTTAAGAATTTTCATTCCTTCTGCTCTTTGCCTCTTATTTTTGATTTTTGGTACATCTGTGTTTTCCATAAAGGTGAGAGAGAGAGACAGAGAGACCAAACTTATCCTCAACGTTTTAACAGAGGGTAAAGCTGAGAGAAGAAAATAACAGCTGTGACACAGACTGCTCCTCTGGCTCATTTCCTGCACCCCCAATGAGGTCTCTCTAGGTCATAGGTCCTCATGAGCATTTGCCATCCCCACACCAGTGTCCTGCAGGTGCACTGAGGCAGGCACAGGGTATCAGAGGGGATGGGTACAGCCATGAAGTTTTCCTATTTCAGCCCCTGCAAATCCTGGTGGTGCAGGTGCAGTTGCCCAATCTACCAAAACCTAAGGCCTGATGCTTAAGGCACTCACTTAGGAAAAAATTTATGTTTGGACATCAAATCAAGCAAAATAGACTATTTACCTAGACTGAATGTTTAGTTTTGTGGTGCCTCTAGTTTACAGGAAGACAGTTAGGTACCAGGCAAACACTAGAAAATCTATGACTAAAAATGTGACTTACAGTCTGCTTCTGGTTATACTAGCAAAATATTTACTTTAAGCTAATGTCTTTTTGCTCTGCATGCAACAGACTCATGTAACAGGAAATCTGGGGCTTCACATCTGCTCTAGGACAACATATTGCAATTTCACTACTGATGGCAGCTAACACTGTGGTGTGGAGGTGAGCTCTGAGAGAAAGAAAGCCTCTCTTGTGAAACACAAACAGATTGTGTTAGTACTCCTGGAGACTCAGAGAGTTATTGGCAAAGTAAATTGCCTTTTGTGAGGCTGCTCTCTCCTTTCCTATGAATGCCTCCCATGGGTTGCATGCACATCACCTTGTAAATGCTTCCAAGCTTCTTGCATCCTAGCGAGTGAGAAACCAGTTGGGAGCTGAATAAATACTCTGTCTTTCAGTTTTAGAGGCTTCAGCAAGTGTTTCCTGAGCACATTGACATTATTTAATCATGATTTAAACCTCCCCCTTTGCAGTGATTTTTAAGAAACATCAGTATTTTTTCATTAAAAATTTCTTATCCCTTGAGAGAAAATTCGGGGAAAACCAAGCTGCTAATTCCTTCACCTGATTTAACCTGTGAACTAGAGAATAAAAGGTTCTTACAACTTGGCATGATACTGTGGAACATTTTGCATTATGAGGGAATAAAAATAATGTGACAATCTCAAATGCCTGTAAGGACACATTCTCAGTACAAGAGAAAATACGTTGAAAATGCCTACTTCATTAAGACACATTTCCGTAGGTCGCCTGTTGGTTTCATGGAGAGTTTATACCCTTAGGTCTAAAAGAGGATGTTGTGCAGTATATTTTTGTTTTTTACAGGTTGTCTTGAGATTGCATGACTAGTCTGTCTTTAGAAGATATCTTAAGATATTTAAGGGGATAAGGATTAAAGACTTCTTCATAACCTGTGCAAAACCTTGCAAAGCATATCTGGGGAATACGTTAAACTTACATTTGTACTGTTTTGTGTAAACCATAGAAGCTGCTCGAGTGTTGGCCAGTGTTTGTGGCATCATGTAATAAATTTGGGAGAAGCTATTCCAAGATTGTGTCTCTCTGGGAGACTGTAAGTGAAATACTGAACCGGGACACAGTTTTGGACTTGACAGGTTGGATTTGCTGCTGATGTAAGGTGACACAAATCCATTATAGAGCTGTATGAATCTGCCTGCTTCTTCAGCAGTAGAGGAGTTACTG
Source organism: Cinclus cinclus (assembly GCF_963662255.1). Classification (NCBI taxonomy): domain Eukaryota; kingdom Metazoa; phylum Chordata; class Aves; order Passeriformes; family Cinclidae; genus Cinclus; species Cinclus cinclus. Next base: position 54,543,245 of record NC_085048.1, on the reverse strand, counting down.
TTCTAAGGCTGGAAAGACAGGGAAAAGCAGGTCAGAAAGTTGAGAAAGGCATCTCAGAAACCAGACCATGGGGAAAAAAATAAGGATAGATGTGTCCAACTGAACATTTCTATAAAGGTTAGTGCTTTTTAGCTAGGGTGTGGAAGAACTGAGCTACAGACAGAAGAGAGGTGATCACAGACTATGAAATTTGTAGGTGTTTTTGAAAAGCATGGTGGATGAAAAGAACAACTGAGTTCATAGCTAACGTGTTGAACCGACCTTAGAAATCCCAAGGTCATCAGTGTACCCATGCCATCACCAGAAATATGTCTCCAAACCATTCAAGACAGGGTGATGATGGATAAATCTGTGAAAATGGATACCATAGGGAGACAGAGGACTGGCAGAAATGTACAGAGACTGTATTGGTGCTGAAGTGAAGAAATTATTAAAGAGATTTTTTTGGGAGGACAATTAGATAAAACAAAATTATGGAAGGCTGGAAAAGACAAGTAGATGAGAGACTCAGATTATAAAATCTGTCCATCTTGGTGTTTATTTCCTATATGAAGTCCTAGCAAATTTTTATTTGGTACAGGTAATCTTAGATTTGGTGGAAACTCTCCAATTTGAAGGACATTGTTGTCTTGGCAGAAGGTAGTCTGGTCACCAGACAAGATTTTTCCCTAGTAAATAGAAAGATAAAACATGCCTTTTCCAAGGACCTCTTTTTTCTCTAACTATCTGTGTGAAAGGCCTAATATCTGTCTGTCAAACCTGATTCTCAGAAACTGTTTTTTTCTGGGTTTTTTGTTTGTTTGGTAGGATATTTTTATTAAACCACACTGGTTTTTTTAAGAATGTGTCTCTATTTTTCTGTAAAAAATGTTGTATGACACTGCAACAGGTTAAAAACTTTGGAATTTACAAGGCAAGGAAAAGATTTCATATTAGAAAAATATAACTATTATATTCTCTAGTCAGCCTCAACCCCAACAAGGAGAGTAAAATAGATCCATCTATAGTGCACCCTCTTCGAAGTTTAATTTTCCCTGAAAACTCTCAATTTTCAAACACTGCTGTTGTCCTTCCATTAATAGTTGTTGGACTAGGGATTATTTTAATTTATTTGGATTTAGTTCCCAGCTGGTTTACCACTCAAATTTCCTCTCTTTGACTTCCACCCATAATTATAACCCTAGCTAGAATTTTTCTATTCCTCTGTTACCTTAAAGCATGTAACACAAGATCCCAGCTAATGATGGTGGATTATCATACCCAGGATGACAGTGATGGGGGATTAAAGTACCCAGGTTTTCATTTTTCTTTCTTTTTATTTTATTTTTTTTTTTTAAGACACAGATTTTACTCACGCTGGCACAAAGAAATTGTTATTTTGTTTCTTTGGCCCGGATGGATACTTGAAGTATTCTCTGCTGCTCCTGCCTATGGAGTGGGATAAGAGCAGAGGAGGAATTTTTAAGTGTTGACTGTGTTGACTTCTGGAATGGTAGCAGGTAGTTGCTAGTTTCCCCACAATATGCTATGGACCTACTCCCTGCCCACCTGCTGGCCTTGAAGCAATGGACAGCTGAGATATCCAGGCAGAAGAAATGGACTTCCCAAACTTGTGAGGCTCTTCATATCTTTTTTTGCTCACATCCAGCTCCTATTTATTACACTGCTTAATTTGCAGAGGAGGGAGGGCTCTTTCCTACAAGCAGAAGGATTAAAATATCCCTTTCCCCCACCCCGCTTTCATGGTTTCCTCTTCCATTTTGCTTTAAAACCTGAAAAAGAGAGAACCAGACTGAAAAAATAACTGCTTATTGAATAGCACTCTCTGCTGCCCTCTGAGAGATCTGCACATGTTATCAGCTTTTAAATAAAAGGGACACTTCATACCATGGAAGAAACAAAGAGCTGGTGTGAAACAGTCTTTTGTGCCAGCCCAAAACCCTGCTGTTTGCCCTCCCAGACAAGAGAGAGAACTCACTGGCAGTGATGGAGAGGAAGGAGGGAAGGCCCAAAGTACACTCAGTCCTTAGCACCCCATCCTCAGCCCCCATCTGGTTATTGCCTGCTGATGTAATGTCAGGTGCATAGGTCAGAGGGGAAGAGCTCAAATCAGGCACTACCAGTGCACTTCAGAAAATGCCTTTACAAAAGTAGAAACTCCCCCAACAACAGCTAAGCATCTGCCTTCTTCAAATAAGTCATTTTACCATGGTGATGTCCAGGAACAAGAGCTGAGACATTTTATATGTTAACTGTTACATCTATAATTTACACCAGTATAAAGATATTTGCCACAGCAAGCTTACTCCCAAAAAGGGAAAAATTGTTACAACAACAGAACCAGAATGGTGCATTTACATACGCCAAGTTATATTTATAAGGCGGAATTATTTTAAAAAATTTTTAACCCCTCCAGAGCTAAAGCAAATCTGCTATGCAGACAAAACCTCATTACTAAAGATGCATAATTTATACCCACTTTTAAAGTTTAGCAATGTAAATATCAGTATCTGAGAGTATCAGGCAACCCAAAAATGTCAGGAAATAGATAGATAGATAGATAGATAGATAGAAGCAGAATCATTAAGGTAGAAATATAAAAGTTTTAAAACTAAGGTCCTGCCATCTTGTGGTACCGCCGGAGAATTACTCGAGTTCTGCAGCTGTCCTGGTCTTACTTCTCTGGCACCCAGCAGTGCCTCCAACACCCATCACTGTTGAAAAGAATGATAGGCTGTGGGAGACGAAGGGGTTAAAATACTGTAATATTTCATTGGCACCTAATGGGAGCTACTAAAATACTTTTATCAGTTTTATCTACCTATTTTATTTGTCCATTTCACCTTCCAGTTAGCACACAAGGTGCTTAGTCTGCATTTAGAAATACCATAACTATTGGGGTTTGCTGAATCTGGCATCCCAAGAGGGGTGAAGCTGCTGCTGCACGTCCCCAGGTCTAGCCAGCAGCAAGAGCGGGCGTGTATCCCCAACAGGCCCATGTGCACAAACATGAGGCATGCATTACATGCAGACACACAGACCTACCCCAAAAAGCAGCACCAACAGTGACACCTATGCATGCTCAGACAGCACAAACAGCCTAACCCTGTTACCTCCCCCAGCAGTCCATGATGAAAGCCCATCAGTGAGAAATATTTGCATATACATAGTGGGAATCCCTCTGATAGCTGTCCCCTGGACAGACAAGCCCCCAAGTCCCACCACCCTGCTTCATTTGCTGGTGCTCAAAAACACACAGAGACCCACCCCCCTCTCCTCAACTCCCAAGCAAGCCCCTTGTCCTGCTCAGCAGCTTAACCAGTGTGACAGTGTCTGATAGTTGCAGGCTGACACACAAATCCTCTCCTGCTCCAGGTGCTAGTACCTGGACACATTCCAGAACCCATGGGTCTGCTCCAGCTCCTGACACTTATACCCCCTTACCTACACACATCCAGAAGGAAATAATTCTAAATGGAGCTGAGTGAGAAGCCAGGACAGGATGTGCTGATGCAGGGCACACAGACCAACAGTCTCCCACAAGTGTCCCATTTCTTTGATGGATCATTAGGATTCCCCACCAGCACCACACATCTGTACTCCCTCTGTGCAAAGAGATGAGATACATAACAATGTACTTTTTCCTATGATGAATAAGCAGCTGGTGAATTGTTTAAAACCTGCCAGCCAGTTCTTAGCATTATTCATATTTCTCTGTATTTACAACTGATAAGGCAGAAGCCTTGTACAAACCATAGATGGAAAGGCCTGACTTTACAGCCTGGAACATGTTCCTATTTTTTTTCCTGCAATTTCATCATTAAGAGTAGGAAGACAAGAAAATCAGACAGAAGCTGCCCAAGGATATGCCAGCTGCTTTTCCCAGGTGTTGACAATTCAGCAGCCAAATTCCCACAATTCAGTTTCTCCTGGACAAGGAGAGAGAAGCATCTGAAATTTTTGGTCAGCCAGGGGGCATTCCAAGCATACAGTCCAAAGCTTCCTGGCTCTTGCAGACAGCTGCATAGCACTTGTACAGGAGTGGTAGGTATGGAAGAGAGGAAAAGGAGGAATGACCCACCAAGAGATTTATCAGACATCTGCTGGAAAGTAAGGAGTGACAAGTGAGGAGACAATGAGATAGTGAGGAGAGACTACAGATCTTGCTAATTTAGTAGCTATACATTAGAGTGTGCCCTAGGGCCACCTGTACTACCTGAGTTCCCCTTTAAGCCTTTGTGTCAAGCTCAAGCCCAGGTTTCAAATGAGAGGGATGCTTCAGTGCCTTCAGGGAGAAGGGATCAGAACATTTTTACAGTGTGAAAAACAATGTATTTTTAACTAACCTCTTACTTGGAAACCAGTGAATCATTTTGGCTGAATTTTTCCACAAACAAAGCAGCCTAAAGCAGACACTAGACATGGAAAATTTTGTCCAAATGAAGCATTCAGAAACATTATACTCTACTGAAAATAGGACCTGCAAATGGGAAATGATGGGGAAACCTTAGTAGTAACTGATTCTGTTCAGCAGTTTTAGAATAATCCTGCTGGAATGATGAATAATTCAACAAATATGTTTTTACTCATTTGCACCTTTTTTCATCCATATTGATATTCACCTCTCTTCTAACTCAACTTCTATGGAGATATATAACAGTAGCTGAGACAAATTAGTGAACTTTTCAGAAGCTAATATGAAATATTACCACTCACTGTTGTCATCCTGTTCTTGAACATTTTGATTAAACCGGGAAGAATTGGCAAGATTTTTCTGAATTGTGATTATTAGAAGTGAGAACTACTAAAAACTTGAAATTCAGTATTTTTGTTGAGTTTCTTGCAGGCTTATCCAGACTCTATCACAACTGTTCATTCTTCATTCAATCATGAATTTTAACAAATTCTGTTCTTTTGTGTAAAGAAATATAAATCACCTGGAAAATTACATATCAAAATCAGTTAGTTTGCCTCCCTTCCTCTTCTGCTCTATTCTCAAGTAACTTCTCAGTAGAACAGGGCCTATGCCAACAATAGATTATAATTTTTTTTTTTTTTAATAGTAGTTTAGGGAAGAGTTACTTGGAAAATATTACACATTGTTTCTACTCTATCATCCCTTCCTTGGAAGGGTTCATGCTTGCCCAAACAACAAAAAAATAGTAGAAAACAAGGCTTATTGAGTTTTGCACAATATGCCTAAATCCATCTTCCCACTGACTGTCCTGGAGTGAGTGCTCCCCAGCTCCCCTGCCAGCATAGGGCAAGGGCCTCTGGCTGCCAGCCTTCTCCCACAAACCAGAGGCTGGATCACTAAAACAAAGCCAGCTTGTTATTGCCTCCAGAGCTGAGACAGCAGGTCCAAAGGTAAGAGGGACTGTTTTACCCAGTTCTGTAGCTTTATTCAGCTCTTTGGGGCTGGGAATTGGACTGTTTTTTATTCATCTTCCTTTTCTGTTTTCAGCCCTGTGCCCTGGTGGGTAGGTGACAGGATACGTGGGCTCCCTCATCCTTGTGTGCCTGTTTCTGTGCTGCTGGCAGTCAGGGAAAAAGCAAGTGGGCATTCCATCAAGAGTAAAATTGAGCTCATGACATCAGAGGATCCAAGGAACAAAATCCCTATTCAGGGTGAAAAACAGGGGCAATGTGTACCCTTGACTTCCACACAGAGTCCAGCTGAGAACTATTTTAACCAAGTACAATAAAACTAATAGAGATTTATGCTACAGCTGTCAGTGGTGAAAATACTCGTTTCTCCTTCCCAAAACAGACTTCTGGTAGTATTTGGAAATCACTGATCAGCACCTATCAAACTAACTCTCCTCTTGCAGGACTTTTTTTTTTTTAGAGGAGCTTTAATAGAAAGAATAATTCAAATCAGAAAATGCAAGAAAAGTAATTTGGTGCAGTGATTGAGGATTAAACAGCAGACAGACCAAACCACAACAGGCAATCATTTTCCTCACTGTTTGGCTCTCTGATTCTCAAGATTTTCTGTTGGCAAATGTGAGTGACCCAGAGTCACTGCAGATGAGAAGCATCATTAGGGCAGGAAGGGGCTGCCAGGATGCTCTGTTCCCAGCACCAGCTCTCCCAGGAACCCATATCAGTCACTGACACTCATCCTTTCTGTAGGTGTGGCTTCAATGCAAGACATCCTTGCATCTTTAAGACAAAAGCAAATGTGACAACTGTGGCAAAAGTTATGTTCAAGGTGAGCTTGTTATGAGCTAGTTTTGGGTGCTTACTAAACATTTATACATGAGCTCTCAAATCATGTATTTCCCAGGCAATTAATCACCATCCCTGAAGATAACTATGCCCTTTTAGCAGTAATATTTTCCCTTCTTTAAACTCACACTTTCCTTGGGAAAAAGGAAATTCTGTTGGAAGCAGTGAATTAATTAAGCTTGTGTCTGTTAATTCATGCTTTCATCAGTCAACCTGGAAAAGGTTGTTTCCTGGGAGTTGTGGAGGCTCACAGGGCTTGTTTTGGAGCCTTGTGTTTTAACTCTTCACACTTTCTGACTGCATCCTTTTCCAGAGCCCTGTGAAGTTTTTCCCCCTCCACATCAATAACACAATGTGCCACACGAGTATGGAGTTTGTCAGGAAAAGTAGCTGACTAAGGGACACTGGCTGCTGCTGATCAGCTGTGTTTATCTAGAGAGAGTTAACAAATATGACCGAGTCAAGATGGTCAGTCTACTGTCTGTGGCAGCTGGCCAGGAGTTCCTGGGCAAGAGAGGAGCTCAGTGGCACAGGAAGGCAACAGGCAAATGTTTGCTATTGGTACACAACTGTTAAAACAACTTACGCAGATCACAGTGGGCTGAACAATCAGCAAGGTTGATATGGTGACCTAGGAAAAGGTTGGCATCCTGGTATGATATCTGGAAAAATAGATTGTTTCTTTCTTCCTGTTTTCTTCAGACTACAGTTTGGAGGAAAAAAAAACCAAAGCAGTCTGATGGGGAAAATATTTTTTCTCTGTACAGAGGCCATCCTCATAACAAATATTAATCAATAGCAAAAGCTTTCTTTCCTTTCTGTTTCTCTTTGTCTTTTTCTCTTTTTCTATATCACCTACAGTCTATTTTTCTCTATGTACACACATATATACATTGTTGAAGAACCAACAATCTTCATAATCTGCAGGATGCTGTTTCTCTCACCACATATCACATGTACAGGATGACTGGCTTACTGTAAGCAGGACAGCAGCATACAGGTTGAGTTGCCAGCTGAGGCTCTGAGCTGGAAGCTGAGAGATGGAGAAAAGAGAGTATTGGATATCTGACAGCCTCTGACTAGCAGTCAGACTCAATCACTCATTACCTCCTTGAAATTTCTTGGCCCTGGATTCAGACTGAATCAAGATGTTCTCTCTGCATCTGAGCTTACCCAGATGGTCTGTGATTTTCAAGTTGCTTTGCACCTATTTTAAATTAGAGCTTTAACTACTCTCTTCATCTAAATGAGTTTCTCTGTTAATCACAACTGTTGAAGAACAATTTATTTTAAAGCATGTCAAATTGCACTTCATTTAACCTCATTTTAATTAATTTGTGACTACATAAATAGAAGACTGTAGACTGTAGAAGTCATGGAAGTTTGAAAAGTACAATCTTAAGTCAACACAAGAAACGTTTATCTTATACTATATCTTGGAATGGGGGGTGTGTTTTAAAAGTGAATTTTGATCCTCTTCAAGGCAGATGACCTGCTGCACCCACAATTACCAACAGAAACAAAAGCAACTATTAAAAACAGCAAAGAAATCATCTCAAGGTTTTGGCTTCCTGAAGTTTCACAAGAGAGTTTCACATGATATTTCTACTGATTGTTTAATGAAATTAATAACTGATTATTTATTATTTTCATTTCTTTGAAGAGAATTTTGTGGCTCTGGACTTCTGACAGGCACCCAAATTGGGTGCTCCAAAACACTGGCAAGGAGAACCTAAAATAATTTTTGAAAATTACACATACCTTCCTATATATTCACAAGCAACAATTCTGATTCAGCTTTATGACAACTACTGACTCATGAAAGCTTTAAAATCAGCCTACAGACTCTAAATATAATTTCTTATTAAAATCCATTGCACTGCTCATGATTTCTAAATCTCTATCCTTCTCTCACTCCACCTATCTAAGGAGTGACACACATTTTTAGGATACTGTTGGTGATTATTTCATGACAAAGGGGTATAAATGCCAATTGAGCCACAGCTGTGTACTTGGATTTGGTGTCTCTGCAGATCTGAAAGGATTATAATACCAAGAGAGCTGTGCCAACTTTTCACAATAGAAGATGTCATCCATTGTGTTCTGGAAGCACCTGTGCTCAGCATCTCCAGAAGTGCTCCAGAAGTGGCTGGGAAGCAAAGTGTCAGAATTTGCCAATAATAACAAGTTATTTAAGGTGGTAAAATTGATAGGGCTGCAGCAGCCTGTCAGGTTACCTCTATAGTCAAAAGGAAAAGGGTATCCAAAAAGTTACTCAAATCTCAGATAATGTTGGATGTTTTCATGCGCTTACTACTTCCCTTAATCACTGTGAGACTTAAGGAGCCAGTTCCTGACTCATCCTTATATTAATGGGCATTAATCCAAGTTTTAGTACTGATATCTGATAGAAGATTTCATCTCAACATGCCATTTCTCTCATCAAGGTATGATATGGGATTCTTTTTATTCTCTTAACTGCAGGATCCTAGGGGCATAAGAAATCAGTAGGCGTTTCATTAATTCCTTCTTTGGGCTTTTGTTACAATCAGAGGAATAGAGAGCCTGGTTCTGGGCCCAAGCAGTGTCAATGCCTCTCAGCATGCCTTCATGCTAAACAGCAACAGCCTTCAATTTCCCCCAAATATTACCTTGGGGACTTCTCATGTACATAGTTAGCACAATTGGTCTTTTAGTGCCTTTCTCTACCTCTCTGGAGGTCCATAGCATGCAAGTGAGAAAGGGTGGTTTGTTCCTGGCCAATTCTAGGTAATAGAAAGGTCTAGTGTCATGGATGGGAGACTGCACATTAAAGCGGCTCATGAATTTGCCCTAATTTGTGTTGTGGGTACCACAACTGCAGCCAAGCATCAAAATGGGTGACAAATAGAACTGAGCCAGAGATAGTGATCTGGTGAGCTATGACAGACTGTGAAAAACTTCAACATTTATACATGTTTTGTTCAGAAAAGGTGAGAGGAACTTGGTCTGTAAAAAACAAAATCACAAACAGTTCCTCTGTCATTTTCCATCATAACACAAAGAGAGACTTGTAGCTATCCCTGTGCAAGAACTTAAGAACAAAAATTGCAATTTTTTAAATAGTCAGTTTATGCAATTCATGCCACACATTTTTAAAGAGTCCAATGCACACGTGGGTTTGAAGTCAGTTGGATAGTATTTTTCTAATACTGAGGGATATTTTGTTTTAACTCATAAAACAGATACTTCTTGTGATCAGTGAATGTTCTTCAGTTTTCTGACACGGCAGAGTGTCTTGTGGGTGAAGAAGCATTGTCTCTGATTATTCTATTATTCTAATTACTGAGGAAGCAAGTATAAATTAATTTGCAGTAGTTTGGTATTAGATGTGATTCACTCCAATGAATCTCAAATACTTTTAAAAATTTCCAGTGTGGAAATATCTGTGGATACATGAGAGACAAAAGACCCTTCACCTCTGCCAGTTGAGACCTCCAAGTGGGATCTCAGGTATGAGACTTCTCCATGCAGAAATGAGTGTGTTTCCTACCAAGTTTTCTGTCTTTCCTTCCATGAAAAGCATGCACATACCTCTCTACCTCTGCTGACAGCTTACCCCTGACCAGGAATTGCCTCGTCCCAGCAGCAGAGACCTGCCCAATTCCCCTCCATTCATGAGTACCCACTTAAGCTTTTCTTGCCCCAGCTGTGGAAAAACACCCTCTCCTTGGCCAAGAACACCCAGCTCTCTTGGAGAGTCCAGACAGAGCAGGCTCCAGGGCTGGCTGTGAATGTGAGGGAAGGACCATGAACAGTACAATACTGATGGCTTGGCCCGCAGTCAAGGCACTCAGGGCTCTCCAGCAGGCTCCTGGGGGATACACCTATACTTGCATCTGGATAATCATTGGAAGTACACAGCCTTATTGGTAGCCTTGGCTACCCTGGATCTCAGTACAAAGTGCACTCTAGGTGATTGATTTCTGAGAAATGTAACACTGGATCTGTGATAATAAGCTACAGGCAACATACAAAATGTTTATGTTCCACCACAGAGTCCAAATTTGTGAAATAAATATTTGTGCTCTCATATGTCTGTGGGATCCTGCCATAGAGAACACTATGTGCTGTAACGTGTTTAAGAGACGCCCATGGCAGGACTTGGGCAGACCTTTCCCTGGTTGTTGAGTGCAGGATTTTCTTCAGACTCGCTTCTCATTTTTTCTGCTTCTTTGGAAAGAAAACCCTTTAGAATGTACTTCTGTTAATGAGTCATCTACTATATAAACTATAAATTGTATATTGAATAAGGTATAATGTATCTGTTTGAAAGGTTGGAATCTTATCATGCTGAAATGTACAATCCTGTACATGAAATGGGATTTCAGCCCAGAAAAAAATAAAATTCAGCAATATTTAGGAAATGAAGTGATGGAGAAAAAAGAGATTAGAATACAGATAGGAATGTACCACATTGTGTGAGCAGCTGCCCATTTAGCAAGTTCTGCATAGTTTAGAAAAATTATCATTAGTGTTTGGTCACCTATGTAATCCCTTCTGTGTGTCATTGAAAGATATCAAAGAAGTAAATGTCCCCAAATCACTTCATGTCAAAAGATCCGGTGAGTTGACTAAGAGCATCTTATAAGTAAGAGAGCAAGTGCTCTTTCCAAGGATTCTTTGTGCTTTTGTTTAAGAATAATATTTTTTACTTTTAAATTCCTTAAAGGAAATTTTTTCTAGGGTAACTTATTAAGAAGCAATTCTGATAATAAAAAATGTACAGAGATAAACAGCATAGCACTAGGAAAGATAGGTCCCAGCTTGAATTTTGTATGTACCTCCTCCCCTGAAAATGGGATTTCCCCCTTTGACCTTTAGACAGCTTTACCTTTTCTTTCTGCAATGTATGAAAGTTTCCTAGCAATTTTTTTTTACCTATCATAAATATTTTATCACACAATTCTTCATACTGCTGACATAAATCTAAGGTTTCTTATTACTACTTGTTTAAAACTTATCATTTACCATTTGGAATGGTAAGTAATAACAGTAAAAAAAAAAAGTATTTTTTAAGGGTGAGTAATACATGATGGTTTGATGATTAATTAATATTTCATCCTTTTTTCACCCCTTTTAATAGATTGATTTGTTCCTGAATTCAGCCTATGTATTTCTAAAATAATGTGATTTTGGTGTGTTGAGCCTTTTGAATGGTATGACTGTACAGTGAAAGACTAGGATATTGATCTTCAGATCTAGATAAGAATTTTTCTTCAGTTGAGAAGTTTAAATACGGCATCCTTTAGATTTGGCATATTTCTCTCCCTAGGACTGTGATCTACAGTAGAAACAGGCAAGGAGAAATGTGACAGACAATAAAATAATCAGACTAAAGACATTAGAAAAGAGATAGTAAGAAATCCAGCGTCTAGTTCCCTACATGCTTAATATTCAGCCCACAGCAATGGACTTGTAAGAAGGCACGATTTTTGTCCCCAGAGGCGTCATCTTGGATCATCTGATAGACAATCACAATAAGGATCAATCAGAAGACAGATCTGCTCCTTTGCCAAGAGAAAATAAACATTTTAGGAGGGTGAGGGAAGAGGAACCATCTCCCAGGCTTGCATACTACTGTAGGGTGGCTCTTGAGTTGAGTACCAGGGAAAGCCTAAATACTGAACCATTTCAAGTGCCTCTCACCAGGCACGGATGGCTCGCTGATCTGCTTTTGAGCATTTAGATTTCAAGATGTGACGATGTTTGAGTATCTCATGGATGGCAACTCTCTGCTAGACTAACTAGCTGGAGTAACACTTCAGTCTCATTGACAGTGACAATAACCAAGACTTGCAGTTCTCTGAGCTGCTTCTGAAAATTTATCTTGCCAAATTAGATTTTGTGAATAAATTACCCCTCAAATTTTATTCCATGTCTTTATTTATGCATATATACACCTATGCTGAACCTATAATTTTAATCCCTGAAATTAGTTGCAAATTCTGTGAGCATAGTCTTTGAATTTATTTGCATAAACTGCATTTACTTGAACACTTAATATTTATTTTACCATGCTGCTGACTAAATTGCTGCAAGCGAGGAGCAGAATAGGGTATCAAAACAAAGGATGCAAGAAAATTCACTGCTATTAACAAGGATATTTTGGAGTCCAATAGCACAGCTTTCGCTTCCTCATACGGCTTGCCAGTGCTGCAGGCTGAGCCGTGACAACCAGTAGCTCTGCCACACTGAGCTGTTCCACAGCTATGCTGTCAAACCTCTCTTTTAGCATCTCTTGAGTGAGCTATGATGGCTTTATTATTTGTGAAAATTCTGGAAAATGCCTGTCTTCCTCAGCATGAGTTTCTCACTAAGCCAATACAAGCAATGAAAATAGCCATGTGCATACTTTCCAAATGAAATTCAGATCAGAAAAACATGGAAATTCTTGCAACTTCTACCGGGAAACAGTGAAACCACAGCAAGGCCCGACCTTGACTTGTACGATCTGTGTTCTCAGCTGAGCTACATTCATATTTTCCATGTTTTCAGTAAAAGACACAAGCTTTGAGGGAATGTTTCTGCCTTGACCCATCCCCTCTTCACACCCTGAAAAGAAAGGTCCTGTAAGGGGCCACCAGGACTGCCGTATGAATTCTTCTCCCTGAGGGCAGAGCCCGGGAGAGGCAACTGCGCTGTGGCCATCAGCTAAATGCTGACAGCTGCCTTCATCCAGATGTTGGAAAGATATATCTGGCCACTCGTGAGCATGGAAGAAAGACAATGAGAGCTTTCTCAGGCTTGATATTTTCTTATATTAATAGGAGCACAGACACCAGATCACATGGTATTTCAGCTCAGCACTCCTCTGACCACGTGTAGGTGCTGTCTGCAGCCGGGACCTGTGTGGGAAACACATGGACAACCTGGAGCAAGCTCAGAGGGGGTTTCTGAAGCATTGGGAAAAAACATTCTTCCCATGCAGGGAGGTGTAGAAACAGGGCTGGTATAGCCTGGGGAAGGAATCTGTGCCTGTGAGCAAAAGCAGGTGGTTGAGAAAAGGCAGCCTGGGGCTGTGCTGCATGAGGCGAGGCCAGGGGACAAGGGGCCTGAGGTGAAATAAGAAATCCAGGCTGGGCATAAGGAAAAGCTTTCTCATGCTGAGGACAGTGGGACCCCTTGGGCAATTGCCACACCTGAGTGGACACAGCCCTGAGCATCCTGGTCTGAGGATACAGCTGGCTCTGCTGTGGGCAAGTGTTTGGAACAGAAATTCCTGCTCAGCTTCTGGCTCAACCCTGTGATTCTATAATATACAAATAAATACATAATAAATTAGAATCATTCTTCTGAAGTGACTGCATGTTCTAAAGGGTATTTGACTTTTAAAGTCATCAATCTTTCCCTCTACTCATCAGACTAGGAAAAAACTCTAAATAATGGGTACTGTAATATCTTGTAAATTTTTTTCATTCTGCAAAAGGAATTACCAAACTTTACCATTGGAGGGAGATAGTGATGAATCTTTTGCTCTCAGATGGAATGTAACAGTACATGCAGAGGGGAAAAGCAGGAGAAACAAATGCTTCCAGGCCAGGTGGTATACTTCATAAATCTAAATTGATATTAAATTGCTGATTGTCTCTGCATTTGCTGTTACTGTAAACCCTATGAATAGATATTGCTCTGCAGGCAGATGAAATGACTGGTCCCTGCCATGGAGAGCCTGTGTCCTGAGGCTGTAGAGATAAACTTTTAAAAAGCACCCAGACCGATGTGCATCGCTGGGAATTAAACTAAAAATCTGAAGCTCAGGTTGGAATTTTCAGTGTTGTAATGCAGCTTTGCTCTTTTAGATGTCTTCAACAGCTCCACTGCCTGAAAGGTAAGAATCCTACCCTCCTTTCACAATTGGAGAAGATTTTTAATCAAAATTCACTATCCTTAGCTCTCTTCAATCCCTAGCTGCCTCTGCTATGCTAAATTCACACAGATTATGGCCATTTTGAGCTTTCTTCAATAATATGCTAACAGAAACTGGATCAGATGAGAGAGGAATGTGAAATTTAGTTCCTTTCCTTTGCCTTTAAAAACTGGATGCAGTATTTCTGGATAACTGTTAAACCATCATAAGAATTAGATGCTCCAAGACACTCTGTGACAAAAAAGCAACATTTTACAGGGAAGAGCCTTGAAGAGCAGTGAACCAAGGAAGAGGGGCTCTTCTCCCAGAGGTAAAGCCTCCAGTGACATAGTCAAGCAGTAAAAAAGTATGGCAGCTGAGATATTTTCCTGGCCATGGGAATATCAGACCCAGGAATCTGTAAAACTGTTCATTCTTTTTCTGTGATTTAATGAACTTGTGGTTATCCACTGTAATTTTTTACTCAAATCATCAAGGAGGATATCAGAGCAGTCTATTGCCTGGAATTTATGATGTTCACCTCTAAATGCTTGGGACACAAAAAGGCCTTTCAGAAGAGAATGGAATTGAGACTGACCCTTTCACATAGCAATTCAGTGGAAAGAGGGGAATGGAACTAGATATTATCTGAGGCAAAAATGTGGAAGTACTTCTACTGTGATGATACTTCATTAACACCTGCCAGATCAGATGAGGGAAGCAGACCAGTACTAGTCTGAGATATGTTGCATAAAGATTTAGAAATCTGACAGAATGGAAGTGCTTGCAATGGCTGAAAGTAGATGAGTAAATGCCAAGAGGGGTTGGAAATTAGACACTTTCAAGGCCATTAAGCTGGAGTTATTTGTTGTGACCTGCTGTGACCTGCTGCAACTGCGAACCCAGTTGCATGCTCACAGAGTCAGAAAATGAATGATAACATAAGATTATGCCAAGATACAGCTGAGATACAGTTACTAGCCAGATATGCATGTCTAGTTCAATGTAAATATAAAGCAAAAATTGGATGTTTTGTCCCACACTTCAGATAGCAACTTTTTGGCATATTAGGTTGGGACCTATCATGACCAATGATTGTGTCTCATCTGAGGAGATCACTTAGTGAATCAAGGTCTTAGACTTCAGTCTGGCAAGTCCTAATACACATATTTAGCAATTCATGCTAAACACTATAGTTCTTTAATCAGTTCCAACGTGTACATAAGTATTTTCAGCATAGAGTAAAACCATAATACATTTTGGGTTAAATTTATTCATAACTGACTTTCAGTTCAGGACCTTAATTGTCTGATTCACTGATGCCAAATTGATTTAAACATTTGCATTGAAAAAGAAAACACTTCAAGGCATTTTTCATTCCTCAATCTCCATTCGAATTTCAAGGACCCAGGACAGTCTGAGTGTTTGATTTTCAAGCACAGACAATGGCAGATAGAAAGGCCACTGTTCTCCAGCCCATGTTAGAGCACCAGCTTTTCTAGCGTGGGAGAACACCACCACATGCATGGTCAGATTCCTTACCTAATGCTGCCCCAAAAGTGTCCACTTTAAACATAGTCTGCATGGACCTGAGCTGTATCCCAGCACAGTATGAGTGTGCTGAAACAGGGGATAACAGTGGTCAGTCAATGTATGAGAAGGAAATGAAGTGAAAAGGTTGCAAAAACCTCAAGTTGCTCTCCTATATTTCAAGTGGCAGTCCCTGAGATGACATGATACTGGTAACAGATATCCCTTTGGCTGATCTATAAAGTCAGTAACTGATTGTTACATGTATATGTGTGATAAGGTTAAATAATGGATTGAATAAAGGTATTTTGGGTTCAACACATTTTCAAGGTGGGTCTTGGCTGCCTGATGACAACACATGGCAAGTGGAGAGAGAATAAAAGCTTTGGGCATGGAGATCAGGAGGACCTGGCGCATATCAGGACAGTTAATTTGGGCAATGCACACAACATCCTAATTCCTTTCAGGTTTCAGCCAGCACAGATAGCCCCAGAAGGTTCTGCAGGCAGCATAAAGGAGGAAAGACAAATGTCTCTCCAGATACTTTGAGACATTGGCTGGTCTGGGTCTGAGGGGTGATAAAAGCAGTTCAGAGCTGCCTTTCCCACCTATAATATTCAGGTGCCTGATATATGAACTTTGTGTACAGCAGATCTGATTCTTTACTATGACATCCCTAACATATGGGAAAGAAATTATGAAAGGAGGTTTGGAAAGTGAGGTTCTGCAATATCTATAACTTTGCCTGTAAAAATGAGCATGCTATGGTATATTGAACATAGTCTTCTTGTAATGAAAAAGGCTAAGTATGTGCAGCACACGCAGAGACTTTACCTGGGGTTCTTTTTTATATCTCCTACTACTCAGAGTTTCATCCTCTCCATTCACTGTCTCTTTTCCTGTCTGTCCCTTCCAAGGTCAAGAGTTCCCTCTCCACTTAAGCACACTGTGGTTACACCATGCTCACTGCATGGTGCTCCACAGCCTTTGGCAGCTACCACACCAATTGTACACTGAGCTTGGATAAGGTGACTGCTATGGCTAAACATAGCTGGGTCTCCATTAACAATCACACTCAAATCTAGAGGCCATCAAGTTGTGAGAACAATTTCTTTGCCTCGCCCTGGCAGTGGGGCGGTTTCACCTTTCACCTTCTGTGAAAGGTACAGCAAAATCAGTGAAGAGGCAAAATGTCATTGCCTTGTTCACAAATTGCTATTGGCTGTTTAAGTATTTTCTTTTATGGCTAAACATAGAAGCTGTAAGGTCTACTTACATGTATCTGAAAGAGAACAGCTTCTGAAGTGATTGACACACTTTTTAGGTTTGGAAATTAGAGACTGAGTTGTACTTGATGGGAATAAGCAGTTTATGTTCTGTAGGTAAGAAATTATGTACCTAGAAGAAATTTAAGCATAATGATAAACTAAGATCTTACCATGGTCGTCCAAAACATTATAATTGTGCTGCTCTAATCTATATGAGTATTCTTACAGTTTTTGTAGTATTTTGAAATAAGAGAGGCATCATTTAAATTTTTCCTTCCTGAAAAGGCTTTATTGCCTTGCATTCAATTTCGCAGTCTGAAAGATTAACACAAATACACTCAAAAGCAGGTTCCATGGCCATATAAATGGTTTTATTTTCCCAAAATTTGGGTACCTTACAGTTGCCCTTGGAATGACTAAGTCAACAGGAGATGCCTGGATTCCCAGAGCTTATGAAATTCAATCTATTTCTTTAGGTGAATAAGTAAGAATTCAGGGCTCAGATACATGATCTAATTATGTGGTTTAGCAAGTTGACACTCATCTTATGATGTGTGATAAACAGTCTTTTCACTTAATGCAGTTCAAGTCGTCCTCAGAACTCAGAATTATTTCTGCCACAGACATAAGTGGCAGAGCTCCCACTGCCTGGAGTGGAATAAGCTCACTGCAAGCCCGAGATGTTTTGCTTCAAGCTGCATGCACGTTGACATGCCCATATGGCATTTCTTCTGGCTCTGTCGTCTCCTCCCTTGCAGCTGGTGTTTACGCAAGGCAATGGATACATGCCCTGTTCCAGCTGCACCTGTGCCAACAAAAAAATGAGTGCCACAGCCTCCTCCCCACTCTGCTACTGGAAGTTACCAACCCCTCTGAACTGCTGGCCAGGCTCTACTTGTGACTTCCCGTAACTTGTTTCAGTCAAAATAACAGGGGCGGTCTTCGTTAAATCATAACATTGTCTCTTCCCTTTTGGATGGATATTGGACAGGGGCCACAGAGAGAAGGTGATGAGCCCATGGAGATGAGGTGCTGCTCCAGTGACCTGTTCAGCTGGTGCAGCCACAGCCAAGAGGGTGCATGTCCACAGCCTATGTTCAATTGCTACTTGAGTCCACTGCTCTCAAGAACCCTTATATCCTGGCAGCAGAATTGTTTATAAGGCCCAAGGAATTCCTGCAGTCAATATTAATGCAGACTGATGAATATGCTAATACTGGTTCATTTCGATTTTTAAAATTAAGTAAAGCCATTAAAAATGGTTTTTATTAAATTAAATAAAATTAAATAAAAGCTAGCCAGGATTCCATTTGGGATGGTTAAGCAGAACAGAGCAGGAACAGAAAAAAAATGGTTGCTGTGAAGTGAGAGGCGGCTACCAGGCAAACAGATGTGTTTATCTTTGAGATATTTTTAAATTTTTTGTGATGTTTCATTTACACTTAAAACAAGTCAGCATCAGTCATATTTCTCTTGGTTTCCAGTGACTATTATTTTTTAACTGTGTGCATTGTTGGGAAATACAAAGAGGACTTAGGGCTGACAGCTATACCAAGCCAATGACTAATTTTACTTCTGGATCCTTTTTGGATGACTTTTTGTGATGAGTTTCAATCAAACCTCTATTTATACTTAAGTCTGTCAATAGAACATTTTCCATTTCATGTGCAGTTTCTTCCTACATTCCCCCTTAGCATGTGAGACAGACTTCTTAGAAATATAAACTTGGTGAAATGCATTGCATCAGGAAATTCCAGGTAAGAAAGCTGCCCTAATCTGGAATTCAGAGCAAGGCATGAAGCAGAAAGTCAACAGACTACTTTGTGAACTACAGCTTGGGAAGAATAAGATTGAAATAAAGACAGAAAGCATCATTCCAAATGAAGAATCTTTCCCAGGAAGGAGATGAGGCCCAAAACACCAGGTTCTACAGAAGAGGATGAAAATTTGATCTGTCATGGGATCTGCAGAGAGAAGAGTGTCCCAGGAGTAAATCTGTTTTCTATCATTCTTTTCCAGCAAATGTAATCTTCAACAGGGGCAACTTGGCTGTTCTGGTGCAAAAGATGGTACAAAGAAAACTTGAATTCAGGCAGTCTGTGTTATTGTCCTGGATTATCAAAATGGGTTAACATGGAGTGGAACTGACAAATCAAAACACTGAGGCAGTTTTTTGTTATTGTTCAGACTGAGTCATAACTACGTATGGTACAGTTTCCAGTAAGAGTTTGTCTTTCAGACAGCTTACGCATGGATTGCCATTCATCAAGGAATTTGGGGTTACTGTAAGTAAAGATAAACCAAAAGGCAAGATATCAAAATAATTTATGGTGTGGGCTTAGTGGGGAAAATAATGACTGATTGCTGAAGAAGTCAGTCCTGATAAAAGCAAAAAAATGTATCAAAATGAGTATTGGATGTAATTTCTGGGTCAAAGGCTATAACCCCATTCCTGAAACTGATGTAAAAAATACAATCCACTTTGTTCCCTTTCAACAGCGAAAGCAGAGCTACCAGTGCTGTTTCCCAGCAGTCAAAAGTACACAGCACTTAGCTCAAGATGCTGACCATTTTTGCCTAAATTATGCAATTTTCTCCAATCCCATTTCTACAACAAGACAAAGATGTAGGTGAGATACTGTGTCTGAATTCTGCTTTTATGTCAGTGGATGATTGACATGGTGGGAGAAAAATTTGACACAGAGTGTTTTGGGTTTTGAGCATTTATTTTTCTCTGAACACAGCTCATAGTGCTGGTTTCTTTTTTTTTTTCCTATTGTATGACATTTTTAGTCTTGTCATGGATTTACTAAGTTTAATTTTTTTTTTTTTATCTGGGGAGAGGTTTAAACCGAAGCTGACTTAGCCTAAATGAAGCAGCCTCTTTGATCTCACTAGAGAGAGATCAGGAAGAGACAGAATTCCCCATGACTTGCTCTGCAGAAACCATTGTGGGGAGATTAACTCTTCTAGATTTAAAAATGTATAAAAATATCTATTAGATTGGTGGTGACTCAGGGAACATCCCTTCTTTCCCATTCCCTATGGTGTCGATTTTGGACCTAATTTGCTCTAAAATTTGTCTAATCTTGTTTGGAACTGGGAAGTTTGCTCTGATTCCTCAGTGTGGCTCCTGTGCCAGCATGTTTTGGAAGTGCACTGCCTCTTCTGTGTAATGACTTCTACCTGTTTAAAATCGAGCCCTGTTCTAGTAGTGGAGAATTTGGGTGAACACCTTCTCCCTCACCTTCTCCGCTTCCTTCCTCATTGTACAAACCTTACCCATACGGTTCCCTCCAGGTGAGCCATCTCAGCCTGCTGCACCTCATAGCTACCTCATCCCCTAAAATGACCTGCAAATACCCTCCTCCAATCCTTTAGGGGTTACATGCATGAAGTACAAAGCTCTTGTGTAGCGTAAATCAGAATTTTTGGAGAAAAAAAGTTATGCTACATTAACATCCAGGAGACCAATTGTTACGTAAGACCACTATGTCTGGTTTGTAATACTGAGCTAGCTGAAAGTCACCATTTAAGAAAAAAAAAAAACAACAAAAAACAAAACACCATTAAAAAACCACTCTCCAGCCTGCCACAGCAGTGTACAGACACACACCTTGTTGCCACTGGAAGATTTGAGGTATTTTGTTTTGGAAGAATTTAGATCTGGTGGTGAAATCAGGCAGCTCAAGTCCACAATTCTTCATGGTATTACTCTGTTTCCCCCCTTTTCAGCAAAAAAATGGGCACTCTGCCCAGCCAGCTGAAAACAGCCTCCCTCTGCACAGCTACAGTAAGCCATCATTGTTAGGAATGTGGGCACACTCCGGTTTGTGCCAGGCTGTGTGTGCACTCCCCGTGAAAGCATTTCCTTTAGCTAAACAAGTGAGTGCCACAACGACAAATACTACAACAGTCAGTCAATTGATGGGCTCAAATGCTCCTTTGCCACCAAGAGTGAATCTCTGCATGGAAAACACAGATCCTGGAGAATTGTTTTCCTGCATCTCATAGAAGCCTTTCCCCCACCTCCCCACCATGATCCAGATCTGACAAGCTTTGCTTCTTAAAATTCAGAGACCTGAGAGATTATTATGGTAACTCAGTGTAATACAATGTTTAAATGTGCTCTCACTCATCCTCTTTTGCATGACATGAATCAAACACACCCCTGCTTTGTCTTAGCAGAAGTATGGACCTATATGAAGAAGGCAAACAGGATATGTGCTCTGATGGTCCTTCTAACACTTTACAGAATAACAGCACATCAGAGATGGCTGTCCAGGAATAAAGCAGTTATTTCAAGAACCATTGTCACATAGTTCCTATCAGTTACTTTTAATTCACACTGGAAAGTGTCACAAGGAAATTTTAGCTCTTCTAAAAATGGCACATATAGTAAAGAGTACTTTTCCTAAGATAGTTTGGAAACTCAAGAAGTGCTTTTTTTCTCTTTTCCCCCCCTCTAAACTAGCAGCAGTGGCTCTGTGGTCATTTGGTCTTCTTCTGTTTAAAAATTACAGTACATTCCTTACTCCCAGCCACCTTGACCACTAGCCGTTGTATTTCCTATGTCACAGGAGATGAGACCATTTATACCACCAGTAATGATGCCTGCAGAAACTCCTCTCTTTTTTTGCCAGCTCATAGAATGGATCTGGATGAGCCATGAGAAGGATCTATGATCCATTTAAACTCCTCACTGTTTAAATTGGCTATTTGGGTTATGCTGTCACTGTCATTTCTTGGCTTCCTGATGAAAGAACAGATGACTTTGCTGATCTATGTTGGTTGAGGAAAAATGCATGAAGCAGAATTTTTAAAAAATTATCGAGGAAGGAGGCAAGGACAGAACTTTTAATTGAGAAAAAATGGGAAAATAAAATAGAAATTTGAAGGAAGAGGAAGAAATGGTAAACCTTTAAGCATAATCCAGTGAAACAAATTTGTGGACAGATTATGCTTCGTCATGTCCTCAAGGTATTCAACAGAGGGCTGACTGTGTCCAAGTAGCCTCTAATAAAAGGGAGAGATAAGGTCGTTGTGTGGTTTAATGTTGAAAACTGGTTTTGCAGCAAAGCTGCACATCAATAAATAATCCCCCCCCCCACCCCCATTTAACTGAGTTTTATCCATAGAAAATAAAGAAACCAGAGAACACAGAAAAAAACACCGATCTGCAGATCGCACAAGAAACACCTAGCTCATTCTACTGGTCAGTGCAAGAGTTGTTTACTTTAAAATGAGTAATGACGAGGCTGTCTTTGAAAAGCAGCATTCAAAGCTGATATTTAACTCTTCTCCTCACAAGCATCTGAAAGAGGCAATTCAGTCTGTGAAACAAGAGAACTGGCTGAATCTCAAGAAGATGTCTTCTTGAAGGTGGTCTACTGGAGGCTGTGGGCATGATTCTTCAGATGACCCAGTGTCTTCTGAAAAGAACTTCTGCATCCTTGTGAAGTGAAAAATAATACAGGACACAAAAGATGAATTATTCTTTCACTTGCTGATGCCAGAGAGAAGAGTGTCACAGACAACAAGTCTCTACAAAGAAGAGTGCATAATGGGACATACTGTGGTATCTTAATTATTCCTGACCTCAGACCTCCAGCTCAAAGAAGGATGAATGCATTTAGGAATAACTGACAAGACTTTTGCTGTTGAGTATGCCTGCAAGGAAGTTGCCTGACAGAGTGAGGGCCTGGTCCTGTCTGTGTCCAACAGACCTGAAGAGGTTTGAAGGATTTATTTGAAGCAGACTGACTGCAGTAAGGGTTAGTTCCTGTTTTTATTAAGGTGCTTCTTCATTTCCTGGTCAGTTGGCACACAGGCTGTTACATCCCTGAGGAGACAGAATGATGCTTTGGGAGCTGATACCAGCATTATTGATACAGTGCCCTGTCTTTTGGAACAATGCCCTGGAAAGACACAGAAAAAAGTGGGCAACAAAAGGGCATTTTCTGAACTTGGCTTTCCCCCTTCTACACTCACCCACACTTAAGAGGCTGGTGAAGGCTAGTTGTAATCTGTCCAGAAACCAAATGCTTTAAGAGATGTAGTTCAAGATGTTACTTACTGTACAAACATGGGGTTGTTTGAAATTTTTTTTTCCTTACACTGTTTCTATAAAATAAAGTGTAAAGCAGCAATAGTTAATTGGATATTATTACCTTATTCTTCTGGTGGTTCTGCAATGCACTGACTTCTGATACTAATGTGATTTCTTTAAAGGAACCTATCACATAATTTCCATACTCCCTAAGCACTGAGTGTCTTGAGGTCCCAATGACTGAAATCTAAAAAATTATGAGATTGTATAATGTACAGCTTTACTTCTGTGGCTGTATCTCCCATTCAGGGTCCAAAACACCACTCAAATTCTCATTCATAATTAAAAATGTAGGTTAGGGCTTTTGTAACTGGATGCTTTTTAAATCATGCTTATCAGGTGTATCTTGGACAGGTTTTAAAACATCAAAGTGCATAAAAATACAACTTGCTTGCTCTTTTTACCAATAGCATCTGACTGGGCAGTCTAGAAAAAAAAAGAAATCTAAAACAAAGATAATGGAGTGACATTGATGAGTACAAACACCACTAATACAGAAAACCTGATACTGCACAGATGCCTGCCTACACACAATTAATAGCCCAACATGCAGGAACGCAGTCCTTTGTGGACTGTTTTTCTTTTCCCAGTACAGACAGAGTGAGTCACTGGGAATTATACCTACAAAAGTAGTCATGTGCTCCTACCAATAATTTCCAAAGTACATGCATGCAGGCAAAATATGTTATGTGTGTATACACATATAGTAAAAGCTGAAATATACCAAACCAGTGATGGTTCTAGAAAAAATTACTTTAATAATTGCTTTCTGATTTGCAGATGTTGCTGTGGGTTTTTTGTGAGATGCCTACAGACATATGTGAGAGTCTGTTGGCTTCCCAGAAAGCTATGAATCGGAATAGATTACCAAATGGAAGTGGTTCACAGTCTGCAATTGGGTTGATAGCAATAAACAGAACTTTATTGAATAGTAAAAGCTCATTACTACCCAAAGCTCAATCAAAACAATTTCTTGACAGAAAATTGTTCTTCAGAAATGAGAAACTGTATTTGATGTAATCAGCAAAAAAACACATTGCACTCTTTCTGGTAGCCATCAAATGCTTTGTTTTCTTAACTTGAAAATAAACAAGCCTCAAGGAATTTGTGGTTTTATACATCTCACATAGTCTTTTGGGTGGGCTTATTTTTCAAACCTGGATGGATTTGCAAATATTTAGAAGTTGCGAAGTAACTTTCCACTCTGGTAAAGAAGAAAGGAAAGAAAATTCCTTTTTTCAAAGACTTTAAACAGCCTATCCCCAGCCCATATTAAATACTTGAATGCAAACAGCTGCCACCGCTGCTTTGGAGGAACAAAACACATTACAAACAGATTTTGTTGCCTTCAGAATGTGTCAATAGAAATACAATTTCAAAGCCTATATAGACTCTTTAAAGTCATTATTTTCCCATCTTTAATCTGACTGAGATTATCTGATTGCTGCTTTGCAATTTTTAATCTGTAATTCAGTTTTGCCATACAAGACTACTTGGCTTCCCTTGTGTGTCTTGGGGTGGGCCCAGCTCTCTTTTAAGGATGGGGTTGTGTGACGAGGTGTTTGTGCTGCTGTGCAGAGACAATTTTTCGCTTAAATGCGGAGTCCCTGGAGTGGATTCTTTTGCTAAGAGCAGAAAACAGCAGCCCCTTCCCTTGGCTTCTGCCACACAAGAGTTACATGGAAGCCCAATGTACAGTTCTAATAGGACTGAACGGTGATGCAGGCAGGCTGTAGATATACAGGATTATCCATGAACTAGAGGAGTTTTTTAGAATGACAGGGCTCTAAATTCCACTTCAGTGGAGACAACTGCACAAAACTGACCATGTGCTGACGTGTGCTGAAACCTACAGGAACATGTCTTGAAATGTCCTGATTATTTAGGAGTTGTGCCTCAACATCTTCATTCAGATTACAAAACCAAATATGGAGATACACTTCAGCCCAGCTTTAAGGGTCGTTCTTCTCATTTGCAATGATTCTCTGAATGTGTTTGGTAAAGGACTGTGGATGGGTTTTAGAGTTCACCAGCTAAACACAGTGGAAGTTCTCAAAATACAAGGAGTACCCACTGAGAAACTCAGCTGAAATCTTAAGATGTCAATATTTCTATCTCCATCGTTAGAAAAAAAAGTTAATATCAACTTGCCAGCCTTGGGGACGTGGTGTAAGGCTTGTCTGGGAGGCTTTCATCTAAAGGTTGGACTGATATGCATGAGCTGCTATGGGAGGGTTCCACTGTAGGGCTATTGAGTAAAATACAGGACTGAATAAATGTGCTATCAGATTCTAGCAGGACTTGTGCACATTCATATTATGGTCTGGTTTGTTTCTGCTGCTGGCTGTATCTTTGACTTCTTCTGTCACACTCAGACAAGTTACTTTCCATATATGAGAGCTGGTATCCACATGTAAATTGGCCACTGTGCAGGAAATTAGTCCACAAAAGGCTCAGATCCCAACTTAATTAAAGGTTGCAGAGGAAATTTTGTTCCTCAGAGAAAAGGCTAGGATTTATTATTCTGATGATTATCATTTACTGTAGCTCCTAGGGTTCATTTGCTTCTCCTAGTTTTATGCCAGTGTAAATCACGTAACATCCATGCAGCTTTTCTTCATTTAAAGAAAAACCTTTGGGTACACAGCAGCCTCTAAGTGTTCTGGACAAGATGCCACTCAGGCACTTCTCAACTTTTGAGGGGTGTTGTCAGCCTAGACCAACATTAATTTAATTTCTACTCAGTTTACATGAGCTCCTTGCGCCCTTTTAGAGAGGCATAAGAGTGATCTTGATAGCAATTGAGAGGAATAGCAAATATGTGGGCCTCTCAATGTTCACTGAAGGGAAACAGAGGACTTGTAACTGGGAAAAGTGACATTTTTCACTGTGCAAGAATGTGAGCAACAGAGGAGAAAGAGCCTCTGTATTTTACCTTCCTGCTGGGCTAAACATCATGTCCCCTCAGTAAAGGATATCGAAGGCAGCTGAAGGATGTCTTATTAGAACTCATTTGCCAAGGAAGGTGGGCAGGAGTGACCAGAGAAAGCTGTGGGTTTGGATTCCTGTGGAATAATAAACTCCTGACTTCCTGTACTGCTCTTTCTCTTGGGGATGTGCTGGTAACCTGCCAGCCGCAGTCTGGTAGTAGCTTAAAGAAGGGTGGCCAGGTGAACAGCCCTGGTGGTATGAATAATGATTAAAAGGTTAAAGAAACCCCATATGAAGCTCAAGTAGACCTGGTACTCTAATAAGCAAACAGTGGCACGTTTACTTCTGTAATTGGATATAATCACCACGTACGGATATTTTTCCTATTTACTTCTTCAGTGTGCTTATCCCTAGCTGCTGGGGCATTTTTTCATCTACATCAGTAAAAACATCATTTGCTTTAACTGTGTAAAAAAAATGAAACCCTATCTCAGACTAGGAAGTTTTTCTCCAGATCGTTTCCACCTTTCTTTGCACCTTTGATGTGTGACCCTTGCCACCCACCACCCTCCCTTTCAGCCAGCCCTCCCTGGAATAGCATCTGCATGAAACGATGGTGCCCAGGACCAAAGAGGAGGCTGTGGTTTCCACGGATGGCTGCCCACTGCGGGCACTGCTTACTTGTGGTGTTTATTTCAGTCCCTCCTAGCTATGGTGCCTGGAGTTGGAAGGGTCAATCCACAGTTTGGATTGGCGTATTTTTAAGGTCCTTTCTATTATGAAATATTTATGAGAGGAAACAAGGTTGGACATTCCTGCAGCCAGTCCAGTGTAGGAACGCTATGTGCCTTCCTCCCCAAACATGTAAATGCAGTCAGTTATTTAATGGAAGACTCACATACCTTGTTCCTTTACATTTCAAGTGAGCTGTCAGAGGAATGTAAACATTTATTTGGAGCAAGCCCTCAGGTAAAGGATTACCATATGCCACAGAAGGAAATTCCAGCATGCCCACCCAAATTTATGCTGTGGAGAGAGCTATGAATAGAAAGTTTGTACGCTGTTATGAATATGGATAAAATACATCACTCACGGCTGGGCCATGAAAAATTGAAAAACACATATTTTGGATCACACAATATTTTCAAAAATATATTTAAAAGAAAATAAACATGGGATCTTGTGTGTTCATTTACTGTTTGAAGTACCTTTGGGGAAGACAGACATCAACAAATTTTCTTCCAGACCACTCACTTCTCTTGATAACAGGAGGTTTTTTTGTGAGAAAGGCAGCAGTCTCATTCCTGGGATCTCTTTGTTTCTTTAGCCAGTGCCCATTCATTGGGAGTTTATGTTGTATTCAGGGTTAGCAAAAGCAGACTCATTTAAAGGGCTACATTCAGACTTAAAGGTCAGAATTCCTCACTCTTGGCCATGTTAGAAGTTGACCTTTTCATGAGTGTTTCGTGACCCTTGTTCACCTTGCAAATGTGTTTAATTAGAAAAGTTATTATTATCATTATCATTATCATTATCATTATCATTATTATCATTATTATGTAGACAGACAGTAATTATCAGTGTTTTGGTGTAGTCAACATCAGTTTCTTTTGAAGTGAAAGGATTTCTGCTAAAAGTTTGTTTTTTAAAAAATGGTAAAATTTGCTTCTGGGAGAAGGACAGCCTCACCATGCAAACCAATGGCCTCTGGATACCTCAGCAGCTTTGGGATGGTCAATATAAAGGTCCTGCCCATGCTCTACGACTTGCTACTATGACCCAAATCAATACAGAGCTTCTGCACTTCAGTCCTCCATGTCAACCCCCTCCAACAGAAGTGCTGAGTACATTCCTTAGGTATGAGGCACTCATGAAGGGTAATCTGCCCTTCCTCTGGGTTTATGTGTTTGGGGCAACTCAGGAATTTCCTCTCAGGACCCTTCTGCTCCCTTTTCCTTTCTGTTTTCTCCCTGCAGCATCTTTTTCCATTGCAAAGGGATTTTGATTTTTTTTTTTTGTGGGGGGTGGAAGTGACGGAACAGTACTATGGTTACATGAGAACGAGTAAAACAGCCTTATTATTAGGGGAAAAGGAGTGTGAGACAATGAAAGAAAACAGTATTTAACAGCAGGAACACTTAGAATGGCATCAGACCCAGGCCAGAGGACGTTAACACAGATTAAGGGAGGAGTTTAATGTGGGATGCTGAGCTGCCTTATCTTTCTCTGTTATCCCAAAGCCAAGTTTATTTTAACTGGAAATTGCACATTAGGTTGAATGAGAAACATATGGAAAGACAAAGTTACTGATTTAAAATCTTAAAGTTTGTCCTGCCTAAGGAATGACAGCCCAAACCTTGCTTGGGTTAGGCAGCAGTGACACATGATATCAATGTTCAAGCCAAATACATTCAGGGCAAATATCCATGAGCTCCACAGGAGCAGACACGCCCCTGCACCCTTTTCTCCTGGCAGTTCATACCCAGGAGAATTTGCTCCATAAGTTTCCTACACTCGTCTGTCCCTGCCCTCTGTAGTTATTGCTGGATATGGAGGAGCACTCCCTTTGTGGGAGGTTCTGAGTGCAGAGCAGTACCTGAAGTTATTAGCATTGAGAGACAGGGAGGATGTGTATTTTGTGATGAAACAAAAAAGTGCAGCTAAAGACCTGCAACTTCTTCCTCCCTTCTTCCTGGTGAGACAAAAATGATAGCTTATTAATTTAAAATCAACGCTTGATGCATTTAGAGAAAGAGCCATTGTAAATAAAGAAAGAGCTTTACTACAATGCAGGTTGTCTCTTTGCCCCCAGTTGTGTCTTTTAGACAAGAGGAAAGATATAAACTCTGAAATTTTGGTGATGCAGAAAATATTAAGAGTAAATATTTGGAAGTTGGAGAATGAAGATAATGACCTTTGTGATTTTTGCACTATTATATTGTTTCCTTTGGCCAACGGATGCCTTAACAGTTAATCTTTAATCTGATGGGGTGGATATCCACTCCCTGACCTTACTGTGAAAGGAAAACAAAGTACCATTCACTCCACTACTAACACTCAGATTAAAAAAATTCTGATCTTTAGGTGAAACCTGGCTCCTGAGGAAGCAGAGAGAAATGCTGGAATGAAATATAGCATGGTTACAAAATAATGGCTTCAGACTACTCAGCACCACGATGCTGTGCTGAGTGAAGGATTAAGTTGTTATTGCCTTTTTTTAGCTAAGGAAACTTAAACAAGAAGCTTTCACCAGTGGTGGCATAAGGAGAAATAAAACTAATGTGCTCACTTACAGATTTCTCGAGATGTAGATAATTTGAAACCACTTTGAATTTCTAGCATCTAATGAATTTTTAAACATGAGGCTCTACGCAAAATATCTCAGTTTGGCAAACAGGCTACACAGTTTAATCTTAAAGTGCATCAGTCACGTCATTGTAGGTGCTGAAAAGTGCCATCAAAATCCAGCACCCACATTTGAAAGCTGAGTGTGGGAGCAGATGAGGGCAGTAAACAAAGAGACTTTTTATGTTTGTGCCCACTTGCACAAACATTGCAGATGGTCTGAACCTCTGCACTCTCACTATGCACCTCTGTGAGTGCAAATCACATCAAAGAGATTCCTGGAAACACTACCCTGAAAGGCTGCAGCCTGCCCATGGTGGTGGGACCCTGGGCAAGACACAACCCTTTTAATTATGTCCTGTTAGCATCCTCAGGGTGGACCCAAATTTAAATACCACAGTTTTCATGGAAAACACACTGAGATGTAACCAAAATGGCACACTCACTCTATGGACTAAGGGCTGTAATTTGATAGGAGACTCAGTTCATGGTATGACAACCCTTAAACATCGTGTCCTGATGCAGAATATCTGCTTTGTAAAGGAGAAAGAGAACAGCCTGTCATTAAGTATTCCTGACCTGCTGACCAGATGATGACCAGAAGATCTTTCAGCCCAAATCTGGCCAGAATTTGGGCCCATTTTTATTGTGAAAATTGTTTCTACAAGAAAGATGTATAATACAGAAATTTACTGGCAAGGCTGAGTCCCCCAGGCTATGGTTGTTTCACCTGCAGGAACTTTTATTGGGCACAGTCTGAATTTGGTGCCCAGCTTTGTTACAAAAACTCTAGTGTTGTTGAAGTTGACTAAGAATAACAGGTCCCTGTGAGTTTGACTGTGGTCCTCTGTCTGACAGTCAGCTGCTCTGTTTGTACAGGGAGTCAAGTTCCCAACAGATAAGTAATGACATTAAGAGACAGGCAGCACTCTGAAAGAGCCATGGTTTTAAAGGAAACTGATGTCTGTGTCATGTAGTTTTGCTGTGGGGTGCTTGCAGATACAATGCCCATGCATCCTGTCTATTGCTCCCTGATTGCACCTCTTCATGAACAGTTTGCCTTGAAAAATTAAAGCCCTCAGGGAATTTTCCATCAGTAGCTATCCAAACTGCTGCATGAGAACAACCTGAGGTCTCTTGAGGTCCACTGGAACAACTGCTGTCATAAGAAAACATGCATTTGATTAGCAAAAAATAACTGGCAGGTCTGATTTGCAGAGTGGAAGATGGAAGCTGGTCAACATCCTTGGGGAGCAGGCGGAGGTACAAGACTGGGCAAGGAGTGTGCTGGGGAGAGGCTGCCATGTCAGCTGAGGATTTACAGAGGGCACAAAACTCAGGCAAAGTACCTAAAACTCTCCCAGTGAAATACTTAAACTCCCTGATGATTTTTTTTAAAAGAGCATATCTTGATTCTTTAATCAATTTTGTGATCTAGTGGTAGGAATGAAGTTATTCCGTAATGTTTACAATATCATATTTACTCTTACTATACGGATTTGTTTTAACCCCATAATCTGACAGTTCTCAATGCAAAAATTGCAGGTCCACCTCTAAATCACACGGTGATGCTCCTTATATACATAAACTTAGCTGTTCTTGCAAACTGAGAAAAAAGAGCTCAGAAGCAACTTACAAAACAAACACATGAATAAAATTTTATACATGGCTATTTCCAAGATCTTGGAAACAGGTGCTAATTAAGAGGTACCATAATTTTATACAGAAAAAAAATGTTGAATAGAAGAGTAAAAGCTCAGGGGATCTACTTGTTCTGCTGTTGTTATTGATTGCTTTTAATTTTTATGTGACTCTAGGTAGGAGTAATGAACACATTGATTAAAGGCTGGTTAGTTTAACATTACTTCATGGTTCAAAGAGTGAAAAGTAAGAGAAAGAGATCTTACAATTTATAAGATAACACAATCTCTTTCCTCTATGTGAATATTGGTTTCTTTGTATTTCCAGACCAGATCTGCAAATGTATGAAGTTCAGATGGTTTTGTTACAGAGATAGGATAAGCATCCAGATTTTACAGTTTTTCTTGAAATTTGATGTATTTAAATCTTTATGTTATTACTGAGAATATATGTGTTGATTATCACCGGATGTGTAAGAGACAGATTTGGAATACGACTCTTTCAATACTGAATCAAAAGCTTGACATTAATTTATGAATGAGATCCTAAATGCCTTCAACTTTTATAAAAAATTGAATTGTTTCCAAGTAGCATCACTATTGTGAGTATGATGCAATTATCTCTATCATTATTATGACTGCCACTTCTCTGGGTTGTATGTTCAAATGTAAGACACCCATGTAAATGTAAAGTACATGCATTTGTTGTTTTGTTTTTTTTCTCAGAAGAGAAGGGACAGTTTTATTTCTTTTGCTAGTGTCAGTGGCTGCACTGATTTCAAGGAACTGTGTTTGAAACATAGGATCAAATTTTAATGTCTATGGCTGTATGCATAATTTGCATGCACAAAAGCCAGTTAATTGCAAAGAAAAAAGACAATTCTTTAAAAATACATGAAAGTGTTTTGTTTCCATATGCTGCCATGCTGATAAGAAAGGTATTTTGGGGTGAAGTTCTACCAGACCTGGTGTGTGAGCCTGATGTGCTGTAAATGGACAAGTGGCCTTTCATCTTGTTTGCAGTCACTACATTTTGAAAGGGCAGGTAAAAAACAGATTATAGATTGACGCATGCCGAGATACAGAGAGGGTATTCCATTCCACAGGTATCTTGCTCTTCTCTGAATCTTGGTGAATTCAAAAGGTGATAAAGCTCTCAGGTATCTTTACACTTCCCATTGACAGTCTCCTTAACTGGGGGGTGGTCTCTATGTGCCAGGAAGGGATTTGTTGTTGGCTTGGAGCCCTGCTTGGTCAGTGTGTGCCTGTCCTCCCTGCCCCGCCTGCAGTGTGGGCAGAAGGTCATACAGGTGCCCATAAAACACCAGCCAAAAAAGCAGTCTCTACCCATCTTATGGGTAGAGTTTCATAAAAGAGGAGAAATTTCCCAGGAAACCTGACAATATGCTCATTTTACTACAGAGGATAAAGCCCTAATTGTTACTTAACTCAGCAGTTTCCATTAATGAAAGAGCCGAGATAATTGGTTGTGGTTCTGCTGTTCTTTTTGATTTCCAGACTCTTCTGATTTTGATGACTGAAGTAGACTGTTCCAAACATGAAAAGATTTATTTCCTATAAGACACATCATAAATTTCCTGGCAGAGCTGGTCTAGAGTTGCTCAAAGTGTTTGTGGAATATGACTGCGGTCACAGGATCCAGCAGAAACTTTACAGAGGGTGGAAGTGTCAAGAGGGGTCTGGAATAAGCTCCCTGGATCATCACAAATCTCTTACCACCTGAAACACCAAATACAAAATATTGCCCTCCAGCAGTCCCCCCTAAGAAGAATTCCTCTCTCCTCCTGAGGTCATTGAGGAAATGCCAGTTTCAAGAAGAACTGAAAAGTTGCTCCTGATTCCTGTAGATGTTCCATACTGTTCCACACAAAAATAAAATTCACTGTTTTTTCAAGATAGATTTCTACCTTCCCTTTAGTTCAAGTTCAATTACCTGGAAGTAAAGAAGGAAATGCTTAAATTTAGCTTCACAGGTCTTTGTCACCTAAGGGGAAGAAACCAATGATCAAAATCCACTTTCCCCTTTGCTGTACAGGATGATATTGTTTGCCTCCTAAAAAAAAAAGTCTATGGAAGAGTGATCAACATGCTTAAAACAAAACGACATTCTGCAGGAAGTCTAGCACGGTGTTAATCCTGGTCTAAGAAATCAGATAGTCTTTGAAAAGGCAGTCTTCCACATTGTGGAGCAGGATATTCCTTGTTGCTGCTTGTTATTGTTGCTACTATTGCTGGGTTTAGTCTCACTTATCACTAATGTAGATTCTCCATGAAATGCAGCAAAATTTCTAGTCTATGAGAATGCCTGATAGGCCAGAAGCAATATCCCTGAGTAAAAGACATCTTGATAAAATGTGGTTAAATGCAGGCTGATTTTTAAACAGTTTCTCATAACTAGTACCTTTTCCTATCACAGCAGGTGGTTAATGCTGGGCTAGATCATAATTCAGTCTACAGCTCATTCTTCATGCAGCTTCCAGAGACAGAAATTATAAATTTTGCTACTTTGACTATATTTACATAAATTTGCTCTCACTTTATTCATTAGCACTAGAATGATGTACTCCATTTTCCTGTTAAATGTTTCCATGATGTTCCTTTGTATTAAAAGGATTCTCCAGCTCTATGTGACATTTCTCCTTGGTGCCTTCCAGGCATCAGAACTACTTTTACAAGGATCAGACTAGAAGGATACAAGCAAAGCAAATGTGGACAGCAGATAGAGGCAAACAATGTGAAAAGGTTGTTTGACATAGCCACAGATTTTCTACCACAGTTATGTTTTGAACACCATAAGTGTGCTGTTCCCAAAATTTTAAACTATAATTTGCTGAAGCATTGTGGTGCACCAAAATTTTTGTTACACAGAACAGTGAGTTAGCTCAAGTATTCTGCAAGATTAGAATTTGTTCCATGTAGTCCATGTTAAATTAGAATCTTGCCCATACTTTCTATGCACTATAAAAACATGCTTGCATGTGCAAAACATAGCTTTAAAAATAATTATGTCCTTTGTGTGATAAAAAATTTCCAGGGACAGCACCAGTATTATTATTGGAAAAAACTTCAAAAGGATTAGGAATAAATTAATTGGGTCTGATTAAAAAATATTTGCTTGTATGTTTATAATCTCTGTGGACTCATAGGGAGTATGCTAGGCATGTCTGGCACTGCAAAGACAGTGTACTTTCACTGTATTATTTTTGCCACTTAGTGGTGAGAGGTAACATTAAAATAATTTAGCAAAATTTAGAACTTGCAGAATCTCAGTTAATGACATCTCTGCTCATTATTCTTGGCCCCAGCTCAGTTTACTATGTGATGTGCCTTGTATCATAAGACCATGACCTAATCATTGAAGTCACCA
The DNA here is from genome assembly GCF_963662255.1 of Cinclus cinclus. Taxonomy (NCBI): domain Eukaryota; kingdom Metazoa; phylum Chordata; class Aves; order Passeriformes; family Cinclidae; genus Cinclus; species Cinclus cinclus. The sequence continues at coordinate 54,508,915 of NC_085048.1, read as the reverse complement.
GGCATCAATTTCAGTTTGTCCTGATCTCTTGTTTTTTCAGGAAGATGGACTCTGAATTAATAGATCTGTGCTTAATCTATTTTCTAGCCTAACCTCTACACATACAGCACATGACCAATGCTGTACCTAACCTGGAGTTCAAGTGAGCATTTCCACTGCAATAGACTTCAGTTCTTTTTTGTTTTGTACTTACAGAAGTAATCATTAATTAATATTAATAATTACTAATTTAACAGATCCTGCAGTAAGCCTTTCAAAAGCTCTACCAGCCTTTTCCTTTTCCCCTTGAAGTCATACCACAACTTCAAAGGGAGAAGAAAACAGGATTTCATGCATTTGGGATATCTAAAACCACAGCACTGGATCAGCACAGAAACCAGTGCAGATATCTGAAATATATGAAGGGAGCCTCTTTATATGAATATGCATTAGGTGACTGATCTTCTAGCTATTAATTTCTAATTCTACCAACTGTATTACATCTATTTCTATTTATCTCTTTCTTGAGATTTTCCATCCAGTAGGTTTCTGTGGCAAGAAGTGAGCAAGGATAAAAACAGCTTTACTTCAAAAGATGTGGAGATGGTGCTGTACATTGCAAAACTTGTAGGTCCAGCTGTTTTATGAAAAACAAGATCCTCTCAAATATTTTTCATTCTGTAATATTTTCACAAACTGTTTAATTTATTACTGAAGGAAGGAATGTGATATTTTATTAGCATTTACTTAAAGCAGCATGATGTTTTTTATTACAGCAGCTGGGATATAGTAAGTAACAGCCTTCTATCATGCTTTTCAACAACTCCGTGCTGGCTTTGCACCAAAGTGTTTTCAAAGTACACTGTGTATATCATACTTATGTGTCTAGCTTTGGTTCTTCCATCCATGTCGTGCTGCACAGGTTCAAGGGGAGGTGAGGTATGGGAGTGGGCACTGAGACCAAAGGAAAGTGAAACAAATCCCATAGAACAGTGTCTGTGGTTAATTTATGTCCAGCTTCTAAGAAGGGAAATGGACCTCTTGATTTTACCCAAGTGCAGAGATACTACTGAACAGGTAGTTCTGGGGCGTGAAAGGAATTAAGATAGTATGTCATGTCATGGTGTGACATGGCATGGTCAGTGCAATGTAGAGTTTTGACATACTCTAGGGTTTAAACTCACTATAGTACACCTTCTACAGGTTAAACTCTCTCATATGTAACCAGAGTTGGGTGTTGAAGATAAATAAATACTATAACTATCAACACGTTTCAGTAAAAATCTGCTCAACTGAGCATAATATAATGGTACTTTTAAATTAAATCAGCTCAAATTAATCTTTAGTGACTACTCTGAGCAGACGAAAAGTCTCTAATTGGGCAGCAAAAAAACACTGAAGAAATATTCTCTAGTACCTAATGAAAAGGAGTAGAGAACAGAAGAATGTGATTTCCCCCCTTATTTTAGGGAGTTAGAAGGTGAGGAGCAGAGGTTTTATTTTTATCACCACTGCCACCCCAAACAGCAGGATTTCTTAAAACAGGAGATCTGAAATGAGTTTACCAAAGAGTGAGAAATGGGCTCCACTGAATTTTTTTGTTTCATTTGCATATCCCACAACAAGATGATTGGTGCACCTGGCAAATTGCCACAGCAGATTTCTCTTGTGATTCTGTAGCACACAGATCTGTATTGCATTGATCTGCATGTGTTACTATGCTTGTGCATGACTCTAGAGCTCTTTTGAGAAAACTATTGCCTTTCAGATAGAATAAACTAAACATCATATGCTTTTTTGAATTTATTCTCCAAAGACAGAATATTTTTTGGTCTTTCTCTTCTTGCTTTTCTTAGGATCCCAGGAAATTGTAAGTTCTTCCCAGCAATGGTAAGTATATACATGCAATCAACTGACAGGAACTCAAAACATCTCTCTCTGACAAAAAATCCAAATGAAAACACTCATATAAATCTCGAGCAAACTGTATCACTGATGCAACAAAACACATCATGACCTCATTAATATCTTGTGAGCACCATAAAGACCACATCAAGCATGGGTGCACAGCAGGAGAGATGTCAGACAAGGGGCAGGGTGGTTTGAGCCACAGTTATATGGTATCAATGTCACTATCCAGAGCCCCGGAGTGAAACAGAGGAGCTTAGTCATGCAAAGTATAGGCTTATGAATTCCTTTAAGGCAATGTTTTAAAACTCCCCACCATACTTACTTATCCTAATGTATGGGAAAGCTTTTGTTGACTCCTGATAAGAAGAGTATGGATTTTCTGAGCAAAACAGAACGGAAAGAATGATTAATGTTTAAGTACTTTTACTACTGGGAGATAATCCAGGAAAGAGGTTAAATGGATTACCCACATGCATGTTTGTTATCTGCAAGATAGCATTATCTGTGCTTCAGCTGCTGAGGGATGTCACAGTAAGTTAACACCATAAAACCTATGAAACACTTGAGACTACAGCCTAAAGCCCTTCTAGTAGAGAAAAGAGCAGTGTTAGTGTAACATTAGGTATCATTCTCACATTAGGGAGCTAACAGTGCTTTCCTGCTTCTAACACAAATATCATTAACTGCTCAGCTGAATGCTAATAGGGTGCCAGCAGTTGTGATACAGCAGGATTTGCCTTGGAATGTCTAATGTGATACTCAGAGAAAAACATAATGACAGTTTATATGTTGTAAACCCTGCTTCAGATTTTGCTGCCTTGTTTCCTCATGTGCTATTACCTGCCCATTTCTTTAGGGTATAAACAGAAGCAGGAACACTGTTTTCACTCTATTTGCATTGCAATTACCACAAGCACACGGTGCTCCAGGCAAGTAAACATTTTTACTATTTCTAGGGGTTTTTTTTATTTTTCCTGTTGTTACTTATTAAAACAGCTACTATAAGGTAGAAATGGCTGCATTTTTACTTGCCCCATGCAGAAAAGTCTGGAAGACAAATCTCTCATATGTTCCATTGAGAGAGCCCTTTATCACCTAGAGAAATGTCAGCACTATTTGGTCAATACTGAAAGGCTCCTCTAATGCTGGACTTCACAGTTTGATTGGTGGCCTAGCAATTTTCTTAGCTTTCCCATTACATTTTTTATTAATATCCTCTTAGGGAATGAGTTGGCTGGAAAGCTCTTGCTATGTTCATGTGTGACTTCGTGTGCTATCTTCTTCCTCCCATTTAACAAAAATAGAAGCACTATAAGTGTCATATCTAATTTAAACATTGCCCTACTTCATAAGCAGTTGGCATGTGGGGAATAATTATGTGGGGAATAATAACATGGAACCAAGCGGGCTTGGTAGCCTTAAGCATGAGCTGAGGCCACAGGAACTGCTATGCCTGAGTTTGCAAGGTGAGGAACCCTGGAGGCTGCTTGCCTGGGAAATCACAGGGATGGAATAGGGCTAATTCTGTGCTCCTCAACACCTGGGAACATTGCTCTGACATGCTACTGTGGCATCATATGGACACTTAGTCAGTGCTGAACAGAAACAATGGGGATCAGAGAGGGCTACTGAAGAGCTGGTCATCCACTTTGCTGTGGTCAAGTGAAGATGGAATCCAGGGCAAACACAATTACAGCAGGAAGGGAAGGTGTGGGTGAGGGAAAGAATTGCTCCTTCTCACTGAGCTTAAAATTCCAACTTGGTTTTAGCAACCACAGGGATTTACTGCCCTTTCAGTTGGTGGGATGAAACCCAGTTGGATGTCCTCTGGTGACCCACTTTTGGGTCATGCCCCAATGCTTGTAAGCTTCTGGTCTGACAGATCTCAGCAATAGGAAGTTTATTCTGATGTGGTTCTTGTAGTGGTTTAGGAGATGTTTGAGAGGGTGGTTTGATGTAGGTCATGGAGCACTGATGTGGTCTGTCCGTATTTTTCCATCTGTTTTTGTTCAGGGAGGGACCTAGTTTGAGTTCCTTTTACCACATGGCAAGTTCCTCATTACACAGATTCTTTCCTGATCCCCCTGCATTTTAGGAATACTTAAAAGCCAGACTTGACAAAGTGTAGGAAGTGTCTGATCCTGAAGAGCTGCTGGAAAAATCTCACCCAAGATTGCATGCCACCACTACCAGCATTGGCACACACCAGAGGCTTGATTTCAGAAGGTGTTGTGTAACCGACTTTTCCTTGGGTTTTCGGAAATACTTAAGCACTTGACCTGTTTCATTCTGTTTGAAATCTCTATTAGTTGCTTTTTGGGAGCCACTGAATTGAGATTCAGCACATCAAAGCCAGGACCCTGTGTCATTATCTTGGAGTAGTCATATCTGGACAGCAGGATGTCAGGTACCCAGAAAAAACTACCATTTTCATTTGGAAGTGGTAGACACTTTCTGGAAGCAAAATGGCTTGCTTAACAGGGCACAGAGGGAGCAGGCTTTGTAGGTCCTCCTAATACCTGCAAATGCATCTGTCTTGTTCCAGCAACTGAGTTTAGAGAATGAGATTCACAGCTCAATTTCCACGATCCTTTTGAAATCTGACCTTAGTTAATTAAGGAAAAATTGAATTTTCTATTTCCTTCAGTATAAGTTTCATTGATGTCACAAAAATAAACATTTTTTAAGAATTTATTATTTTTTCCTCCTAGTTTTCCTTCTGTTTGTGTTCCTGAATGAAAAAACACTGTCTATCCTAACTTCAAAAATTCCACATAAATATATTTGTGCTATGTAAAATACAACAAAAAACCCGTCTCTGACAATACCATACTGACAAAAACCCTACTGATGGGAAATCCATTTGTCAGACTCATTTTAGTGATAAAGCCTGCAAAATTCTGTGTCCCATACTAACAAGAGAAGACAAAAATAAAGTCACAAAGTAGAGACATTAAATCTTTCTTAGCATCTTGGACAGCAACTGCTGTCCTCAGAGAGACACTGTGAAATTGGGAGAGGAGGTAGATAGGATAGTATGTGGTAGCAGAAGAAAAGGATAATGTAACTAACATAATTATGATATGCCGTTTCCTTGGTGAATGACTCAAGAACTCATGACTCCTGCTTTCTACAATGATCAGAACAGAATATACTGGTTTTTCCTAAGAAACACTGCCTACTGCTCCATGGACCATGACTGACCTATGGTCAACACTGGCTGAGGTAGATCTCCCATTGACTGATTGGTAGCAGAGTAAAGAACTGGAGAGGAAAGAAAGAATACCTAATGACAGCTTGCTAACCAGAGCAGAAATTCTCATCATAATTCAGCCCCTTTGTTATAGCACATAAGTGTCATTTTGGTAACAAGTAGAAGTGATTGTACTTCTAGAAAGAAATATTAGCAGATAAGCAAGGACTTTCTTTTCAAGTTCTGAACACTTGAAAATCATGCTGGAGCTTTTCTATGGCTCAGTGTGTTTGGGGAGGGAGGGCTGGGCAGATAACTTGAGTTCTTTGATCTCTGTGGATAAAAAAAACCATATGCTGTGGCAGTCCAAGCATATCTTGATGTAGATGGTGTAAATTTAAGACTAATATTAGTGTTTATCTACTCTGCATCACTATTTCTCTACTAGAAATGTTCACACAGTGCAAATAAACAAATAAATAAATCCCTAAAACCTGAGATAATCCAAGAAAATCTTGGGCATTCTGGCATGACCACGTAGAAGGCTCTTGGTCAGTTTGTGGTGTCACCAAGCCTTAAAGACCTAATGGACTAGGAATCAAAAGGAAAATATTTAAGATGAGAATGTTGAGTTTTTTCAGGTAACTGCTGTTGTAGAGTACCAAAGGGACAATGGCTGCTTCCTGAGCCAGAACGAATTGTGCTAAACTACATAGATTTTGTTGTTGTACACTGGCACAATAGCACTAAGTAGAAAATGGTACTCAGCAACCTGGCCACAGAAACAATAAAATGTTTGACAAGAACGAGCAGCTTAACAACCAGACTCAAGCCGTATTTCGAGAGCAAAACTGAGACAAGTTATGTTTTGAATGATTGCTGTATAGAAACTTTTTTTAAAAAAACAAAGAATATGTATTACAAATAATTTTCTGCTGATGCCTCTTTATGCAAGATGATGTTTAAAGTTGATCTGTAAAATCCAAAAAGCACATTCACAACATCAAGCTGAGAAAAAAAAACCTGTTCTCTATTTTGTTAACCGTTATTTGGAATGGTGCTGGTCATGATACATGGTGTAACATTTACCATAGGTAGTAGTAGCAAGGTAAAAAATTCCACAAACTATTTTTGAGAGATATAGGATACTAGATTTAAAAGAACTTTTTCCTTCCCAGCTCATATGTTTTCTGCACTTGTCTGGGAGAGAAACTCATCAAGAGATGAATTACTTACAAAGGTAGCATTTTTTATTCAAGAGGTGTCTCACCACAAACTGTCATAGGAAGGCAGATTTATCTTGGAAAATACTTCTATGTTCTTTGTCTGTGTTTATACTTTTCCCAGTTTATCCAGATTGACCACTCCTGGAGAAGGCTATGGGGACTTCTGGTCAGATTCATACACGTTCTGTCCTAGATCACATGAAGTGCAGCAGTAAGAAGCATGTTGTAAAACACTGCTGTTGTAGTCTACTCACCTCAGAGAAATGTAAAATGTGTATCACAGCCATGGAAAACAGCAAAAAAATAAAATTGTTAAGATAGAAGAAATGGTGAAATGATACCTCTTTAACAATAGATGTTCATTTCTGGCCAGAGAAATAGGCCTCTGCATTTATAAAGCTGATCAAAATGAGATATTGTTATTAGTTACTGTACTGGTTTGAAAAGCAAAACCAGTGAGACTTCAAGTCAGTAATACAATTTTTAATAGGGAAGAGAAGAAGGAAAAACAAAATACATGCAATTAAAAAAAAACAAAAAAACACTGACAGAGTCAGAATAAAACCTGATACCCTGTCAGTCAGGGTGTTGGTGAAGTTTTCCTCCAAAGGGTCCAGCGATGATGTGGAAAAAGCCTGGTTCTTCCTCTGCAATACAGTGGAAAAAGGCTGCCTTTGGCATTCCAAACCTCAGTTTTTATCTAGGTAGGAAAGGCTTGGCTCGTCCTCCTGGCTGGAGCATCTCCCAATGGGATGATGTAATCTTATCAGTTATACAGTAGGACTCAATGGCCCATTAACAGAAGATACTTCCCACAGAGATAAGGATGATCACCCTTCTCAGATGGTAATAGAATATGTATCTTGTATTCTAAACCAGGACAGTTACCCAGCAATCTTGTGAAACAGGTGCTATTTCTTGCCAGCATCTGGCAGTAGAAGGGGCATGAACAATCTGCCTATATTTTGGATTTGGGAAGGAAGCATGTAGAAACAAAGTTTCATTTTAATCATGATATATCCTTCATGTAGTTTATGGGCATCCCACCTGGGGAAGAGAAGCAAAAACATTGAAACTGCCCTTCCTTGAAAAATTATGTCCATTATTTGTGGACTTCTCTTGAATAAAAGGAGGGAGAAATGCAAGTGTGAAGTCAGGTACAGCACCTGTATATGGTGAATGTACATGATGAATGATTACGATCTTACAGTGTATTAAAGTGTGTAAGCCTTAAATCTAGAAAAATGTGCATTTGAAGCGATTGCAACTTCCCTGTTTACACTATTTTTTTCAAAAGGGTTTTGTAAAAATTTTCTTCCTTCTTAAAATTATAGCTAGCTTTTTTTATAAAGGAAACTTTATATTATTCCATAAATTACATTATATTATTCCATAAATCTTGGGCAAGTAGTATTGATAGAACATTATGAAAAGGTTAAAATGGGGAAGGAGCAAGTGGAGCATAGGACAAAGTGGTGAACTGAAGTGAGGAAAGTAAGTGTTGTCTGAGGACTTCAAAAGCAAAAGTTCTTCCTAGCCACAGTGGGAGGTCTCAGAGAAGGCTGTGAACTTTGCATATTTGATGGAAGTAGCAGGGAATCATATTTTCACTTCAAAAAGAGATATTGAATCCTGTAGGTTGAAACAATATTGAACTGCACATGCTAGCAGGCTACCTAAATCTCAGAGCAGTGGAAAAGCCAAGAGAAATATCAGGGAGTCTGTTCCTTTTTAGGGAAAAGCCTTAGAATTTAATGAAGTACTACAAGAATGATGTAGGGATTTCCATAATTTACAGTTAAATCCTGGAAAGATAGTTTGAATATCTGGTAGAGATGATAAAATTTTTAGCTACATTCTGATGTCTTTAAACTCAGAAGCAGGGAGGATCAGGCAAACTCCATGGCAGAAATTCAACCCCTATGGGCATTTCTGATCTGCCACTGTGTGCTACAGTTCTGTGAGTTTCCATCCATTTGATGAGGCTGCTAACAGAAAATATACAGTATCTTGAACAAGTTTCTGCGTCCTCCATCAGCACTTAATGGGTAAACCAAATTTAGGCTAATAGGAATACAATTAACAACATCTGAGGTAGTATTCCAGCTAGGATTTGATTATGACTGATTATGTTGCACACGTCAACATCACTGCTAATCTTTGGCATGAGGAACTGATTAAAAGGGATTTTTTTTCTTTTTTACATCAATTATATTTTTCTTTACAAACTTCCTACAAACAATCTGTTGGCATCACAAAATGTGTTCTAATCATTGGTGGAGGTTGGGCTGAAGCAAATATTTTGAGTGAAAGGATGCCAGAAGTTTTCCTAAGGATGATGACATCCAGATAATTATATGCAATCCTCTTCTCCAGTTTGTATACAATGTCAAAACACCCATCCATATGCTCTTTGCACTTTTCCTAAAAGATGATCATTCTCACACTTTCGGTCACAATTCCAAGGATAGTGAATTTATTTCAAAGGCAAAAAACCCAACAAAACAACAACAAAACAAACAAACAAACAAAAAAAAAACCACAAACAAGGAAAATTGGCAACTCCATGGGCATGTTTTGGGGTTTTTTTTGTTGTTTGTTTTCGTTTTGTGTGGGGTTTTTTTTCTTTTTTTTTTTTTTTTTTTTTTTTTACAAGTGGATTGTCAGAGTAGATCCAGAATTGTTACAAGGCAACCTTGTAAAAAAGCTACAATTTTACAGCTCACAGGTGGAGCCTAATCTAAGAATCAGGGATAGTTTTGCAAGCCACCATACCACTTGTTTTATGTAGAATTATGGAGGTAGCTGGAACCTACTTGGCTTTTGGGGTTGGGCTGTTGTACTACTTTTGCACGTGGAGAAGAGCATCAATGATCTGAACCTCATGGCAAGAAAGGGAAAGAATGAAAACAGTGGCAATTTATTGCTGTAGGAGCACAGGGGTGTCCCAAAGGCTCAGGCACAGCTCCAGATAGGTCCTATCATTTTTGGTAGATTCTTGACACTGAAAAGGAATCATTTGACATGAAAATCAAAAGTGGAATTTGTTGGCTTTGCTCCTACCTTTGAGGGATTTTAGCACCTTTTTTAGCCTTCTTCCCTTCTCTTTGTCTAAGTCACCTGCTGTAGTCAGAATTAATTTTTGACAAGTCTGTTGCAGTCTTGCTTGGGAGATTTCCTGCCACAACATGTGATGAGTCCAATGTTTCTTTTAGGGCAAGTTGTTTTTTCACTGCATTAAATGATCCTCACTGAACTACAGCATTCATCTGGATCTTAGTTTGAACATTGTAATACATATTTCAAATTAATTTGAAATTTTGTTTTTTAGGGACACCTGCAATTTTTCAGTTTCTCCAGGTCCAGTATGCTAGAGTTGATTGAACCTCTTTTCTTTGGAAAAAATGTTGATTTGATGCCACAGCTCAGTTGTTTTGCACAACTATCATTTTTTGCCAATTTATACTTGCCAAGAAAACAAAAGACTTCCCGAAAAAGTTTCTTTAAAAAAAAAATCATTATGAAGTTATACAAGTCTTAAAAGTACACAAATGCTTAAATATAGAGTATTCTTTTTATTTTCAAAACATTTGAATTACTGAATTTGACTTAACATGGACTTAATTTATGCTTTTTATTTGTCAAATGTTCAACACTGATACTTTGTCATTTTGGTTTTACTGAACACATTTTTTTTGTTTCTATTTAATTCCAACGGACTGAAAAATCAATTATGCATGACAGATTGGAAACAATAATTCAGAAAATCTACTTAGTGCCTTCACAGCTAAAATAAACACAGCTAATTAGATGTAGATGATAACAGTAACTCTTCTAAAGCTTAATAATAATTCATCAAAAAGGATGGCTTTGTGTTATCACCACTTGGTCAGGGCTTGGGAAGTCTGATTATCAGTTTTGCTAGTTCACATCATCTCATATAAGTTATTTCATCCCACTTAAGTTCATTACCCTGGCGCAAACTGATACCTCCAAAGTTGAGTCAACTTTCTTGTGCTAGATGCCTAGGATAGGATAAGATTCCAGGGAGTGGCTATTTCTCTGTACTGACCACAAAACTACTGACATGAATCCCCCATTTTTTACTGGCGCAGGCCAGTATATAATAAATATATAATGTATAATATATAATATATAATACGTAATACGTAATATGTAATATTATAAAATATAAATTCTATATTTAAGAGAAGAGAGTCTTTGGACAAAGACCTGTGTTTATTCATCACCTTCCAAAGCTGGCTAAGGTAGTCTGCTCCCTGTTTGAAACTATAACAGAGTCTTCAAAAAGGCAGTGGTTTGGGTTAGTGCCGAAGGGTACGACTGCCATGGCTAAATGGCCTGTCCAGCTAAAGAATGAAGACAGAAGTCTCTCAAAACATTTGTCTAGTGAAGATGGAAAACACTGTTATTAATATATTCCTTTCTGTTCCCCTCCTATGATCAAAATAATGTGTTGGCTTTGGCCCGAATCATTCCTGCCTAGAATGTAGGACCCAGCTTCTCCAGCCATGTTATTCAGATGCTTTGATTAAATCCTTGTATGGCCCAGGCAGTTAGCACAAATAATTGTAATTGGTAGGAAGATCTGCACCTGAAGAATGGAAGAAGACATGGGCCTTTGGGAAATATATGCATAATGACAGTGAAATTAGAAAAATAAAGATTTGTTAACTACAATGTCAATGATGGGGGTCCAGCACTGATAAACACTGATATTTTGCGAGATTCATTCCATGGGGATGTTGTACAGGGGATTAAAGACCTGTGGTCTCTCATGAGAAGGAATTAGGCAACATGTCCTGGGACTGGAAGAGACCACAGCATGATTTTGATGGATACAGCCTGCCTGCTCACCACGTCACCTCCTCAGTCCATCACAGGGGCAAGGGCCAAATACCAGCAAGAAGCAAGTCTGTACTGCTGGATTACGACCACCAAGGCCACAGCATGCCAGAGTTAGTATCCTCTCTTGGAAGATGGAAAAGGAGACTTTGTCTCTCCTAATTTTAGTCAAGATGCTTACAAGAAAATTATCCTGTCTAATCCAGTTTTCTAGGTGTTATAGAGTGGGGAATAGTTGACACTTACACAGATAATGCTCCATATCCTAAACTAGGTGTCACCAAGAAGTCTTTAATATGGGCTAAACATAGAATTTTCTCTCTCTCTTCTGCTGACAGAGGAAATATAAATGACCAATTTAGACTAAATGTGTTCCCTGGGGACATCTGAAGTTAGGTGAGATGCATCCTGATTCCAACAGTCTCAACCCACACACAGTCTCCACTTTATTCTCCACAGTTACAAAATGCAGTTTCAAGACATTCTTCTAAAATGTCCTCCCTCAAAAATGCTCTTGGTTTCAACATTTCAAACTGTTTCTGCCCAAGGCTCATTAGTCTGGGAAAAATGATCCTAGCAGTTCTCATAGATCTGGGCAGAATTCCCATAGATCATTGTTTTTTCCAGTCATTGGTTTTTTTCCTTTATTTCCTGAGTTGCTCTTGAGTCAGTCTGCCTTCTTATATCACACATAAGCTTATTCAGGGCGTCATGCCCACACTACAGGGCAGAAGAATTACCATGAAAGTAGTAAAAGCTGTATGTGACATTCTTAAGTACTAAATAGACTAGTGATTTGTGGCATCAATAATGATTAAGAAAAGTCAGTGGAGAGGTTTGTAATTTCCCTACTAATGTCCTAAAATCCTAGTTAACCCATGGCAGTTATATGGGTACACCTACTACTCAAGCAATTGGAACTTCCTTTTATTCCAAACAGCTGTTTGAAGATTGTCTGCATATATTGGCACAATATCAAGTTGGTACACTGAATATTGATGTAACCCAGGGAAGAAGCATTGTGAGATTCCCAGTACCCAAACTGCTCAACACTAACTTCTACCATTGTTACCATTTTTGCCATTATCATTGTTCACATCCAAAACCACATCAGGCAAACTTTCTTGGCAGCTTCAGCAAAGAAGCTGAGAGCTGAACTGCCACAGAAACTGTCCTGTCATAGCTAAGGATGTTTGTACAAGAAAAGACTGGAGATATATATGTGCATGGTATGAGACAGCAGTGCCATTACAAGTGTTTTTACTATCCTGGGAATAGCATGAAGGACTTAGTGCCTGTTCCTGAGCACTACATTCACTTTAAATTGTACATATAAACACAAATACATATTTACCTAGTCAACAGACCTATTGCTACTGCTTACAAAGGTGAGATGCAGTTCAGAAAAAACCCAAAACTTGTTCCAGAGCTCAAGCATTTTAAAATGTGGAAGACGTGCAATAACACACAACTAACACCAGCTCTAATAGTAATACTAATAATGATTACTATTACTAATATTAGTATTAGATAGTAAAAAAATACATCATATGTTGTATCAATATGTTGCCAACAAATTACATGACTACAGAAACATTCCAGTGACAGTTTCTGTACCATTTCTGAGCTGGCTGAAACAGAAGATCCCTAGAATATATGCTCAGGAAATCCAAATCTGATGAAAATGTTTTCCTATTTCCAAACCAGTGAGGCTTCTAAATGCATCCAAGCTTTTGGATGCTTAACCAAAACAACTTCATTTGCAGTGTGCCCATTTATGATTGATACCATGTGAAATTGTCCTTGTGAAATTCAGAAGTATGAAAAGTCATCTGGTTTTATTACAAAGTTTAAACCCAGCCTGTGCACATTGTAAAACTCATGTTCACATTATTCTTCTTTAGCTCTAACACCTAGGGGAAATGATACCTCCTGACATCCATAATGCTAACCAGTGATGTTCGAACTGAAAGTGATCCAGCAAAATCCGTTTCAAAATCTAAACAAAAAGTATTTATTTTTTAAGCCTGAAGAATGGCAAGGTAGGTAGGAGGAGTTGAATACAAAAATAAAATTTACACCAAGTGCTGAATATTGCCATGCTGGCGCCTCTCTTCCTACAGAGAGCTTTAACCTACTTTCACTCACTGACATTTCCAACATCGGCAATATTTGCAGTGTTTTCATGGGTGGTCTTTGTCTTGTTCTCATTAGCTGGAGGTCAGCAAGAACTCAGTGGTGGAGATTATAATTCAGAAGAGTCTTCAGAATAAGGGAGAAGTGATCAAGCGGTAGAGAAGAGAGAATGAACAAAAGAAACCTAGTTGTAAGGTTTCCTGGAATCTCACATAGTTGCTGGAGTTGGAGTTTCTTGTACTCCTGCACCTGTTCCAGGAGCATCCTGTGTTCCACTTCCCTGTATCTCGGCACTTCAAGAACTCCCTGGAGGTCTAATAGGTTCCCACAGACCAGATAATCTGTTCATCTTAAATTCCTTCTTCACTTAAGTCCTCTGTGATTCCTTCTTCTCTGATCCCTACCATGAAAGGCAGAAGATCCCTTGCACTTCTACAGCCCTCAACATTCTCTGGCCATCAGTGGGTAAATATTTTTTGGGAAGACTTTCAGATGTGAGATGGGAAAACTGTGATGTGTGAATATGTTAACAATTGCTGTAAATCTGTTTTGCCTTGAGACAATACTAAGGCATTGGAAGCTGGTACCAGTACTAACTGCATGATGGAGCTCCGTGGTTTCCTTGCTTGCCTTTCTTGGCTTTCATCAGAATCATTTGGGTTCATCCCACTGACATTTGGATTAATCTCTGAGATTTTGGACTTCGTTCCACTTACTGAAATATGGAAGTGTTAAGAAATGGAGCTAAGGCTTAATTGCCTTCAGCAAGTGATTACAGGACTAACAAAGGTCTCACAGAGTGACTGATAAAGACTATGGCTCCCGCAAAGACTCTTAATACAATCTACTACATATTGAGCTTGCAGAATCTATTTTCTACCTCTCATTTTAAAATTTAGAACTTGTGTTTGCACCCATCCTAGGTTTCTCAGGATATTGCTTCTGTGGCTGACAGCTCGGTGCTGCCTTTCCAGCAGTGGTTCCAGCTGGATCTCGTTCCAGTGAGGCAGTGTGAAGGATCTTCCAGGACTCTAAAAACATTTTGAAGGGACTCACTCTCTTCCCAAAACTGCCTGTGTGGACACCACTTTCTTCAGGTTCTACTTCTACAAGCACAAAATGGTTGTCCTCCACTTTTTACACAGGTTTCTTTTCTTCTCTTCTTTTAAGTGATTGGACAAGATAATCAAAAAGCTGAGTCTCAGGGGCTGAGTGTTACCTTGGTAGAAGTCTGTCTGTTGTTTCACTTCAAATGCCCCTAAACTATGCAGAAGGTTTTGTGAGAAAATTATCTGGATTTCACAACCCACAAAGGGTGTGACATCCCTCTTCTTCACAGTCACATTGTGAGGCGAATTGAGTAACTCTTAGCCAGTACTTTGGGAATTACTGTGGAAAGTATTCTTATAAATGTTTCCATGATATTTCTCCTGAATTAAACATTTCACCTCTCATACTAAGAAATTCCCTCAACCTTAATCAATAGAAAGTACCTGAATATAACTTTGGTCATGGGTAGAGGAATACTGTAAAAAGAAAGGTTCTTCAAAGATTTTTTGTCGTTTCATAGTCTTTTGTCTTTTTCTCACTTCATAGGGCAAGGCAGAGGTGAGTCCTGAATGCCCCAGCAGCTCACAAGCAGGTTTATATGTGATCTTCTACCTCTGACTGAGACAACCATGTAATTTTGACTTCTCATGTGTAAGAGGATGACACTTTAATGAGCAAGTGTTCCCCCTTCTCAGTCTGCAGCTTTCACCATGTGGCAGCAGTTACAAGTGCAGAGGGATGAACACTAGATGGAGACAGATGCTCCTGCCTTTGGGTGTAGAAGATTTCCTGTGGTGAGCTGACATTTCCTATCAAACAAAGAGCTAAGGCTAATGAGGTGCTGACTGTTCTGAAGCAGCAGGAGGATTTAAGCATTAGAGAGGTTTTACTCCCCTCACGTCATCTCAGACCTCAGCAAGCAGCTTTTGAAGGGCTAAATTTGAGCTTTGCTGTCATGTGAATGTCGTATTAGTTCATAGTAAAGATGCAGGTTATATGAGATATTGCATAAGTCCTGTGGTTTCAAAAGGGTGAATCCAAGGAAAGCATAACTTCCATTAATCTCTTTCTACTTTGCCTATGATCAAAGGTCTTTGCTAAAAGCAGAATTGTATTTGACTTTTCTGACCTATCTTCACTTTTTCACAGTATATCTTGAAGACAGATACTCACTGCAACACTGGAAACAAATCATATAAAAGAAGATGTGAGTGAAAGATTTGGAGCTGGGATGGGATAAATATCTGGAAGATTGGAGTTTTTTCCAGAGTGTATCAAACTTTTTCTAAGTGTATCTTCCTACCTGAACTATTCAGCAATCTTGTGATAAACCCCGCATATATAAACAAGGCATGGTAGATGGAGATATGTTAATAATCCTGGATTAGAGATGTCCTTGTACTCCAGATAGGAACCCATTAACTTTCTGTTCTGAAATTCAAATCTGACTTTGAATACAATAGTTAGCATGTGATCAAACAAACAAACCCCCGCAAACCCCACAAAAAAGCAAACAACCAAAACCCCACAACTTTAGTACTAAAAAGTAACAACCAAGCACTTCTAGTCCCAAGGGAACATTGAAAAATTCTGTTCCCAGGGGAAAGTCAAAGGTTGCATTTGTATGTTTTTAAAACAAAAGCCTCTACCTCTGATTTTAATAATTTGAAAAAAAAAACCTGTGAAAGAGAAATAGAATTGCCTAAGTACTGACCTGTGGGAGGCAGCAGAGCCTGAGAAGGGACAGCAGAAATATTGCAGGAGGTGAGCCCCAAGATGAGTGAGTTTGAGTGACTCACCACCTCAGCAGTTCTTCACACAGGTCACTGGGAAGTGCCTAGGACACTTACATGAGAAAGGGACATACACGGCTGTGCCAAGATGTCAAGTGTATGGGTGTAGTCTGCAGCTCTCTCACCCCACAGGGTCTGTGTGCCCATATCTGAGATAGCTCTGAGCTCTGCTCTGGTCTTGACCAACAATAGCAGGAACTTTGAGCAAACCTTTCATCAAGGTAGACCTTCACTTGCCCAGAACAAGGGTGAAAAATCAGTTTTGCATGAACAAAGTTGAATTAAAAACAGTATGAGGATTTTTGCTGACAAAACCAAAATGTGATAAACAATGATGCACCTCATGACGACAGATAAGTAAAAGTCATACAACAGAGAGGAAGAATTCACAAAGTTGAAGGTTTCTTTTCTTAATTATCATTTTTTCCAGTAACATGTTATTTGATTATTTTAAAGGAGGGAGGCAATGACATGAGTATGCATTTATGTAAGCATATCTGAGCAAAAAGATTTACAATACTGGATATGTCACAAAAAATTGCACATGCAATAGTCACCAGTTCAAAAGAAAATGAGACAGTGGGGAACAGCTGAACACATTATTAAATCAATATGTTTCATTGAAATAAGACCAATGAAGAAAAACAACTTGGTGAAAAAACTCATTAGCCAGATATGTTGGGGTTAAAGTCCATTCTTTGCCTGACCTGAAAGTGTTTGGGATGCAAAACTAAACTAAGGTATAATTCAAAGAAAATCAAAGACTGGAACACCTCTGTTTTCTCAGAAATAGGAGCAAGATTGGTTATCTTTCTACTGCTGAATGAAAAGCAACATCTGCTACATAATTAGACATGGTACTTTATGAACAACTTTGCATGGTTTTGACACCTAACCTCCCCCATTCCTTGGCTTTACAAGCAAAGCAAACATAGGGAAGCTGTCAAGAAAACATATTTGTTCTTTGGAGGGAGCACTCCAGTCCACATAAACAACTTTATTGAAGCTCTTAATTTCATTCATGCACTGAGTAAATTACTTAACACTTTTATAGTGAGGTAGGTTGCTCTGACAAAGAACAAAATAAGGGAGCTTTGATGAATGTAGAAGTGAACATAAAGTCAGAGCCTCTGAGGAAAAATCCTTCATCATCAATTAGTACCAGCAATATAAAAAGGTAAATGGAGCACTGGCATTCTCAAAAAGCTGATATGGTCACCTCCTTTTGGCTCCTTAGGCAGTGAGAAAGATGGGATTTCTTCTGAGAAAAGGCTCCAAGAGAAAGCAGAAAACCATTGTTTTTGCCAGTGTTGTATAATTTTAGATAAGGTCCACTGAGAGCTGTGGCCTGCAGTTCTGATTTCAGAAAGGTCAGGTTCGTTTATGGACAGTTACCAGCTAGGCTAATACTTAACTCCACAGAATATAGTATTTGTTATGACCATAACTGCAAAATCTGGGACTTATTTCTTAAATAAGGCATCCTATCTTTTTTTCTTAAAAATTTATTGGTTTTTTTTTATGTAATAATTGTCTTGGTTGAAAAATTGAATAAACCCAGCTGCACTGGCTTTAGCTCAAAGGATTAATTAGTTCTGATTGAGGCAGTTGAAAATTTTCTGAAGTTTGTCTTAGATAAGTATTCAGAAGCCTGATGCTTACTCAAAAGTTATCCAAACTATGTGAACCTGTTTGGCACAGAAACACTGAAAGATTAAACCTGAGAGCCTTTTACTCCATGCTGTAATAACTGCCCTTCTTGTAGTGAGAGATGCCTGATTGCTGCAAACACAGACTTAGAGAATAGTTGTCCACATTCCTGCATTCAATTTGTCTGTAATTCTTTCCCTTGACCATATTCACACAGAGAATCTTTATTTTTAATGTCATTATTTTTAAAAAGTCAGTTCTTCACTTACATCTATAACTGGAAAAGGGTATTAAACACAAATAATTAATTTATTTAGAAACTTTCATCGGTCCAGTCAGAGGCCAAAATGCAGAGAACAGATCCCACCCCCTGAAGAATGAATGACAAACAGGCAAAATTAGTATTCATGAAAATCTAAATAATACAGGCAAGACTATCAACATTTGGTTTGCAGAAAGAAAACTTGATACAACAGATTTTTGGTCAAAAAGTCAATATGGTCAGATAACTTTTCTTATGTTTTTGCCATTTTTGGTCATTCAGACCCACTTTAGTGGTTCTCAGAATGAGAGCACAAAGTGTTACTGATGGAAGTTTAAATGGTGACTATCCTTAAGCCATAGTTTCCTGAGCTTTTAGGTCATGCTGTAGAACCCCATTCTTTGCCCTTCTGCTTTATTTTTGGTTTTCGAAGTAAACTCATCTTTTGAAAAGTGATTATGTCTTCTAGTTTTTCTGTATGCCAGAAAGGGCATTCTCTGATTTCACCATACCAAATCCTTAGAGAAAGACCAAGGAAAAAGTGCTGAACCACAGCTTCTCAGCTTTAATTGCACCAGCATAGGAAGATAAGGACCAGATGTAAAGTTTATTTACACTTCAAAAGCAAAATAAGCCAATGACTGTGGTAAAAATATTCAAATTTCCATGAATCAGACTTAAATTAGAAATTTGGACCACTTCATGGGCCAGTTGTTGCTGTCTTGAGGAAGCCTTATTCCACACTGCTGCTGTTTGGGAAAGAAGGTGGTGTAAGGCAAATACCAATCCTCAAAAGACTAACCCCTCCTCAGGCCAGGCTCATGTTGTCAAAGAGGATTCAATGCTTGAGGATCCTGCCACCATAACACTCTACTTGTTCAGAGAAGGACTGAGGATACCACTGCCTCTCTGATTCCCACTGCCTTTTAGGCCCAGTCCTGGGGTGATGCAAACATTCTTCTGCTTGGGACAGTGGCTAAAAGTGCAAGTAGGATAGAAAAAGAAAAATCCAGGGTCTGCATAAGCTACAATCAACACTTATTCATAAGTAAGTTTGTTTTTGCTTACAACTCACCCCCTCTTTAGGGTGCAATTAAACACTGTAGTTATTTGGAAGAGAAGAGGGGGAGCATGGTTTGTAAATCAGGGAACCTGCTTCCTCTCTCCAGCGGTGCGTCATTGCCTTGGGGGACTGTTACCACAAGCAAGCTTGGAGCGAGTCAGTCCTGCTGTCTCGCCACAAAAGCTTTTTAATACAAACACTGGAGCTGAACGCTGCTCCTGAGCACAGCAGATGTCTGCAATCAGCTATTGACAGACTGCTGTGTTTGTCTCATGGGCTGGCCAGTGCTTCTGGTAGACAATAGATATCTAGGCTATGAAGTAATGCTGCTGAGAAGGAGCATATAGACATGGAGATTGGTACTGTCTCACAGGAGTTTACTAATCCTTTTGCAGCACAGTCAGAGACAGCAGACATGAAATCAACAGTACGAGCAAGCTCCGAAATATTTGGTAATGATTAATCTTTCATGAAGGATAAGTATCTTCCTGTTGCTCCTTTACTTCTGTGCAGTTTTGATATAACCTTCATAGATATGTTGTAGTGTTCCCTAACACCCTGATAGGCTATTTCCAGCTCTAATAGCTTTAAGCAGAATACCAGGCACCTTATCCAGTTTCCACTCAAACTTCCTGTGGAGCCAGAAGTTTTTCTGAATGAGAACAAAGAATCTGAGCATCTTGCTGTACTTATCTGAGGGCTGTCACTACTTACACCTGTGACTGACTGTAATGGCAGTGATGTCAGACAGCTTAGGTTCAGAACCCTTCTCCCCTTCCAACTCAACTGCGTATCCAATTAGCCCCGGTTCTCATTAACATTCTGAGCTCTGTATTGCAGACTTCCTCCAAGCAGTGGCAGAGCAAACACACGTCCCTCTGGGAGCAGGTGCAGTGATTTTTGCAATACCCAAGTTACATCAGCAGTCCTCAGGCAGACATCACTCATTAGTACGAAGCCAGATTTCTCTGTATTCTCTGGGTCTGACATGTATTTTGGTAGCTCCTGAAAGTTTCAGCTGGGGTGCAGACCCCACTGTGATACAGCAAGGCATGTGGCCCCAGTCTTACTGCGGAGATCAATTTGTGATTACTATCCATGTTTCCACTCCCCGTATTTTTTTCAGTGACTGACTGAATAGCTTACTGCCTTTGCTTTGTGTTGGAGTAGTTCAAGTGGTATAAACCTTTGCTGATGGAAGCTATCCCCAGTTCACTGAAGGTTTAATAGAGAATGAAAGCCTTGTAACTAAGGTATAGGTCCATGCAAAGATAGTGTTTCATCTTGCAAAGACTTTAAACCTCTCTGACTTATTCCAGTTTCATCTTGTTTCTAAAAGTCAGTTACTCAGTGCAACAACTGAAGTAATGTCACAGAATTCAGCTAACCAGGAGGATGTTTATGAATAGCAAATGCTGAAAGAAATGTATTTCAAGGAAATATATTCTGTAACATATGAATGTATCTTGTAATTTCAGTAGTGGGCTTGCTGATGAAATAGAAGACTGCCTTAGGCAACTTGTGAGCCAGCAACAGTGTTAGCAACAAATAAATCGGTTGTTTGCCTAGCCGCTGCAGAAAATTACTAAAAACAAGAAATGGACAGTGCTATGCTTTTAGATGGTTATAATTGTCTAACTCAGTCATTGGACAATTATACTACCACTACACTTTCTTAGACAAATATTATGCAATTTTACCACTATACCACTATTATTCTTTAAATAGAACAGAGTATGTTCTTCAGTTTGATCTTAGTTTTGATGCAAGAATAATCCTGAATTTTTTGTTTATCCAGCAGACCATGGAAGCAGAGACAGTGCAGGTGCTCTTGCTCCAAATACAGGCTATCCCTTAAATATGCTTACTGATGCAAATCCACAGGTCAGAGTTGACTAAAGGATTTGCATCCCTTGTCAGTGATCCCACACAGATAGTGAGTGTTGAGAACAAGGTGTAAGGTTATTGATACAACTGGACCTATGAAGATCTTGTAGCTCTGCTTTATGACAGTTTGTTTTTTTAAAAATTGATGAAATGTGGAATCATTCATTAGAAAGTCTAACACTGACACTGGGAATCAGATAAAAACCAGAGGATATTTGTTTGACCCCGGTTTCCCAATTACCACATTGCTCCATTGCAATAACCTCACCTTCCTAACATATACTCCTTTTTATATTTTATTTGTCACCTTTTGATTAATGTAGAATTGGACAGCTATCACCACAGTGCTGTATGGACATTTTGTTTGTTGCAATGAGTATGCAGAAACAAGAAGCCTGGAAAATATTAAATTATCGAATTGCCTCACAGGGTAAACACAAAAAAAATATGCCCAGCTGCTCCTTCTGCGCTTTGTCATTTGCATAACATGTTACCAGAAGAGGGTAAAATGGAGGAAGAAAGCAATACAGGTGATCAAATACATGTAGAGTGGAGAAGCAAAATTAGGGGTAACATTAAGGCAGAAGAAAATTGAAGAGAGAGGGAAAGGAAGTTCATTTTCAAGCAAAATGCTTTTGGGAAAGAAGCTTTTGAACAGTGAGCAAGCACTTCTATTTCTTTCTTTGCCCATCTCCACAAGAATTTTTTTCCTTCCTCTGGGACCCATCTGCAAGTTAGGAGGAATGTCTAAGGCTAACTTTTCACATCAGGAGAGGTAACAGTATGCTCTCAGCACACTGTGTCCTTTTTCTGCCTTTTGTCTCATTAGCAACCAAATCTGTCAAAGCACAGCACTAAGGAGACCTTTCTATTTCTTGCCATATCCATTGCCTTTCATGCAGATGTTTTGCATGCTGAAATCATGCCAGAGAGATTTCTGAGAAACCTCCATCTATTGTATGACATCCTGAATGCCATGAAGTAGCTAAATCCCTTATCCAGTCTTATTTGCTAGTGAGATGACTCTGCAGACAAGATGTGAAACTGTGTGGGCTAGATTTCTTCTGCAGGCGCATTTCCACTGAATGCAGTTGCTTTTAGATGAACACAGGTGCATGGGATGGCAGAGAGCGTGTTCTTGCTTGAATCCTTATTTTTCCAAGTGCTGATGATCTGACTTCACAGTGGGCAGTCTGGCAGCAGATGGCTTTTTACCCCCAGGTTTTACGGGATGAAGAGGAAGAGTTAAAAGGGATGAGGCAGATTTCCCTGAGCAGAAACCATTACTTTACTTCAGAAGAAAGCTGTTCCTTGACACTCGCTTGCCCATCATGCCGGTAAAAGAGGATGCTGAGCCAGATCAAGGACTTTAGGGGCTGCTACTAGCAATCAGTAATTGCATAATCTCCCAGCTATGAAGACAATTAAATACAGCTGCCCTGTATCTTTGAAAGGTGGTACCAAGCAGCCATTAACAAGAATCTATCTGATGACTTGCTCTCTGAAAAATCACAGCACTGACATAATTTAAAACAGCTTTTTGCTTGCCTAACTACAGGTAGACAGGTTTGAAAATGTACTGAAAATTGTCAAGTTATGTTTATTATAGACTATGTAAAATGCAAAAACTTTCAAGATGTGCTGCAATTGTACAGATGATTTCCAGGAAATCCAAGCAAAAAACCAAACCAACAAAAAAATCACTTGTATCACACATTTTAATACGTCTTATTCTTTCCTTCTGCTGCTGGGTGGTTGTCTCACACAAGTGCCAGAAATGAATTACAGTATGTACTGTACCTGTAGCTTATGTGTCTATTATGTGCATATGTCTATTATGTGCAGACTTTTTCCAGGAGGAGATCGGTTTGGGCAGGAATTGGTTGCCAACTAAGAAAGGAGAGAAGGAAAAACAAAATAATGTCCCTTAGGGTGGGTGGTACTTGTAAGCAGAACATTATTGGTCTGGGCAGGCAGCAGGAGCTGGATTTGATGGTGTTGCTGACATCTTCTCCAAACATGGCAGTGGAGAACTATTACAGGAACCACAAATTCAGCATGCACTTAGGGTTAGGTAAAGGGATTGAGTAATCCTACAATGGGTCTTGTTATATAACTTGTAAAACTGTGCCCAGGGAACAGAGATGTAACTTAATACCACAGCAGCAGTTCTTAACACTGTGACTGCCAAGGGTCACTTGCTATTCTCATTAAAACCTTCTCTTTGTAGCTAATTTAGAACCCAGACACTTTAATTCACAGCAGGTTAAAGCTTGGCATAGACACTATGTGGGTTTTTTCCACTTTAAAAGCTTAAATTAATTAGATAACAATAAAAATATGACATAATTCTAGCTATTGTAATCATTAATTTAGACCAAGGTCATTCAAAACAGTGAAAGGAGCTTCATGATTTTAGGCTTGTGTTTTCTTGTCTTTACATGGATTCATTTTATATCTCATCTATTGTTAAGTCAGGCACTGTATTGGAAACCTTTTCCTTTGCAGTCCATCTACTGCTCTGCTTAATATACATTTAATTTATATCCCATTAATTTATATTTAATCTGAAACATTAATTCTGGTTCTCAATACCTAATGGTGGAAAATTTGAAAGAAGCATGAAGTTACTTTCCTTCATAAGACCAATTCCTTTTTTTTTCTTGTTTCTTCAGCATATTTTCCTCTCAGGTTATTTGGTTAGCAGTGTTAATGATTACTTTTCAGCAAGATTTTCCACTTGTAATTGTCATCTACCTAGAGATATTTGCTATGGTGCCACTCAGTTGTAAAAATTCTAAAATACATGGAAAGGCTTCATTTGAGGACAAACTCAAGTTCTGTTTATAATGTGTTCTTCTTATGAATTACTTTTTATTTTATCATTTACGTCATTGGCATCTACTCAACAGTAAAAACATGAACGTGGTAATCTTGTGTAAAGCAGCACATAAGAGAAGATTTGTTTGATTAAGATCACATAGCTGTATATATTAGACAATGACTAAATTCAGACAGATTACGCCTGGCCTGTGGTCCTGAGCAAAGCTGCATAGTTGCAGGGCATATCAGTGGGGTGGGGCTCCACAGCTCATCCCCAAGTAAAGGTGGCAATTTTTGTGGGCACACAACACGTATTTTGTAGTAACAGGTCTATCACAGTGTAAGCTGTGGGAAATAGAAGCTGAATTTTCAACCTATTCTAACCCATTGCACCATTTCATAAGATCAGGTGTAGTCAAGGTATGGGCTAAAGGGTGTTTTGTGCTACTCTTCTCAAAACAGCCATGAACCTGGACAAAGGAAAACAAGACAAAGACATAGACCATTAATCCTGTTTTATTGCTAATCTATGGAACGGTATGGAAAACATTTGTAAAACATGGAAATGCAAAAATTCATCAGCCTAACACAAAGAAGTTGGACTTTTTTCCCCTTTCTCAGACAGATTCATTAGGTTTAGTCATACTTTTTCTAGGATGATTTTGTAAAATAAAGTTCAGAATTGTACATACAATGTTTCAGCTGAGCTAGGATGGCTAATTTTGTGTTCAGTTTTAGCTCTTGTCTGTGAGAATTATTAAAAATAAAATGAGCTTTGTAAACATGACTACTGAGCATTGCAGCAGGAGATCATGTGATCCTGGAGGGTTATCCAAAATCAAATTATAGATGCTTCACACTGATATAAGTTGAATAAATTTATAACCATTATCTTAACCAAAAAACATGCAAAGGATTACATTATGTAAATACACTTCTGTAATAGTGTTGTATTACATCCTTCCATGCCTTTGAAAAATGTTTTATTAATCAGTTTATTTGTACTGTAGCTGCTAAACTGATCTGCATATTCACTCCTAATGTTTTCTGAATTTACAAAACAAGCATTCATAATATGAGAAACAGACTTTGAGTTCCAGGTGACAAACAGCATGGGGAGGTAAAATGAAGAAAATTAGTTAAAAGCTGTTGTAATCATTTGGCCCCAGGAGACATATAATTTGGTTTTTGTTCCTGTTTCAACGCATTTTAATACTATTGGAGTTGACTTCACAGACTGAGTGTCACTAAGAAAGTCAAATGTCACTTTTAAAATGAGCATTTTATTTAGAATTGTAGGTTTCTGCCAGAGAGTCAATATTTATCAGGCACACTACATTTAATATTTATGTTTTTGAAATAGCCTAATCCATGCTCCAAAACTGAGAACATAGTCAGTGCTCTACTCATTCTACTTTCATCTGTAACTGTATGCATAGGTTCAAACTGTTGAGCGCCAAAAGCAAGTCAGAACTGGAGTCTTGTTAACTTACTATTAAATGTTGTTGGTTGTAGTTTTTGAGCTATCCATGACCAAATTCAAGTTTGGTGGTGGTTTTGATGCTTTTTTGTGTCTTTCAGTCTTAGAAATGAAGAATTTTCATGTGTTTTTAAATCAATGTTGTTGACAAAGTGATCTGAGCCTTTTCTATCTGCTTCATGGTCTTAATCAGGCATGCGCTATTTCTTTGCTCATCCACAGAAATAGCAACAGCATTTTATTTAATATCTAGGATAATTCTGAAATTATCTGTTTTCTTAGGGGTAGCAAAAATCTTTTTTAGAAGGATCAAGACTCTAAATTCATCAGGAACCTGAATTGCCTTCCTTTTGGTTTTTATTAGCTGTTCAATTTCCTGGATTTAAGTTGCATTTAAAATACCAGAAAAAGGCCAAGCTAGAACCTAGTTCTGAGATTTCCAAGTGACCAGAAGAACTAGAAATCTCACCAAAGTGCCTGTCCATTATTGCAGACTACCTCCTGCCAATACTTACTCAAACTCAGCTGAAATTCCATCTGAAGTCTTGGAAGTCCTTCTGGAAAAGTAATTAAAAAGAGCACCTTGTTAATCACTAATTAACTCACAAGTATGTAACTTTATATTATCACTTGTTAGAACTGTCAATAAGGCTGTTTCTGTTTTCTTTGGCAGTACTGTTTTGATATTTAGAATTCTCAGAACCCAACGTCAAGATCTAAATATGAATTACTGCTTTTTTCTCCTGGTAAAAGAGTCACCTATTGTTTCCAGAATTGATTTTACTGTGTTTGGACAAAACATTTTTGGTTCAGCTGCCTTATGTCAGAGCTATCTTTGATATTGCAGTAGCAGAACAGCAAGGACTTTTACAAGATTTAAAGCCTATATAGAGTTTCCTTGGTCCAACTCCCTGTGACAAGTTGCCCAGAGAGTGAAAGCCATTGTTATGAAGAGCAGTAAGCTTTGAGAGCCCTTTTATTTGCCGTGTTTTTAGTAGAAGCTATACGATATCACTCAAATATAAGAGGCAAGGGCATGAAAAGAGGGTACAAGGATGAATCATCAGGCAAATATTCCAGCCTTCCTGCCGATCAGAAGAAAGAATTCCTCTGAGGTCAGCCACAGAAATCTCCATCTGTATCAACAGCCCAAGACAGAGTCAAGAGCATGCAGAAATGGACCTGCAAACTGCAAATTGTTCCTTCTGTAAATTGCAAGTTGTTCCTTTTGAGACTTGTATATAGCTTCTCACAAAAAGCACTTCAGCAGTTCTGGGAAAGACAAAAACATGGAAAGGAGTCCACAACTGTTATTAGAACAAGCATCTTTTGTATGAAACAGTGAAAAGAGCAAGAATACTGAGCAGATGTGGTGGTTACTTCCAAAGATATGTGAAGTTATAGAGAAAGCACGTGGACTCTTGTATGTAGCCTTTTTCATAATAAAAGAAATACGGTGTGTCAATGAAAATGAAAGGTAGCAGATGTGAAACAAATGGAAATTTATTCTCAGAGATGCTGATTAACTTGAGGAACTCAATGACATTAGATATCACTGAGGCCAACAGCTTAAACCCAGGCAAGTGAGGAATAAAATGAAAACCCTGGAAGTACTCTTGTGTCTAGCTCTAGTGATTGCCCACTCTGCAGAGTGCATTTGTTTCACTTGGTATTTGAGAGCAAACTGGTTAAGAAGTTTGTCTCATTATAAGTAAAGTAAGGTCATTTTTGCAGAATGGAATCTTGAATTACAATTAATAACTCACTTTAAAAATTATTATAAAATTGAAAAACTCTCTGCAACAACTGTTTTCAGCACTTTGCTATCAAAGGTTATTGGAAATAGCTGTAATAGATTTTTATTCTGATTTCCTAGGGGTAGCCCTTATCTTAATGCTGTTGTATTTCAGGTAGAGGAGAAATGCTTCTGTTGCCCCTTACATTAACCTAGATTAAAAAGCTTGCTAACTGCACAGATCTTTGCTAAAGTTTTAACTGAAAACAAGAACTGAAATCTATGTATAATATTCCAGCTGTCTGCAGATTGAGGAAAATAAAAATTTAAATGACCTCACCAAAAATAATGAAGTCTGGCTGAAAACCAGCTGGGCAAGAACAGAATTTAAAATCTGGAGTCACTTTGTGTACTGAATCTGATTTCAGTAAAGCTTTAGTATGATTCCAGCAAAAATCCAATTTCCCTGTTGCTGTTTTCTCTGGGAACTACTTTTTAAATCCAGTCGTACCCATGCCATCCCTTTCAGAAAATGGTTTGAATTGGATATAAATAAGGAAGAGATTTTTGACCACCATTTTCCTTTTTGGATGTTCTGATAATTAACAAAAACACTTCTGTGAAATAAATCCCTTAGCTAGGATTGAGGAACAGATGGATTCAAGAAAGTCCCATTAATATGATAAAGAAAAAAATTTTTGATGTCCACAGTACATGAAAGTGCAATGAAATAGCCTCCAATATCTGCAAACCATTATATTGTTTGGTAGAAACGACAGGGTGATATGAAATCTTCCAATAAATTGTGAAGATACAAGCAAACATAAAAGTGCCTTATACAGAAAATCAAGAAAAGATTAAGGGAAAAGTCTTCTTTTTAATGCTATGATCTTGTAGCCAAAGGAGCAGTGTAATGAAGCTTTCAGTGATAACAATCAAAAACATGTTTGTGAAAAATCATTTGACACATTGTGGGTCAAATGACAAAGCCAACAAAGAAACAGCAAAGGAAAAGAAATGCCCAACCCGTAAAAATAGAAGAATGTTGTTATAGTTTGTAAAGCAAGGATAAATGAGGAACAGAATAAATTAAACATACTGTAATAAGGGAAGAAAACCCTATACAGCAAATTGGTTTGAAATATGGAAATACTGTGACTGTCACTAAGTCAGAGAAACAGTGATACGGAGTTGTTGCACAGCCAGTGCAAGAGAGCTAGCTGTCCTTCTGAAAGCACACTCAGATATGAGCTAAAGAATTAATTTTATTCCAGTCTAAATGAATGCCTAGTACAACATAAAATACTGCAAAAAATGTCCTTTTGATAAATCACCATTACACGTTGTTTGTAGATTAGACCATATGTTCACATGAAGGAAAAACATTGCCCAGAACTATTTCTAAATTGCTACCATTACATCAGCCTCCAGTTATAAAAATAATAGAGAACCTTTTTCAGATAAAGTCATTCTTCATTCAGCAGAAGGAAATGGATTGCACAAAAACATTATTGCAACAGAAAACAGGCTTTTATTGCCCCCAAATGTCTTGGGATATTAGCAGGGACTTAGTGAACACAATCACAGAACAAAAATGCAAGCAATCTATTTACCAGGTAGCATCCCATTCACTGTGCTACCAAATTTGGAGATGACCTCAGAGGAAGAGCTGGAAAATTGAAAATAAAGAAATAAAAAGGAAATATCATTATTGAAAGGAAAAAAAAAAAAAAAAGAAAAGGAAAACTTGCAACTTATTCCAGATATTGAAAAAACTCAAGAGCATCACAAAATGGTCATAAAGCCTGAGAATGAGAAAGTTACTTTTGACAAATAGCTATCAACATTTTAAAGAAAAAAGATGCAATTTTAGAGAAAGAATCAGTGATGAAACAGATAACAAATTAAAATTTTAACATATTAAAGAAACATTTACAACTTGATTGTTGGGACATTTTTTACAGAAGAACTAAACCCTTTACAAATGAAGATCTACTAAGATCGTGTTATTGTCTTTGAGAAAGATGGGAAAGACTAAAGGAATAGATAAGTTTCTAAGCCACACTGATGGATATTATGGGCTACAGGTTACACAGTTTGGAATGAAAAAAATGGGCTATTTTCAAGAAAACTAGTTTTCATATCCACTTTTTATTTTTTTGTTTCATAAAATTCAATGCACTTTAAACATTATTTACATTTCTCCTTTATTAATTTTAATAATTTTTAAAACATTGAACTATTTACTGGGAAGGTAGTTTTCTTTTTCTTTTTTTTTTTTTTTTTTTGGTATGACTTTTGCCTGGAAAAAAATTGGAAAATAATTTTGGAGCTGATTTTGGGAGCTATGTAGACAAATATTTCATACAATGTTACAGGAAAGGAAAATGGGTCATTTAAGCAGTAGGAAATTGGAGGCAACTTTAAAACTGCTAGGCAGACGAACAAGAGGTGCATTCTGTTCCCAAAATGTTACTTTGTTCCCAAAGTTCAATAAGTCACATCATCGTTCGGTGATTGTTTCTTCTCTCAAGTCTTTTCTGTGTTGTCAATATGGATTATATGGTCTGAGATAGAACTTGATCCTTATGAATTTATATGACATGTTGAAGAAAACCTCCAAAATGCAACCTAAAAGGGGCAGATCAGTAAAGAGGGATAAAAACACATTTTAATAGATTTAGATTTACTAAATATCAGGTGTTTAATGGCAAATACTGAAATAATGTATTTCCTTTGGCTAGCATAGTCAACTGCGGTTGTCCTCATAACAAATTTCTGAAATCCCTGTGGAATATGTAGAAAACAGCCAGTAAATAACTCAGTGTAAACACTCATTCATTTGTGAAAAGCACATGTGTTTCTCTCATCTGGCATTGCAGAAGAATAACACCACACACCTAGCCATGGAGAGGAAGTTCTTCAGGATTTATCAAGGCATGGGAAGAAGTAGCTTTTGGAGTAGAATGAGCACCTGGATAGCAAGGGGCAAGAAACTGGCTACGGTTCATTGACAGTGACAGAACAGAAAATAGCCAAAAACTATTTAAAATACTTATGTTAATACACAGGAAACCTTGAAATTTTTTTTTTTTTAGTCCAATGGTTGTCTGAAGAATAATTCAATTTGTTTTGTCCTTTGGCTTCTCTGACAAATTTTTCTGAATCCAGTCCAGAAAAGACAGGCTCACATGTAGTACTTCTATCTGTATTTCTTGAGAATGAAAAATTAAAAAAGAACAAAGTTGTTTTATCATCAATAAAGGCTTTCTTACTTATAGAATTCTTTCTTTGTTCCACAGGTAGAACTCAGTGTGGCCATGGCCCATCATCATAAAAATAAAATTTTAAAAAATAATAAGAAAAAAAGTTAATAAGAAAAAAAAAGGACTCCTACTGAAAGAAAATAATATTTATTCCCTCTCAGTAGGTGATTTTCTCTGAGGTCAGCCAGGTATGTGATGTGGAACTTTTTGTTTTTCCCACAGTATTGTGATTTGTTTCCTGTTGATAAGAAATGTTAACTTTTGTGGTAGGAATATAATTTGCCTTGGAAATTGTAATATAACTAGAGCCTTAAAGGCTATTTGTTTTAATTGGTGAAAATTTTTAATACCCCAGAAAATAAAAGGCTGAGAAAAAGCCTAGAGAAAAATGTATTTCCTACAATTTGAAATTCTCACCTCATTCTTTGTCAATTGGGTGCAGTGGTTATGCCATTTGCAGTAACCTGAGATAGGTCTAAGAGCCAACAGTACTTTTTCAAGAGTAAATGATACTTTTAAAACCTTGCATAGTTTCTTAGTTAGGTAATCTTGATGATAGAGAGGCTCTAAAATGTTCACTATCTCTGTAAACGAAAAACATATTTAAAATAGAGATACTACGAATATCAGTAAGCAATCATGTTCAAATAGAAGGAACAAAACTATCAAGGAATACATCAGGATTTAATAATTTCTAGTGTAGAAAGACAATGATAATCCAGTGTGTCCTTGATGCTTGTGTGACCAGCAACATTTGTAAGAAAAGCTGCAGTCACATCTCAAACCCTTTTGGTGGGAATGTGTCAAGAAAATTTCTCAGGTGTTCCAGCCACACAATACTCTGAGAAGATCATTGCTGACAGTCTGGAAACACAAACAGGAAGGTATTTATGAGATAATGGGATAGCTGCTGGGTTTTGTGGTTTGTTTGGGTTTTTTAGTTCTCTTTACTGTACGTGCCCCGTTTGCACTGTGCAAAGCCAGTAGCAGAGAGTGGAGGAGCAATTTTAATCCACAGAAACAAAAAAGGAAAAAAACACCAAGTGCTAAAATGGGCATAATGGAAATTAGAAACATTCACATTATTTGTCTAGCAGGTTGCATCTCCACCAGAGCACACAGATCAATTGTAAAAACAAGGCCACTCTTTAGGCTGCTGCACCTGGTGGTCATATGTTTTTTTTCACACATCATGGTGGTCATTACTTTCATTCTATCTAGTCATAATTTTCATTGCACAGTTTTTCCAGGGTGGCTAGGCAAGGTGTTATTTGGGACATAGTATCATACACTTTAGACTGTTATGTTTGACATATTTTCAGTTAGACACTGGAAAACATCAGTAAAGACCAGTACTTTGGAAGGTTTGTTTTCACAGTGAAAGTAAAAAGATACCCCATGTGTTGGAAAAGCTCATTCAAAACTTTGCCTTGTACTTCCTACACTTCCGTCTCAGATGTTTTTACCATTCCCTGAGCCTCCTTGGAGGCCCCTCTTCTCTCTTTGTCCTTCTGGTAAGCAAGGTAGCTTTTCTCCTGAAATTCCCAGCAGCTGATTTATTTTTTTGGCACAATTCCTGCCACTGATTTCACTCCACAGCTGCATTCTGGTTGCAGACATAGTGGGCATGCCTTAAGTGAATTTAAACTTGTAATGGCTCCTAAAGCACTTGGGACTTAATCAGTTTCCTATTCTAAGCCCTCAGGAGGACAGAGCACATTAATTAACAGCCTCAAGGTGTCAATTGCTCTGATCCTCAGCCTAGGACCAGATACACCCTCTGTGCTGAGCCCTCCTGAAATATAGCAAGTTTTCTATAGAAGGTAAGCTCACAAAAAAACCCTAGGAAGGTATCACCACAGTCACTGATTTCTCCAGGGTATAAGAAAAATTTTTCCTCCTCTTTCTTCTGTGTTTTTGGCTAGAAGACTCTCAAAATCCAGCTATCTCTATGAGATTTTTTTTTCTGCTTTTTTGGGGGATTTTTTTTTTTTTTTTTTTTTTTGTGGCAGACTGTAGTCTACAGAGAAAATGTAATAGAATTGTTTCATGTTTGGGTTTGTTTTATCTTTTTTTTTCTTTTCCTATTAATGAAAACAAAATACTGGAACAGCCTTTTCTCACTCAAAATTATTATTTTTTTGTATTTAATTGCCAAGGTGAACATGTCTGAGATCAGGTATTTTATTGTTGTTGCTGTTGTCATTAGTTAACTATTACTTCATTTTGTCCATAAGCCCTATGCGATTTGCTTCTCTCTCAGCTGTGCTCACTGTTCAGATGCTTGCTGTTAACAGAATCTTCTCAGCCAAACACAATCAAAGGCGTGCAGGGGCCCCGTGCAATAAGTTTGCCCTGTTAATAAACAGTAATAATTCTCATTGCACAGAAAAAGGAGTTCAGGACAACTGACCCCCTTAGTTAACCCAACAAGAACTGCCTACATATTTCTGCTTCAGCTCACAATCTTAATTTTGCCATGTTAAACATATTGTGCTCATAGTCATTGCCAAGGGCACGTTAAGATGCTCTCCAAGGTTTCAAGCTACTGCTGTATAGGTTTGTTCAAATCAATGTAATATTCATCTTTCCAGATAAATTTAGGGCTTATATACATTTAACACGAGTAGAACCAAGAAAAAGAGCCAGAATACACCTGTGGAGAATTTAGAGCATTTACACTGGAGATAAATTTGAGCCAATTTATCCAGAAAAAAACTGCTGAGCAGTGGAGTATTCTCCCTCCATGAATCCTTGAATGTTTCGCTGCACAGTCTGGTTATATGGTGCAGAAAGCAATTCCTATTTAAAGCACAACACAAAATCTTATTCTGTTGTTCTATGACATGGCTGATTCTTTTTTGCAGAAACATTCCTCCAATCTAAAGACATTAGCAGAAAACATGAGCAATTTAAGCATTTATGTGACTGTCATGCATTTGCAGTACATATACACAAAAAAAAATGCACACATTCTGAGAGAGACAGATTGCACTTTCTGCTTTAAAGTCATCCCTCTGGCACTCCTAAAATGCCAGAATATTACAGAGTATTGCTGTTTTCTGGTGAGCAAGGGAAAATAGTAAGTAGATGCAATGCTCTTCTCCTAACTGTTGATCCCATTTATTTTGTGCACAAGGTAGAAGGAAACCTATTTTCAGAAAATGATAACATCTTTGAAATAGAGTTCAGCTGCAAGCAGTGCTTACTGGTTGAAAAGAGTTTTCAGTCAATTTGGTACAACAATAATAGTCAAGGTTAGGGAACCATTTTTCTCTCTCCTAAACATGTTGTAACACCAGCATGATTTTAACAAGACAGCTCTTCGTTTTTATTTCTTTCACTTATTCCTTGGGTTTGTTGCCAAGAGCAACACAAAGAATGCACCAGGGTGTCATAATAATCCTCCATTAAATCCCTAGTATTTGAATTTTAATGCTATAATTCAACAGCTGACAAAAGCCCATTGAGCAGGTCTAAGGAGAGGAAAAGAGCTGGTCCCATTTTCTCAGGGGGTGATGCTATAGCAACATGGAATGAATTTGGGGTCAGGGAACAAGCTGTCTCCAAGCTTTGTTTGCATTTCCTGGCTAAAAGTAGAATCTGGTGTTATAAATTTTACCAAAATAAGTGGTTATTTGGAGTTGCATGAAGATCGTTTGCTCTGTAAAAATGTGTGCCTTGGAATAAAAAGAGCAGACACAACAAAACATGTAAGACCTTCAAGACAGCAAACTAACAGACTACTTTAGGAAGTGCCAGTCTAAGATTTATTTCACAGTCTCTCTTCCTTCTTGGATTTCCCTACCTTCCAGTGCAAGCACTGCACCAGAACTTGAAATGATGCAACACACTAAGTCCATTCTAAAGAAATAACACAAAGACAGCAAAGTCAATAACTGTGGAACAGAGACCTCTTACAATCATCAAAGACCTCAGAAAAGTCTGGTATGTCATTTGTTATGCTTAGCTGTCCCCACACTGAAGGCTTTTGTGCTCTGGGGAATGTTGTTTGGTGGAGACAAATGAATACACCTGGAAGACAATTGTCCATTGTGCCAAACACTGCTCATTGGGTGCAGGCAGCCCCCTGCCCCAATCCCTCCCTTCTCGGAGCACTCCTCTTCCCTCAGGGCCAGAGTCACTGTGCAGCTGTTCTCAGAGCTGAGTTTAGTGGGGATTAGAGCTTGGGGTAGGTAATAGAGTACATTGGCAATTTCTGTGCCTTCCACTCTATTGTGAGGCATATTTTAAAGAAGAGTGAGGATTCATTCCTCTTCACATATATAATAATCAGAGATTCATTAGATAATACTAATAAAATAATATAAAATATTAGAATTAACATATGCAGTTCTCTGTGTAGACATACAGATTTTGTCATTGAAGAAAACTATCAGTGTTTGAATGAATTTGAGATCATGGGAATTTTTTCTCTATTTTTCCACTTTGAAATCCATTGCTGATCACCGGTAGCCCGCCAATTGCCCAGCTCCTCTACTGCTGGAGACTGCAGCAAGGATGCCTCAGTTCCGACAGCTCTTGCTCAGGCTGTGAGACCTGGGACACATCAGAACAGGGAGTATGGCTGTTAGCACTGATGTAAGGGGAGTGCAGTGTACTTGCTAGGTGAAGTGATGTAGTCAGGATGGATGAAGGAAGAACTGCTGTGACTGTAGGGTGAAGAAGTGAAACATGGTTTTGAGGCCCTAGAGAGATATTTGTACAGGACAGAGTCAGGTGAGTAGGAGCAGGCAGAGCAGCAGCCCCTCTTGCAGCTGGCGTTTTAATGGCTGCTTGGTCCTGTGGGTGTTGTAGGTGGACTTCAAGGCTCCTGAAGCAGAGGTTGTCTTGAACTGCAATTGCCTGCACGTCTTACTGATGGGGTGTCATTTTCTTTGTTTCACACAGATCCCTTTGACAAGGGTTTGGTGCACAGCAAGGGGTTTAGAAAGCATTCCTCCTTCCATCCTCTTCCTCCAGAGCTCAGTAGCTTTCTACAAGAAAAACAATTCTCGCTCTTTCCTCCCATGTGCCTCTGGATGAGCAAAACCACTGAAGGGACTCAGTACACTACTCCTCTCTTCAGTGTACCTCTGTGACAGAACAGGACCTCCCTGATTTTTATTTTTTTTTGTCAACAAATTCGTTACACCAAATTATTGTTTTCCCAAACCTGCATTTCAAATTTATCTGGGCCAAACTTGCATTAGAGCTGCTAAATGACATGCATGTGATTGTTGCTAGGCTGTCCATATGCTGCTTTTTGGAAGTGGTACATCCATTTCTGATCTGCATAGTGCATGCACCCATTTCTGTCTACTATTATATCAGTATCATTAAGCTGCTTATTCACAGTCCCTTAAAAACAGAGCACCTTGTGCCTACATTTTCTTTCCCAAGTTTGTGAACTGCTTTCTAGTTCAGTTTTGCTTTATCTAAGATGAACAGATTTTATGAAAATTCCATTCTTTCATGCTATAGAGAGCCATTTATCAATAGAAAAGCTGTAAGCACTGGAGCCCCACTCCAAAAAGTTCAGCTCACTTGACTTCAGGGTCTTTAGAGCAGGAATGATTCCTGTCAGACTGTTAGATCTAAAAGGGAAGCAGTTCATGTGCAAACAGCTTTCCATCATTATCCTGGGAAGAATCCCACTGGGAGAATAAAGAGTAGCCATAGGAGAAAATTTCTGTAGTAATGGCATGTCATTCTCTTGACCCTCTGCTGAAGTGTTCATTTTTGTTATAGATCAGGCAGGAAATATGACATTTTATTGTGTGAGATTTCCAGGCAAGCATTCCTCAATGGGGTGCAGTTCCCATTGGGTAATAATCTACAGAAACATTCTAGAGAAAACAAGAAACTTCATTGTCATAACTTTAAGCCTAGCAAGCTATAAGTTGTGAAGATCCTTTGTTAGATATTTTTTTATTTAGTGCCCTTTGTGTGACTGAACTGATTTCCATACAGAGCTTATTTGATTTATGTATTAACCCCATTTATTCTGATTTTTTCCATGAAATGAAGAACAGAGGCAGAGTTTGAAAGTTTTGCCAAGGTTTTGAAACACCTTTTCTGTTCTGGAATTGGGAATTCCGTGGCTGAAATTAAAATCTCATAGGTTGAATCAGTGATCTCCCAACTTTTGCTGTAAATACCCTTTCATGGTATCAGTGTGACCATCATGTTACTGAATTGATGCCTAGTCTGGCAGCAAAGTTTATAGGTATGCCTAAATGGCACTGATTGGAACTTACAATTCTTCACAGAGCAGCATTTCACTGCATAAATGCAGGTGCTGCTCTGCTGGATTTGGTGCACACTGAGTTGCTTGGAGGAGTGATGTGCTCAGGCCTCCAGCAAGCCAAACACACACGTGCACACATTTGCTGAGAACGACAGGAATCCACCCTTAGGACTTGCTTGAAGACTTCTCTAGTTTACAACAGTGCTATTGGAAATAGGTCTTAGAATCAGAAAAATAAATGGCTTCAGTGTAAATGAGATATGCTGGAGAAGGAGAGCTGAAACTGAATCAGAATGGACAACCACTGAAGGAGCTCACAACATTTGTGGTGCTGGGTATGTCTATGCTGGTTTTGCACTCTTATGGGTTTGTTATGGACAGACATGCATCAGCCTCAGTCTAAATGCACACAATCTGGCAAGACCAAGTTCAGGCTGATACTGAGCCACAGATGCCTATCTGAGCTCTGAAATATCTAAGCACTGCAGTGGCTGTATTTCAACTACCTCCACTTCCAGTGTGTGTAGGGTACAAATATTCTTTCAGAATGTAAGTCTGCTCATTACTGATGGAAGTCCCTTTCCATCCCTTGTTATATTTGGTGCCAAACCTGTAAATCAGTCTCAGTTCTATTTCAGACCTGCTTAATTTTGTTTGATGCTCACTGGACTCCTTTATATTTTTTGAAAGGCAACAAGTGATACTCCAGGCAGATTTGGCTAGACAGTCTTTGACTACCCCTATGATGTGCTAGCTCTAAGTCTATCACTTCCCAAAGGCATTCCTGTCAACATAACTGATTTCTCTTTTTGAGTATCTTTAGGATAAAGCAAGCCTTGGGTAAGACAATGGAGGGTATACATATCAATAATCTGATGCCCAGAATGAAATCAGCAGTGAAGTTCTCAGTCAAGGGCTCTCAGAATCTACTTAAGTGGCTCCCTTCAAGTTTTCCATGGTCCACTACACAGAGGTATCAGAGAAAGGAATCATTTTGCTAGCAAATGCCATCCAGAGCCAAATCTGTGATCACAAATACATTATTGTGCTTTCTTCTCTTTATTTTCTATTTCCATGACAAGCTAACATACTTCTCTGAACAGAGAAGAGGGAAAATCTAGCTGGGAAGCAGAAAGAGATGTCCTCACACTGAAGGTGCTGCTGAAACAGGCAGATTGTTCCCAAAGAAAGACTATTCCCTTGTAAATTCATGTGAAAGGCTCTGTGACTGGACACTGCCCAGATTCCCATGAAGAAATATCACCTACTCTAAATAATGTAGAGCAGAAGGAACAATAACACCTTTCTGAATTAGGGGAAAAAAGGGAATTGGCAAGATTTGAGGCAGTACATTTCGCTGGTTGCATATAATTGATAAACCTGTGGTGTTAAACCTGTGGTTGCTTGGGAAGTCTGAGCTACTCTTTAATGAGTAGGTGAGGGAAATCCATACTGAAATACATAGATATTTTTCCCAACTAGAGGCAAATGATGGCAAAGGATACCACAATAAGGTGAAAGATATGTCAAAGAGAACAAGAAACATATTTCCCGTTTTTACAGCTTGTTTGGAATTTGTTGGTGGGAACTGTGGCCAGTTAAACAGCAGTTTCCTGATGTTACTTATCTGTCAAAGGAAAGAAAAGTTATTTCCCATGATGAAAACAACAGATGTGAGTTGTACCCTGGAAACTGAGCCCCAGGTCAAACAAGTACTTCTTGAGAGTGAATGGTACAAAAATTAAATTAAGAACAACTTAAATGACATTTCTGGTTTTAAAAAGTTGGGAGTTTTTTTACCCTCTTCTCATAACCAATAAACTTCTTTGCTGACAGTAAGTTTCTGTGAGGAAGATAGGAAGCTATTGCAATATTTAAGTAATTAAAAGTTTTTCTCTGTGTTTCGAGGGGTGCTTGCATCCATGTGAATGAAACCTGATTTGGTGTGCTGTATGTGTGCTGAGAAGTGCAAACATGGACTCAAGTCATGCCTGACGATGGCTGTCCCAGTGTGTGTACAGTAAGGGCTCCCGTGTTTCCGTCTGGGAAATCCTGGACTAGAGTATATGTATGCATGCACTACACAGATGGCTGACATATGTGATCAGGCATGTTTTTGGGTGCATGAGGCTAGATGCAAAGATTAACTCCTGTGAGTACGTGCAGTGAGCCCAGGGTGTCTGGAGAGTCAGCTTGCACCAGTGCTCTGGGCACCGGTCCAAGACGTCTGGACACGCAGCAACCCAACAACAGCTACTGCTGCTGTCTGCTCTGGCAGCAGGATAACCCCTCCACCCCTGGGCAAACCACCACATCCCTATTTACCAACTGAATTACATTTTAGGCTTCGTTAAAAAGAGGGGACATGGCACAGGAAGAAAGATAAGTTGTAGCTGTAAACAAAAAAAAAAAAAACCCACACAAAATCCCCTATGTTCACATCATTGCACAAATGTCCAGATGTAATGGGTCTAACTGAGATGGAGTTCATTCTTCCCGCTGCAGTAAAAGAAAAAATATGAAAAGAAGGAGGAAGGATGGGCATTTGTTCTTTACGACTTTGGCTTTCTGGAGCAATTGGTACAGGTGCTGGAGCTCTGCTTCCCAGAAGGTGACCGGGTATCACTTTTTGTTGGGAACTAGAGAATAAAACCTTCAGCTTTTTTCTCTGCTTATGCATACACAGCCTTTCACTTTTGCTTTAGTAAACTGCCTTATCTCAAACTATGAGCTGCTTTCTATTTTTTTTTCTTTCCCTTGTCCAGATGAGAAGAGGGTATGAGAGAGAATCTTGGTGGGCACCTAGCATCTAACCAAGATCAATCTGTCACAACAGATAAATAATTTACTCTTAAGTTTTCTTGGGATTATCATTTTAGATATAAATTAACTCTTTTTAAAGAAAACTTTTTAGAATAAGTGTTCTCACCTAAAATATTTTTGCAGCTGTGTTTTTGCAGCTCTAGATGGTTAAATGACATGGAATAATACAGCATAGTCAGATTAAAATACCACCTTTCGCTTCTTAATTTGTAAGAGTAGTTCCTATTCTCCACATCTTGTCCAGATGCAGAAGTAGAACTGAATTGCCCTTTATGTGCAGTTCGTCTGCATTTGTAGCACTACTGCAGGAGCATAATCAACATCCTACTTAAATTCAGTAGTAAAAATAGTTCTTTTAGCTTTATATTGAGAAAGTCATTGGGAGACTACAAACACTTTAGTGAACCTGCCAGAAATCTAGGGCAGTCTGTTGCTGTGATATTGGAGTCTTTAAAGCCAAGTGATATATTTTCCCTCAGCTTGGTCAGTCCAAACATCAGATTTTAGGAAGTCTTTGTATTTTATTTTTTCTGCTGCTGTCCAAGAATGCAAGTTTATCCTTCTGGAGAGACAGTTGGACCAATCATCTTCTGAAATAAAATTATGAAAGAAATATTCATTCCAAGGTTTAAAGTTTCTGTGGATTTTTTTCATTTTATTTTTTTATAAATTATTTTCACATACAAAAAAATCAGCCTCACACAAGAGCTGCACTCCACAGCTGGATCTGCTTCCAAGACTCAGTCTGAAGGTGGGGTATCAACTTTGGATATTTTTAGCCACAAAATATGTGAACTACAAAAGTATGTAAACTACACATATATTTGCCTGTTATTTCAAAGGAATTCTCTTCATTGCAGTAAAAAAATATTGCCCACAGAAAGTTGGCAGAGTAGTAGTCCGTGTCCCAGCAGATGCCTATGGAATGTTTCTGGCTGCTCTGCATGCTAAAATGTGTGGCTTTATAAATAGTGTTAAAATATTCAACTTTAGTTAAAAAAAAAAAATTAAAAACCATTCATTTATTCCCCCCAAGGCACATGTAGTACGGACCATAAACAATGCACTAATAAACCAGCCATTCTCCAAAAGCTTTTCCCATCTACTGCTTTAAAAATGTGACCAGAATGGTTTCATTTAGGCCAAATAGGACCATTTACTAATGAAAGCAGTATTTGGGAGAGTGTGGTTGATGCATTGTGGTAATTCATCACCAATTTCATATCTAATTATGAACATAGATTTCCTAGATTTAGGAAAGCACTTAGATGAACATATAAACAATTTTGTCTTCAAGATAGGGTATAAATACAGTATGGTATTTCAGCTAACCATCTGTACCAGTTTTTCCTTATTAGCTAATTTTAGCTGCTACTTTGCTTAACATGTAAGCTCTTTGAATGATTCTTGAAAACAAGCTCAGTTCTCTTAGACATGAAAAGATCAAGGACAATTCAGGTAGTTTGAGTATAGCCAAAAATGATAAGTTTTGAGAGGTACTTCAATCAAATAGAATTTTAAGGTATACTTAAAGCTAGTAATTTCCTTATTTTTCTTTCCTAAGAAAAGCTATTGTTCTATTAAAATGATTACATATACAGCTAATGAAATTTTTTCCTTACTGTGGCATATTTCAGTTGATGATCTAAAAAATGTGCTTTAAAGGTGTGTGCACAAAGCAATTAAATATTCCTGTAAAATGAGTAGCTATTTACCCTGAATTCTAAATATTCTTAACAAGATGTACCTTAAATTACCCTTTTCTTTGAATATCTGCGGTGATTAAATCTGGATTTTCTCAAAATAATTATTAAAAACTATTTCTTCTCTTACTGTGTGAACTTGCTTCACCACATCACTTGATAATCTAGGTCTGAAATCCAACTACTTCCTAAATTAAATGGTTTGCTGCAGTTGTACAGTATTTCTGTGCCTCAGTGGAAGGTCTGCCCATCACATGCAATGGTCAGCTCTGAATGCTCATCCTCCAAGGCTTTTGTAGCTTCTCTCTTCTTCCCCACCACTCACCACTTGTATGTCACCACTGGTGCACATTTAGCTATGAACTCTGAGTCAAGAGCCCTGCTCCAAAAAATGACTCCTTCCTTTCCTTCTCCAGCTCCTTTCTGCTTAGAATTTCTGTTTTTTTTTTCCTCCACAATTTTACATCCTGAATAACTTAAAGTCAACTTAAGTGTAGTCTAACTAAAACCAATCGTTTTTATCTCGCTTCCTAAACCCTTTCTGCTCACACTTTCTGTGGCTGCCAAAATGATCCTTTTCCTTGTAATCCAAACAATCTTTGATTCTTCTTTTGATATGTCTCCTCAGAGTCTAACTGCAAGTAAACAGTCAGACACACATAAATTATTTTGTCCATCTTTGCAAAGGGTAAAACTATCTTTAATTGAAATTCAAAATTTTGCATAGCTCTGTCTTATTTATATTTTGAAAGTGTCTCCTTTAGTCTTGTGATGAATTTAATAGCTTACATTTAAGTAAAATTTTTCATAAAGTTCTTTTTATGTCACCTTTAAAAAGATTTTAAGACAACAGCAATTATAATAATGCCATCATTATATAGCGTTTCCAAACACTTCTTCATAATTCTTTTTATTCCTCACACATTTTCCTTTATTACTTTTATTATTAATATTATTATTGCCATCTTCATCCTTCCCCTTCTCCTCCTCCTCCTCATCATCATCATTACCACCATCTTTGACATAGCAACTACTTGGAAATAGAAATTGCTGAGAGTTCAGGTGATATGCACCGCCTTTCTTTCTTTTCAGCAAAGTTCTGGCAATATGTTCACACATGATAATGCAAAAAAAATATGAAACCCTTTGGCAGTCAGGTCAGTGGTTAGCATCTTTGGAGCTGTCTCCATGCCAAGAGGATCTGTGCTTGGTGTGGGAACAGTTTTGTTGACTTTATAATGCTTCTTTGTGTTGGAGGGAAAATAAACACCTTTTGAACCAGCTTTAAAACATGTGTTGCAAGGATTCATGAAAGAAATGGATTTTTTTTTTTAATTGTCTGATTGAACAGGTCAAAAGGTCAAACTGCAACTATGTTGGGCTCTGATTGATAGACTTTTCTGTAGAATATCTGCCTGTGTGATTCCCCAGGGCTGTTCAGCTGAGAAAGTGTTGTATGATCAAACCTGCTCTCAGTGGCTTGGGTAACAACAAGAGGAGTTAGGACATGGACAGTAGATCACTGCAATTTCATTTTTCTTATTTCATCTGGGGTTTTTTGTTTTTTTCCTAAGTCCTCATTTCCTGAGAGGAAAAATCCACAACTCAGTTTAGACTTAGCCTTTATTGAAATTAAAGCAAACTAAGTTTTCATGTTACTTTTTGAGTACACTGTTTCAATCTAAGGATATTAAAAAAAAAAAGTCAAGGGGAGATATTGCTACTTATCTTCTAATGCAAGTTGATCAGAACTGAGTATGAGATTCACATTACTAGAGCTTCAGCATTCACTCTTCTGCAGTCCTAGTCCCACACATAAAAGAAACGTTAACTAAGAAGTGAGGTTTGTAATACAAAACTAGGTACAAACCTTACTGATGCTTCTGTCAGAAGCAGAGCTTTCATCAGGTCTACCTTTTGAGATTTTTTAGCTGATGTTTAGCTCACTGCAGCCACCCTACAGTGAGCATTCATCTGTCTTCTACATGTATGTCATCTCTCTTTTCAAGACTATTGAGTTGATTGAAAGTCACTGGTAGGTTCAAATGTACATTTACAGAAACATCTGACAGACATATACACACAGCAAGATCTCCAAATCTTTAGTGTTTCAGGAAAGAAACCAGACTAAAAGATTATGAAATAAGATATCCACCTCCACCCTGCCCTAAAAATTGAGGCATAAACTGAGCAATATTCTGCAAGAAGTTTTTCTTCTGAAAAAAAAATCTGGTAAGAATT
The DNA here is from genome assembly GCF_963662255.1 of Cinclus cinclus. Classification (NCBI taxonomy): domain Eukaryota; kingdom Metazoa; phylum Chordata; class Aves; order Passeriformes; family Cinclidae; genus Cinclus; species Cinclus cinclus. The sequence goes on along the minus strand of NC_085048.1, from coordinate 54,465,578 downwards.
GGATGTCCAATATGGGTTCTGGCACTGCTCATGATTTGATGTTAATTTTCCTTCTATCCAACTGTGATAGCTATCAATACACAGTGTAGAATAATCCTAGGCAGATAAAATATGGTCTTCAACAAATTACTTAAGACAATCACCAAATAAATGTATAGATCATGATTGTCCCATGCATATTTTCACCATCATTTGATGTCAAATATCAATATAAATCAACATAAACAGAGTGATATAATCACTATTTAGAGAGCATTAGCTGTTATCTAACTTCTACTTTGTATCTAGGACAACAGATAAAGAGAATTCATTTATTGAAAATGCTGAACCAATTTAAATTCTGATAAATACTCAAACACTGAAAAATCATTAAGTTCTATGAGCTGCATTCCTCTTTGAGCTGCATTTCTCTTTGAGCTCTTGCTCTGCCTCCATGCTCATCTTCTTTAGAATTTTTTTCTTGTACAGGTATGAAAAAGTGCTATGCAGTTTAACCATAAGACTCTTGAAATACAAGTCTGTAGGACATTTTTGTTTGCCTCTAAAAGGTTCTAATGTTTTCCTCCATTATATAAATACCGAATAAAAAAAATGAAAGTCTTGAAACAGAGGCCATGTCATAAAAGTTTAACCAGACAGGTGAAAGCGTGGTTTAATAGCAGGTGTCTTAAAAAGAATTTCCAATTTGGTTTGTCCTGGTTGTATAAACTGTAGATAGTAAAAATCTGCATTTTCATGGTTTATTTGGTTGAAAATATAATTTAACGTTTTACATTAGCAATTATATATATGAACTATCAAGGTCAAGGTTAAACATGAAGCTTTGGCCTTTTGATGGCTTGATTTATTGGTCTGTTAGTAGCTCTGCCTGAGCATCATCATCTCCCTGATCTGTGAGCTTGCATTATTTGCTTATTGCAAAAATAGTGACTGTATTTCCTTTACATGTGGCCAGTGCATTATGACCTGCGCACTGACTCTTGAATTTTTGTTGCCCCTAAAGGCAGGGGGAGAAAGAAGCACCCTAAACTCTTGGTTCATTCTACTTGGTACTCTATAAGCTGCATTTTTCCATTTCTCTGCTTTCTATTATCCATGCAGATGATTTGATATTATGGTGGTTGCAACTTATGTGTGCATCTGAATTAATATTGCAGATCAACAGAAGACAACTTGTAGAACTAATTGATGCTGAGGATGTGACATCCAAAATCACACACATGCCAAGGTTTTTCAGGCTTCAGACTAACTATTGCTTGGCTCCAGGTCTGACTTGTGCTGGAGAGCTCTAACTGTGGTCCCTTTGTTCAGCTGTGGGAAAAAATGATTTCATTAATCCTAAACATTTCCATTATGCAAACCAAAGCACAGGAAGTGAGTAGGACTGTCATATTCACCTCCAAAGTACAGTCCTGGTTCAGTGGGACTCTGAAGTGGATACATGTCTCAGAAAAAAGGTCTGTCTAGACCAGCATCCTCTCCAGTAGAAGGCAGTAGCTTAGGGGAAGGATGCAGGGAGCAGGATGAGTATGTGGTGACTCTTAAGAAATATTAATGTCCATACACAACTCAGATTCACTGAAACGGTAAATCCTGAGTCAAGATTATGGAGAGGCCTCTCTGTGAGGGTTCACAGGTCCCAAGACTGCTTTTCCACAATTTTTCTTGTAACTGTTATTAAATCCATCCTAGCGGCAGCTCTGATAATATGTAAACACTCCAAACGTGCCCATTTGTAGAGCTTTCGAGCTTTCACTTTCGTTTCCTTCACACCAGTGTCTTCAGGCATTTCCAATGGTGCAGCCAAAGTGTCTCATGCTGGATCTCTAGAAGGAAGCAGACCTAGGGCTTACTGGTCATGGAGCTCCACTGTGCTAATGGAACAATATTTGGACCGGAATGTGCTGGAATGATGACTGTGGTCTCCAAGTCAGGCATGCCTCATCTCTTCCAAACAACATTCTTGTACAGATTAGAGGATAATCTGACAGGCAAGCTCAGCCAATTAAAACAGTAATTGAAATAGCTGAGAGTGTTTTATTTGGCAGAAACTGATTGTTCTGCTTCATTTTTTAATGAACAAACAATCAGGGGCAATCATAATAGCTTGATTAATATAAGAAGTCATTTTTTTCTGTTAAGATAGTTTCCCATCTTGTGTTTCTAAAATAAAAAAAAATAGAAAAAGACAGAGAGAAAGGATTCCTTGGGCCCTTGGTGGGACATTATAAACATCAGTCAATGAATAAAATCCTGAAATGATGGTGAAACCACAAAAAGCAAAACAGTTCCCCTTTTGGCTAGAGGTAGGCAAAGGTATTTCAGATGCAAGGAAGGGGGAAACCTCAGGAAGCCCAGACTCATTAAAGGATTGAGGTTCATTTTCCTGAGTCTCAGAAACATTTAGGAAAACAACATTTAACAAAAAGCAAACTAAAACTTCCCCTGCAAGTTCTATAACCTTATTGAGTCTCCTGCAAAAACCAAGGACGTTCTTTCATTCCACTTGCTTTTGACCAGCCCTGTACTATAAAGAAAAAAACAAGAAAAAAGAACCCAGTCCAAAAGCAAAAATTCAGTGAGGAAAGTAAATGTATTTTAAACAACTGGCACACATCTCTAATTGACAGCTGCCTCGTGATTTACAGGAGACAGCCTGCTAGCACTGGTACAGGGCCAAGTGGCACCCACATCACTGAGAACATCTCAGCTGCTGCTTGGGCATGGAGAGCTCAAACTCTCCTTCCTACTTTCACCAGTTTAGGAAAGCACTGGTATTCATCAAAGTACTTAGGCTGCTTAATTTTAAGCATGTGCTTTCCTCAAAGAGATACATGTGAACATATGCTAGGGTTTTCAACATGTGCTAGAGTTTTTTATGGAATTGCTCCTTCCAGGAATGCCATACATCTGAAGACAATATGGGAAGTATTGACTGCCAAGATGAAGACTGTCTTTTCTGTAGGTGAGTTGTGAATCTGAGTTCTCAGACCAGCTATTTTGGCACCTTGCAGAAGGAAATTAAAGATGTCAACTGTTTCCTGGAGATAACATATATGAGTAACAATACATGGTGCTCAGTCAAGGGCCGGAATGATGCATTCAGCAATTCTGACAAGGAATACAAACACTGATCTATGTAGTTTAGTCTGAAGTGAGGGTGGCTGAGGGAACCACCATGTGTGTTGAATTCAGTCATTAAGTACTTTCAAATATTTTCATTTTTGTTAAGTATGTGTTAGGTTTACCAGTATTACACGAATGCAGGGGTAAATTGGGTTAGTCAGGGATGGTCAATCCCAAATAGTGGAAATGCCTTTCTGTGCTTTATATTCATTAATAAAATTTAATATACATTAAAGCCTGTCTTCTGGGGACTTATATTCCATGTCGTGAAAAGCCTTGTAGACTTTTTCCGTTGGTCCTATCTAATTTCCTGAGAGCAAGAATAAAATATACATTGAACTCCAAGTAGCAAGACCCCATTTCCTTTACAGTCCCATTGTTATAAAGGAGATTTTGCAATTTAGCTGTAAAAAGGATTAATCAGAGGAGTACTGCAAATATGCTAAAGAATTGATTTAGTTAATGAGCAGGAGTGGCTGGTCTGGACCATGACACATGCAATGAAATGAGGCCACATTCCTGGCTAGCTATGAATCTTCCTCTCTTCTTCCTCGCTAGTTATATTGTAGAATTTGTGGGAATTATTGTGGGAAATACCACATCTGCACCAACTGCACATTTTACAGGGACAGTATATTCAACATGGATAGTCCCTCCACTTAAGGATTTTGTTCAAATTAAATCTAAGATTCTGGTGAGTTCCTCTTTAGACTAATTTGATGAGATTTGATTTTGACTTTTACTTGCAGAAACTGCTACTCCCACCATTTCTTCATAGCTTGTTGAGTCAAGAGTTCTCACAGCTGGAATGCTCCAATCCCATGTCACCATCTGCTCTAGGATTTTCCCTCCATACCTGTCTCCTTCTGCCCCTTTGCTTTGGCTTATTCAAAAACCTATTGCTATCTTTTCAAAATGACCAAAGGTCAGAAGTTCAAACACTGAAAAATTACAGTGTATTGCAGAAAAGTTGTAAGAGGAGTGCAACCAAATGTCTTGACATCTTAATTTCCAACTGTTTTCCCTGTGTAATAAACACAGCCAGGATTATTCATATTCTAATTGCTACTTAAAGACCACAATTCCATGCTATGACTGAATTAACACTGAGGTTTTAGATGTGAGAACCTTATTCTATTTATATAAACAAGGATGTATCATTGTGCAATCATTCTGTTGATATCTCATTAGGATACTTAGGCTGTTTTTCTATGCTCAAGATGGCTTAATAGGATTACTTTATTATGAAAGAAACATTTATCCTCAAGTTCAAGAGGTGTTTATTAAAGACTCATGTCCTACACCACAGAATGACCTTTACCTCAGGATGTGTGTGCCCTGTGTCAGATATAGTTTGTACTGAAAATATCGTCAGATTTGATTCCATTTGATAAAAAGGCTTTTCTGGAGACCACAGAACAAACGGCTTTCCCAGTTAGCTGTACTTCTTAGATTGTACTTGAGAGAACTGCATCATGTTTGGGATTTTTGTAGTAATATGATAAATACATTTTATAATAAAATGAAGTAGATGTAATTCTATTATTTTAAAACAAAATTATTGCATACCATAGCATTTGAATCTTGCATGTGAAAAAAAAAAGCCCACATTATTGAGTTGTACTATGAAGGAATACTTTACCATTTTCTAATGCCTTTCATTTGAGGATCCCAACATGCTTTCTAAACTTGCATTGCCTTTCCTAGCATGATTGTGAATATCTGGAGCCTTTTTAATTCACATTAAAAAAGAGAGAGAGAGAGAGATAGAGAGAGAGAGAGAGAGATGAAGCATCCCAGAGAGGGATATACATCTTCTGGAATCTGTGAATGTGAGAATATTCAGTCTGAAAAAAGTCCAAACTGTGGTCCCTGTTTACCTGCTCTAAACAAAATTATTTTCCTTATTAGATAATCACAAGAAACATTGGAAAACAGACTGATTGAATTTACATTATGCCCAGAAGGAGAGAAAAAATATCTACATTTTATCACCATGATCACGTGCTCTTGCAGTATTTTAAAACTGTGAAAACAATTGAGTTTCTAATAATACTCAGGAGCATGTGGCAACATCAATGTGTTGACAATTTTTAAAGCAAAATTTTGCGATAGGTTTTCTGTCTCTGAATCAAAAACTACATGCATAAATAGACTTCCTGCTGGTTCAAAAATGCTTATGGTGAAGTGTAACAGTTGAGCCAGTGTAATATAATGGGTCTGGAAACTCAAATTCTTCAGGCTGCCTCTGCTGTCTGTAAACTATTCCTGTAAATATAATTATGTTGCTGCTCTCCCCCCATGTGTTTTTTTGCAGATAATAATCAAAGAAACAGAAAACCAATTAAAAAGTATTTTCAGCCTACTGTGTTTCCTGTTGCCCAGTATTATTCTTAAGGCTAGTAGTTAATGAAGCGTGAACTGATGCTGCACTATTTGTCTTTCTGGTAATGTCTGATGAGATCTGAACAGCCTTCCCAGCAACTTAAACATTTGCTGTCCAGAAAATGAGTAAGAGCTAAAAGCTCAAAATAATGTTATATGTTTAAATTCTGCAAACACAAAAGGACACTTCAGTAGGTTTGGTAAAAATTTCATAAAAGCCAATCCTATATCTTTATAATGAAAGCAGTCAATCTGGCTGCTGAGCAAATTACTACTGTCCTAGTGACTACTGGATCCTGGAGAATTAGACAGAAATAATGCCCAGCTACTTCCAAGTATATTGCTCATCACTTTAATCAGGGAGTTTACAATGTCTCTTCATTGCTGTGTATATTTGAATTTTTAATCCATGTTTGCAGAAGTATGACAGTATGACTAACAGAAGACAGACAACATACACTCCTGCTAAAGCTTCACATACTTTATCAGACAGCACAACAGAGACACCTGAGATTTCTACATGGTATTATTGACAATTATGATGCTAGATTATAAACTGCAGCTTCAATTTCACATATAGAAAGTTCTAGAAAATGTTCTAGAAAGAACCCATTGGAAGTCAAAGCATCAGATTAAGGTCTGCAACAAGTTAGGTGGCTTCCCCCAAATTTACTCAATGGAAATTTGCAAAGAACATGATCCACAGTTATACTGCCTCCTTGCTTTCACAGGGAAGCCGTTTTCCATATAGTTACAGCCAACAGGAGAATTATGATTCTCCAATTTGCTTGCTTTATGTGTGTTGCCTATCTTTTAAGTCATCATGTCAGACCATGAAGAGACCATTAGTTACACAGTGTATTTCATGGGAGTTATTTCTGCCACCCTACACAAAGAAGGTACCATGGCTCTGGTTCCCAGAGTCCATCTGTCTCTCCCAGGAGCAAGAAATAACTTCCCTTGTAGCTTGTGTTTTAAAAGCAGGTGCGGAGTAATAAAGGAAACAAACTGAAGGAAGGAAAAAAATTTGGAGGAAAAATGTTGGTCTGGCAAGTGGGGGCCAGAGGCAAGGAGACAGCGGGGAAGGAACAGAGATTGTCTTTGATAAGAGTTGTAAAGCTCCGCTTATTCCAGTTGTTGCACCCACTGTTGCCAAACTGTGGAATAAATGTATAAAGCTTTCACAACTTCTTCATTGAACTAAACAAATACCAGATGGGAGAATCTCTTCTGTTTGGTTTTCAGCTGCTGCCTGGTGTTCCCATATTATCTTATGTTGCTATATGGTATCCAGATACTTGACACATTTCTCAAGTAGACATCCAGGCTAATGTGCTATTGTCTCCCACAGCTTCTATCAGGGTGATGGTTTGACCCAACTGGATTACTTTTAAAAATATTCACCATTACAGATATTTTTAAAACACAGAGAAGTCATAATTCAATGATTCAATCTATTTTCCAGTGACATAGAAAGTCTGTATTAGGATGCATCATTTGATGGCAAGAGCTACTTATGTCTATGTGTACTAAGATAAAATTGGGCAAGCCATATGTATAACTGGACTAACGGGAAGGTTTACTCCACAGCTCTCCACCATCCTGCTCCTCCCTCAGCTGAATTTGGAGCCTGGCCAGCCACTCTCATCTGGACTGCAAGCCTCAATTCCCTCACTATAGGGGGTGTAGGGCTTACAGTAGGAAACAATATGCTTAGCATCCTCCTACTGGCACGAAAATATGAATGGAGCGCTCACTAGATACTGGTCTTGTTTTCAGGAACCACAGTTTCTGTTGCAGTCTCAGGAAACGTATATGTCATAAGGAGTCTGAAAATCTGTGCTTTAATAATGCTTGTAATCATTAATCAGTTTCATGGATGCAGTCCCATCAATTGCTCCCCTGTGGTATCCACTGATTGCTCCTAAAGAACACCCATCTCCCATTCACTAATATTGTAAGAAAGATTGTCCTGGATTGTTGTTTATCCTCAGATCTTGATAAAAAAATCACGGAACTCTTTGTTCTTTCAACTTACATCTCTTCTGCACTTCCTTCAAAGGTGGATTTCCCTCTTCTCCTTGGGGAAATCCCTGAAGTATGTCTCTCACCATTCATACACTGTAGAAGTACAATGGTATGCCTAAAATTTCATAGGTTTCTGAGTAAAAAAATTCCATACTGAAATTCAATGGATGCATGTTTGCAGAAGTAAATTAACCATTTATGCCTTTTAAGATAGATGAGTTGATGAGTCTTCTGAAGTTCACTAAATTAACAATGTTCAGACAATCTAAATTAACAGAGCATGGACAATCAATACTCACAATATCCCATGTGTGCTGTAAATCAGATTATTTGTTTCTACTTGTGCCTGCTGACTCTCACTCCATCACTGTGCATGTACAGCTTTTCTCCATCTTCTCTCGAACCACCTTTTAAGTAAGTGTTGACAACAGTCAGACACTTCTGAGCCCTTTGTCTTTTAGGCTGAAGAAATGCATCTCCTTCAGCCTCTCTTTGTGCATTAAGGCCACTGACCAGTTTGGTGAACCTATGCTGGACTCTTCAGCACGTCCGTGTATTGTACTGTGGAGACCAAAACTAGACTCTGTACTCCAGGTGCAGTCACACAAGTGCCATTGAGAAGGAAATAATCACTTCTCTTAACTTCCTGCTCTGACTTTAAACAACCACCAAGGACCAGGTTCTGCTGATCCCTCACCCTTTATTTTCATATGACCTCTTCCTGTGCTGGTGGTATGTGGGTACAAGTGAACCAGATCACATCCTACATACTTTGGTTTATTTTCTGTACACACCATCAATAGATATCAAGTGGTTTTCACCCCTATAAATGCTGACTGGTCTCCCTTTCTTCAGGGGATCAGCTTGTCTGAAAAACACAGTATGAAGCGTGATGGAACATCAGATGCTGCAAAGAAGAAAAGTACAGATGTGTAACATGATTCATGAAGAAACAAAGTGAGACGTATCAACGCTTATTCTCACTAGACTAGTTCATTTTTATAAAAGTAACGGTGTTTTGGGAACATTTAGCTGCAAAGAGGAATAGGGGCTGGTCCAGACTTCTCACCTCAGAAAGAAAGGAGAATTTTTTCTCTGACTTCAACAGTAGTAAACCCACAGATCCTTTGCCAAATCACAGTGAATGTGAAGTAAAGTGTGTCACAGCCACTGCTGTTTAATGCACAGCTGCCATTAACACCCCTTAGTGTAATGGTCAGTCTCTGCATGGCTTAAAAAGTCATTTTGCAACTTCAAGACATAAAGGGGAAAAAAATACTATATACTCCTCTTGTCCTAGGGACCAATATGAATACAGGTAGGAAATAAAGTAGGCTTTAAGCCCAAAAAATCCTGCCAGTTTTTTGGAACAACCTAAGAGTTTCAGCTTCTCCCCTAACTCTGGAATCTGTCATGGAGAAAGGAATTTGCAGAGCCTGAAAGAAGAAGCAATGCCACACTGCCTGCCCCTAGCAAGGACTGCTGGAGGGGCTCCACAAAATAACTTTTATGTCAGGGAATAATTATTTTGTACTGAGACAGAAATTGTCTCATTTAAATAACATTTTTCCTACATTACTTTCTCAAGACCTAAGGGCTGCTCTTCCAAAAAATGAGATTTTTGGCAGCCCCAGAGCTTTTCTCGTATTTCTGTCTGTCCTACTCATACTATAAACAGTATTCTTACAAAATAATTTCTAGACTACAATTTCTTCATCAGTCCACTGGAGAATAAATGAAAAAAAAAATCTATGTTTTATGTAATTTAGCAGTTACAGACAGTTGTGCTGTGCGAGTCTACCTTTTGTTAGTCAAATAGTCCAATTCTATGGGATTGGATTATTCAGATGACTGATGAGATATTTGAACAGCCACTTTTGGCATTAAAGGCTATAAAAACAACTATTATTTCAGTATCAGAAACAATGCTATTAAATACAAGGTGTCTGTATGCACTCTTTCAAGTTTTTGTATTGTATTGGAGTCACTAATCATACTGAATATACTTTTTAGTTTGGGGATAAATTCAGGCTTCCTGGAGGCTGGAAGAGACTGTGGCTGATATTCAATACATACTAATAAGAATCCATGAGCAACAAAACTAGATTTGATGGAACCATGGGAAAAAAAATCTTTATAATTCTGCATTCAACTTCAAAAGCAAATACCAGTTTCTATTCGCTGCTATATTCAGTTTGCATCTCACAGACAAAAAAAATATTGGTTAGATCAACAATATTCCCTTTACTTTTATAACTGTACATGTGTGAGTAGCTGAAATACAATCTTTTACCTGCCTAAACTAACAGGGATTTTGTTTGAATCTGTGAGGGGTTTTGGCAACAGTGATTTTATTTATTCATTTAAAACCTGTGAAATTTTTTTGCCCTGCACAGATTTCCAGGGATATATTGGATAAGTACTGAATGTAGGGAATGTAAACTGCCCCTCCTTCTGGCCAGGGATGGTGACTGACGATTTAGCAGTCCTGTGATGCTCTAAAACCTCTCGAGGAGCAGTAACACTCCACGAGACTTCAAAACAGAATACAATCATTCTACCTCCTGTCTTGATCCACAGATTCAGCAGAACCATGAATCAGAGACACCCAATGCCCTAAGCACCATAGCACCTCCTCAGTCATTTCTTATTAAAATAAAATAAAAAAGAGGTCTGCCAAGGTGCTTTGAACTTTCTGGGAAGAAACAAAAATGATCGTGCAAACTGAAGCAACTAGAGGAGCTGCAAATGGCTCCATCAAACAGATGGCTAGAGGAACAGAGTCTTTCCTATAGGTATTATAAATAATATTTTCATATTTTATATGTTCTGTAAACAATTTCAAATGCAGTGGAATTAGTGGGGATGAAGGGAAATATAAGAAGTGAGCAGGGTGGGAGTGCAGGGTGAGGGAGGATATGAAAGATGAGCTGTCTGAAATATGAAGATCATAAGTACTGGTGTGTCTGGTTATTTGAGTGTCCCTAGCAGTCAAATAATGAGCCTTCTTCATGTTTTGCCTTTCTGGACTTGGCTTGCTTAGATAAATTTGTAGGCATTAGGGTCTGTCTGGAGTTAGTTCCAAGATCTCTTTTTTTTTTCCCCTTAACATTTTGCAGCTGAGGCAGCCTTGTGAAAAAGATGCTTTGAAGAGAAACATTACCAAATATGTCTTTTCTCCTGCCCATATCTTCTGTTTCCACAGGAAAAGGACGCAGGCACAGGCAGCCCAATGGAAACACAGGAATATCCACCGTCACAGGGGGAGGAAGGCCAGTCCTGTCTGCAGCCTTGCTCAGAGAGGAAGCAGCTGAAAGTAAACGTCGTGAACATCCGTAAAAGGGAATGCTGACAGCTACACTTTTCTGCCAGGTCTGTAAAGCTTTTACTCAGCGCTTCCACCACCTCCAGCCACCATTGACCACTCCTGGCTGGCCACTTTAGATGATTGTTTTCCTTTCCTCAGCTGCTCTTTGCAAAGTGCAGACAACAGGGTCTGTCTGTTTTTGTCGGGGACATCACTCACATAGGCAGGATAATTGAACCCTGTGCTGTGAAATGCTTCCTGCCAGAACCTCAGCTGCAAAAGCAGCTACATAACCTGCTCACTTCTCTGTGTTTCCAAAGATTTTGGGTAATCACAGAATGGGAGTGGAAGAAGAGAGTTGGTTGTTCTTTTCTACTGCTACTTCTTTTCTGATACAAAATGATAATAATAATAACACCTGCATGTAAAAGCCCTAAGGAGGCTGGCCACTGTGCTGGAATTGTATAAACCAAAACCAGTTCTCACCCAAGATGTTTTGCTGTCTTGTTCATTGATGTCCCTTCTACTATTATCTCAATAATGCTTTTCCCCACAAAGTCCTATCCTCTGCAGTCACAATTACTCAAAACCTGATTTACATGTACTGAAACTCCTCTCCCTTTTTACCAAAATGTTACTGTGAGCTTTAACGCAAGCAAAATCCAGTTACCTAAATAATCATTGTTACCTCTCCACCTTTCTTTCCTGCTACTCTCCAATCACTTTTTTCTGTAACCTATGATCGTCATACCAGACTTCAGACCACACAGACTACAGTTCATCCAGATACACATAAAGGGTGGTTTCTTGTCTGGTCCCTTTTCTGAGTGAGCAGGCAACTGCTACCAGGCAGAATCTCCCAAGGTTTATCTCTGCCTCCTTCTCCTTCTGGAAGGAACTCATTCTGCTTCCTTGCTCCTAACCAGCTTTCACAGAACTTAAATATTTAAACTTTGTTGCAAGTTGGGTTGAAATTAGTGAATGCATTCAAAAGATGCCAGACTTGGTCAAATAGATAGGCCATGTCAAAATTATGATATGCTATTTTCCTTAGGAAAACAAACAAAAATATTTCTAGACTGTTCTTGCAGATAGGGAGGAAATAGTCAAGTTCTGGTTACTCCATTTAAGACTAGGAACACACCCAAATTATTATGGTAGCAAGGTTTCCCTAAGCATAACTTACCTCAAATTCCATTTTGAACAGAAATTTTTGTTCGGCTTTCTGTACTGCCTTCTTGTGCAATTGTATTGAAATATGATCAAATCAAGCAACTCTTGTGAAATCTTGTTCTCCATGAAGAGCTGGAGTGACATTACATTTTTCACAAGCCAATAAGTTGAGTCAAGATAGAGTATGGAATCAGTAGATGGCAACTTAATTTTGTAGTTAACAGATGAAGCTGCAGATAGGATTGGGACCAATAAAGAGCAAAGAATTCGGAATATAGTTATGTGTAACAATAATCGTGGCTGGGTTGCAGTAGGCAGTCTCTGTGTAAATTTTCTGGCAGTAGAAGTCTGTGGCTATGGTTTATGATATGTCTCGTTTGGTGATGGCAGACTAACAAAGAGATAAACCACAGTTGACCTACTGGTAATCCATTAGATCTTAGGTCATGACTGGTATGAAACCTAAGATTAGATATAAGGCAGTTTCTAAATTATAGGGAGTTATCACATTATAGTTTTGTTTTGTTTTGTTTTGTTTTGTTTTGTTTTAGGGAATTCCTTCTGCCCATGACTATCTTAGGTTAGGTAAGACCTAGAAGGCTCCAGGATCTCCTTCCTTTGTATCTTTCTTTGGCCTGCAGAAGTTATTTTTGCTGGTGGCTCTAGCATGAAGCTCTTTGTTGACCTGCAGCCTTGCCAACCCTGAGCTGCCCTCTGACAGCACAGCCTTCCAGCTCTGGCCATTGCCTTGCCTGGAATCCTCCACAGTAGCCTGTACCTGTGGCAATGCACGTGGGACCTGGCATGGAAGGCACTTTGCACAAGGTATAAGGTTTCAGTGGAAGGCCACAGCAAATAATATGAGGCTCAGGCCCAGGGAGTGGTTTTCTTTCAACAATGGGCACTGGGTGAATTACAGTTATATTGGCATGTGTTGGGTATTTTTCCCTATAATAGTGTTAGAGGCAGTAGGTGCCTGTGAGCAAGGGGTACATTAGGAGCCAGTCAGTGTCTCAGTGATAGTACTCAAGCAGTTTGGGGCTTGGCTTAAGACTAAATTCAGTAAATCAGTCTGTTAACTGCACCCCTCAAAATATTCACCTTTATCTTTTATGTTGTTGTGTACCAATCCTCAATGCAAAATCAGGCCACATTTAAACCAATACCTTAAACTATTTATCTTCCTGAATTCTAACTCATTCAAATTTGTTCAGAGGAAATAATCAGAATTTTATTCAGTATTATCTTTTGGCTTCAATCCTAATCCAATTCACAGATGCCTGTCTATATCGAGAGCTCTGAAAAACCACTGCCCAGTGTGCATCAGTACTAGCTGCCATCTGAAGCTAAGTCTGAGGCAATATGTTGTTAAGGTCTTCATGCCAAACAGTTCCATGGGTAAGTTTCATGGCAGACACCTTGGCCAACATCATTAAAACAAAGATAGAAGCTATATTTCTCCACTAGACATCTGCAGTTACTTTATTAAATTCCTGTAGCTGCACATTATTCTTCCGTGTAACAGAGGAAAGCACATAGACTCAGTTGTACCTGCCCATATGAGGTGCAACCAGAGGTGCCTCACAGACATTCTCAGGGCCTGTCCTGAGGAAAGAGATCATGTCTGCACCTCAAGAAACACTGAGGTTGCTGCATGGCTTCTCCTGAGCAGCACCTCATGAAATGCCACTAGCTTCTGCATATATTTGTGATGTTTTCATTAGCAGTGATAAATAAAATTACTAAAATAGCAGAAAATAAAATTGAGAATGGAAAGAGATATGCCTTTTCAACAAAAAACAATAGGGGCAAAAAGAGGAGAGAAACATTTGGATTTTCTGGTTTAATATTCCCTCTAGCCTTTAAGCTGAAGCATATGGGGAAATGACTTGTAGGTTTTGTGCTAACTTTAATCATCAAATAACTCTTCATAAATTCTGACCAATATTCTTTCCCTTTGGAGTAACAATCAAATAATGCATGATAGTCCTTGTTTACTTCCTGAGGAGACGAATAACAACTCCCTCCTGTTATGACTGCGTACAGATCCAACCCATCCTGCAAGTCCCCTGTTTCAGTCACCCCCCCTCTTCCCAAAAAACCCTTGTGCCTACAGTGGTAATTACAACCATTTTGAATTTTTGATCTCCTGGCTTTTTTTTTTTGTTTGTTTTGTTTTGTTTTTTGTTTGTTTTGTTTTGTTTTATTTTTTTTGCTTCTTTCCCGCTCCCATTCCTCTCCCCAGCCTTGTAATTCTCTGCAGACTCTGAACAATGGATTAGCTGTTCCCTCCAGTAAAGTTTTCCAGAAATAGTTTTCAGAGTTTTGCCATATGTTTATCTTTCTTAATACTCTAGTGAGTATCCCCCTCATGACTCACGGGCAAACAAAGGTCCTGAATGGTCTTGAATGGTTTGTTTATTCTTCTCAGCTAGATGGCATTGCCTGGGGCTTGCTATGAGGGCAGCAGAGGAGATCTGAGGAGGTGCATCCTGTTGCACATATTTCATTACAAGCAACTTCATATTTGCCCTGGCCCCGACTGCTATGAATCAGAATGAAGGCTGGAAAATATAGCTGCCCTCAGGTAGTCCCACTTTGATACTGTCCCACGTGCCAATGTGCTTCTACATGTACACCCATTCCCATGTGGACCCACTGGTGGGAGAAGCAGAAGAGGAGTGGAGAGGTCACCCTAAATAACCCATATTCTGACCTTTTCCCACTAGGCTTTCTCCCATTTCTGACACAATCACTGAATAACCCTCGCCCGTCAGTGGTAAGATGTATTTTGGCTCACAAACAACTAAGTCAAGAACAGCACTGGAGCCCAAGAATTCAGTATTAGATAAATAAACAAGTTTACCACTCCTGACAAAGAAAAAAACACAACAGCCAGTCACAGAGTTAAATGCCCAGCAAAAACAAATGTGCCCAGAAGAGACCTGAGTTCTGGATCTAAGCAATATTCTTTAGGCTGCTGAATACAAGACTAGGTCTCATGGCCAGAGCTGGGTGTGCAAAGCCATGCAAAACATTCAGATATAGAACCTTAAATCACTTCAGAGACTGAAGAAGAATTGATGAGGTTAGTCAGTTGCCTCTCCCCCCAAGGGAAAAGATCAAGGTGAAAGAAGCTACATGTGATCCAAGTAGGTACGTCAGCAACCAGCTTTCTCAAGCTCTTAAACACTCTGTGGTCTCTAAGGGGACTGTGCTGGTCTGGCAGTTCTGATTAGGAACATCTGCGAGCTCTTGCTTTTGCAGAGAATGTGTTGGAGGTTGGGCACAGGATGCTATTTAGAGATCTTCTTTTAGGGCTCAGAAACTTGGGACCTGTCCATTCAGCAACCCACAAATCTAGTTTGGGCACACCATGGCATGGATTAGGGTCATCGGTTAAAATGGAAAACTGACAGGTGTTGTGTGATATTTTAACAATCTCCTCATGAGTAGATCCGGGAAGCTATGATGGGTGAGAGAGATGAGGCTGCTGGGATGCAGCTATTGTTTCACACACAAAGATGTAAAATAAAACTGTTAGAGGGAAATACCTGAAGTCTAGACCTACATAGCAGAGGTCCCAAAGTGTCTATGGTTCTCATTTAGAGAGGGCTGGCACCAAAATTCAGAACTAAACACAATGGTGACAAAGTGGCATGAGATCTCAGGAGATGGTGTGGAGATAAAAAATTATCAGATCACCAAAGGAAGAAGATTAATCAAAATTACTGTACTCTGAAAAGGAAAAGAAGCTTTTGTGACTGAGAGGAACCTCAGCGTCTAAAATGTAGGTTGGTACAAAGGTGTCCTACCTGGTATCCACCTCCTGTTTCAGAATAACATGGGCCTCCTAAAAATATGAGCTGTGACGTATCAGGTACCACAGAGCACTCAAAATGCCACAGGTGACTTGATCAGGCACTTGAGTAGGTCCCAAACTGCCTGTCACCCATGTGAGCACTCAGAAGTCAATCTAGGTAAACAAGGATGTCTGCCCGTTCTGGAATACAGTGAAATGATGAAAGTTCAGTCCCTAAGGAGTGACATTTCTGTATTTAAGAAGGTCACAGACTGCCTCCAAGTGCTTGCTCACCAAGGTGGGCTATCCCTAGAAGATCAGCAGATTAAAGATTTGGGGGCCCAGGAAATCAATGAACTCCAGCAGGCTGCTGGAGTCAGCACCATTCCCTTACAGACAGGGACCTTCTGTTCAAAAGACTGCTGATCACAGCTGTGCAAACAGCAGGAGAAGGAAAGCCTTTTTGGAAGGGAGGATTTATGTCTTTCATAGGTCAAGCTTCTTCTGAAATCGAGAGGAAGACCAGGACAGGTAGTGAAGCATGAATATAATATATACATTTCAAGGTAGTATTTAGTGTATGAGATCGTTTCTAAAGATTAAAAAAGGATTGACAGTATCTTGAGTTTTCAGCATACCTTAGAAATATTGTCAGATTTCCAAGTTTTCAACATCAACAGTAAATGAAAGGTGAACTCCTTTTTACTTAAAGGATAGAAAAGGGAGGTGAGGGAAGAAAGATATAATGTTGGCAAGTACTTTGTTGCTTTCTCTGAGCAACCCTAATCGTCACAAGTCAAAATATTTTGCAGCAGGAAGGAAAGGATAACTTGTACACTGAGGTCTTTTAGAAGAAAGGAAGTTCAGTCAGAGTGTGTGTTTCCTAAGCATCAGAGAAACAAATACATTCAGCACCAAGAAATGGAAAAACAGAATGAGTTTTCCAGGCAGAGCTCACCTCTTCTCACAAGGCAGGTAGAAATCTGACAGGAAGAGGATGAGACAATTTCAGATGCTGAGCAGACCCATGTTAAATTCCAGCAATACCCTGAAATGAAGGAACAAGGCCTTTTGAGCATATATTTCATTTGAGCATATATTTTTTTTGAGCATATATTTTTTTTGAGCATATATTTTGAGCATATATTTCTTTTGAGCATATATTTCTATAATTTTATTTATATATTTATCTTCCACAACATACTACTATCATGTACTGCATTATTTCATCTTATATGAATGGGCATGGGCCGTATGACCTTGGAAGCACCCTAACTGGTACATTGGAAAGGGTACAGGTCCCTGTCTATGTATTTGTAGGCTGTACTTTACTTCTAGAGCAATTGGTTTGCAAAAACAAGAAGCTTAATTTTTTTACCTGTTCTGGACATGTACAGATAATATTTTTTTATTTTTTTAACATAAATATGTTTACAAAATTTTAAGGATACAAAATCAATTGCTGTGTCTGAATCTTCTATAATAGGTATAACATTATTGTAATGTATTGTAATATATTGTAATTTAGAAACAAAGAATCTATTGCAGTGTGATTCCTCTGGCCTTTTTTTTCAGCAATGCTACATAAAAGGGAGTAAAAATATTACTCTATAAATTATCACTCTGTATCAATATCCATATCACTGCAAATCACAATGGTGATTGCATGAAGGTGCATGATATGTGTTTTGCTTTATAGGTATTGTGCTATTTGTGTAGGCCATGAGAACCAGAGAGGATTCTGTTCTACATTTGGTAAATATTTAGCAATCTACTGTTTTGTGGAAGTATTCACCATTTCTGCTGATTTTTTGCCCAGGCCTGTTTATTGTAAACCTCACCATTGCATGTGACATTTTAAGTACAGACCACAGGAGCTGATGGCTTCAGCTATGTAGCTGGAAACATTGAATTATTCATGCCTACATTCATATAGCTCCTGGAGTTTTCAGGCAGGGTGGTTCAATAGAAAAAATTGAAAAAATAGAAAAAATACACATAGGTCCTGTGTACACCAACAAATGGAAGCAACCACAATAATTCATTTGCTTACTTTATTGGCAGTAATAACTTCTGCCTTGACATCATGCAAGTAGAAAGAAAGGTTTTGTGAAGGTAATGTTGATGCCTAGAACAGAGGCTAGACAGTGTTAAAGGAATAAAGTATGTGTTTATTAAAAGGCTTATAAATTATATACCTTGGGCAGTACTAGAGCCTGGCTGAGGCTACACCCAAGATGAAGAGCATGTCACAAATGTTCACACTTTTATAAGTTTTGGTCCAGTCACACATTGGGGTTAATTGTCCAATTGCATCTTCAGGTAATGAAATCCCATCCTCCCAGACTGCTCTCCTCAATTCGCTGTTGTTTATGCCTTTTATGCCCTAAGCTGCAACGGTGTCCTTGGTTCTCAGGCTGGAAAAGGATTGTTTTGTCTAACTAAACTGTGAAGAGAACTTGCTAACACTCTATATGAAATTCAGAGTTATGTACTAATGCAGTACAGAATCTGGAAAATATGAAAGCTACAACTTAAGGCATCAATGTGGAGGTTTGTCTGTGCTGATTTTCTGGTCATTCCCTTACCAGCTGCCAAATCCTGACACTCCTTAACCATCTAGAAATATCGCTGGGTTTTGTTGCTGCAAGTGCTTTAACTTCAGAAGTAAATTGCTTGCAAACTGCACAGGATTCACTATTCTTTCAGCGACTGCTTCTCTTTCTGTTGAAGCAGATGTAGCTCTGACCATCAGTTCCTATCAGCTCCTTTATCTTTTATATAAATCAGCTTACTTTTCTTTATGAAACAAATTGATAACCATAGGACCAGGAAATCATCAGCACAGTTTTTTGTCATGTGCGCCAGAAATACTGAGAATCATTGCATGGGGTAAGCATAATTTCAGCTCCTTACACAGCCTATTCTTATATTTTGCTGAATGCCAGTTTTGACTTGTCATCTTCCTCTCATACCTGGATGTGTAATCACCTTGACTAGTTTGAGAGGACGAGTCTGCACAGCTGCCAGCTGCTTATTATGTTTAAAAATTGTTCCTTGAATTGTAGCTTATATCTGTCATTATGTTAAAGCAGTGTCATGATCACCTGAATTAACTTCCTAGCCGCAGGTTATAAAGTGTCACACAGAGTTTTCTCCATCAGAAAGAAAGGTTGAGATTGTCCAAAACAGCTTTTCAAAACAGATATCTTCCCTTACTCAAAGTCTGCTGTACTGCTCAGTACCAGATTATACATATCTGATGTATATGAATAATACTATATTCCTATTATATTATATGCTATACAAAAAGCATTATGTATATGTTGCATATTATTATTATTAATTATATACAATATATTAATATCCTAATACTCCTCTGCTAATGTGATTATTGCTGTATTAATTGCATACATCAGTATATTATTATAGAGACTATATACAGATTTATGTATGCACACGTTGTTGTATGGATAGACATATACCTACATCCATATGTACATCTGTGCATACACTCACACACACAAACACCCAGGCTGCAGAAGTATTTTCAGTATTTACAGCAGTGAACGGAGTGGTGGTATAGAATGACAACCTGGACATGTCCACATGGCTCCAGGCTCCTCTCGCTCACAGCTGCTGCCATAAAATTAACTCTGTCCTGGCTGAAACCCAGGACACAAGTGACAGTCTATTACTGATTTGGATTATTAACCAAGGCACCAGGCCAAAGTGTGACATGTTTTAGAGTCTGTCCAACCTGAAATCTCACTGTGACAGTGAGAGGCTAACTCTTAACTCTTGGTTTGCCAGTGAATGCCAAGGGCCATGAGCAGCCCCAGAGGGTGGGTGAAAGATGTGCAGTGGTGAAGCAGAAGAGGGAAGGAGGCTGGTGAGCATGTTGGCATCTTCCCCTCATGTTACAATGAAGACTGTCAGTGCTAGGGGCTGGGAGTCTATAGTCCAGCCCTGGTATTTCAAGGGACAAGCTGCTCACCCAAGTCAGGACCCTGGGGGTCAGTGCATCAGCTTCCCATCCCTCTGGGTCATCTCTTTTGCAGAAGCAAGGCCTCGGAATCCCCCTACTTTTTCTGGGACTTTGGTCTCACTCTAGAGCATCATGCAGTTTTATTTTTTTTCTACATATTTTTTATCACCAACTGAGATGTTATATTTTCAGTCAACAAAAGGTTCCACCTAAGTTATGATGGCAGCAGAGGCAATTCCTTCTTGGCTTTGGGCCTGATATACCAGCTAAATAGTAAGTGTCTTCTGCTTGCTGTCTTTCAAGCTGCCTCCTGAAGGCAAGTGACTGATTAGCATCTGAGCTCAAATAATGGATCTTCTACCCTGTCACCACAGGAACTGTGCCTCCCTTTCCTAGTCTTGTACCTTATAAAGAAATAAATTTTAAATCGTCCCATCCCTGGAATTTTCATCTGGCAAATACAAAAGATATATTTTCCTGCAGTGTGAATGGAATATTTTCTAAAAACCATATTTAGTTCTTCCATCAGTACAGATTTGTAGAGTGTGGAAAACATCATAATCTCTTACTTTCCTTCCAAAAGTCCCCTCTACACACACTGTGAGGGAAAGTGGTATCGAGGAAAAGGGAGGGCACTGCTATTTTCTGGGAAAAAGACTCTCTAAGTATTTTTCAGCATGTTTCTTAATAAGTGAATATTATGCAATGAATTAAGCCTCCAGTAACATTTTTTTAAGGCAGCTGTAAGGCTTCACAGAGCCATAAAAGTCATGGACTGATTAAATGATCTAAGACAATGCACTCATTTTTCCATTCCTCTCCTGGTAAACGATTGTTCTCTGAGTGGTGTTTTTCCAGTGCTCTTTCTCAATTTTTTTTTAAAGGAATTAAACAATAGGGGACTCTCATTGTTTTCTCAGTAGGTTATTTCCAAAGCCAGAAAAGTCTCCATAGATATAATCAGAAAATGTTTTGTGCTGTTATTCTATTTTCTTGTGGGTGGGTGGTGTTGTTAATTTAACTCATGCTTAAATCATATCTTTGTGCTGCTTACACTCTCAAAATCTTGACAGGTAGTTTTGTGTTGGTCTTAAATGAGATCTATATCCTTTGCTTTCCTAGCATTACTTTGGATTTAATAAATTGGTTCCAAAATAGTGACTTACAAATTCAGATCCCTCAAAATAAATTTTTACCTTCCTTTAATTTTTTTCTACTGGTCTCCTTTCCTTCCAATTTACCGGTTTTCCCCTGCATTTTCTATAAATTGAATGTGATACTACAGGTTAAATATATGTATATTTTTGTTTAGGAATAGTTGTTAAGGTACCAGCTCATCCCAGTTAAGTGGATGTTTTCAGGTACTTTGATCTAAGAATACACAGAATGAAATTTCCTTATCTCACAGATAAGAACCGTATTTTAAAGGGCTCCAGCATGCCGTCATTCACATTTATAACTTGTAAAAGTCACAGGCAAAATATAGAAAATTTGTTTATATTCATGCCAAAACTTAGACAACTTTTGCCTCTTGTCAACAGGTGTGGTGTTTAGTATGACCCACAAGCCACAAAAGCCTTGCAGATGATATGGCTTGGTTTGCAACACAAAACAAATGCCTTTCTATTTACTTAATTTGACTGTGAGAAAGCAAACCTGTGGAAAACACTTTCTTACAGAGGTAAAATGTGGCTATAAAAAGTATTCTTCTATTCTTAAACCTAAGTTAGTGACTCACTCTTTCATTCCCATGCTAATGTGATGAATGTCTAAAAAAACCCAAGTTAATTACTGCTAAAACTTCATTCACTCAGAATGCACTGCAGATTTTTTCAGAGCACTGTGCTGTTGTCTGACTACAGCACTTAGAAGTGCTGGATGTTACAAGTACCTAATGAGTACGGTATGCTAAAAGTACCTCAGTTCCATTACACTTGAGATAGTACTTGAAGTAATTTCCATTTGGCTGGCTCTCAAGCATTTGCTGTTGTCCCTTTCTGAACTAGGGCTAAACAAAAAAGTAAGAAAGGCTCTTTTCAACATTGCATTCCACATTTCTCAGCACAGATTTTCTCCTTCAAGATCCATATAACTCATTAGACTAGAATGGTAAAATGAAAGATAAAAAACCCCAACTTTTTAAGATGATGTAGCCTGCATTGCAGAGTAAGTAGTAGTCACAGCCGAAGACTCTCTTGTGGAAGGGCTGGTAGCAAAAAGCAATATACCTTTACAGCAGTGATATCTCATTATTGGCACTACATATGGCCATCAAGTCATAAAATCACTAGTACAACATACTATCCCCTCTGTACAAGTTGAGAGAAGAGCCTATAGACAAAAAGAGACATGACCATGGGGAAAGCTAGAGTTGCATGATCCCAGCTTTGTGACACATCATGCCTTCTAATGATGGTTTTGGCTGGAGTAGAGTTCATTTTCTTCTTAGTAGTTCATATGGGGCTATATTTTGTATTTCTGCTGAAAATGGTGTTGGTAGTATAGAAATGTTTTTTGTTACTGAAAAAATAACAAAAATTTGCCAAGCAGCACTTGCACATCTTGGCGTTTTCTCCTTCTTATGCTACCCCACCAATGAGGAGTCTGGGAATGCACAAGAAGTTGAGAGGGGACAGAGCTGGGACAGCTGACCTAGATTGACCAAAGGGATATTCCAGACCATATGGCATCACGCCCAACATGTAAACTGGGGAAAGAAGAATGAAAGGATGGGATGTTGAGAATCATGATGTTTGTCTTCCCAAGTCACTGTTCTGTGTGATTCAGCCCTGCTCTCCTGGAGATGGCTGAACACCTGCCTGCACATGGGAGGTTTTGAATGAATGCCTTGTTTTGCTTTGCTTGTGTGCACAGCTTTTGTTTTACCTGTTAAACTATTTTTATCTTAATCCATGAGTTTTCTCACTTTTACAATTTCCTTCCTCATTCCACCAGGAGTAGGTTCCAGAAGGTAATTTCTATGATCCTCCCGACAGCCAGCAAATAGGACATGACTTATCTTTGAAGTTATCTCTACCCTTCTGCTTGTGTGTATGAGAAGGTATTTGCAGAGTCTTTCTTCCTGCATTTGTCAATAGAGATTCTTAGACCAACAGACACCTCACAGAGAAGGGGAGCTGTGACAGAGAGTTTATAGGAGTAGGGAGTAGGCAGTCAGAACAGCTGTGTACTCCTGTTCCTTTCCACACTGAAGAAGTGCAGCTTTATAAATACATGGATATAGCTGAATTTAACTAGAGAAAGTTTACAATGCTCATATGTTTTTTTGGCAAACCACTTGACTAAGTTATACAGCTACTGAAATTACTGTTGTGTGAATCAAGACTTTCAAGTGTTTCTAAATGCATGTTTAAAAGACTCTTGTGCCTTCATGGGAAAGCATGACTGTCTTCAAAAGACAATATTATATGATCCACTGTGTCGTGGAGAAGAAGAGGAGTTTCTGTTCATTATTTTGAGAGGGAAGATGCTTCTACATGTTGCAAAGGGCTGGCATTTTGATTTGAGTTGGGCAACAGGATGTCAGACATATTGTAAATGATGATTATGTGAGTGTTACAAATTATCAGGATTTTTTAAACTCTCATCTGTCAGCCAGCTGTTAACATGCATAGGTGTAAATTTTAGTTACAGCTACACAGAAATAAGAAATCTTCATTTGCCAGCAGGGTTCACCAACATCTTACTGCTCAAGAGAAAAGCATTAATAGCGTGCAGAGATGAATTGTGTATCCCATGAGGCTTTCAGGAGACTTTCCTTCATGTGAGTTCCTTGAGGAGAACAGGAAGATAATACTGGAGGATTTGGTGCTAGACACACCATCTATGTGCTCCCCATGCACAGGGATGCAACACTAACCTGATTTGTTTGTGTTGGGCCAGATATCACACCAGAAATTAATGATTTACAAACACTTGAATTATTCCCTGCTAAGTCCATATATTATAATAACATTAATAGTGATAGGTATCTATCAGGTGCATGGCCATAATGACGTTTTCCACTTTTAGGAGTAAGTTGTTTTCTACAAAGAACTGGGAAAGAGGAATGAATTCCCCTAGAAGGCTCTAATCCAGTAAGCATGAAGTCAGTAATCATTTATGTTTAGATTAGATTCTAACATCCAAACTACAAGGCTACCAAAACCCCAGGGATCTTCATATGTCAGATGAATCATGCCTCCACTTATCATTCAGGAATGGAAAGAGCAAGAAATGACTTCATTCAAGCAGTAAATCCAAAACAAGTGCTCCAAGCCTTTGAACCCTGAACAATGCCAGTAAGGCCCAGACAGTATAACTGGCCTTCAGAGTCTGGGCATGTGTGTATGTGTGTGTGCAGTCACCCTCTTCTACTTCACGTAGAAGGATTGTCTTGCATGCAAATTCAGGGCCAGGTGACCCGAGGGGAACTGTAGACCAAGTTATTTACACAGTTTCCGCATTTTGCTTGCTGAGCTGTAATGGTTTTAAAACCCTCAAGTAAGGAGTACACTGTGCTCTGCTGTGTAAATGTGCTGGAAAACATACTGTGTGTGTTGTCTTACCAGGTTTTGGTGATGTGAGCTCCGTGCCGTGCTCCTGCAGGTGAATAACACGTAGGGCTCTTTTAGAATAATAGTCCAGGAATGAGGTGGTAATCCCAGACTTGAAATCCTAGGGCAGGCAGGGATGCAGAGTAGTCATTACTGGGAAGTTAAGAGGCAAATCTGGTGTAGTTTCATTACCTAAACAGATACTCAAAGATTTGCTCTGGAGATCTCACCTTAGTCATTGATGTTATACATGGTAAGGAAAGTAATCATAAATGCTTTGATACTTCATGGAAAATTGTATAATTCCACAGAGATGTAAATTGTTCCTATCTCTGGATCTTTAAAGGATATACAAAAAAAAAGGGAAAATAGGAATAAGACCTAATTTGCTCTGGGATCCACAAAAAGAAATAGAAATGTTACCATTGCTACAGTGAGGCAAAGTTGTCTTTAAATATGAAATATTCCTTACCACAGTGGATTTTTCCTTTTTCACCTCTCTTACCAGACAGTAAGCCTGTGATCAAAATACATTGAGTTCTGTTACTGAACTTCAGTTGTACTAGTTACTTATTTTATTATTTTAGAGGACTGGCAAAGGCTTTTATTTTGAAGGTCTCCTCTTCCTTTAAGATTACATATGAAGACTGAGTTTACCCACATGGCTTTGAAAATGACCAAACTCACAAATAACCATTGTGGTATATGGAACTGCAGAACAATTATTAAGAGTGGTCCTTTTTAATACACAAACCTCTTCATTGACTGTACATGGAGTCTTCCA